>NC_139156.1:25687105-26287105 GCF_964270905.1 Leucopleurus acutus
AGGAGATTGAATCAGTAATCAAAAGTCTTCCAACAAAGAAAAGCCCTGGACCTGATGGCTTGACTGATGAATTCTACCAAACATTTAAAGAACTAACACCAATTCTTCTCTAATTTTTCCAGAAGACTGAAGAGGAGGGGATACTTCCAAACTCATTCTGTGAGGCCAGCATTACCTCGATACCAAATCTGGTCAGAGACACAACAAGAAAACTACAGACCAATATCCCTTGTGAACAGTGATGCCAAAACCTTCAACAAAATGCAGCAAACAGAAGTCAGCAGCATATTAAAAGGATTAAATACCACAACCAAGTGGGAAATGCAAGCATGGTTCAACAGACTTAACAAAAAAAAAAAGTAATATGCCATTATCAACAGAATGAAGGAAAAAATTCCACACGATCCCTCAACAGATGTAGAAAAAGAATCTGATAGAATAACATCCTTTTATGATAAGAACACTCAAACTAGGAATAGAAGGAAACTACCTCAACATAATAAAAGCCATATGTGAAAAACTCACAAGAAACATCATACCCAATGGTCCAAGACTGAAAGCATTTCCTCTAAGATCAGGACCAAGGCAAGGATACCCACTTTCAGCATTTCTACTCAATACAGTACTGGAAGTTCTACCCAGAGCAATTAGGCTAGAAAAAGAAAGGCAACCAAACTGGAAAGGAAGAAGTAAAATTCTCTATTTGCAGATGATATGATCTTATATGTAAGAAAACCCTAGAGATTCCACACACCAAAAAAACTTAAAACTAACAAATTCAGTAAAGTAGCAAAATATAAAGCCAATGCAGAAAAATCAGTTGCATTTCTATATACAAACAATGAACAATTTGAAAAGGAAACTACAAAAACAATTCTGTTCACAAAAACAATTCTATTCACAATAGTATCAAAAAGAATAAGGAATTAATTTAACCACGAAGGAAAAAGATTGTACAATTACAAACACTGACAAAAGAAATTAAGGACATAAATAGAAACATCCCATGTTCATTAATTGGAAATCCTAATACTGTTAAGATGTCCATACTACCCAAAGCTACTACAGATTCAATGCAATTCCCACCAAAATCCCAATCATGTTTTTGGCAGATATAGAAAAAAAAAAATCCTAAAATTCATATGGAATCTCAATATGTCCCCAAGTAGCCAAAGCAATCTTAAAAAAGAACAAAACTTGAGGATATACTTCCTGAGTTCAAAACTTACCACAAAGCTACAGTAATAAAACCAGTGTGGTATTAGTGAACAGACAGACATATACACAAATGCAATCTACTAGAGAGCCCAGAAATGAACCCTTGCAATATGGACAAATGATTTTTTACAAGGGTGCCAAACCTTCAATGGGGAAAGGATATTATTTGCAACAAACAGTCCTGGGAAAACTGGATATCCACATGCAAGAGAATGAAGTTGGATCCTTATCTAACACCACATACAAAAATTAACTCAAAAAATGGATCTAGAACCTAAATATAAGCCCTACAAGTATAAAACTCTTAGAAGAAAATATAGGACAAAAACTTCACAACATTAGATTTGGCAATAATTTCTTAGATATGACACCA
Organism: Leucopleurus acutus; assembly: GCF_964270905.1. NCBI lineage: Eukaryota > Metazoa > Chordata > Mammalia > Artiodactyla > Delphinidae > Leucopleurus > Leucopleurus acutus. The sequence continues at coordinate 25,688,697 of NC_139156.1, forward strand.
GTGGCATAGGAAACGAGAAAAAAAGACAAATAGGACTTCAAGAAAACTAAAACTGATGTACATCAGAAGATAATAATCAACAGAGTAAAAAGGCAACCCACAGTATGAGAGAAAATATTTACAAGTAGTTTATCTAATAAAGAAATAGTATCCAGCATATAACTCCCAAAACTCAAACAATAAAACAACCCATTTAAAAATGGGCAAAGAACTTAAATGGATATTTCTCCAAAGAAGATATACAAATGGCCATGAAGTACACGACAAGATGCACAACATCACTAGTCATTAGGTAAAAGCAAATCAAAACTACCATGAGATACCACCTCATACCCATTAGGATGGCTACTATCAAAAAAACAGAAAATGATAAGTGTTGACGAGGATGTGGAACCCTTGTGAACTGTTGGTGGAAATGTAAAATGGTACAGCCACTGTAGAAAACAGTATGGTAGTTCCTCCAAAAATTAAAAATAGAATCACCATATGATCCAGCAATTCTACTTCTGGGTCTATTCTAAAAAGAAAAGCTGAAAGGAGGGTGTGGGGGAACTATCTGTACTCCCATGTTTATAGCGGCATCATTCACAATAGGTAAAACATAGAAGCAACCCATGTGTCCATGGACTGAAAAATAAACAAAATGTGGTATATACACATAATGGAATATTATTAAGTCTTAAAAGGGAAGGAAATTCTGTAATGCGTTGCAACATGGATAAATCTTGAGGATGTTATGCTAATTAAGCCAACCACAAAAAGGCAAAAACTGTCTGATTCCACTTATATGAGGTACTTAGGATAGTCAAAAAACTCATGAAGAAAGAAGGTAGAATAGTGGCTGCCAGGGGCTGTGGGTAGGGGGAAATGGGAGTTACTGTTTAATGGGTATAGAGCTGCAGTTTTATAAGATGAAAAGAATTATGGAGATAGAAGAAGGTCATGGTTACACAACAATGTGAATATATCTAATACCACTGAACTGTGCACTTAAAGATAGTTAAGATGGTAAATTTTATGTGTTTTAACACAATAAAAAATTTTTTTAAAAAACCTAAATGGGATACCTATAAGCATAGAAGAGACCTAGAGCATTTTCTTTCTTGGACAGAGGACCCAAATCATTTTTTGACTGTGTATTCTATTAGTTAAATGTTGGCCACACCTCCTCCAATATACTGTATCTATTTATAAGTTATACACAAATATTACTATATTAATACATCATGTACATCATGAAATACCTTCAAAAATAAATTCAAGAATAATCAGTATAAATGTGTTTCTATAAAGCTATTTATGTTTTTGGTTTTTTTTTGCGAGCTATTTATGTTTGAATAGACACGCGAGTCCTACTACATCCTAGTGGTTGGCTGTGCATGCAACTTACCTTGGGGACGACTGCCTTAGAGTAAACCAGTTTCTATGTTATTCTCGAATTCCTCCTTCCTCCTTCCATCTCTCTCCCCTTGGCCTCTGTACTCTAAACTATTCCAGTTTTCTTCCTCTCAGTGTTTTCCTTCAGTAGTTCCACTTCCTGCTTCCACCTTTTAAATATGGGCTTTGAGGTATGGCCTTCTGCTCTTCCAAGTACATCCTCCCTTGGCAATTTCATCTTGCTCAGTGACTAACCACTGCCAGAAGTCTTCTCAGCTTGTTCTCTCTCTGCATTAGTCTATAACCACTGAACATTTACATCGGAGTCAAAAATCTCACCACTGGTGTATCATCTAGCCCACCCCACCCACACTGTCAGCGCCCACACAAAACCCTCCAACTGTTTATCTAGCTTCTGCTGAATCACCCCTAGTAAAGTAACTACACATCTAGGAACAATACAGAGCATTTTCTAACAGCTCTACTTATTAGAAATTCTACTAATATTAAGCTGAAACTGACTTCCCTCTAATTTCCATATTGGTTCTAGTTTTGGCTTCTGAGGTCTCACTACCCACACTCAAATCTAGATCAAATGCACTATCTTTGTAATCTTTGAGTTTCAGTGGCAAAACATGACGACCTTCTCCAAGTAAAATAGGGCAGGTGAATATCAAAGCTAATTTGCACCCTATAAACCAAAACAGGCAATGAATACTACAGGTAAATCAGGGCAAGCACAGAACAATGTCCAGGACTAAGACATAGTCTAGCAGATTTAAGAAACTATGGATCTAAGGTGATGGATGATACCAAGTCTGAGGTCTCTCTTCAGTTGATGGGGCGTGTTCATTGTGTTTAGGGAACTAGGCAAGTCCTCCATGCTCCCAATCCTACTTTTACGATGGTCCCTTGATGACATGTTGTGAACTGAATACACGCTAGCTTAAAAAGCTATTCCATCTATACTCCAATAAAGATATTAAAAAAAAAAAAGAAAGCTTTTCCATCAACCTGATCTAGCAATTTAAAAGCAAAACAAAAACATACTCTCTCTTGTAGAATAAGCCCTCAAGGGCTTATCTAGCAATTTAAAAGCAAAACAAAAACATACTCTCTGTTGTAGAATAAGCTCTCAAGGGCTTACTTAAACACGAGGAGTTTCTGGGTACTCATGACTTGGTCATGATGTTGGACGAGTTGATGGCTAGAAGGAATATGACTAAGAGCTGACAGTAAAAACCCAAGGAAGAATCCGAAATAGTGCAGGGTGACATGTCTGCCAGGAATATACCTAGAGAATACCAAAGAGAACACAAATGAGACTGTGCCCTTCTGGTCTGTTTAGGGCCATTCACTTGGAAGCAAGGGACCAGAAAGACTTCCCATATCTAGCTCTGAGGATGAGGAACTTGGTAGTAAAAGAAGCTTTGAGAGCTCTAAGGCTTCCCTGGTGGTGCAGTGGTTACGAATCAGCCTGCCAATGCAGGGGACACGGGTTTGAGCCCTGGTCCAGAAAGATCCCACATGCCGCAGAGCAACTAAGCCCACGCACCACAACTACTGAGTCTGCGCGCTAGAGCCTGCGAGCCACAACTACTGAGCCCGTGTGCCACAACTACTGAAGCCTGTGCACCTAGAGCCCATGCTCTGCAACAAGAGAAGCCACTGCAATGAGAAGCCCGCGCACTGCAACAAAGAGTAGCCCCTGCTCACCGCAACTAGAGAAAGCCCGCACGCAGCAACGGAGACCCAACACAGCCAAAAATAAATAAATAAATTTTTTTAAAAAAGCTTTGAGAGCTCTCAATGATGTTTTAAAAAGACTTGGCTGTATCAGACAAAATATGTAGATACAGAAGAGGAGTCCTAATTAAGTTAAACATGAGGGTGAGGAGAAGAAAAACATGTTTCAGATAGAAGAAAAAAAAACTATTCAAATTCTTCTGAGGAAAAAAAAGACAAAACAGCAATTTAGAATTCTCAAGGTCTGCCAAGGTTTCCTGCACAAAGCAAGAATTTTGTCCACTTGCTGCAGAAAAGAAAGATCTTTCTCTTTCATATTTCTTACATGTTAGAAAATATTAGTAAAATTTAGTCTTTCAGTCCCTAACAGCGACTAAAATGTAATCACACAATTATATTTAAGTTATATTCTGAGCTTGGACTGTCAGTGAAATATCTTGTTCTAGAGAGAATATTTCCTAAGCTTTTTACACATACTTCTTTAAAATCACTGATCGCATCAAAATTTTTTTCCTGCAACAACCTCGTACACAGAGAGACTTGGAGCCATTGCTATAGCTTAAAATATTGGAATTCCCTTAATAGTTACTGGGAACTCTGATAGTAGAAATTATTTTTATTAGTGTTTCTCTGAAATCTATTCATTTATAGCACCTTCTATAGTCATCCTACTCTTCAGCTTTCTTAAAATGGCCATTAAATAGCCTTGGCTATTCCACTAATTGTATAAGCATGAAAGTTTTCTAATCTCTCTGGTCTTCATTCTTTATCCACAAGGTACAGTCATTTATTCACTCATTCAACAAATATTTACTGACAACTACTGCCAGCCAACGGCAGTCTCATAAAACTTACAATCCAAGTGCTATATAAAATGAAAAGGCTAGACTAAGATGTTATTGTCCCTTTAAGACCTAAAATTTCATGATATAAAAGATCACCTATATTTACCACTTAATTGGATCAAAAAAGCAGAAGACAGGGACTTCCCTAGTGGTCCAGTGGCTAAGACTCTGCACTCCCAATGCAGGTTGCCCAGGTTCAATCCCTGGTCAGGGAACTAGATCCCACATGCCGCAACTAAGAGTTTGCATGCCGCAACTAAAAAGATTCCGCATGCCGCAACCAAGACCCAGCACAGCCAATAAATAATTGAAAAAAAAAAAAGGACAAAAACTTGTCATTAAGAAATATAAATATTTAGATCACACACAAGCAAGGTCTGCTTCAGTCTGGGGAGCAAATTTCTAGCTCTATCACAAGTTCCTGTCCAAACAAAGTCAATGCCTGTAATGACCAAACAATGGGTCACAAATATGTGAATCTCTTTCCAAATTATGAAAAGGCTGAAATGATTAAATATAACTTTATAGATTGGTAATTTAAACCTACATAAGCTCATGTTTAGAAACAGTTTTTTATAGTTAGTTTTTTAGTTCATTTATAGAAGGCTTTCTATAACTTAGGTTAGTTTAATTAATGTTAATTTTTCATTCTTTCAAAACTTCATGCTGCAGAAGTTTACTGAATGCAATACCAATCACAACACTGTACTGCAACTCAGTCACCAAGTTTAAAAACATGTTCTTCAAACACTCGTCTGAAATAACAGTGAAAGTACTGTCATCTAATTCAGAACAATAAACATTCATATTTACCAGTAGGAACGCTCTTGTTTCCAGCTGCTTACAAGTCCCAGAGTCATAACTAATACACTGATGAAAACAATTACTAGTATCCGAAGGCCCTAAAGCCACAAACAACATACTACTAATCAAAGCTTTACAGCCTTGATTACACAGGGGAATGTGGGGAGGCCAGCAAAAAGCTCAAAGGGAAGCCAGCTTATCTCTCCCGCAAATTAGTAATGTTTTTCCTCTCTCTTCTGCCAAATCCTTGAAGGAGGAACACACTTCACATACAATTCAATAAAAAGAACCCTAAAAAATATTTCATATTCCTGAGATTTAATCATTCATTTATTTGACATTTACTATACACTTCACTATTGCAGGATCCAGGCTAACCCTATGATAGATATGGTCCCCATCTTCCCTGAAGGTTAAGGTCTAGTGGGATAGACCAATATGAAACAAATAATCAGTGTGATAAATACTGTGAAAGAACAATAACAGTGTTAAAAGACTTAGAGGAGAATCTTACATAATATAGAAAGGGAAAAAACACCCCCCCCCCCCCCCGGAGAAAGTGACATTTAATCAGACAGCTGAAGGAAGTTACTCATCTTAATTTTTTTCTCTGCACATTTGCACAGATATTTGTTTTTGGTCAAATAAGTTGCATATTTAAAAACACCCCATTTTAGAACTAAGCAGCAGTGTGCTGGAGTGGGCCAGTACTAGCTCCTAAGAACTGATTGTTAAATTTTCACAAATTGCACAATTTGTTTATTAAATACAGTCATCCTTGAAATTGGCCATGGTGGGACTATTTATACCATGGGAACTGGCAAATGCTACAAATCAGGGCTTTTCTTTTTGGAAAACCCATTCACCAGCACACCACTGCTTGTAAAACTCTCCTTCTTAATAACTCCTCTTGGCTTCTGCCTCATTCCTGGGACAATCAAGGCAGACAAGGGATAAAGTGAAATTGTCATACTCCTAGCAAAAGCCCCACATATCAGTGATTTCTCAGGGCAAGGAGAGGTCTCTGCAGTTGCAACCAGAAAGACAGCTACTGACAGATGACCTTTAAATTTCCCTAGTGTTGTAATTTCAGGTTTTGCTTTCAATGTATACTGTTTCCTTGTTTCTTCAAATAGTTGTTTACATTTTAAAACTATAATAAAGTATATGTTGGTAAAAACGGTCAGCAGGTATATTTAAAATACAAGAAAAGCACGTAAGCATTTTTGTTTGCCCTCTGCCATCACCATGTGAAGACCACACCTTAGCTAGACTGGCGGACCCCAAGGAGGATGAGATACCTGAAACAGAGCTAGGTCACCCCAGTCATCCCAGCCAAGACCACTGAAGACCAGCTGAAAGCCAGACAACTCCCAAAGTCAGCAGAGCACCCCAGAAATGTGAAGAATACTTATTGTGAGCAACTAAGGCTTCTCAGTTATCTGCTATGCAGCATTACTATGGCAACAGATAACTGATATACAAGACCTTAAAAAATTACTCTTCCTACTAAGAAAGACTCTGAGTTGGGATCCAGAAGTGAAGGATTTAAACATAGGAAAAAAGATAAAGAGAATTTTTAGGTTAGTTTGTGAAGGTAAGATTCAGAGCAACAGGCTGTACAGTTCTATAGTTCCTGCTGGCAATTCTAGGACAGATGCCTCCAGAACAACCTAAAGAACTGATACATAACCCCATGTGTTTTAGAATTCTGGCAACGAGCATGGGCTAATAAGCTAGTGATGTGAAGAAGAGTAAGCAAACAAAAAAATAAGAATTATGGAGAATTCCAGGGAAAAAAACTGTAAGATGTGATAATACATTATCTGGCTCACAGTGAACAATTTTCACATGTTCATAATAATGTACACACTAAACATTAGTTTGATATGAGAAGTTAGGGAATGCTTCCCTGAGAAAGTGGCATCTGAAGTCAACTGAAAGCATGTCTGTAAATTTTGGATAATTATACTGGGAGGATAGCGAGAAAGATGTTTGTGTATTAGAAGGAGGAAGGAAGTTTAGGAAAAGCAGATCCTTATCTTCCAGCGTAGGAAGCCCTTAAATAAGATCTAAAACTGAAATTTAAAAAAAAAAAAAAGCAATTTAACCACAAATTTTTAAAATATCAAATTTAATAGCATAAGCAACAGCTACGCATTGAAAGTACTCAACTTTTGGGACTTCCCTGGTGGCTCAGTGGTTAAGAATCTGCCTGCCAATGCAGGGGATATGGGTTCGAGCCCTGGCCTGAGAAGATCCCACATGCTGTGGAGCAACTAACCCCATGCGCCACAACTACTGAGCCTGTGCTCTGGAGTCCGTGCTCCGCAACAAGAGAAGCCACCAAAATGAGAAGCCCGTGCACTGCAAGGAAGAGTAGCCCCCACTCGCCACAACTAGAGAAAGCCCATGTGCAGCAACGAAGACCCAACACAGCCAAAAATAAATAAGATAAAAACTAATTTTTTTAAAAATGCTGTGAGTTCAGAACACAATGATTAAAAAAAATTTTATTTAAAAAAAAAGTTGAAAGTAGTCAACTTTGGGGAGTGGGAACTGGGAGGAGACAGAGGGCTGCTTTTTTTTTTTAAATTAATTAATTTATTTATTTTTGGCTGTGTTGGGTCTTCATTTCTGTGCAAGGGCTTTCTCTAGTTTCGGCAAGCGGGGGCCACTCTTCATCGTGGTGCGCAGGCCTCTCACTGTCGCGGCCTCTCCCGTTGCAGAGCACAGGCTCCAGATGCGCAGGCTCAGTAGTTGTGGCTCACAGGCCTAGTTGCTCCGCGGCATGTGGGACCTTCCCGGGCCAGGGATCGAGCCCATGTCCCCTGCATTGGCAGGCAGATTCTCAACCACCGCGCCACCAGGGAAGCCCGAGGGCTGCTATTTTTAATCATAAGCCCAGTGTCTTTTAAAGCTCTTATATTAATAAAAATTAAATTTTTAAATCAATTTTTAACCTCATTTGCCTTACTTCCATTCTCCCCAAATTTCTATTTCTAGACACCTTATGTCTATTACAACTAGAATTATTTCCTGAATTCATTTATTCATTCAACTGTTTATTGGACAGCTACTAATATCCACTGTTTTTGATAAGCAATTAACAAAAAACTAAGTCTCTAGTGGGGACACACATAATATTTTAGATATATTAAACATATAGATAGGGACTTCCCTGGTGGTCCAGTGGTTAAGAATTTGCCTTCCAATGCAGGTGTTGTGGGTTCAATCCCCAGTTGGGGAGCTAAGATCCCACATGCCTCGTGGCCAAAAAAATCCAAAAAACATAAAACAGAAGCAATATTGTAACAAATTCAATAAAGACTTTAAAAATGGTCCACATCAAAAAATATATAAATATAGATAGGCCAGGAAGTGGTAAGAGGAAAAGTAATGCAAAGTAAACAAATGGGTAGGAAGGGTTATTTATATACGTTGGTGGTATTTAAGCAGACATCTGAAGTTAATAAGGGAACAGACCATGCAGATGTGTCAGAAGGACAAAGGAGATGGAGATAGTAGCTAATGCAAGGGCCCTAAGATGTCACTGTCCTCAGCATGTTCAAAGACAAGTTGGTAAACCAGCTATATAGGGCCTTATGTGCCATTGTAGGTACGTTAGCTATTATCCTGAGTGAGCTAATAAACCATTGATGGGTTTTCAAATGAGAAGTAATAGGAGTTAACTTTTATTTTTTAAAAGATCACTTGCTGGGCTTCCCTGGTGGCATGGTGGTTGAGAATCTGCCTGCCAATGCAAGGGGCATGGGTTCGAGCCCTGGTCCGGGAAGATCTCACATGCCGTGGAGCAACTAAGCCTGTGCATCACAACTACTGAAGCACGCGTGCCTAGAGCCCGTGCTCGGCAACAAGAGAAGCCACCGCAATGACAAGCCTGCGCACTGCAACGAAGACTAGCCCCCGCTCACCGCAACTAGAGAAAAGCCCAGGCGCAGCAACGAAGACCCAATGCAGCCAAAAATAAAATAAATAAATTTTTAAAAAAAAGATCACTTGCTGATGTACAATCACTAGCAAAAAAATTGGCGACATATACTAAGACCGAGGCTAGTACCTATTGAACCAGAAATCCCACTCTGGGGCATACACCCAACATAAATATATACATATATTTCCCCAAAGCCACATACTAGAACATTCATAGCAGCATGATTCATAATAGCCAAACACTGGGAACTACCTGAATGCCCATCAACAGTAGAATGGATAAATTGGGGTATATTAACACAATGGAATAGTTCACAGCAATGAAGAAACCAAATTTCATGCACCATCATGGATGACTCTCACACACATAATGTTGCATAAAAGAAGCCAGACTCAAAAATTATACATCGTATGATGTCATTTACATAAACAACAGATAAGACTAACCTATGCTCTTAGAAGTCAAGACAGGGGTCATCCTTGAGGGATCACTGACTGCAAGGGAATGTGAGGAGCTGCTGGTCATGTGCTGCTTCTTGCTCTGGGTGCTGGACTTCGAGGTGCGATCAGCTTGTGAAAACTCACTGCAAACCCATAATGTGTGCACTTTTCTGTGTGTATATAAATGTCAGTAAAGTTCTTTTCAAAAGATGAATCCGACTGCTGTGTGGAAAATGGATTCTAAGGAGGCAAAGAAGAAATAACAGGGAGAGCAGTTAGGAAGCTAGGGTAATGCTCCAGTATAAGATGATAGTGGCTCAGGCGGGAGAGGTAGAGATGGTGTCGAGTGGCCACATCCTGGAATACTCTGAAACTTAAGTCAACATGATTTCCTGACAGACTCTACGGAACAGTGAAAGCAGCAAGGACAACACTTACAGTTTTTTACCTTGACAACTGGAAAACAGAAGTGTCTTAACCGAAGTGGAGAAGACTACAGAAAGTGTAGACCTGAAGAGCATGGTGGGGGGGGTGTCTATTTGTGAGCATCTTATTTTTGTGAAGGGTCCAAGTAGAGCTGTTAAACCTGTAATTGGATGTATAAATGTATAAATCTAGAGATCAAGAAAATCTGGGCTGGAAAATAAATTTGGGAGTTGTTAGCACAAGCACATAGTTTTAAAACCAAGGGACTGCATACCTCGGCCAAGTGATCAAGCTTAACATCAACACTCAGTATAAGTCATGTTGACGGTATGTACCCTTGATATGAAGTGATGATACGAGGTGATGAGAGTGACACTTTGTGGCTTCCTCCCCAAACCCTCAACTCCCAACAAACCCTTCTACAAAATACCTGACCGGTACTCCTTAAAATTGTCAAGATCCTCAAAAACAAGGAAAATGTGAGACACTGAGAACTGGGGATTCTGCCTATTAGCTTCATTCCTCCCATCACCTATTTTCTCACTTCTTCCTTCTTACCTTCACACTGCCTCTGACCTTGCTTCCACTCAGTCGGCTCCCTCTAGGGCAGCACTGTCCAACAGAAGTTTAAGTGAGGATGAAAAGAAATACTCTACACCTGGGCTGACTAATACAGTAGCCCCAAGGCCCATGTGGCGACTGAGCACTTGCCATGTGTCTATTGTGACTGAGTAACTGAATTTTTAGTTTTATGTAATTTTAATTAAACTTAAATAGGCATACATGGCTACTGGTTACTATTTGGACAGCACAGATCTGAGTTCAGGGTCTCTTATTTGATCCTTTCTTTTCCTGACCCTTTACCCTTTATAAGCCATGATACTTCTGACTCTCCGTGATTATCTTGGCCCTAGAACCACTTTAAACAACATCTGGGAGGTCCAAGAGGGAGGCGATATGTATATACATGCAGCTGATTCACTTTGTTGTACAGCAGAAACTAACAACATTGTAAAGCAATTATACTCCAATAAAAAATATCTGGGGTAAAATAAGTCATGGGAATGTAATATACAGCATAGGGAATATAGTCAGCAATAGTGTAATAACTGGTGACAGACAATAACTAGACTTATTCTGGTGATTATTTTGTAATGTATAAAAATATTAAATCAAAAAAATATATCCAACCACTATGTTGTACACCTGAAACTAATAAGTCAATTATACTTCAATAAAAAAATAGAAAAAAAAACCAACATCTGAAGTCAGATTGCACTTGGCCTTGGTTCCTATTTCTCTGTACCTACACAGTAAAACTGGAAAAGGACCTAAGCCTCCTGGTCCAAACGACCTCCCTCACTAATCTGCCTGTTAACTTAGGCCTCAAAGATCACTAAGAGATTGATGCCTGTGAATCCAAGGAGAGATTTCTCAAATGTGAATTTTTTTTAAACAAGGAAAGAAGATTCCAAGTGTTCAATATAAACTAGATATAAAAAAACTCTTTACAAATATAAAAAATAAAAATATCCAAATTAATGATATAAACTTAGTGAGATAAGGAATGTCCTCCTAAAACTAAACCACCATTCACAATGTGAATATGGTACCATCTTACACAGCACAGAGTCCTGCCACTTTCCCCTAGTCAAACAATGGTAAAATCCTCATTTGTACAGTGTGTCTTTACAGCCATCAGGCAGGAAGACAGCATTCCATTAAGACCTTTTCTCATTAACACACAATAATAATGGCAGCATAATCTGGTACAGACCCAAAATGCAGTGCCAGGGCTCAATGACAATGTGATCGTCCAGAAGATCCACATTACATTTATGTTAATTTTGAAACATTCTTGAAATTAACACTTTTTTTTTTTTAGACAACAATGATCCTGAGAGTAAGTTCCCAAACCATCAGAGAACTCTAGCTTGAGAAACAAACTATTCCCAGTTGAAAATAATAGCCATGAGACAGTAATTAATAAGAACTTCTTATAATTTAGCTATCAGATGCTTTCCACCCTGTAGTCAGATGAGAATAGCTCTTCAGAAAATTACTTTCACAGGGGTCAATGTCTTTTTAAAATCTTATTAGGGAGAGAATAATACAATGAGCCCCCCTGTACCCAACACTCCACCTGACCAATTATTGGCCTGCAAAGGTTAACTTTTAACGGCCAAGACAAGTTGCATGATGAGGATACCAGCGACATCTCAGTGAAGTGCCAAGACAAGCAGCACAATGAAAGAAAAGGTAAACGGGCTCCTATTTATTCAGTCAACAAACATTTACCAAAGCTTCCCATACACCCAACCAACCCTTAGAGTCCAAAGACACAAGCTTGGTCCCTGTCTTCTTGAAGCTTTCAGTCTAGGGGGTTTGAAAACCACCAGCCAATTACAAAGTAGTGTAAGACATGTTATAACAGGCTAAGTAAAGTACCAGGTGAGCACCTAACCCAGACTCGAAGGCTGGGAGAAGGCTAAAACAGGAAGGATGAGGAGGAATTTGCTGAGGGCAGCAATTCTGCATCACTCTTTACTACATTCTTCTTTCACTAGTCATAAGATTCCACGCACTGTGCTTTTTCTCCTTTTAAATCCACTATCCCTCCAAAGAGTTTGTGAACTTGAAAGAAAATTAGCATAAGGAGGTATGTTTTAGTCTATTTGGGGCTGAGACTGCTTCAAGATCTTTCAGCTTCTAAACCCTTCAGTCTGCTCAATGAGCTCATACTCACCAAATGTTATTTTCATTAATCATCCAAATTTCTCTCCCCTTCTCTTAAGAACATCGAGGTTTCTCAGCTGAAAATACCCAGTAAGGTTCTTTCCCAAGAAGGGAGCAGAATTTCACTTCAGGCTGGAAGTGGCTCACAGAACCAAGAGAGGCGTTTACCGCAAGGAGATCCCCTTCTCCCCTATGGTGAGGCCATGTTTCAAACTGCTGACTTCATTGCAATTGTGATTCCCAGAGCTGTCGCCAAACTCCAGAAGAGCCAATTACAACCCACCTACATTTTCCTCAATTTTAACTGGCTATGCTTCTGTTACTCTGTAACCCTAAACTACTGCCTAACATTTATTACAGGATCATTTACCAAAGAATTTTACAACTGGAAGGAGTCCTTAGAGATCAGTTATTGCCGTGGTTTGCAGATTGTTCCAGAGAAGTGCTTCACAGGCCCTGCTGACACAGACACTCAAATTTTAATGGGAAGAATTCACTCATTCAGTTTTATGAAGACCTTGGCATAAAGCTCCTCCTGTCTCCTCAATGCACATATACATGCAGGTTCTTATAATTGTGTCAGTGATGAGAAAAGGCTGTAACTCTGTGGAGGGCCTTTGTAAAGATTCCAGCCCACACAATCCACTTAGGTAAACCTGCTATCCATTCACTCATTGACACTGAACTGAGCAGGGCGACAAAGAAAGCTGCAGTGCACCTGCTGGCTCATGCTCTCTAAAGGCATTACTATCAGTTGCAAAATAATCAATGAACTTGATAACCTTATGTCATGATAGCCTATTAAAATCCGAGTATGATAAACTTTGGATGTTTGTCTTTTCAATTTTAAGAGTGAGCAGCTGTTAGCAATTTGACTTAAATTCCCCTAAAACATGGCTGCCAAGTGTTTGGTCAACCAACGCCCTCACACCTCTAGCAACAGAAATTTATCTTCCACTCAATCGTTAGACAGCTTTCACTGATTATTCCTTAAATTGAGCTATGTCTTTCTTCCCGTAGCTTCCATCTATTGGCCTTAGTTCTATCCCCTGGAAGCACAAGGTACAAACCCTCTCCCTTTACAAATGTTTGATTGTGGCCTCCCCCATGCCCCAAGTTCTCTCATCTCCGAACCAAATATTCTTTCAATCATTCTTCTGTATGTGGCTTGTAGTCCCCTTTGCCATCTTGTCTACCACCTCTGAACACATCCCAGAATCTGTATTCCAAAATGGACCTGGACTCAATAGTTGTATCCACTCTAGTACAGAATAAAATACAATTATCTTCTCCCCCAATTCTAGATGTTCCTTTAATAATGCACCTGAGGTTGACTTTTTTGTTGCCACACCTCACTACTGACTAGCACTCAGCTGTTGACCGATGTCCCAAAGTGCTACTATCATCCACGTATCCCTCAACATCTTCCTGTGCTTACTTTTTTTAAAAAATAAATTTATTTTTGACTGCATTGAGTCTTCGTTGCTGCACGTGGGCTTTCTCTAGTTACGGTGAGCGGGGGCTACCCTTCCTTGTGGTGCACAGGCTTCTCACTGAGGCGGCTTCTCTTGTTGCAGAGCATGGGCTCTAGGTGTGCAGGCTTCAGTAGTTGTGGCACACGGGTTCAGTTGCTCTGCAGCATGTGGGATCTTCCCGGACCAGGGCTCGAACTCGTGTCCTCTGCATTGGCAGGTGGATTCTTAACCACCGCACCACCAGGGAAGCCCCCTCCTGTGCTTACTTATACAATTGGCTTTATGGGCCAAAAAGTTAAATTTCATCTGATTTTAACCACTCCATCAACTTATTTTGACAAAAACATGACAATCCCAATTTGGACATGTACATGTCCTCTAGATCTTAGATCTGTTTTTTGTGCTTTTCTCTCTCCCTTTCCATTCAAAGTAAAGGACTGATCAGATGACCTAGCTTCAGGCTCACACATACTAACCTAAACATCCCTTCCAACCCCTCCATTTCAAGCCAAAAAGAAATCATTTCAAACATTTTCACCTGGAATTCAGCTCGTCTTCAAAACCGCAATCAGCAAGAGGAAAAGGCGAGGAAATGGTATTACCTGGTCCCTTCAATGTCTTTCTAACTGCAACGCTCCTAAGAAGTTTCCCCAGGAGTTCCCTGGTGGTCTAGTGGTTAGGATCCTGAGCTTTCACAGCCATGGCCCAGGTTCAATCCCTAGTCAGGGAACTGAGATCTTGCAAACCACATAGTGGTGTGGCCAAAAAAATTAATAAAATTTTTGAAAATAAAATTTTTTTTAAAGTTTCCTCATTCTTTTTCAATAGTTATCTTTCACCCCCAATAATGTATCAGCAACAACTGCAAGAAGGACATGGGTGACAGAGAAGCTGAGCTGTAAAGGATGAGTAGAATTTTAAAACACAGCAATTTTGGAAGGCTGTAGGGAGCAATTCCACATAAGGATTCAATAAGTAAGCATAGAGAGGACAAAAACTAGTACATATGAAAGATACTGTTCGCTTAGTGACTAAAAACTGGAGTACACAGAGAACAGTAAAAGAACAAATATTTCATTCAAAAGGTCTAAAATGCCACACTAAGAAGGCTAGACTTTGCTAGAGTTGTTTGCCATTGAAAGTTACTGCATAAAGTAGTGATTTAATCAGAATCACAGTTTGAGCAGATTGATCTGAAAGCAGTGTATAAAACTAACTAGAGGAATAGAAATACTAGAGAACAGACCACTCGGGAACATGAAGACCAACAGAGAAAAAAATTGTATTGATGTACGATAGATCCAAAAGTGAAAATAGAAAATTATCCATATTTCATTGAATCTAAGATGATTTTAAAATGCACCATTACTTTATGTACAACTAAAAAAATGTTGCCAAGTAAACTATGACATGCTATCCTCCCAATTTCATACATGTTAAAATCTGAAAAAAAAAAGTACATTTACAATGAAATACAGCCTACAGTTTTGGATTTAACACAATTGGCTCGAGATCAAGAAACTTATTTTCAGGATATAATATACAGCAGTTTTTCTTTTTATCAAGCACAGAAAGTCTCTCCTTACTGAATCTCCAGACCTGTCACAGGAATTCAATGGATTTAGGTGAAAGTAACCAACCAGCACCACTCCCTTCATTCTAAGAAAAGACGTCTGCTTTACGTACTGTGATTTTTAACCAGGGTTTGACATCAATCATGAGGCAGCTTCTTCCTCTCCCTTCAAAACGTAACACAGAATTGTACCCCACACCTGATCTACCAAGTAAGAATATCTTAGTAGGAAATCACAGCATGTGTACTGGAAAAACTCCCTTAAGTTATTCTGCTGCTCCTCTGTTTAGGAACCACTAAATTAAAAGATAGTTACACTTAAAATATTCAAGCATGTAAACTCTTTTTAAGCTTAACTCCTAAAAGGAGTTAACCTAAAAGTGATAAATGGTTGGCAAATTTGACAACATAAAAATATAAAACTTCTGTAAGGAAAAACTCCACCATAGCAACTAAGCCTGCGCGTCACAACCACTGAGCCTGCGCTCTAGAGTCCACAAGCCACAACTACTGAGCCTGTGTGCCACAACTACTGAAGCCTACGCACCTAGAGCCCGTGCTCCACAACAAAGAGAAGCCACTGCAATGAGAAGCACTTGCACCCCGATGAAGAGTAGCCCCACCTGCCACAACTAGAGAAAGCCCACACACAGTAACGAAGACCCAGTGCAGCCAAAAATAGATTAAAAAAAAACACCATAAAGAAAAATAAGTTGTGAGAAAATACTTGCAGATTGAGTTAATGCCAAAATATATAAAGACCTATTAATTAGAAAAGACCCAGAAGAAAAATAAACAAAGCAATAGGCAATTTGAAGTACAAATGGCTAATAAATACAAGAAAAGATGGTCAGTTTCACTAAAGAAGTGCAAATTGTAACAATAAGCTATTTTTCACTTATCAAATAGGCAAAAATTTTAAAAGAGGAGTAACAGCCAGTGCTTGGTAAGGCTACCTGAAGCATATAGGCATTATCTATAGAAGAATCAAACATTCATCAGTGGTTAATTATAGTAGAATCATACAAAGCTCTGCAGTTGCTAAATTAGGCCAACCTGTATGCATGTGGAAAAAATGGCCACCATAGACTGTGCCAAGTTAAAAAAAACACTTTGAAGTTAAAATATGTATACTACAATTTCATTTTTGTAAAAACCACAAAATCCAACTGGGTATGTTTAGGTCCATACAGAAAAAGGTCTAAAAGTAAACAGACCTCATTCTTAACAGTAATGACCAATAAGAAAGAGTAAGGTGAGGGGGTGGGTGATAGACTTAATTCTTACTTTATATATTGTACTTCTCTATTGTTTCAATTTTTACAATAAGCAATTTTTTTTTAATTTCCCAATTAATGAAAACGTATCAGCTGCACATCATCACTTTCCAAACTTAATACAAACAGTTAACATGATACCTTCATCTGTAAAAGTTCCTGTCCCTTCCCCCCTTTGTTTTCTGGGTGCTTTTTCTAACTTAACCCTTCTAACTAGAGCCACCTGCCAGGAAAGAGCTCATTAACAAATGAGTCTTTCAATATTTCAGTCTCTTTTCCCTTCCAGGGCAACAGTCTGCAAATGGACTTGGGTTTTTCAGTAACAAACTGCAGAACCAACACAAGAACTGAACAAGAAGAACAGTCAGTAGTAAAATCTTTTCTGAGACCAAGCAAGAGACGGAACAGGTGAGCGAGAAGTTGGCAAACATCTTCTGCAAGGACCAGAGAGTAAATATCTTAGGCTTTACAGCCATAGTTTCTGTCATCACAACTTAACTCTTGCCATTATAGTACCAAAGTAATCAGAGATCATACCTAACCCAATACGCTTGGTTATGTTCCCATCAGAATGTGACACTGAAATCTTAGTTTCATATAGTTCTCATATGTCATGAAATACTATTCTTTTGATTTTCAACCATTTAAATGAAAAAAATTCATTACTCTGCAGACATACAAAAGCAGGTGGTAGGCCACAGGCAGTAGTTTGCATTAGAAAGTAATTTTACAAATCTCAAAAAGAGTAAAAACAAGCAAACAATTCTCTAGTAAAATACTGTCTGGATTTTTTACATAGAAAATTTTTTTCAAGAGCTTTAAATACAAATAGTGAACCACAGTACCAATTACCACTATTATAAAAGGAGCTTTCTCTCAAATGGCTGACAGAATTTATATTAAAAGCGATTCCTAGTCACTAGAGAAATGCAAATTAAAGCCACAATAAGGTATCACTACTCTTCCATTAGAATGATTATAATACAAAAGACTAGCAATACCAAATGTTGAAGATGTGGAAAAACCAGAACCCTCAAATATTGCTGGTTTGTAAAATAGTACAGCCACTTTGGAGAACAGCTTGGTGGTTTCTTAGAAAGTTAAGTATATACTTACTATATGATCCGGCAACTTCACTGCTAAGCATCTACTCAAGAGAAACGAAAACATACATCCACACAAAGACACTTATGCAAATGTCCATAGGAGTGTTATTCTCATGATAGCCCCAAACCTAGAAGCTATACAATTGCAATCAACTAGCAAATAATAAACGGAGTTTACCCACACAGTATAATACAATTAATCAATATAAAGGAACAAGCTACCGACACATGCAACAACATGGCTAAACAAAACATGCTAAGTGAAAGAAGCCAGACATAAAGGACTATGTAATATATAGTATTCAGTACCCAATTCCAACATGTCAGTTTTTTACCCCTACACCCAGCTATTCTTTGACACCAGCTGGGTGTCCTACAATTCAATTCAATTCTGACACTACCCAGAGAGAGTAGCAGATTCCACAGGTTTGGGGCTCAGTTCACTGTGCCCCACTTCAGATGCCAACCACAAGTCCAGATTGTTACCTGTGCTTCTGACCAACTGGCTATAAATCAGAGGTTCCCATCACCCCCTCCGTGGGTTCGATTAATTTGCTAGAGTGGCTCACAGAACTCTGGAAAGTAGTTTACTCACTAGATTAGCAGTTTATTACAAAGGATATTAAAAGACACAAATCAACAACAGCTTGATAAAGAGATACATAAAAGACACAAAGGAGCTTCTGTACCGGAGGGGTTCAGGGCCCAGCATAAGGTTGCACGCGTTCTGGTTCACCAACCCGGGAGCTCTCCAAACGCAATCCTTTTGGGTTTTTATGGAGGCTTCATGATTGATTAAATCATTGGCAGCTGGCGATTGAATTCCATCTCCAACCAATTCAATTCAAACTCTAGAGGGAGGTACGGGGAGGGGGGTGGAACTGAAAGTTTCAACCCACCAATCACAAGGTTGGTCCCCCAGCAACCAGCCCCCATCCTTAAGTGCTTTCCAGAAGTCACCTCATTAACATAAACGCAGGTGTGTTTGAGAGGGATCAGTTATGAATATCCAGACATCTTTAACACTCTTATCACTTGGGAAATTCCAAGAGTTTTAGGAGCTCTAAGCCAGAAACAGGGGATGAAGACCAACTATTTATTTCTTACTATACATCACAGTATCACATTATATGACTCCCACTTATATGAAATTTCTAGAAAAGGCAAATCTATCCAGACAGAAAGCAGATCAGTGATTGCCTTGTGGAGGCACAAGCAGAGATTAAGTGTAAACCAGCAGGAAGGAACTTCGGGGTTTTGAAGAAAGCAAATGTTCCAAAGCTAGATTGGGATGATGGCCGCACAGCTCTACAAATTCACTTTTATAGAGTCAATTTGACTTTTGCACCTAAAAAATAAATAAATAGGGCTTCCCTGGTGGCGCAGTGGTTGAGAGTCCGCCTGCCGATGCGGGGGACATGGGTTCGTGCCCTGGTCCGGGAAGAACCCACATGCCGCGGAGCGGCTGGGCCCGTGAGCCATGGCTGCTGAGCCTGCGCGTCTGGAGCCTGTGCTCCGCAACGGGAGAGGCCACAACAGTGAGAGGCCCGCGTACCGCAAAAATTTAAAAAAGTAAATAAGTAGAATAATAAATGGGGGAGAGAGACCGAAGATAGCCCAGTGGACCCACCAGGTGGCTCACAGCTCTCAGCATGTCCCAGGCACTTCCCTGATTCTGTGCCTTTGCTCTGGGAAGCTGGAAGGCCTCCTTAACCGAGTCCTCCTGGAAACTCTAACCCACCCCCACTTCACTCCCAAGGAGGTGGCTGCTTCTTTGACTCTTCCCAGCACTTTGTGCTCAGACCTTTTATCTTAGTCACCTTTAGTCCTAACCTCTTATTCTGTGATAAATTCCTTGAGGAAAGAACTGTGTGTCATTCATCTATCTATTCTTCATTACACCCTACACAGAGCAGGCACTCAATGAATATTTGTAATATTGAGTCACAAAATCTATGGGATTAGGTGCTAAACAAAACCCTCCTGTACGTTAGCATGAAAAGTGGCAAAAATCTAAACCTTTAAAACTCACTCATACTCCTACCTCCCCCACCCTCCTTCAGCAAACCATTATCTATATCCCTTCCAATCGTTCAGAAAACATTTCTAGTAGGCTCATTCCAGACTTTTCCATTTTAATCAAGCAAATACAGGAATCACGAATCACATTTCAATGCTGAGCACAAACAAACTTGACAGCCAGGCATGAAATCTGCAAGTCAGTGAAAACTTAATGAGACACAAGGAAATATGGCTCCATATACCTCAACCAAATACAAATTTCAACCCATATAAAATTCCCAAACTAGAAAAAAATATCATCTTTAGAAGCCTTTCTGGCAAAATCCTGGTTGAAACGAAGATCCTCAGCTGTGACAGAGGCTACCTTTTATCTTAAGAAGCGTTAGTACTGGTGTTACAAACCGAACTTGGGTCCGCTCGCCTGCCTCGCAGCAAAGCCAGTTTACTGACATCGGGTTGTGGTGAAGGAAGTAGTGTTCATTGCAGGGTCCAGCAAAGAGAACTGTCAGCTCATGTTCAAAAGACTCGAACTCCCTGACGGCTTTCAGCGAAGGGTTTTTAAAGGCAACGTGGGGTGAGAGCCGCAGGGCGCATGACTTTCTTCTGATGGGTTAGAGGTAACACGTGGTGTTTTAGGAATCGACCTAAACTGGTTTCAACCAGTCTGGGGTCTATGTGCTTGTGCTCAGCATGTAGTTACCATCCTTCACCTGGGTGGGGGTGGGGAGGTCTTAGTTCCAGCAGAACAACTCAAAGATAAGTGTCAGATTGCTATGCACATCCCTTGAGGAGGGAGTTAGGACTCTGTTTTATCACTGCACTACTACTGTTTCTCCACTGCTTTTCCTTTGTTTCTGCATCCCTCACTTCCCTAATTAGTAACTGCTTGAGTCTGCTCTTTGGAACTCAGGGAAGGCCTAAGAGAGCAAAGTCTTTTTCTACAAACAAGAAATGGGGACCCAGAGGGGCTTCTGTACCCTGGAGGGCCCTGCAGGGTCCTGCTTTGTTTCAATCCCCCCCTTTTCTTTGATACTCTTCAATCCTGAGGAGAATAGGGGGAGGGAAAAGAAAGAGAATAAAGTTTTGAACAGAGAGGTTAATCATAAACCCGGCAGGGGAACTCGGTTTTAGGGGGACTCGGTTTCACTGGTCACTTTTGCCTGAAACAGACAACACAGAGACCCTGAAGTTTAGAAATGTTCTAGCAACTCTACGACTTCTCAAACACTGGCCTTTGGTTATTTAACTTCATATATAAGTGACTTCTGAAAATTATTTGCTCTTATTTTCAAAGAAGGTAAGACAAGGCAATTTCTTTTTAAAGTCACAACTTGCGTCAGATGGAATTTAACTCTCCCAAAAATGATGCACTGAGATAGAGTACATAAAGGCCAAACAAACACTGATAAGGATAAAAAAGCTGACTCAAGATTTTAGAAAAACAAGCTTTAAAACAGTGAAGCAGACGCTACGAGCGACTAAAAACCGTCTACTGGTAATCTTCAAGAAAGAAATCTGAGATTTTAAGATGTTCAGTCTCCAGTCAAACAGCAAATATTAACTGTGAAGATAGTCTGAAGTGATTACACACCACTGGGAAAAAGGCACACAACTACAGCTAGTGAAAAAGTAGCTACAGTAGCTAGTGCCACTTGCCTTTTCACTCAGACCTGCTAATAATCAGACACCTATTTTAAACATCTGTGATTGTAGTAAGTGTAAACCCTCTAGTACTATCTGTGCTTTTATTAAATAAACATAAGCCATCCCAATATGGGAGTAAGAGGGGGAAAAATATTGAAAGCATTTTTAACTTTGCATCCTTTAATGGCTGATGCTCCAAACAAGCCCAGACAGGGTGAGGAGGAACCACAATTATTGAGAACTCACTATGTGTCAGGTGCTTTACATATAATATCTCATGTAATCCTAACCAGACTCCTACGAGGTGTTTTAAAGAGGGGAAGACTGAGGAACAGAAAGGCAAAGTAAAATTTAACAAGGCCCAAAGCTGGTAAGTAGCAGAGCCGAAGTTTCTGTCTTTCCTACCATCTCACACCACCTCCCTAAGCTGAACAGTTTGTGCGGTTAACTAGCTCTCATTGCCAGTTAATTCATTACAGGACACCTGACACCAATACTACTCTCTTGATTTCTCCATTAAAACATCTAATTAGCCAATTAAGTGAACATTTTCTATAAGTAACTTTCAGTATTACTTTATGCATAAAATTACATTTCATTACAGATGGTAGACTACAAATTCCTTGAGAAGTGACTCAATAAATATTTGTAGAATATTTTTTAAAATCCATTAAGCCTCTCTGAGGTTCCTTACCTAAAAGACTGGCATCCAAACATTTGCATCTTTCCTTCATTTATCCTAAAGTAAAGGAAAGCAATAAACAATGGTTTATTTGCTTAATTTCCAAAAGAAAACTCAAAAAATATGATTCTGTGACCAGAAATAACTGCCTTCTTTGAGTTTCCACACACTTTGTGTTTGTCTCTTTAAACACTTACTATCTTCTTTGTGGATTAAGATTATTTCAGTGCCTGCTTTACCTTCTCTACCACACTGTAAGCAACTTTAATATGCCCCACAGCATCTTGAATAGAAGATGCTGAATGTTTAAATGAAGAAAATTATTTCTCTTTTCTCCCCTACATTTCTGTCATACAGATGCTCAGAATCAATGTGGTTAATAAAAAATAAAAAAGATTTCTACAATAATAATGAGATTCTTCGGGAACAATCAGCCTTGAATCCAAGTCGATTTCTGTCATCAGGTTCTAATTAAGAACGGCAGATAAAGCAGATGGAGAACAGCTTTAATCTTCATGCTAAGTTGATCCTTCTCTGGTGAAAACACAGAAAAATTGTTTGGACAAGCCAACTGAACAAACATGATATTGGATGTCTAGAGGAAAGTCATTCTTCAAGAGTCTTCTTTCCACTAGATGGCTATCTGAACTTTAACCAAGAGAGCTGGTCCAAGGGAAAGGGATCACTTAATGTTACTGTGCATTCCAGCTAGGCCAAGGAAAGGGGGTGGTTGTAACGGGGAAAAAAATTAAAGACAGGGACTTTTTTTTTTCTATTTTAAAAAGTTTTCCCCTTTTGGAGCTACTTACTTAGTCCTCTTCCCATTTTACTTCCTCATATCATTTACTCAGCAATGCAGAAGTATTTTCATAGAACTGATGAAATTTTGCCAAAGTTCTCATCAAAGTTTAGGGTTCGCTTACACTGATTTGCCACTTGCTTGCTGATGCAAGCTCTCAGGACTTTGTCTTGGCCATCTAAATGTGAAATCTTTCATTTTTTTAATGAATGGCTCCAAGATAAAGGTAAACATTAATTATTAAATGCTACCAAATAGTTCTTCCATTAAGGATAATGTATTGTGATCTATATAGTAAAACGGGCCATCTAAAGTGAACCCACTTAGGGCCATTTGTTCAAAATTATTATCTTATACTAATGTTTATTCATTTCTTTCTGCTTATAGAATAAAAAGCTCATGAAAAAAACTGAGGACATTTTAACAACATTTTACTTTGTTTCTGTAAAGTCTATACATTTTTTTCTGTGCAAATACATTGACTATCACAAAATTGGTATAATACTGTAATATATAATGTACATCACACTGTGACAATTCTCCCATGTTATTAATTATGCTTAAGTACATCATTTTAATAGCTACATCATATTTCATCATTTGGATATATCTTGTTGGTCATTTGAATTGTTTCCAATATTTTTCTGGTTGAATAATACTTTGATAAACATCTCTGTGCACACTTCTATGTCTGAGTTAGACCATGTCCTCAGGAAAGATGACTAGACGAATAATCACAGGAATCCCAAACAAAAATGTTCACCAGAAAGGGTGTGTCAGTTCCCACCAGCAGTGAGAGTGCCCATCTCCTCATACCCAGGTCAACACTGAATTTTACCATTAAAGATTTTTTTTTTTTTTTTGCTAATTAGGCAAAAACCGGTATCTTGCTGCTTTAATTTTCTTTTATTACCAAGGTGGAAATTATCTTCACTTTTTAGAATTTAAGTGGCTTACTTCAAGTCAGAAGTCTGTTTTTCATTAGCATGATTACACAGGCTTCTTTAAAACTTTGTAAAATTGCAACTGGCTCTAAAAGGCTTTATTCTATACCACAACAGATTTGGCTATTCTTAAGACAGATAAACCACTGCAAAAAAAAAAAAAAAAAAAAAAAGTAATATCTTTAAAACAGAATTTCATATCATCTAAGTTAACTTAATTTTAACATTTTACAATTAAAATGCTAAGGTAGTTATACTGCATTAAATCCAGGAGCTAAAAACAATATAAAATTCCCCATTTTACAGGAAGAAAAACATTTCATTAATGTTTCTTTTGTTAAAGTGTAAATATTTCTTTTTTATAAGACACGCTCAAAATGAGTTACTAGAGAAATAGCCTCAGCATTGCAAAAAAATATCATTAAGCCTTGAGTCTAAGTAAATGTTCTTTCTTTTCATAATTTCAGCTTCTTATAAATGAGACAGATTTCTTGGCTTATCAAGAACATTTAAATATCAATTAAGGGGCTTCCCTGGTGGCGCAGTGGTTGGGAGTCCGCCTGCCGATGCAGGGGACACGGCTTCGTGCCCCGATCCGGGAAGATCCCACATGCCGCGGAGCGGCTGGACCCGTGAGCCATGGCCGCTGAGCCTGCGCGTCCGGAGCCTGTGCTCCGCAGCGGGAGAAGCCACAGCAGTGAGAGGCCCGCGTACCGCCAAAAAAAAAAAAAACCAAAAATCAATTGAAACAGCAGAATCAAATTACTCAGTAATATATAATGTACATCACAGTGATCTATTTCAAGAGCCTGGCGTTGCCTCTTACATTATTTGATGGAGAAAGAACAATAGGGAGGTTAAGAATGGTCTGCTCCATCTGGTGAGATGTTTCTGTGTAGCCATTCAAAATTGTGTTGAGTTTAAGACATAACATTAAATGGGAAGATACAACACTATAACCCCTATAATTATGTTAAAATCATAGCACATAATCTCACTATAATTATGTTAAAAATAAAGATAAATATGCACTGGGAAGAATAAAGATATGTCAAAATGATGAAGAAAAACAACTGACATTGCTTTCAATAGTTAAATATTGGTTGTTTTATTGCAATAATATTATGCATTCTTGTAACAACAACAACAAAAGATTCTGTAATTCTTTAGTACCTGTCCCTCCAATAACCCTTCAGTCATGATCTGCCGAGTGTATACATACCTTTACACAATATGACCATTAAAACAGGAAAGTGGTACTGCAACTCTCAGTATACAAAGTATCCACCAAGTTTTAAATGAAATGCAAGTAAAAGATCACAGTGATTTCTAAAAACTACTTTTACTGAGAACCTAACGTGTCAGGCACTGTGCTGAGCTTTCACATGGATTAGTTCATTTAACCCTCTCACAAATCTAGATGATATTATCACTATTCTCATTCTAAAGATGAGGATGCTGAGGCTTACAGATAAGCTGAAGTAACTGGCCCAGTGTCATACAGCTATGAAGTGGAGAAGCCAGGGTTCAAAGTCAGGTGTTTAGTGCCAAAGCTCATGCTTTTATTGAGAATGAGACACTGGCATTTCTTCGTTAATAACCACACTGAGTGTGTAAGCTACATCCAACATTCCAGATGTACATTCCAGATACAGATTGTAGCTTTCTGGCTTACAATCACACCTCCATTTACTCTTCCACAGAAAGCTTGAGAATCCCTCCTGAACAGAAGTAACAGATTTGATTCATTTTTTCATGTGTAGTTATTACTGGCAAATGTGTAACAATAAAATGATCTCACTCAAAACTTCCAAAACCAGGATTACCATCTCTGCCTCTGAAAGCGCACACTGAATTCTGGCTATCGTCTAAAAGGGGTTTTTAAAAGCACCAGTCTGAAATAGCCATCACAAGCCAAAGCACAAGGACCAAGTTGTAAAAAACAAACACAAGTTGCTGGAATTTAGAACAAGTCAATTCAGACTCAACAGTCTATATAGGAAAAGGGAATAGCTTTAAGATGAGGCCATGCCAAAAACTATCCAATTTCAAATTATATTCACTTTAATTCCTTTGTTGTCCATACAATATTACTTTTTGACACTAAGTATATAGAAGAGTCTCAAATTATTCAACACAGTAAGAAAAAATGAAAAGTGGGCCTTCTAAAATATCACACAATTCAATTTTCTCTCCCAGAGCAATTGCTATTTAGTATTGTAGTTTTCTAGATTGTGGTAGGTGTAGGGATTTATTAGAGAAGCAAAAAGTAATATCCAAGTGAGCAGTTCTCCAGGCTAATATAGCTCAAAATGCCAGATTAATTACTATATGGCACCTGAAACTGTATCAAAATTAAACAGAGAAATTAGTCCCTGTCTTTAAAAGATGGTTTTCTTCCATTAGTGTTTAATTCCAAGGACAAAAGTCAAGACCTTAGAAATGAAAGAAATCCTGACCTAAATAAAGGCTATTGAAGAGCCTTCCTTAGTGAGAAGAAAAGCTATACAACCCTAAAAACAATAGTTTATTGATTTCCTAATATAAAAACAGCGACTGAGCATAAGAGATGCTTGATAAATGCTAGTGAACATATAATTACCTAGTGCAAAAAGTTCAAGTCACTCAACCTGGCACTCACACACTTTCCCTACTAGAGCAGTTTTCCTTTCCAGCCCAATCCCCCACTACTCTCTCTTCCTTGCCTCCCTTTCACACTCATCCTCAAGAGGAAATAGCCTCTCCATTCCCTGTCTCTACCAGCGGAAATCCTACTCATCTTTCAAGGTCTTCTTCAAAAGCCCACTTCTCCTTGAAGTCGGCCCCTCCCCCAAGTGGCTCTTAGACAACATCTGTCTCAAAGCACCGGCTTATCCAGTAACTCCCGGCAATGTCTTTCTCCTCTGCTGAGACACTGCTGCAAAGCCCTGAACCGAATGGGGGGCTAAGACTTCCTCATCTCTGGGTTGTCCGCCTTAGCCTAGCAGCTTTGTGCCCTGCACACAGTCAGGTCAATAAATACTTCTTAACAGATGTAAGAGGAGACGTTAAAGGTTGATCTATACCAGGGCCCTCACTGTCTTATAAGTATTTATTAATTGATTTATGAACTTACAAAAACCAAACTGTTAAAAAACAAAACAAAACAATTTTACCTACAGAATAGCACAGTGGTTAAGTGCTTCTGAGCAGTATGAGATTCACCCTCGCTCGGCCACTTTTTCCCAGAGAAACCTTAAACAGTTCCTTGGCCTTTCTGAGCTTCAGTTTCCTGACTTGTAAGTTAGGAATAATAATATCTATTTCATTGGGCTGTTGGCAGGTAAAATTAAATAGCACGGTACCTGGCCTATAGTAAATACTCAGTAAATGGAGCTACGGTCACTATTACATGAAAACTCTTCCTTTTTGCTAGGCAAGTTTTAAGTAGCAATCTAAATAAAACCTGAAGCCAGCAATTTTTACCTTTTAGAACTTTATTTCGCATAAGTCTTCCCTGAAAAATCACAAATCACTGTCCATAAAGTTCCATACTATATAACTGGTGGGATACTGACTTATTAAAGCTGTGTAAAGTGACTCAACTGTTAATTCAACACATACCAAAGTCATATTTGCTTCTCCTGTACACTCAACAGTAGAAAATAATTCCAAGTTTTCCAGTAATATACCCACTGATCCTACAATGATTATCACCAACTAACCCCACTAGCACATCCTATATGTTTCCAGCACAGAACCATCAAGGCCTTCTGTTCAAGTATTGAGGGAGAACTACTTTGCAGTTACAGCTGCATTGATATATTTCAGAGACATACAGAACATGTCCCATGGGCTTCGACCAGGGGGCATGGAATACTGTTCTGCCCTAATACTGGGTTTTGAAATATTGTGCCCCAGTACCCCGCTAATAAATCCCAACAGGCCTACATTTGAAACAGTACTTATTTAACACTTTTTTAAAAGAGTACTAAAATCAGTATCTAAAAAGTTTAGACTTAAATAACCACACTAATAACCACACTAATCTTCTTTCAGTTCCTTGAATACACAATGTTACCTCCCACCTCCTCACCTTATCTCCCTGTAATGTTCTCTTTTCACACCCAAATTTCCCCTAGTTGACTCTGACTTAACTGTCAGATCTCAAGTCACTCAAAAGTCACTTCCTTCCCTCACTTCCCACCTGCTGACATTCTCTCATGGCACCAAGCACTTTTCCTCCCCAGCACGACCCACAATGGCAAGTCTATTTGTGCAATTATCTGATCCATGTCTATCTCCCACACTTAACTGCAAGCTCCAAGAGGACAGTGACAGTCTTACTCATCAACAGAAACACAGTATGTTTCAAAAAAGAAATGATCTTTCGAAACTCGGTAACACAAAATTACGAGACCAGTGTTTTAACCTGTGGATTTTCAGTGTTTTTCTACATTTCTTCTTTATAAGTATTTCTAAACATTTAAAAAATCCCAGCCAATATCTAAAATCATCACGATGTGAAACACTGGAGGACTAATACATTTTTTTAAAACATAGAAACAAAGGCATTCCACATCAAAAGCTTTTGCCTTCTTGAACTTATTCACAGCTTCAGAACACTGTGAAACATGGCTATTAAATATAAACCTGAACCTTTCATAGGTTTATTTCAAAACCCAGGAAACTATAAAAGGATTATAGCACCTATGAAGCAGTAAGAAAACAATTAAAATGTATGCCAGAGAAGAGATTACAAAACATATGACTGGGGAATTTATGACAATGAGGTTAGTAACTAAAACCTTGCTCAGAGTAAGCCAGTACTTATAAGAAAAAAAAAATCAGTTCTTTCATGGTTCACACTTTGCATCTTACCAACATTTACTGTGAGCAAAAAAATCTGGCATTTGGTGAAGAGTTATTCAAAATATAAGCAGAAGTATATTTTAGAGAGAAAAAACCGGACACTAATGTATTAAAAAGGCACGTGTTTAGTTCTTTCTCAGAAAACAAATACTGTGTTCTCCAAGTTGGTACCTTATATTAGTATGTTTCAAGGTCTTCTCCTCATTAGAAAGGTAAACAGCTAGAAAATAAGTACCACGGTGAAGTCCCCAGCCCTTTCTCAATGTGCTTAAAGCCCTATTCTGGATGTATATCAAAATAATTAAGTAAAGCTTTCAGGCTACAGAAAACAAGTTCGGAATTGAAGCAGTAATGGCTCACAGGTTGTCAATCACTAATGAACTTCCCCTGACGCTTCACGTATCTAACCCAGGAGTGAAGAATTTGGGCTTTTAGGTGTTGCACAAGAAGTGGAGAAAAGACCTTTAAAAAATACTTGGGTTGGAACAATGGGCTACCTCAAGCCCTTGCTTTAAAAAGTCCTCCAAGGTAGAAATTACCCCAACAAAGAGATTTTTCTGGCAATACAGGTGTTCAGTTAGTACCAGTAAATATACCCTACTTTTCCCTAAAAGCAAAATGGAAAAGACTCAGGATAGCAATCAATATGTACAAAGAACCATTTACATGTACACTATTTATAAGGCAAAGAATCCTAAAAACCAGTCAAATCAACTGCTCAAATTCTCCCAAACACAACTTTTCTGATCCTATGCCTTTCCCAACTTGTTCCCTCCAACTGAAATGCTCTGACCCTCCCCTCAGCTTTTGGCCTTCTTCGAGACTGCCCTAAGTACGCCTCTATCTTCTCAGTGCTAGAGCACCGCAGAACACTCCCTATAGCACCAATTAACTCATTCTGTCTTTTTTATAACTACAGTCAGGACTTCCCCCCCATGTTCCTTGAGGACTTACATAACATATAAAATAGCTTTCCATTTTCCATACTGCCTCATACATTCTAGATCAAATATTTATGGAAGTTATCAGAACTGGAGGGACTTGGAATTCTGAGTCTCAACCATGTCTTTATGGTAAAGCAATCAATGACCACAGAGTTGAAATGGCTTCACTGCTAAAGTACACATTGATTGAGCACTCTAAGTGGCAAGCCCAGAGATGAACTAAACAAAAATTCCTGACCTCAAGGAGCTCACAGTCCAATAAAGGAGAAGAGAATTGTAAACAACAATTACCAAAAGGAAAAAAAAAATCCACACAGTGATATATGAGGTATGAACAAGGTCCTATAATAACAGAAGAGGGCACCTAATTCAGCTGCAAGGTGGGTAGTTAAAGGCCTCCTCTGCAGAACTCAACTCAGCTCATATAATAGTTAAAAAGAGAAGGGAAGTAGGTGAAAGGTTCCCTGACATTGGTCTTGGCAATGATTTTTTGGCATTGACACAGGCATCAAAAGAAAAAATAAACAAATAGGACTACAGCAAACTAAAAAGTTTCTGCACAGCAAACAATCAACAGAATGAAAAGGCAACCTATGGAATAGGAAAAAAAATTTGCAAACCATATATCTAATGAGGGGTTAATATCTAAAATATATAAGAAACTAATACAACTCAATAGCAAAAAAACACAAAAAACAAACAAACAAAACCCAAATAACTGGACTTTAAAAATAGGCAAAGGACCTGAATAGACATTTTTCCAAGAAGACATACAAATGGCCAATAAGTATAGGAAAAGATGCTCAACACCACTAATCATCAGGGAAATGCAAATAAAAACCACAATATCACCTTACACCTGTTGGAATGGCTGTTATCAAAAAGTCAAAAGATAACACCTTAAACATACACAATTTTTATTCATCAAAAAATAATTAAAATTTTTCATTTTAAAAATAAAATAAAAATCAATAAAAAAAAAAGAGAAAGGAAAGACAAATGTAACAAGCCAAAGCAACAGCACCTAGGAAGACAGAGATGGAGAGCAGGGAACTCGACTTGAGCACGGCTGCAGCTTGAAGGATATGGGAGGGGCAGGTAGGAGAAGAGCCTGATGTGCCTCTTTTGAATAAGTGAATAAAGGAATGCATGCAAAAGGAAAACTAATATGTGCTTTCTACTTGCAAAAATATATATACTCTATTTGAGGTAATACATACTTGCTTTGTGTCTTGTATTATTGGTTAAGGGTCAATAGGAGGCAGTTGGAAGTAGCACTGGATTAAGAAACAGGAAATCCAAGTTCTGGTCCTAACTTTGTCACTAACTACACAACTGCTCTTGGGAAAACACTTAGTGCTCATCTAGGAAATAAGATGTTTGAAATAGATTCACTACTATGTCTTCCTACCTCAAACATCTATTTTCACGCTAGAATGGAAGAAGGAACGGTTTAATATCGACAAAGATGGACAAGAGAGACTTTGCAGAGTGAAACTTTTTAAAAGGAGTAAGATGACAAAACCATTGGATGAAAGTGTGGGAGGGGTTCAGGGAAAACACAATCTCAAAATATCACCCCACAGCTTACTCATTAATTATCAAGGGAGGAAGGTACTTTTCAATGTAGTATTCTTGCCAGAAAAAAAAAAAAAATTTTAACTGATTCTAACTATGAGTGAAAAAAAATCAGAAAAATCCAGATTGTGGAACATTCTACAAAACAACTAGCCTGGACTCCAAAAATGTCAGTGTCATGAAAGAAAAAAAGGAAAGGGAACTATGCCAGATTAAAGGACATCACACATGAAAAGATGCTCAACGTTACTAATCATCAAGGAAATGCAAATCAAAACCACAATGAGGTATCACCTAACATCTGTCAGAATGGCTATCATCAAAAAGAACACAAATAACAAATGCTGGCAAGGATGTGGAGAAAAGGGAACCCTGTGCGCTGTTGGTGGGGATGTAAATTGGTGCAGCCCCCATGGAAAACAGTATGGAGGTTTCTCAAAAAAGTAAAAATAGAACTACCATATGACCCAGCAATTCCACTGCTGGGAATATATTCAAAACAAAAACAAAAACACTAACTAGAAAAGACGCATGCACCCCAATGCTCACAGAGGCATTATTTACAACTGCCAAGACACGGAAACGACCTAAGTGTCTATCAACAGATGAGTGGATAAAGAAGATGTAGTATACGTATGTGTATACACACACACACACACACACACACACACACACACACACACACACACAAATGGAATACTACTCAGCCATAAAAAAGAACAAAATTTTGCCGTTTGCAGCAACACGAATGGATGTGGAGGGCATTATGCTAAGTGAAATAACCTAGACAGAGAAAGACAAATACTGTATGATATCACTTATACGTGGAATCTAAAAACTGCAACAAACTAATGAATATAACAAAAAAGAAGCAGACTCACAGATATAGAGAACGAACTAGTGGTTACCAGTGCGGGGGGGTGGGGAAAGGGCAATATAGGGGTGGGGTAGTGAGAGGTACAAACTACTGGGTGTAAGATAGTCTCAAGGATGTATTGTACAACACAGGGAATATAGCCAATATTTTGTAATAACTGTAAATGGAAAGTAACCTTTAAAGATTGTGTAAAAAAATATATATATATATATCAAAAAATTTTTTAAAAGGACACCAAAGAGATCAGACAATTAAATGAATATGGTTGAATATCAGACAATATATTTGTATTGATATCAAATTTCTTGAGTGTGATAATGTTACTGCGATTATTTGGGAGAACATCCTTATATTTAAGAGATCCACGCTGAAGTATTTAGGAGTGAAGTATCATGATATCTGCAACGTACTTTCAAATGATCAATGGTTCAGGAAAAAAAAAACACACATATGTGTACATATGTATATATGGAAAGAGAGACAAAAGTGGCAAAATATTAACAATTAATAAATCTAGATGAGAGGTATACAGGAATTCATTATACCATTATTTAAACTTTTCTGTGTTGGAATTTTTTTCAAAATAAAAAGTTGCATGAGGGGAGGATGAGTGAAACTTAGGCAGAAAAGAACAAGGTCAACCTTGAAAGAGGCAGTATAAGAGATACAAAAGTAGTAATTTAAAGACCAAAAAGAATTAAGAAATAGAGGTGTTAAATATATAGGATATAATTATAAGTGGTGTAAGAATTAGAAATCAGCAGAGATTTCAAGAAAAAAATGGCATTCTAACAAGGTATTAAAGGCACAGCAGAGTCTTCGGTGGGCAGAACTAAGTGTCTTTTAGGAAAAGGAACATGAGCAGAAGTGTGCCAGCCACAGTATGTTTATATAGAAACACTTATACACATGTAAATATAGACATATAGACATACAGACATACACATATTACATATATGAAGTTATGAGACTGCCCTTTTGGACAAAAGGTACAAATATGGGTTAGAGCCAGAATATGAAGAGCTCTGCAAACTCTGGAAGGGTCTGGATTCCATACAGGAGATAAAGGGAACTCTTGGAAGTTTTTTTGTATTTTCCCCCTAAATAATAAAGGGCTTCCCTAGTGGCACACTGGTTAAGAATCTACCTGCCAATGCAGGGGACACGAGTTCGAGCCCTGGTCTGGGAAGATCCCACATTCTGTGGAGCAACTAAGACCATGCGCTGCAACTACTGAGCCTGTGCTCGAGAGTCCCCAAGCCATAACTACTGAGCCCGCGTGCCACAGCTACTGAAGCCCTTGCTCCTACAGCTCATGCTCCGCAAGAAGAGAAGCCACCGCAATGAGAAGCCTGAGCACCGCAACAAAGAGTAGCCCCCGCTCTCTGCAACTAGAGAAAAGCCCACATGCAGCAACAAAGACCCAAAGTAGCCAAAAAGAAAAGAAAATAAATTAAATTAAATTAAATTTTTTTAATTAAAAAAGAATAATAAAGTAATGCCTGCTTGCTTTGGGGGAAGACTATTGCCCTGTGTTTGTGGTGCTTGCATTCACTTGGGATTCCAAATGACCTGGGGAGAGAAAAGGAGCATCGCCTAACTTCTCTGCAGTTAACACTTAAGGCTTTGGGGTCCTTTATTTGGCAGGGAGAGTTGGTAAAGTGAGTAATACACTATTTTTGGAAGATAAGGCTGGACAGTTTGAAAATGTTAAGTTTGGACACAATGTTTAACCCTGGAACTGCACCTTAAAAACCAGTACAGTAATAGAATGTTCTTTTGGCCAGGTGCCCACTGAAATTTATAAGGGATTCCAAAAGATACTTGTGTGTGGGCAGGTCTGTGAAGACAGTATAGTCTTTTGACCTGGGAGGCCCAGAGGCCCTTTCAGTGTGCCTATGAGGTGAAAACCTGTCATAATGACACTAACATATTACTTGGCCTTTTTTACCACTCTCAAGTGGATTTTCTAACTACATAACAATGAATTGAAAGCAGATGCCCATGAGAACATAGGTGTCTTATTAAAGAGATCCATGTCAGTTTCTAATGTATTCATAAATGATAATAAAGATGACTATATATAAAAAAGTAATGCCTGCTTAATTTAGAAAATATAGAAAAGTAATAAGATAAATATAAAAATCATCCTATCTTTATTAGTCATATTTTAGTGTATTTCCTACCAACCTTTTTTTTTTTTTTTGGCTGCATTGGGTCTTCGTTGTTGCACGCAGGCTTTCTCTAGTTGCAGTAAGCGGTGGCTTCTCTTGTTGCGGAGCACGGGCTCCAGGTGCACGGGCTTCAGTAGTTGTGGCACATGGCTCAGTAGTTGTGGCTCACGGGCTCTAGGGCGCAGGCTCAGTAGTTGTGGTGCACGGGCTTAGTTGCTCCGCGGCATGTGGGATCCTCCCAGACCAGGGATGGAACCCGTGTCCCCTGCATTGACAGGCGGATTCCCAACCACTGCACCACCAGGGAAGTCCCCCTACCATCTTTTTATGTAGTTTTAGAATCATAGCTGAGCCCATGTTGCTTTTTTTTACTTAAAATAATCATTTCCCTATGTTATTAAAAACGTTACATTACTCTAAATGGTTGCATCAAATGTACATATCCAGATTTGCTTCACCATTCCTAAATACTAGATTTTTAGATTGTTTATAAATTTTTTCTATTTAAAAAAAATATTTAGGGCTTCCCTGGTGGCGCAGTGGTTGAGAGTCCGCCTGCCGATGCAGGGGACACGGGTTCATGCCCCGGTCCAGGAAGATCCCACATGCCGCGGAGCGGCTGGGCCCGTGAGCCATGGCCGCTGAGCCTGCGCGTCCGGAGCCTGTGCTCCGCAACAGGAGAGGCCACAACAGTGAGAGGCCCGCATACCGCAAAAAAAAAAAAAAAAAAATTTAGCTCCTCAAAGTATTGAAAATAGAATAACCATATGATCCAGCAATTCTACTTCTGGGTATATACTCAAAAGAACTGAAAGCAGGGACTTGAACAGATATTCATTATGGTAAGAATGCTTAATATGAGATCTACCCTCTTAAAATTTTAAGTGTACAATACAGTATTGTTAACTATGGATACAATGTTGTATGGCAGACATCTGGAACTCATTCATCTTACTTTTATCATTTTTTTCTATCCTGGCTATTTTGATAGGTAAAAAGACAATGTATTAGTCTGCTTGAGCTACTATAACAAAATACCATAGAGAATTGCAAAAACAACCGACATTTATTTCTCACAGTTCCAGAGGCTGGGATGTCCACGATCAAGATGCTGGCAGAGAGCCAGCAGTTCCTGGTGAGAGCCCTCTTCCTGTGTCTTCACATGGCAGAGAGAGGGTACTCTCTGTCTCCTTCTTCCTCTAACCCCATCATGAGGGCCCTACCCTCATGACCTCATCTAACCCTAATTACCTCTCAAAGGCTCCATCTCCAAATACCATCATACTGGGGACTTCAACATATGATTGGGGGTGCAGGGGTGACAGTTCAGTCCACAGAAGATGATATCGTACTATTTTGATTACAGGAGGTTTCTAATAAACTAGTAAGATGAAAATTATGTTTAAGGAAGATCAACTTAGTAGAGGCATACTTGATGAAATAGACAAAATAAGGGAAGCAATCTTGGAAGTTTTACAATAATCAAGATGAAGAGATTGATTCATTCATTCAGTGAAAATGCATTTATGGAGCACCTAAGACAGAGAAGGCACTGAATGAGGCACAAATAAAAGCGACTAAGGGCTGCAGTAGTAGAAGCTGGAATGGAAAGAAAACAAAAAGTGTAAGAGGTATTTTCAAAGAATGTCAATTAAATTTGGTAACAAGATACAGGGGGCAAAGAGAGTATAAAGTTCCTATGTATTACAAGTTACTTGAGAACAGGAAAAATATCTAAGTCATCTTTGCGTCCCACACAGTTTTTTTAAATTATGATACTGAATAAATGCTTAAGGATTAAAAGTGAGTCAAAGAAAACATTCTAAAGATGGAAAAAGACCATGGAAGATAAAGACAAAATCTTGGGGAATGCTCAATTAGAAATGGAAGGAAGAAATCAGGAATCTAAAAGGAAAAGGAAGGAGTCAGAGAAACAGGAAGAGAAACAAGACTGTGCTGAAGAGCTAACCTGAATGTGAAAAGCAGCAAAGGAGTCAAGGAAGTGAGGAAGGATGACAACCAAGATGTGGATTTGACAATAAAAGGAGTCACTGGTCATGACAGTTTGAAGCCAGACTGCAGAGGATTAAAGATGAAGCCAGGGGCAAGGAAAAGGAAGTAACTACCTGTTCCTTAGGAAATCTTGTAGTAAAAGGATAAAGGAAAACTAGACAGGTAACGATTCCTGAACACACATAACTCTGCCAGAAATGCCTACATTGGCCTCTGCACATGCAGTGAGGCTAAGGAAGCTTTAAGGAAGTATTTACAACATTCGCCCTAGCTGGGAGCCTCAAACAACCAGGCGGGTTGAATAATACAGGAAAGATTCTATCTGTACCATGTATGAAGAGGCAGCAAGTCTTCACAGTTGCTACTAACAGCTGGTTTGGTAAGTGGCCTTAAGAGGTCAGAGGAAGTAATACCTGTAGCGAGAACTTGGTTTGTTGGATTTTAGCTAACGTGTGCTCAACCAGCTTACGTCAATTAACATTCTTTTTTCTGTTTGTTTAGTCTCACCATGAGACTGTTAGAGGCTCTCCTCAAACACCCGTAGATGTTTGGCTGTCCATTCATATTTGAGAGGGTTATGCTTAAACGCTGGCAAAGGTTCTGTGTCAATTGATGAGCTTCACTGCAGAGTAACCATGCCAAAACTTCTGTATATTTTTAAATATCAAGGAACTGAGTAATAATAAATTTATTTGACTGCCTAATATGCACGGGACTATTTAAGAACACTACTGTTTGTAAGAAAGCAAACATCAATTTCACTTCCTAAAATGCTTAGTTTTCTTGGGAAGTTAGATACAAGGAATAGAGGCAAAATCCACTGTCATTATTTTTTTTATCTCATTTGAAAACACACTTTAGGAAAGATGCCTAAATGACAGCTAACTTATAAATAAATATAAAGTTTCTGTATACGTTCAGAAAAAGAAAGAAAATCATATATTTTTATCTATCTGAGATAAATGATGTATAACAGGTATATAATTTCTTAGGAATATAATCAAAGAAATACCTGATCTCATCAAAGTTAAAAAGTCTTTTTATTGTAGCAAATGTATAAGGTAGTCTGGAAACTACTGAGCTTCAAGCATGTGTGGTTCCAGTACATTCCTTTTACTCTTTTGTCCCCTTTTAATAATTATTACTGGTTTTACAGTGATTATTTCTTTTTTTTTTTAACTGGGGTATAGTTGGTTTACAATGTTGTGTTAGTTTCTGCTGTACAGCAAAGTGAATCAGCTATATGTATACATATATCCCCTCCTTTTTGGATTTCCTTCCCACTTAGGTCACCACAGAGCACTGAGCAGGATTCCCTGTTCTTTATAGGATGATTTCTATAGATAAAAGGAAGCATCAGTTTCCAGAAACTCAATGTCCCCAAGTGAGAGGTATCTCGGGATTACTTTATGCTAAAAGTACAAATGTAGGTGAAACTCAACTACTTCACCAATCTTTTATTTAATAAGGACAATCAAGTAAGTATCAAACAGCTTCATTCCAGGCAGTCCAGATACAAATCTAAACTGGATTTTGTCAAATGCTAACATGTTTTGAACACAAATGCAACACAAAAACCTAAATTCCTTTTTTTCAAATACAATATTAATTTTGCTAAGCTGCTGTACATGCACAGGTGCACTCACACACATGTACGCATAAACACACACACCTTATGGGTTTTAAAATGCTATTCGTTTTTCATTCCAAACACGAAGGATTCCAGTGAGGAGGATAAAATGGCACAAATGACAGCATGGTTGCACTATGACAAAATACTCCATATTTCCTAGGGAAAAAAAGGATAAGTTTCACCTAAGTACACTGAATTTCACTTAAATACCTAAATCAGTAGTTCAAAT
Source organism: Leucopleurus acutus (assembly GCF_964270905.1). NCBI lineage: Eukaryota > Metazoa > Chordata > Mammalia > Artiodactyla > Delphinidae > Leucopleurus > Leucopleurus acutus. The sequence goes on from NC_139156.1 coordinate 25,726,847, forward strand.
TACAAAATTTACACTTTTTTTTTTTTGCGGTACACAGGCCTCTCACTGTTGTGGCCTCTCCCGTTGCGGAGCACAGGCTCCGCACGCGCAGGCTCAGCGGCCATGGCTCACGGGCCTAGCCACTCCGCGGCATGTGGGATCTTCCTGGACCGGGGCACGAACCCGCGTTCCCTGCATAGGCAGGCGGACTCTCAACCACTGTGCCACCAGGGAAGCCCCAAAATTTACACTTTTAATAAAACTTTAATGGATTTCATTTTTCCCCAAACATTACAAAACACGTGCTTAAAAAAACAACTTGATGGGATTAACATATGTATAAAATAGATAATCAGGACTTCCCTGCTGGCACAGTGGTTAAGAATCTGCCTGCCAATGCAGGGGACACAGGTTCAATCCCTGGTCCGGGAGGATCCCACATGCCGTGGAGCAACTGAGCCCATGTGCCACAACTACTGAGCCCACGCTCTAGAACCCATGTGCCGCAACTACTGAGCCTGTGTGCTGCAACTACTGAGCCCTCAAGCCTAGAGCCCATGCTCCACAACAAAAGAAGTCATCAATGAGAAGCCCGCACACCGCAATGAAGAGTAGCTCCCACTCACCACAACTAGAGAAAGCCCACGCGCAGCAACTAAGACCCAACGCAGCCAAAATTAAATAAAATTAAAAAAAAAAAAATTAACAAGGACCTACTATATAGCACAGGGAACTAATAACCTATAAGGGAAAAGAATCTGAAAAAGAATATAACTGAATCACTGTGCTGTACACCCGAAACTTACACAATATTGTAAATCAACTACACTTCAATAAAAATTTTTTTAAAAAAACTTGAAGCAACATAGAAAAACATACTTCCTCCCCTAAAACCCACCATCAAGAGGTAGTCATTTTCAATTAATATTTTAGTAAATGTTCTTCTAGCCTTTGCAGGTAAATGTATGTACACAGGAACAAGGAAGTAAAAATTTTAAAGAAAAAAGTTAGTAGATGGCCCACACGATATGATGGTAATAGTATTTTACCCAATTGATTTGCTTGCAGCAGAATCTCACCCCCACCCCAAACAATCTCATGCCCCTAAAGTATAACCACTGGAGCAAGAAAAATCTCTCTGCTCGGTAATCAACTCTATAGAAACCAAATTATTCCTGCCATGCCTTAAATCAAGGTGGTACACTAGTGACTAAAGGAAACAAATCTTGAAGGAGATGAGAGAGCATGTTGTCTCATTCTAGCTGTTTTTAATGTTACCTCTAAAAACCTGCTCAAATATTTCCATCTCTTGCATGTTTCTCAGTACTGCCTAAGCCCCGAATGCCATTCTGCAGAGGCTCCAAGTTGAGTCAGCACATTGTTTTTATGATTGCAGATGGGCAAATGGAAAAACTGAGGCTTTGCACACTCCCATAAAGATCAGATGATGCCCTCAGTCTGTCTTTGCTAGCATGGGAAAACATTCTCTCTCTCAGATTACCAGCCCCCCCCCCACCCCCGCACTCCCCGCACAAAAAAAGAAGAAGAGAAAAAAAAAAAAGAGCATAGAGTTTCATTTTGTCTCTTCTGGTTACCTGGTACCCCAAAACCTCAAGAATCATACTGACAATGACAGTATGAAATGCAGAGTGACTAAAAGTCAGGGTTTTTCCTAGCCTCTGTAAAAACGACCCAAAGAAAAACCCTTGGTAAAATGGGGCCTGGAGAAGAAAGGCACTACAGAACCACTTAGATACTAAGCAAATGCAACCTTTTCTGTGCTCATCTTCTAGCCCAAATCCCAAGTCTGACACAAAACCACTCTAAACATTAGACAGAAACCAATTAACTTTTAAACTCCCAAGCTCCAGCCAGCTATATTTTTGGTCTCTTTGACACATTTCATACAGCCTATTTCTTTTTTTGTATATCTAATCTGAATCTGAAATAGAAATGTTACTCTTTCCTAACAAATTTCCCAAAGAATGACAATGTCAGTCATCAATAGAGCTTCACTCTATACATATGAAAGTGTTACGTAAAAATGCCTAACTTTTTTTAAGGAAAAAATAAAGTCCACTACAATCAAATGAAACATAAGGTAACCCCCCCAAAATTCACATATTTTTGAAAAGCACTTTCCTATTTTAAGAACCATGTGTTACCTAATAAATGAGTTCAGCAAGGTTGCAGGCTACAAGATCAATATACAAAGATAGATTATATTTCTATATACTACCTATGAACAATCTAAAAATAAAAGTAATAAAACAATTCCATTTACAATAGCATCAAAAAAATTTTTATTCCAAGTATTTTATTTAACAAAAAGATTGCAAATACACTGAAAAATACAAAACATTGTTGAAGGAAATTAAAGAAGACCTAAATAAATGGAAAGATATCCCATATTCATGGATGAAAGATTTAATATTGTTAACACTGCAATACTCCCCAAATTGATCTACAGATTCAATGCAATCTCTATCAAAATTCCAACTGCCTTTGCAGAAATGGACAAGAAGATCCATGAAAAATTCATACAGAAATGCAAGCAATCCTGACAATCAAAATCATCATGAAAAAGAAGAACAAAGTTGGAGAATTCATACTTCCCGATTTCAAAACTTAGTATAAGTTTTGGTATAAGGGACTTCCCTGGTGGCGCAGTGGTTGAGAATCTGCCTGCCAATGCCGGGAACATGGGTTCGATCCTTGGTCCAAGAGGATCCCACATGCCACGGAGCAACTGAGCCCATGCGCCACAACTACTGAGCCCGCATGCTGCAACTGCTGAGGCCCGCACATCTGGAGCCCATGCTCCACAACAGGAGAGGCCACTGCAATGAGAGGCCAGTGCACTGCAGGAAGAGCGGCCCCTGCTCGCAACAACTAGAGAAAGCCCGTGCGCAGCAACGAAGACCCAATGCAGCCAAAAATAAATAAGTAAATACATTTAAAAAATTATTTAAAAAATAAAATTAAAAAATAAATGAATATATTTATTTAAAAAAAAACTTAGTACAAAGCTACAAGAACCAAAAGAGTGTGGCACTGACATATGAAGACATAGATCAGTGGAAAAGAATTTAGAGTCCAGAAATAAACCCTCACATTTATGGTCAATTGACTTGTGACAAGGATGCCAAGATAATTCAATGGGGAAAGAGTAGTTTTTTCAACAGATGGTGCTGGAACAACATGATATTCACATGCAAAAGGATGAAGTTAGACCCCTATTTCACAGCACATACAAAACTTAACTCAAAATGGATTAAAGGCCTAAATGTAAAAGATAACCTATGAAAGTCTTAGACGATAACACAGGCATAAAACTTTGTGACCTGGGACTAGACAATGGTTTCTTAGATATGACAATAAAAACAAAGCAACAGAAGAAAAAAAAAAAAAAGAAAGAAATTGGACTTCATCAAAATTAAAACTTTTCTGCTTCAAAGGTTACTACCAAGAAAGTGAAAAGACAACCCACAGAATATGAGAAAATATTTGCAAATTATATACCTCGTAAGAAACTAGTATGTAGAATACATAAAGAACTATTACAATTCAATAATAAAAAGACACAGTTAAAAATGGGCAAAATGTCTGAAGAGACTTTTCTCCAAAGAAGATAAACAAATGGCCAATAAGCACATGAAGTGATGCTCAACATCATTAGCCATTAGGAAAATACAAATCAAAACCACAATGAGATGGGACTTCCCTGGTGGTCAAGTGGCTAAAGACTCTGCGCTCCCAATGCAGGGGGCCTGGGTTCAATCCCTGGTCAGGGAACTAGATCCCACATGCATGCCGTAACTAAAGATCCCATGTGCCGCAACTAAGACCCAGCCCAGCCAAAAAAAAAATCAAAAACACAATGAGATACCACTTCACACTTACTAGGATGGCTATAATTAAACAAACAAACAAACAAATCACAATAACAAGAGTTGGCAAGGATATGGAGAAATTGGAACTCTCATACCTTATTGGTGGGAATGTAAAATGGTGCAGCCACTTTGGAAAACAGTTTGGCAGCTTCTCAAAGAGTTAAAAATAGAGTTACCATATGACCCAGCCATCCTACTTCTAGTTATCCACCCAAGAGAACTGAAAACTTATGTCCACACAAAAACACGTATACCAGCAGTCACAGCAGCATTATTTATAATGACCAAAAACTAGGCTGAAACAGCCTAAATGTCCATCTACTGACAGGTGGATAAACAAAAAGTGGTATATCCATAAAATAGAATATTATTTGACCATAAAAAATGAATGAATGAAATACTGATACATGCCATATGGATGTACATGGATGAACCCTGAAAACGCTACACGAAGTAAAAGAAGCCAGACAGAAAAGGCCACATTGTGTATGCTTTCATTTATAATGAAATGTCCAGAACAGGCAAATCCATAGAGACAGAAAGCGGATTAACAGTTTCCAGGGACTGTGGGGAGAGGAGAATGGAGAGTGACTACTGATGGGTTTCTTTCTGGAGTAGAAAATGTTCTGGAAGTAGACAGTAGTGATGGCTGTACACCTTGTGAATACACTAAAAGCCACCAAGTTGTACACTTTAAAAGGGTGAATTTTGTGGTATGTGAATTATATTTCAATTTTTTTAAATTTTAAAGTAACCATTTGTTTCAGCAGTAAAATATTCCTAAGGAGAAATGGAATGAGTTCTCTGTTAGTAAAGGTTAGTTTTCCCTAAGACCAGGACTCATAATGTTCTCAGCAGATTTGAATATTTTCCAGGTATGTTATTCTACAAAGTTAACAAAGGGATTTTTGCAAAGACTGGCTATGATTACCCTATCCTAACACATCAACTATTAACACTTCTTCCATGTTTCCTTTCAGTCTGTATACATGTATATTTTTACATATCGATAATCTATGCAAAATAATCAGCAAAAATTTTCCCGTACTGCTACATGGCTTTCAAAATGATCATTAAATGGTTGTGATTAGTTGACACCTACAATTTTCTTAACTCCTTCCCCTCCATGTCCATCTGGAAGTATTAGATATATTTATCTCAAATTTTTCACTATTTCTAGATATTTTTTGCAATATATATACAACATGAAAAGCCAACGTAACTCTTTTCTTCTCCTGAATTATATCACTGAATTAAGATTTCCCGGGGAAATTACTAAACCCTTTGTAGGACATTTTTATGACCCTGGTTGCCTTCTAAAAGTATTAAAAAGTTACACTGCTATAAGCAACAAAAACTTGCTATATTAGACATTGCCATTTTTTATGCTTTTGATGTAATCAATGTTAAAAGATTTTATCTGAGTAATCTGAGATCGTCCTTTAGTCTTCAAACTCTAGTTCTTCAAAGGTTTCCAAAATCCATGAGCACTTGTTCTATTTCTTTTAAACTTTGTGGTTTTTTTCAGTCACTTACAGTTAAGAAGAACGAAGAATTTTTTTAAATTCAGCATTCTTACTCTAAGGAGGGTAGAACACGTAATCAATTGCCTTGTTTTCCTCAAAAATATATACACATGTGGCCATCTCATAAGTAACAGCAACCGCTAAAAAAAAGCCTAGAATTCAATCACAATAAAAAGAAAAACCTAACAATTAGCCACTTTCAAGATTTCAACATCCAGGGTAACTCCCTGGCGGTCCAGCGGTTAGGACTCGGCGCTTTCACTGCCGTGGCCCGTGTTCAATCCCTGGTTGGGGAACTAATATCCCGCCAACCGCAGCGGCCAAAAAAAAAAGATTTCAACATTCATAACAACTGTCAGCACACATGGCCCAAGGCGTCTCTCTTGATTTCCAATCTTTAGTCTAGAGAAAGACCAAGAACAACGTGGAAGAGTCTACAGAGCCATTACATAAAGATAACGGTGGACTGAGCACTAAGCGCCAAGTACTACTAGAAGCATTTTCATGTTCATTATCACATGAATCCTTACTAAGCACCTTATGAGTTACAAAATATCCCATTTTACTATGGAGAAAACTGAGGCTTAAAGAGGTTAAGTTACTTGTCCAAAGTAGATCCAGGAAGAGCACATTTTTCTTAACCTTTATGCTAGCAGGTGAATTTTAAAATTCACGGGATGTGAATTTAAAAAAAAAAAAAATCCCACCTAGGTCTGACAGCAAGGGGGGGTTACGTATGAAGAAATGAGGATCTCACCATCATTACAGCAGTATTTATGATCAACGGTTGCACAGATGTAAAAGTGGGGGAGGGTCAGCACCCCCATTATCTTCATCAAGCCCTAAGCAAGTCTAATAAACATCATCTACAGAAGACGCTTGTTCTTAGTCCCCTTTCTTCCCCTTCCACAGCCTGCCACCCCTAACATCTCTCTATGTAGACATTCTGGAGGTGCCAGTGATGTGATTTGAAAGAAAGAATGCTTCTTATTGTCTCTCCTTTGCAGTGTTGGTAGGATTTGGGGTTTCGCATTTGTGTTCTGAGAAAAAGACGATGAAAAGACAATACTAAAATTGTATTCAATCCCAGTCATCCATTTCCATGTATTTAGTTTAATAAATGTTCTTTATACGCCAAGCAAATCTTACTGGAATTGATGCTGACTACCAATTAAAATACATGCATTTAGAGAAAAGGGCCCTTTAGAAAGAAACATACTACTTTATATGTAACTAAAGTTTTGTAAACATCTAATTCGAGTCCAGAGGTTTGTTCTTAAAAGTTTAAGTAGTTCAAAAGCAAATAAAACCATAAAATATTATGTTGGCTCAGTCTATTTTGTGCATTTTCCTGATTAAAAATATTTTAAACTTGTTTAGGTTTGCTAATAATTAAAATTCACGGGTACGTTACAGTAGTTTGGAATGTTTCAGAATTTAAATAATTCTGAGGCCCTTTTGAGGGGAAGGGGCAGGCGCTACGTAATCCCCATAAAAACCAAGAGAAAAAGCAAAACAAGATCCTTTCCTGTTTTGTCCAGATCATACTAAGTCAGAGCTGATATTCAACTATGGTGTCTACTGACCTAAAAGGCTTCGGTGATTCTAACACAAATAACCCCCAAGTCAGACTGCATCATCTGAAAGAATTTAGCTCACATTATAAAAAACCTGAAAAAAGGGGCCCATAGATGTATGAATGGAACACATGCTTCAAATGCTTTGATGACTATTTCAATGGAAACTTCACAGATCTGTACCTTGAACAAAAATTAAAAGTGCCAAAGAAGTTTCACCCCATAGTCCCAAATCCAATCTTCATTACTCTCACAGAAGAAATAACAACAACAAAATCATTCGAGGACATCTAAAACAAGTTAACTGAAAATAAAAAGAAATAGCTTACACTGAACTACCTGAGGCTTCAATCTAGATATCAATACCCATTTCTTAAAACACACTCGTAGTCTAACCTTAGGAGAGTAAAAAAACTCAAAGTAAACTAAAATAAAATGAGGTCACACATTCAGACTTATTTTCCATGTAACAAAATGCCTGTCAAAGATGGTTTGAATGCTGGATATCAAAAATATTGACATCAAAATCACAAGGCAAATAAAACCAATGGCAAACCTATATATTTGCTTTTTCAGTGATGCGGCTGCCTTTAACAAGAGTTTAAAGGTACCTTGAACTTGGAACCAGAAGTCCTGCTTGTTGGAATGGAGAGAACTCCATGCTAGAACTCCATGCTAGAGTCAGGGACATAGGTTCTAGTCCTGTTGATGCTACTAGCTAGGTGGGTAGCCCTAAGCAAGTCACTTAGCTTTCTCTCCTCAGGGTTTACTTTCCTTAGTTAAGAGGTTGACTAGACCAATGTTTCCTAAACTCACCTAATCACAAGAATTACCTCAGGGTAACTGTTAACAGTATGGATTCCAAACCCCCTTCCCTAAGAGATTCTGGTTGAGGACGTCTCTGAGTGAGGCTTAGGAACTAGTTCTTAATAAGTGATCCAAGTAAGTTTTATCATCTGGTAACCTTCACAAATACTGGACTGGATGAGCCATGAGCTGCCTGCCTTCCAGCTCTGATTCTATACTATCTGGATGTTTCAAAAAGATGTCCTAAAAATATGCAAAATTATAACAGTATCACACGTGTTATTGCAAAAAGTTAATAAACATACAAGATCAAAGAAACAAATATATCCATCCCTTCACCATCAACGCCATTCATACTTTTAAACATCAATAAAGACATCCTCCTAGATTCTAGGCAAGTGGAACACTTTATTTGGTGAGGGAAAAAGTTTTAAATATTAAACTCTCAGCACATTAATATGGAAAGACTTGTGTTATAGGAAGAGAGAACTGTACCCCAAATGTTTTAAGTGAAAACTACACATTGCGTTCTTCCCTTAAAGAACATTATCTGATGAGCTTACCTGTTCCTAGTTTTAAAAAAGCTAAAAAACAACCTGTCTCTAGCAGCTATGAAACAGCGAGCTCTGCAATACTGGAATGCAACTGTTACAAAGCTAAAAGAAACAAAACAAAGCAAAACAAACAAACAACTGGGTGGCTCAGAGCCCACTACCTTTTGTTAGGAAGGTTTTGTCAGGTATAGGGAGAGCGTCCAGGGCGCTTTCTGCACACAAAGGTAGCAACCTTATTTAACTCTTCCTTCCTCTACACTACGTTGCTTTAGACAGTTTTTCCAAAATTCTCATAATCCACTAGTGGGATTTACTTTTACTCTCTGTTTTAGATTTATAAATAACTATAAAACTCACAAAAGAAAAAGACTGATGGTGCGGACCACAGCAGGGCAGGGCTGTACAGGATGCTCACTGGCAACCATTTGTCACATAAGTGGCTACAAAAGATGTAAATAAAATCAAGATTGAAACACAAAACTGTGTTTGGGTCAGCCTTGCAACACAAACAGATATGAGACTAAGAGTGAAACATGACTACATACTTTAGCTATTAGTCAAACACCACAGTGTTAGCATAAAACACTGTCAAGGTGAATCTTGATGCTTGACCTGCAAATAGTGGAAATGGAATTGTTTAGATTTAGGGTCATACAGGCCAAAAATTGATTTAACAGTGAAAGTGGGGACACCAACTGTTAGGTACAACATCACAGAAGCACTGGGTTTAAGGCCGTATATATGTCTAAATACATTTCTGTGTTTGTTGCTCTCAACAAGCCCTGAGCAATGCTTTGACCAAACCTCACATTCAATTAAAACAGAAATGTAAAATCAGGATCAAGGGGATCAGCATAATAGAATGGTTAAGAGGGCAGGTTTGGCTGTGACGCAGACCAAGTTAAAACCCCAAATCAACAAACTACTGAATGACCTTGAACACATCATTTCACCTATGCCTCAATTTCCTCATTTGTAAGATGGAGATGATGCTTTGCTCAGCTATCAGATTTAAACAAGGTGATTCATGTAAAGCACTAAGACCTGTACCTGGTAGAGAGTAAATAAACAGGCAATAATAATAGTAAGCTAACTGTAAAAATTAGCATAATTACTGTCTTCCAACCTCAAGTAAAGCTATAAGTTTCCTGGCAGCCAGGCAAAAACTTCTAATCATTAGAAAGAAGACATTTACATACACTACATAAAGGTAGCTTTTCATTTCTTTCCACACTACAGAAAATTTCCCCCTCCTTAGTAAAGAATAATTCAGACTAATGATGTAGAGCTCTATCCAGGAAAGGCTTCAGTGCAGACATGTTTAATTAGAAAGGATAATTTTCAATGAGATCTGGATTAAGGATCTAACCAGTTTGGTAGAGTTACAGTTGGTGTTGTTAGAAGAAAGAGGAAAAAGAAGAAAAAGCCTTCAAACCATCCCACACACCATTACTCAACAGAGAAAAACAATAGCAGGTTGACTGTTCACATAACTTCATAATTGAATTAGAAAATGAAAAAGAAAAAATAATCAGGCGAAATATTTTAACTAACACAAAAGAAAGAAATAACACAGTTATTAGTAAGGTGAAAGTGACCAAACTCATCAAAAAAAGATCAATGAAGGGAAGGTGAAAAATTAGTTATTCCTACAGTTTCAGTAACAAGCACCCACTCTATCCTTTTAAGATCATGGCTTAAATTTCCCATTTGCAACCAACTTTCTTTGCCCACTCTCCCTAATATGCTACTAGCTTGAATGTACCTTTAATCTGTACTGTCTTCTTAACTGAATACATCATTCTGGTTACAGACAAAAATAACATCTTGTGCATTTTTTTTTTATATAATTCAGGGGAGGGCTTCCCTGGTGGTGCAGTGGTTAAGAATCCACCTCCCAATGCAGGGGACACAGGTTTGAGCCCTGGTCTGGGGAGATCCCACATGTCACGGAGCAACTGAGCCCGTGTGCCTCAACTACTGAGCCTGTGCTCTAGAGCCCGCGAGCCACAACTACTGAGCCCGTGCGCCACAACTACTGAAGCCTGTGCACCTAGAGCCCATGCTCCACAACAGAGAGAAGCCACTGCAATGAGAAGCCTTGCGCACCACAATGAAGAGTAGCCCCCACTCGCTGCGACTAGAGAAAGCCCGCGTGCAGCAACGAAGATGCAACGCAGCCAAAAATAAAATAATTTTTTTTAATTCATGGGAAAATATTAGCAATTCAATCTTTAAAGGATCCATTTCAAAGAAAATACTGTGAGAAGTAATTTGGGGAGAGGAAAAAGTTCCTAGTAAAAATAAATCAGTCATAGGAAAACTGTTCAAGGACAATCAAAAACAAATTTCAAAATAATGCAAATTTTGAAATTTTGAGTTAGGGGAAGGATTAATGAGTTGCAAGGTGCAGAACTAAATTCTCAAAGTGAAAAAAGATACAGAAGTGAAGAAAAGACTTCAGCAGGGAGTACACACCAGTGCTACCAATCCATCAGTAGATATGCAAAAATTCTGAATAATAATAAAAAAACATAGACTATATTATCTGTATCAATATTGGGAAATTTAGCAACAGAAAGAAAATAAAGTATTTCAAAGCCATTTTCAAGCATTTCAAGATATTTTTCTATATTACAGATACTGCAGCAAAATGAAAGAAGAGACTGGTTAGATGCTCTAATTAATTTAGTAGTGAAAGAATAATGACGTCCCAAAAGAAGCTTTGTCACCTAGAGATAATGGACATTTTCTTTTTACTGTTTAAGAATCCAGAAGAATCTCCTTCTGCTTTTAAATGCAAATTACCAATCTCTGAAGCACATTCTGCTCTATTCCTTTATCTGAAAATTACCGCAATGTGATTCTGTTCCAGAGAGGACACCATTCAGGCAAGAAAATGGAATTAGGACAACTACACACTCTATGTTCAAATCATCACATCCAGTGAGCTGTCACCACTTACACATGACCTTTTTCAGTGGAGAGACCACTATCAGTGATCAAAATCCTATTTGAAGAAGGAAGAGTTAGCTTTGAGGACTATCAGTTCATTAAAGGTCACACACACATTCTAACATAATATATGAACATGCACCAGCATCATAACAATTTAAAAACTCATTATCCCTTGGCTTTCAAATAACAAAACTAGCTATTTACTGGAAACGTTTTTAAAGCTAGAATTTCAGTGATAATAGTATGAGTTGCTATTTACCTGTTCATTACATGGTAAAACAAACCAAAAATACCACGATGCAAGAAAGGTGAGCACACCACACTCTGCACTTCTCTTCCCTGGCAAAACTCCCTGGAACAGTGAACAGTGACTTGGAGACATGCTTCAATTTAATGTACCAGGTGATCAAGGTTAAAAAGAACACTTTTAAACCAGAAAGTCTCAAGAAATAAATAAACCATAATAGAGGAATTCATCCCATTGTTAAAGGTCCAAGCTTTCTGCCAAAACCACACTTGGTTTGGGAAATTTTATTTGTTGTCAGATAAACATAAACAAATAGTGAAGAAAGCTAGGTAAGATAGAGCCTCATAAAAGGTTAACTTACCTCTAGTCTTTCCAAGTTATATATTAACGAATAGCTTTAGTTTTTTAAAAACCCTCTTTTCTAGCTAAGGCAAGTCATCCAAATGAGTGAATTTTTTTGGTGATACCTGGCTTATCCCATACCATATTCTCCAAAGCGGACCCTAATCTCTTCCACAGGTCACCAGACAACCAGGAACAGAAACTACTGAAAATGCACTTCCAATCTCTGAAACGTCAGTGATTGTATAGGGTTTAGAAAAGCTGTTTAAACGTTTTCCAAATGCCTGCAATTAGTACAGGTCGACCAAATGGCATAGCACGACATGAGCGGGTCCCTACTTTCATCTACCCACTCAGAATCCGGGCAATGAATGCAGCAGATCTCTCAAGACCAGACTGCAGGGGGGAAGAGTACCATGCACAGAAAATAGGAACCCTGCTTTTTGATATGGGAAAAAGCAAGTGATGGCAGTCTTGTGCTTTTAAAGAACCTAGAAGCGCTTACTAGTTCAATCCATCCCCAAATCCATGCCATCCTTTCAACTTTGCAATTAAAAGAGAAGAGAAATTCCGATCAATTCGCCTTGGGGGGTTGTTCTGAGGGTAGAGGACTCAAGTAGGGAGGAGGATGGAGAGAGAAAGAGCAAGCCAATGAAAGACAGCAAAATTTCCCACCTTTCTTAAATTCTTCCAGCATAGCGTCCAACTTGGTGTCATTGAAAACAAAGTGCAAGGGGTGGTTATAAAATTTAGTGATGGTTTTCAGGGGAGTACAGTCATCTGGATCCACGAAGGCCAAGTCTTTGACAAAGAGGAGGTCCACGATGTTGGAGCGCTCCCCCTCAAATACTGGAATCCGAGTGTAGCCGCTCTCCATGATCTCCGACATGGTGTTGAAGTCCAGAATGGCTTCGCCGGTGATCATGAAACAGTCCCGGAGGGGAGTCATCACGTCCTCCACGGTCTTCGTGCGGAGCTCCAGCGCCCCTTGGATGATGTTCAACTCCTCCTTTACGAGGTCGTTGTAGGGGTCTGTGACCCGGAGCATCTCCAGCAGTTTTTCCCGGTTATAGACGGTGCCTATCTCCTGGCCCAGGACGCAGTCCAGCAGCTTGCTTACGGGGTAAGAGGCGGGGAAGGTCATCATCATGAAAAACTTGGTGAGGAAGATGGTGTTGGCCCCCACAGCCAGGCCGTGCCGGGAGCAGATGGCCTGGGGCACGATCTCCCCGAAGATGACGATGCCGATGGTGGAGACCACCACCGCCACGAGGCCTGAGCCAGCTATGTCGTCGAGCAGGATGGTGAGCGTGGTGTTGACCAGCACGTTGCCCAGCAGCAGCGAGCACAGCAGGTAGTTGCCCTGCCTGCGCACGGGCTCGATGCGCTTGGCGTAATTCTTCTCCTTCTCCGTGCCGCAGTTCTGCACGATGCGCAGCTCCATCGGGTCCAGGGCCATGAGTCCCAGGTTGAGGCCGCTGAACATGCCCGATAGGCACAGAAGCAGCGAAATGAAGATCACCTGCAGCCAGAAAGGCAGCAGGAACTTCTTCTCCTCCCCCACGATCATCTTGGTGTCCTCGCCGTCGTGATAAATCCAGGTGGTCTCGGCCCACGGGGGCGGCGGGAGCCCGGCCACCCCGGAGCCGCCCTTGCCCCCGACGGCGCCACCCGCAGACCCCGGGCCGCCGGCGCCCAGGGCTGGCGTGGAGAGCGACGTGCACAGGTAATAGGACTTGCTCTTCTCCATCTTGCGCAGCGGTTTGATCTCGATCTCAATGATGCCTGATGTACGGCGATTGAGAATGATATGGGGCAAGATGATGATATCTGATGTGCGGATGCCGCAGCGCTGGGGGCCGCTGTCCGGCTCCGGCGGCGCAGGGCCCCCCAGCCCGCGCTCACCCGGACTGTGGCGCCGCCGCTCATGCTCTGTGAAAGCAATGCGGGACCATGTCTCGTTGTTGATGTTCTGCCCGTACACCCGCAGCTTGACCCGGGTCCGCTCGCTCACCCGCAGCGCCCCCCCTTCCATGAACGACACGTCGTTCGTGTCCTCCAGCCGCAACCCGATGATCACAGTTTCCTCGTTCTCGCCCGCCGCTGCGCAGCCGCCCGCGCCGCAGCAGCAGCTCAGCAGAAGCAGCGGCAACAGCCGTCCAGCCGCCGCCTGCAGGACCCCCCGGCCGCGAGAGCTGAGGCTGCGGCGCGCCGCCATCTTCCAAGTGGGCAGTGCGGCGGCTGCCTGCCCGCCCGCCATCTTTACTTCGGGTTCACAAGTGCCCCAGCCAATCATAGGGTGGCTGCTCCAGCTGCGGCTTCATCCTTCCCACCCGGCGGCGCGAGCGCAGGCACCGGCCCCTGGGCGAGACTGCAACGCAGTGTTCGCACCCACTGCTCAGCAGTCCGCCTCCCTGACTGACACTGACTCGGCCTGGGCCAGCTCAGGAACCTCGAGGCTGGCGGGAGGGGGGAGGGGGGGAGAAGTGCCAGCCGCTCCTGCGAGAGGCAGGCAGACCAGCTAGCTAATCACGAGCGGGCGTCCGCCCTCCCAGCCAGGGGGCTGGAATGGGGGCGTGGCCGTGAGCGGCACCGCGAACCAATGGCAAGATAAATGGGTGGGGAGACGAGGGACAGCGTCCTCCTCAGCACGCCAAGTTTCCAGCTGAAAGGCGCGTGACTCTTGTGTATGTGCGAGGGGAGGAGGTGTGGCCAGCCGGTGCCCGAGAGCCAGTCACAGATGAGAGCTGTACGAAAGGGGGCGGGGCCATACCTCCGGCTGCCAATGAAAAGGGGCCATTCGCGAGTCCGACAGCCCGGAGGGACCTCGGTAGTACATCCCGGCCCTTGGGTTGCCCCGCTGGACTAATGTCCCGAGGCGGCCCGAGGCGGCCGGTTCTCGCTGCGCCACGCTGCCGGCTTCCGCGTGCTCAATGCCCGTGCAGAGAGGCTGCGCCTTCCTGCCCCAGGAGCCCGAGAAGCCGACTAGGGAGGCTTAAGATGCACAGTAGCCTAAAATGAAGCCGAGCCACAGGCCGCGCTCCCCTTATTTATTCGTGCGCGCCTCTCCTCTCGGGATAAGCGGTGGCCGGTGGGCCCCAGCACCGCACAGACCCGGTCTGCTGGAGCCTCTCTCCTATCCCTAAGAGACAAGCGCCCTCTGCAGCTCACGGTCAGGTGGCGCCACCTGCCGGTGTCACGGGCGCCCTGCAACGCTTTCCAGGTCCGTCGCAAACCCCACACGGTGAGCGGGAGGTGCGGAAATTAAAGTAGTTCCCCATCTTCCAAGTCCTAAGAATCCCTTCATTTTCTTACTGAAAGTCCCTGGCCCCATTCCATATTTACTGAATGGGTAGGACCCAGGAATCTGTATTTCTAACTGGGACTCGGGCGAATTTGGGAAATGGGAAGGGGCAGACATACTAAGCAGATCCATAAAGGCTCATTCTTAAACACACTGACCAAACCCAGCTAGGTTCATCGGTCACTCAGGAGAAAAACACCCTGAAGACCTAGGACTCCCAAGCCCATTCTGTATCTGGAGGAGATGCAGTAGCAAAGTTGTTGCCAAAGTGGGTTTTTTTTCTTGCAACTTAAACATCTGAAAAAGAATTGTTTCCTTTTTTTTTTTTTTTGTATTCTGCAAGCACATTTTCTTCCCTTTATGTAAACCAATCAAACATTTTTATTAATTTCTAGTAGAGATGATTGCAGTGGCCTCCTCACTGGTCTCTGCTCTTCTACACCTGCCCCCTTCCCTTCTCAACCCAGCAGCCAGAGTGGTCTTGTTAAATAAGACGCTGTCCCTTCCTTGTTTGAAACCCTACTCTGGCTTCCCAACTCATCACAGTAAAAGCCACTGGTAGCTACAATATCTGACAAGGCTCTAAAAGAGCTGCTGCCCACCCACTTTCTTCTATAACCTCATCACCTGCTGCTCCAGCCAGATTTCTTCTGGCTGTTGTTCCTTCTCTCCAGGGATGCTCCTTCAGGGAGCCTGTGCACTTGCAGCTGTTTCCTGTGCCTGTGACTCTCTTCCCCCAGATGTCAGCATAGAACGTTAGTCCACCTCCTTCAAGATTGTTCAAAGGCCACCTTTAATATTTATCTATTTATTCATTCATTTACCTATTTATTTTGGCTGTGCTGGGTCTTAGTTGCAGCATGCAGGATCTTCATTGCGGCATGTTTAGTTGCGGCATGTGGACTCTTATTTGTGGCATGCAGACTCTTAGTTGTAGCACGCAGACTTCTTAGTTGCAGCATTCATGTGGGACCTAGCTTCCCTACCAGGGATCGAACCTGGGCCCCCTGCATTGGGAGCACAGAGTCTTACCCACAGGACCACCAGGGAAGTCCCAAAGGCCACCTTTATAAACTTGTGAACAAGCACTCCCTATACTCCATCTCTACTGTATTTTCCTTAATTTAGTTTACATCTGTCTCCTTCTACTAGAACTTAAGCTTCCTGAGGGCAAGGATTTTGTTCACTGCTGTATCATCAGGGCCTAGAACAATGGTAGATGCTCGAAACAGTACTTGTAGAATGTTAAAGAAGTGAAAGAATTTTTATTCTGATTATTTCAAATAATGCCCCCAATCTAGTTCCCAGCCCTTCAGCTTCTCATGCTGCTTCTCCCACCCACAATTCTCATACTGCTATATCTGAGAAACAAGTTTATATTTTAAAAACCCTGATTCACACACTCGGCATGCATTTATAAAAATAACATTATCAAAGTTTGGAAGAAAAGTTGAGCTTTTTAGGGGTATGTGACAAAGGATAGATACAGTCCTTTTCTAAGTCAACTGATTGAAAATAAAACTGTTTTAACTTCATAAAAAGTGTGAGTACAAGTGTGTGTAAGGGAGCTAAGAGGGAAGATGATTAAAGGCTCTTAAATGCTGAATGTACACTTTCGGAATAAGAGTGTGGAGATGGGGGTGGGGAGAAGCTTGCCAAACCTACAGACATTTCCTGTGCATTTCAGAAAAAGCTAGAACAGTCAGGAAAGTGTGGCATTCAGCAATTTAGAAGCAAGTTAGAAGTTCCTAGCAAAATGTCAGAAAGCACCCATCAAGACAATTTACAATATAAAACCAGCCAAGTTCACATTCACACACAAGCTCAGCAGTCCCCTGTGTGAATTTGACGTTCATCCTGAGTGGCAGTGGTGGTAGGAAGGGGGGCATCATAGTCTCCATGTAGGGAATTTCCTGGGCGTCCAGTGATTAGGAGGTTTCACCTCCAGAAAGGGCTACAAAAACCTCAAGACTGCTAACTGGTTGCTGTGGATGTCTAATCCTAGGTAGGTTCTGACTTTGACCTTCAGCACATCATTTAGGTAAAGCAGAACCTCCTAGCAAATACCTTCCCTAACCAACCCTCTCTTGTTAGAATCCTTTATTGGATCCTCAAGGGGAAGAGTACCTGTTCAGTTTTCTCATCTGCATGGAATATGCTCCCATGTCTGCAGGTTCAGAGATTTGGGAAGGCGCTGCATCCAGACCTAAAAGACTTTTAGAGTTTGACTTTAAAGATAGCAAGTAACAACCAGTGGCTCTCTACGCATCTGGTTTCTCAACATAAAGCTCTAATTTTATACAGAAAGCTTTTCCCCCCGGAAAAAAAATGCCTAGTTGTAGAAAAATATTCAAAGTTATTGCTTCAACAGTGACATTTTAATCTCACCAAAGCACCGGATCTTTTGAGGAAAAACAGGAACTGGGTGATGCTCCAGTTGCCCAAACTTTCCCTCCAACCAAACCTGCTCCCCCTGAAACAACACTGTCCACTTGTTTAAAGACATAGAACTCTTTTAGCTCAAATGAGAACTTTTCACAACAGAGGGCAAACAAAACAAAATAAAGTCAGCAATGCAGTTTGCCTTCTCTTTTTCAGGCTTTTTGTTTTGGGTTTTCCTATTTCCCTCCTTTGCTAGATATTTTCTGGACATGGTCACTGTGGAGAAAGAGAAGGGAAAACATGGCTTTTTTACAGAGTTGTGACAAAAGCTTCCTCCTTTGAGAAGGGTGCAAGCTCCTTGACAGCGAATCTCTGCCGATGGTGGGTGGCCCCCTGCCACTTCCCATTCTGCCAGCTCTTCCCTCCCTCTCCACCCTCCATCCTGGTCCCTCCCCCCTCCCTTCATGGTGCACTGGACAGCACCCCACACCCACTATCCTTCTCCCAGGGAGCCGGCCCCTCCTAAACCTCTATGGGGCAGCCCCAAGAAGTATCCTTCTGCTGCTCCAAGTCCACTGTTTGCCCTGCTCCAGGCCCCCTATCCTCCTGACTGCCAGGCCCTGCGACTGCGGGACTTTCTAGGATCTTTTAGGGTGTTCTTTCTGACTGCTGTGCCACCCCAGTTGCAGTCTCCAGCTCAGTCTTGGACAAAGAAATGTTCTGAGCTCCATTATCCTTATCATTGCGACTAAAACACTCAACCCAGGTTGTGATTTTAGGTTTTAAAATGTTGATCCATGTGAATATTGCCCATCCAACAATCTAAATTTAAAAACTACATTTGGGGAGTGAGGAAGAGGTGGGAGATAAGGCAGACTCTGACAGGAGGATGGTAACTAGGGATGATACTGCAGGGAAAAGAACAGATCCTAAATGTCCAATTCTGAGCCCTGGGTCTGATACCAGAGCTCTACTTTGTGATTATGGCTCTAGTCATAAAATGCCAGTTTTCCCATATCAGCTGAATTCATTCCTATGGTCTTTTTTCCAAATTGTTTGGAGCTGGAGCAAAAATTCTACTATAATAATTAGTCAGATGTCCATGTATAGACAAATAACATGCCAGACCTCAGTGGGAAAGAATTCTTCTCCTATTTTTAGTACCTCTGAGATACCTATTTGTTTTATTTGAAATACCACTACACTGAAGATTTAACTTATTGCTTCCCACTTATTAATACCACATCTCAATTCTCTGCTTCCTCTTTATTTTTTTTTTAATATTTATTTTATTTATTTATTTGGCTGCATCGGGTCTTAGTTGTGGCATGCTGGCTCCAGAGCACGTGGGCTCTGTAGTTTGCTGCATGCGGGCTTTCTAGTTGAGGTGTTTGGGCTCAGGAGTTGCAGCGTGTGGGCTCAGTAGTTGCGGCACGCGGGCTTAGTTGCCCCGCGACATGTGGGATCTTAGTTCCCTGATCAGAGATCGACAAGTCCCCTGCATTGGAAGGCAGATTCTTAACCATTGGACCACCAGGGAAGTCCCTCTGCTTCCTCTTTAAACTTTAAGTTTGTGTCTTATTTCTCATCCCATTTCTTTTTTTCTTTTTCATTCATTTGTTCCCTCATTCAACTTATATAGATTGTGTATCTAATAAGCTCCAGGCGCTGTACTAGGCATTATGGAGCTATAATATTGAATCAGAGGTTACCCCAAAAACTTACTAGTAAGGAGGTCAGCAAACATGTACTAAATAACTACATAGTGCAGGATAGAACATTGAATGTCTTAAAAAGAAATACAAAATAAAATGCAGGAATCGAGAGAAGCTCCATGGTCTTTGAGTTGGTCTTTGAGATATTTAAAATAAACAAATAGGTATCCCAGAGGAACTAAAAATAGGTTAGAATAGAGACATTTTTAGATATGCAGATGAAAAAGCTATTCAAAGAACCGGTGTTTTAGTCTGCTCTATCCTAACAAAATACCATAGACTGGGTGGCTTAAACAACAGAAATTTATTTTCTCACAGTTCTGGAGTCTGAAGTCCCAGATCAAGGTCCTGTGAGGTCGGTTGTTGGTGAGAGCTCTCTTCCTGACTTGCAGATGACCCCTTTGTCCTCAAGCGGCCTTTCCTCTGAGTGCATACATGGAGAGAGAGCAAGAGCTCACTGGTATCTCTTATAAGGACACTAATCCTGTTGGATCAGGGCCCCACCCTTATGGCCTCATGTAACCTTAATTACTTCCTTAGAGGCTTCATCTCCAAATACAAGCACTCTGGGGGTTAGGGCTTCAATATATGAATGCAAGGAGGAGGGACAAATATTCAGTCCAAGAAAAAGGGATTGAGAGAGAAGAAAAAGGAAAAAGGCATTCTACTGGAGAGAAAAGTGTGAGATGAGGTTGGAAAGGGAGCAGCATTTTTAGAACACCATATGCTTGAATTTGGTTCTATGGCCCTTGAAGAGGAACAGCAAGAATAATGTTGGAAAGTTGGTTGGGGTGGGTTGAATGCCAAGTTTAGGAGTTTAGATTTCATTCTTCAGGAGCTATAGAATGTTCTAAGTAGAGGAGCTGTATTACAAGAAGATTAACTGACAGGTGCCAGTGCAGCGATGCTGAGGCCCTGCCTGCCAATTGGATTTAGGGAACTCCTACCACTCCATGTAGAAAAAAATCTTCATAGTTTACAAAGCACTTTCTCACATATTATCTTGACTGACTTTCACAACTATGACTAAGGGATACACCACTTCTCCAGCAACATATAGGACAAACAAACAGAGACAACTATCTCATGCCACAGAAGCCCCCAGAAAACCAAGATGGAACACCACAACCCCCAACTCTGGAAGTCCACACCTGAATCACAGCTGTGGCCACGGTGGTCTGTGCAGTAATCATGATTCTTAGAGCAAACACAAGGTTTCCCAGGTGGGCCTTGGCCCCCTGAACATAGGTCAGATTTCTGGATATATATTTTTTAACTTTAAAAAAGTTTTTGACATATAATAAACATATATAAAGGTTCATAAAGCATAAATGTATAGTAGCTGACCACATAATTTATCATTTAAAACAGAACCTGTTTGAGAGTGGAAAAAAAGGTACCATCAGTAATTAACCTAGTTTGAAGCTAACTAGGACAGTCCCAGGCAAAGATTATGTTCACTTCGTTGTTGTTGTTTTTTAATTTATTTATTTTTGGCTGCATTGGGTCTTCGCTGCTGTGCGCTGGCTTCCTCTAGTTGCAGCGAGCGGGGGCTACTCTTTGTTGCAGTGCGTGGCATTCTCACTGCAGTGGTTTCTCTTGTTGCGGAGCACAGGCTCTAGATGCGCAGGCTTCAGTAGTTGTGGCACGTAGGCTCAGTAGTTGTGGCTCGTGGGCTCTAGAGCTCAGGCTCAGTAGTTGTGATGCATGGGCTTAGTTGCTCCACAGCATGTGGGATCTTCCCGGACCAGGGCTCGAACCTGTGTCCCCTGCATTGGTAGGCGGATTCCCAACCACTGTGCCACCAGGGAAGCCCCTTATGTTCACTTTGTAATTGTTTATAATGGTAACGGGAGCCACCCCCTAGTTGAGAAAACCCCTATATAGCCCTTCCAGATCACACACATGTTCTCTACCCTAGATGTAACCATTATCTTTACTTTTACAGTAATTATTTCCCTTTTTAATTCTATATTTTAAAATTTGGGAGTCCTCGAAAGGAGAGCAAGGACAAACCCTCTGATGCAGGGGTACGCCAGGAGTCAGAAGAGCTAGGTGTAGTCTGGTTCTAACCCGTCTTAGACTGTACTCCCACCATGCAAGTCATTTAAAATCAGCCTCAGTGTTCTCCTCTGTAAAATTAGAAAAATCAGCATTATGAGGGAGGCATAGGGGAGCTCTCTTCAGAAAAGAAACAACTGGGGATATTTGGCATGGTTTATAAATAGCACACGAAGCAATGAATTTTCCTCTTTGCCATGAGAAATCACCATTTGTAAAGGGTTGCCTCATGGGCTCCTGTTACATGATTGAAAAGCAAAAATAAAAACACCTCCTTCACAACATTTCCCTAGTTAGGTCCCTTGAAAGGAATAAGCTTAATAAGAAAAAGAAAATAAGGACAGTTAATACAAGATTAACTACTAAGCCTAGAAGCCATACCAATCCTTCTGCGCTTGCTGTGCAAACCTTTCCTCCCGAGCAACTTGACATTTTGAGGCTCTGCTTTCCTGAGGATGCTCATTTCCTATTCACAAAGAAAGGGATGTGATGGAAGCTTGTTAACTCAGAACAGAGAATAAACCGTCCAGGACGCCTCACCTAACACAAGCAGGCTCTGAGTTATATGTCAAATTACCATAAGCAGCTCCAGTGCTCTTTGGTTCCCTCCTGTGAGCATCCCTGCCAAGCTCCACTTGCCCTTCTTGGCTTCTGCTTGTAATGAATTAAACATGTAAGTCAGAGTCATAGATTAAGCCATAGGCCTGCCATCATTTGAACTATAATGGGGAAAATACCCTCACTTTTAATTTTGATGACACTGTGCTAATTCTAGTCCTAAAATGGGGCCACAAACTCAAAAAGCCTACAGGGGTCAGCAACATTGACTGGGTAGGGACGGTGCCTAAAGGGACACGCCCTGTGTAACAGGGGAGCCAACACTCACTGGGGCCATGGCAGCTGTGCAAAATGCAGAGCTCATGTTGCCAATTTTTCAAGAGAAGCCAGAAATTCATATGTTATGGAAAACCTTCTGGTTTATAAATGTGGGCAACTAGTTCAAACAATTTTTTAAAATTCTGTAACCTCTCCAGAATCTAGACCTATAAGTCTGTGTCTGAGTTGGAAGGGAACTTAGAGTATGCCAAGTTCAAAACCTCATTTTACAGCTGGAGAAAGCGAACCCCAAAGTGGACAAATGATTTTCCGAGGGGCAAGTAGCTAATTCAGCAGTAGAGTCAGATCTAGAAAGAACACCTGCTTTCTGTCTCCTGCATCACTTTTCCTTCCATGAATGAGAAGAAGGTTAACGGCTTTCAGCCTAGTTTGCAAAGTCAGAGGACACAAGTCTGGCTTACAGAGCACCCAGAACATCATCAATTCACCATTCTACTTTTTTACTCTCTCTGGCTTCTGGACAGTATATAGGAGGCACTCTGCTATTACATGAGGCAACGGACAGAACACTTCTGTCCTCAATTGATTTTCCCTTCACCTGGAGCCTGTCACTGCTGTACGGCTCTGCTACATGAAAGGAGGGACTAGTGTGGCCTGTTGGGGAAGGGGATCGGGACGACGGTCAACCATCCAAGACAAGCAAGGCTCACTCGGCAGAAGATGAAGTACAAAACTTACATTCGCAGAACACTCCCATTAACCTCAGTGGGAGCTGTGCTTACGGGAACTGCAGGATCAGCAGTTGAACAGAGACTGGAATGAAGCAGTAAAGCTCAAGTCATGGGTTATTATTAGGATTGTCTACTTCCAGCTTCATATTTACAAAAGAGTTCATTCTGACTATCTAGTGAGACCTCCCTCTGCTTACTCTTAGGGCAGGGTCTACAAAAGAAACCCTGTTTAGATCCAAATTGTGGCATGTGTACAATTGAAGAAACTTGGCAAAGCACAGAAGTGAGGACAGGTACCAACAAAGTTCAGAAAATATGCCTGGCTGTTTTTATCCTGTTGGCCCCCGGGGTGCATAATATTCCATTGTTAGCAATCCAGGCCTAGGATGGTGCCTGGTACACAGTAGGTACATAGTTAATATTTAGTGACTTAATGAAAATGTCGACTGAAAGAGAAATACACAACGTAAGAGTTGTGAGTTGAGTTTTATTCAGGGTCTTACTGAGGACTCTAGCCTGGGAATCAGCCTCTTGGTAGCTCTGGGGCGACTGCTCTAAAGAGCTAGGGGGAGAATCCAGTGTAAAGATGATTTTGTCTGGGGAATATGTGTAATCAAGCATACATCTCAGTGAAAGGTTACTGCTAGTCACAAGGAACAGATATCTCAGTTAATCATTTTAGTGCTTTTCTATGTATGTAAAGATGTAAGAATCTGGGTTCATAAAAATTTTTCTTGAGCTATATCTAACTATCTAAGGGACCTGTTTTTCCAAAGCACAGAGTGCTTCATCCTGTTTTTCGTCCTGAATTCCTTTCAGGGTGTACTGTCATCAGTGGCAGCAGTAGCTATCAACTTAATCTTTGCAGAACCTGACAGCAAGCAACATTCTTTGTTTTACAAAGAAATGGATAGATAGGTTCATATTTCTTGCTGAACTCATGTAATAGGTCTCCCAACCTAATAAGGTTGGGAGCCATCAGAAGAAAGGCCAAGAATCAGTTAAGAGGAGAGGGTTCTGCTGCTGTCTTGGCATGACCTTTAAAGCCATGTGTGCCTTAAGGGGTGTGGGGGTAGGGGTCCTGTTTAGGCTACTGCTGTGCCTCCCCCAGCAGGTAAAAGCTGAAAAGCCTCTGCAGGCTTCCATGATTTTTAATAAATCCTCCCCCTGCGATAATGAAGCACTGAAAATACTGTATTTGATACAATAATCAATTAAGAGAAAATCTGCTCCTTTAACTCTTTAAGTCCAATATCTTTTGAAAAAGGTTTGTGGCGAGGGAAGAATTAGGCCTCTGTTTCTATGGCACTGCTGTTAGTAAATATGTTAAAACATATTAAATGATTGCAGAAGGTTGACAAGTATATAATCTAGGTGGTGGGTAAATGGGTCATCACTATAATTCTTTAAACTTTTCTGTATATTTGAAAATGGTTCTAATAAAATGTTGGAGGTAAAGCTGCCCACTCTCAAAAGACCTACAGGCAGCTTCATAAACCACGTCCTGGCAGCAAAAGAAGCATTGGTCTTTAGCTGGTCCTGACATCACATGCTCGCAGCAACCATGTATCAGTAGATCTAAACTAATAATAATCTAAACCATGTGCCACGCGCTCTTTCAGAGAACTTCATACAGATGAAACGAAGGCACAGAGATGTTAAATTATTTTCTCAAGGCCAAAATGCTAAATGGCAGAGTTAAGAGGGAAAAAACGAAAATGTTTGGCATCAGCTTTTTGCTCTTAATCATCATTCCATACTGCCTCTCACTCTCATAAGGATCAAATATTCCTAGTTGTCTATTTCACCTATTTTTGAATATTTAAGTAACTGTTTATGGCATTTCTCTGGGCAAAACATATCTACTTTAATTTTATATTGTCTAATATATATCTTTTCTAGATTCCAGATCAAATACAATTCTTAAAATGTATATATATATTTTGTTGTTGTTGTTGTTTGTTTTTTGTTTTTTTGCGGTACACGGGCCTCTCACTGTTGTGGCCTCTCCCATTGCGGAGCACAGGCTCCGGACGCGCAGGCTTAGCGGCCATGGCTCACGGGCCCAGCCGCTCCGCGGCATGTGGGATCTTCCCGGACCGGGGCACGAACCCATGTCCCCTGCATCGGCAGGTGGACTCTCAACCACTGCGCCACCAGAGAAGCCCAAAATGTATATTTTTAATAAATGAAAATAATGTATAAAGTATGTTATTCTTTTTTTAATTTTTATTTATTTTATTTATTTTTGACTGCATTGGGTCTTTGTTGCTGGGCACAGGCTTTCTCTAGCTGCGGCGAGTGGGGGCTACTCTTCATTGTGCTGCACGGGCTTCTCATTGTGGTGGCTTCTCTTGTTGTGCAGCACGGGCTCTAGGTACACCTGCTTCAGTAGTTGTGGCACGCGGGCTCAGTAGTTGTGGCTTGTGGGCTGTAGAGCACAGACTCAGTAGTTATGGTGCATGGGCTTAGTTGCTCCGCGGCATGTGGGATCTTCCCAGACCAGGGCTTGAACCCGTGTCCCCTGCATTGGCAGGCGGATTCTTAACCACTGAGCCACCAGGGAAGCCCTAAAGTATGTTATTCTTAGGAAAAGAACAATGTGAATTTCTAGACCAATATCATCACTCAACATCTTTTGGGGGAACTGAGAAGTTCAGAATGACAAGCTAAGGCTAATACCTCTTCCTCATAAATTTTGAAAAGCCTAATAAACCAAATAACCAGAACACTCTTTCTTTTCACCTTTTCCCCTCTCAGGACCATCGAGCATTCATGAATAGTAAAGTATGCCTAATCCCAGCTGTACCATTCTAACTAATGCTGTCACTGAACTAGGTTATGATTGGGTAGATATTGAACTCTAGAACCAAGAAAGCACTGTTTAGAATCAAGGTCACACAGATGAATCAGGCTTAAAAGATACCATCTGCCCTTTCCTCGCTTTGTAGTAATAAGTTAGGGTCTACAGCTGAACCCACTCAGAAATCTGAGAATTTCTCCATTTTGAACAGCTTTGTTAAAAGAGGGGTCTGTCCTGTAAAATTCATTCCAATGTTTTACAAGACCGCTTGTATTCCCATACCTCTAATGAAAAAATTTCTTGGGTCATGCCAATTTCCCCCCTTTTTTTTTTTGGCTGTGCCATGTGGCACGTGGGATCTTAGTTCCCCGACCAGGGGTGGAACCCACACCCCCTGCATTGGAAGAGCGGAGTCTTGACCACTTAACCACCGCCAGGGAAGTCCCTCCCCTCTTATTCTTTTTGCACTGAGCTCTGAGCGACTAGTTGAGATTTTCTTATTAAAATTCTTCATTGCTTAAAGGCTGTTATTTAAAAACTGAACTATCAGCTCCCGATGACAAGGATCATGGCTTATATATGACTTACACTTTCTGTGCCCCTGACAAAGTCTTCAGGTACAACTGGTCTTCAATTTATTTACTCACTCTTGAACCTTCCCTTAATGCTCTTAATTTCTAATGATATAACCATCCTTGAAATATTCCTCAATCTTCTTCTTTAACTATGGAAACTAGAACTAAATTTAATACTTTCCTAAAAGTTTAACCAGGGCAGCTTATAAAGGAAAAGAAAACCTACCATTTTTACATCTCCTAGCTTGTCTTTTAAAAATTATCAAACTTGGGCTTCCCTGGTGGCGCAGTGGTTGAGAGTCCGCCTGCTGATGCAGGGGACGCGGGTTCGTGCCCCGGTCCGGGAAGATCCCACATGCCGCGGAGCGGCTGGGCCCGTGAGCCATGGCCGCTGAGCCTGCGCGTCCGGAGCCTGTACTCTGAGGTGGGAGAGGCCACAACGGTGAGAGGCCCGCATACTGCAAAAAAAAAAAAAATATCAAACTCTTTTCCTGATCCGGTTAAGGTTTACTGCAGATGGTCATTATTTTGTCACACATTAGGGAAAACTGAGGTCAAAAAATGATTACCTGTTTGTTTTCTTCATTCAACTGCACATTAAAAAGAAGAAAAAAAATTGTTTGATTTAAAAGACCAATTACCTCAAGAGCACTCCTACAAATTTGATTTGGCAATCTTTTGGCATGATTAGCATGAGTTCAGTAGGAGCTCTGTTTAATGAAAAAACATGGTGAAAAGTCCAAAAGGTGCTATGCAGGTCAGAAGGAAGATGTTCTCCCTGAGGCCCTTGGCCAACTGTTATTTCTGAAGCCTTTCTTGCCCATCAGCCAAGCTTTCAGACTGCTTCTCAGTTCCATTTCTTGCCACTAGGTGGCACCAGACTCAGTTAAGAGAAAAACTGCTTAACGAGTCTTTAGATGATTTTGCTGTGAACCTTTAATTAATAGTTTGTAAAAATAATTCATTAATTTTAATTTAAAATGCGGTGGAGTTTTGCCTTTTATTCTTTCTTGTGGTATGGGCTGTAGGGAAGAGCAGGTTAAGACGTGTAACTCATTCTTTCACCTCCTGCCCACTGTCTTCTGGTCAGCTGTTGTTTTAGCAGCACTTCTCTGTGCCTCAGCTGCCGCTGGCAGCTTCAGGGGGACTTCTGGACGTCGCATTGTCAGACCCTTCTGCAAGCTTGAATGGATCTTTTATTATATCCTGTCAAAAGACAAACCAAAATGAAAGGACAAGTTAAAGGTGTTTCAACAGACCCAAACACGAACATTTCAGTTGGACTTAGGTTGATTTACCTAGAAGGAGGATAAAATTTTACAATTCTGTGAGGTCCTGGGAGTAGCATCAGTCACTAACTTATAAAGGTAGCTGTCTTTTCCTGAAGTTTCTAATCAAGTTATCACTACTTTGAAGGTAAACTTTATTTACAGCTTTGGAAAGGTGTTCCCTTTGGGGCCAAGAGAGTTGATTCTGCTTTGTTTCGTTTTGTGGGATTCCCATTTGTTTGTGCCTTTTACCTTTTTGGAACTGAGCTACTGAAATGCTGAAACTTCTTCCCTTCTCTTACTTTAATCTCTAGAAATGTGTGCAAGAGAAGGAGGTAAGACCCAGATACCAGGACCCTCATTAGCAGTTGCTGACGTTCAGATGTTGAGATTGCCAACCACAACCAGAAAGATTTCAGGGCAGAGTAAGTGGAATTTTCAAAAGATAAGACGGCACTCTTTATTTTTCCTCCTTTCTTCTTCAAATGAGATACCTCCACCAGCAGTGCCAAGGGGGTCAGAGAAAAACCAGGCAAAAAGGTTGGAAGTCAAGAATATGAACAAGCCACCTTAAATAATGAAGGTGAACTCATTAAACATGAATTTACACTCATTATTTATTGGTGGTCACTGCAAATAGAAGGGTGTACAAGTGATATCAATATCACTTCCAAATGCATGCTTTCAGCCCCAGAAGCTCTCAAGACTTGAAAGAAATAAAAGGTGGGACACCTTGACAAGCAGTCCTTTCCAGCACCAACATCTTGTGCTTCTATGAACAGTATAGATACGGAGAGGTAGTGCAGCATACTGGTTAAGAATGTCAGCTCTAGAATCAGATGTGGGTTCAGATTCACTGCTTTCTAGCTGCGTGACCTTGGATTAGCAAATTAATCTCTCTGAGCCTGTTTCTTCATCTGTAAAATGAAGATAAGGGGTATTGTGAAGAGTAAATGACGTGGTGCCTTCAACATATTAACTGTTCGATAAAGGCTAGGTCCTCTATACTATTACTACTGTTGTCATGTGATTACTACCACGACTGTTAACTGGAGCAAGACAGTACATAGCACACCTCCTATTTGCATCATTTCAGATGCTGCAGTGTTTTAATAACATAATTCTTTTAAATAGCAAAAATACATTTTCCTTCTCAGGATTAAAAAAGGAGGAGGAGGAGAAGAAGAAAAAAAGCGCTCTCAAAAACAGTCATTATCGAGTCAACCCTCAGTAACAAGCAGTACTTTCATTCCTCTATTGCAGTAACTGATAGTAAAACAGAAATACAAGCAATTCCCTACATGCCGCCTGCTTACGGTACTCAGGAATCTATCATTAAGGTCCTCCATAAAAAAGATAAGAATGTCCTCCCCCGAGAGCACAAGGTTATATTTCTAGGACACACAGTTGTTTCATTCTTTAAATCTTCCTTCAGTGTCAATTATTCCCATTTCAGAAACGTGGAGCTGATGGCAAGACAATGGCACAACCATAGGCTGAAAGAAATAAGCTAGGACAGATGGGAGATTGTTCTGATAAACCAGTTCAAACGTGTAGAATGTTGCATTCCAGCCTGAGGTCAAGAACCCTCCTGCACATGAGGTGCTGCTAGCTAGGAGAGCTATGCTAGTAGAAAATCATCTCCTGCAGAAGCAAACTCATTTAACTACAGTTTCCCAGCCAGAGTGCAGTGGAAGTGCTTTGGCTGGGGAAAAGACTCCCTTTACTTGTAACTAATTTTCTGACAGCTTTTAGAGCCAGGATTCAGGAAACCAGGTACAGGAGAATTAGAATGATGAAAATATTTCAAGATAAACATTGATTCTGACCAGCAAGATTTTGTTATCAGTGAAATACCAAGAATTTCAAAAGACCAATGACACATTCATGAAATGTAATGGACTGAAAAGTCAGAATTCAAGTTTTTTCTACTTTCCCCCCAAAAGTTACCTCCTTAGAAACACAGAAGAGTTGACAATAGCAGAGTGCTCAAGAACTGAATAAAGCAAAGAAAGAAAATCACTCTTTACCTCTAGAGGTGGCTTCTACACTTAGCTTGGACTTGATTCATGCTGGTAATAGTGGCCAAACAAGAACATACCAGGTTTTTTTGGCCCCAGGATTCTTGTCTCCAACTGAACTTCCTCAACCACAAATTTACCATTTTGGAGAGTGATCTGGCTTACAGGATCTCAGTTCCCCAACCAGGGATTGAACCTGGGCCACGGCAATGAAAGCCTGGAATCCTAACCACTAGGCCACTAGGGAATTCCCAATAAACTTTACTCTTAAAGTGAGAGAGTGGCATGGACATATATACACTACCAAACGTAAAATATATAGCTAGTGGGAAGCAGCCGCATAGCATAGGGAGATCAGCTCGGTGCTTTGTGACCACCTAGAGGGGTGGGATGGGGGGCGGTGGGAGGGAGGGAGATGCAAGAGGGAAGAGATATGGGGATATATGTATATGTATAACTGATTCACTTTGTTATAAAGCAGAAACTAACACACCATTGTAAAGCAATTATACTCCAATAAAGATGTTTAAAAAAAAAAAAAGACTACTTGGGAATTCCCTGGAGGTCCACTGGTTAGGACTCGGCACTTTCACTGCCAGGGCCCCGGCTTCAGTCCCTGGTTGGGGAACTTAGGATCCCACAAGCCGCCCAGTGTGGCCAAAAAAAAAAAAAAAAAAAGACTGCTTGTGAGGTAACAAAAGGGGAGGGAGGAAAAGGCACAAGAGTTACTTGTGTATCAATGTGTGCCCCATGTATCCAAAATTTCTATGAAATATAAACAACAGAAAGTAAAATTCATGGAGAAAAGATTACAGAAATTCTGAGCTCAGGAGAAAGGGTTTATGAGAGAATGATAAAAGAATCCTGCAAAGATGGTCAGAACTCAAATACGTAGAACACGGTTCCAAGGGACCAAGAATATTAACAAATACAAGTCCATAACCATAACCACCTCTATTTCTTAAGTATGTATTATTTGCCAGGCATTGGCCAACATTTACATGTATCATTCCATTTGATTCTCACAACCTGAGGAAAAAAGGGATTATTACCTCCCCATTACACATGAGGAAACTGAGGGTTTAGGGAGGTTAGGTAAGGTATCCGAGATCACACATAATTGGCAGAGCCAAGATCTGAACCTAGTCTATCTGACTCCAAGACCTGTGTACTTAAACCCCATGCTGTGCCACCACCCTGCCCCAGCAAGATCAGTAGCTTATTTCCCTGGGCTTCCAACATCCAGTGCCTTGAGGTGCATCACTGTAATGACTTTGGTGAATGTTAGAAGTTCTATCAGAGGAGCTTTCCTGGTGGTGCAGTGGTTAAGAATCCACTTGCCAATGCAGGGGACACGGATTCAAGCCCTGGTCCAGGAAGATCCCACATGCCACGGAGCAACTAAGCCCGTGTGCCACAACTACTGAGCCTGAGCTCTAGAGCCTGCGAGCCACGACTACTGAAGCCCACGTGCCTAGAGCCCACACTCCGCAACAAGAGAAGCAACCGCAATGAGAAGCCCACGCACCTCAATGAAGAGTAGCCCCCACTCACTGCAACTAGAGAAAGCATGGGTGCAGCAACGAAGACCCAACAGAACCAAAAATAAATAAATAAAATAAATTTTTTTATAAAAGGAAGTTCTATCAGACAAAAGAGACTTGAAATCCATCACTAAGCCTGTTCTAAATAATAAAATACTATAAAATAATGAATGGATTAATAAAATAATTATGATAGCATGAATGGGGAAAAGGTAAAAATAAATAAGAGGAAGAGAGATGCTAATATCTGTTAAAACTACCTATCTGCCTTCCTCACAGGGAAGTTGTGAGAGATGACCTGAGATAAATTGTGATAAAATGCTTTAAAAAATGCTACACCAGGGCTTCCCTGGTGGCGCAGTGGTTGAGAGTCCGCCTGCCAATGCAGGGGACATGGGTTTGTGCCCCGGTCCGGGAAGATCCCACATGCCGCGGAGTGGCTAGGCCCGTGAGCCATGGCCGCTGAGCCTGCGCGTCCGGAGCCTGTGCTCCGCAACAGGAGAGGCCACAATAGTGAGAGGCCCGCGTACCGCAAAAAAAAAAACAAAAAACTGCTACACCGGTATTTCAGTTACTAGAATAATTCTAAATATGAATCTAAGACATTTTAGAAAATATTCATTTTCGAATATGCTGGAATACTGGCTCAAATATACATTTAAGAAATTAGATATGATAGAAATTAGCATTCCAAAACAGCAGAGCAATGAATTAATAAACAGGAAAATTTGACTAGCTAATATTCAGAAAAATAGCGACACTCTACCTGAATATTTATGTTAAAATAAATTCCAAGGACTTCCCTGGTGGTCCAGTGGTAAAGAATCCACCTTCCAATGCAGGGGATACAGGTTCCATCCCTGGTCAGGGAACTAAGATTCCACATGCCGTGGGGCAACTAAGCCCGCATACCTCAACTAGAGAGCCTGCGTGCTGCAAACTACAGACCCCACGTGCTCTGGAGCCTGTGCGCCACAACAAGAGAGAGAAAACCCACACGTCACAACTAGAGAGAAAAAACCCAAACGCCACAACTACAGAGGAGCCAGCACGCCATAACAAAGAGCCCAGGTGCCGCAAGGAATATCCCACATGCAACAACTAAGACCTGAGACAGCCAAAAATAAAAAGTAAATGAATAAATTAATTTAAAAAGAGGAATTTAGCATTAAAAAAATAAATTCCAGATGGAGTAAAAATTTAAATGTGAAAAACAAACCATGGAAGTACTAGAAGAATCTTCATGACCTTGGATTAAGTAATAGATTCTTAGCGATGATACCCAAAGCACAAGCAAAGAAAAACTAACTGGACTTCATCAAAATAAAACCTTTTATGTATCAAAAGACACTATCAAGAGAATAAAAAGATAACACACAGAATGGGAGATGTTTTTGCAAATCATGTACGTGATAAGGGTCTAGTATCCAGAATATATAAAGAATGCTTACAACTCTGCAACAAAAAGACAAACTACCCAATTTAAAAACAGGCAAAGGACAAGACAGTTCTCCAGAGAAAATATACAAATGCTCAAGAAATTATACAGTTAACAAGCACATGAGAAGATGCTTAACATCATTAGTCATTAGGGAAATGCAAATCAAAACCACGGTGAGGTACCACTTCACACTAAGATGGCTACAATCAAAACAGAACAGAAAATAACAAGTGTTGGCAAGGATGTAGAGAAACTGGAACCCTTGTACACTGCTGGTAGGAATGTAAAATGGTGCAGCCACTGTAGAACACAGTTTGGTGGCTTTCCAAAAACTTAAATGGAGAATTGCCATATGACCCAACAATTCCACTCCTAGATATAGACCCAAAAGAATTGAAAATAACTACCCAAACAAGTACATGAAGCACATACACAGGCATGTTCACAGCAACACTACTCACAATAGCCAAAAAGTGGAAACAACCTAAATGTCTATCAACTGATGAATGGATAAAAAAAAAAAAAAGAAGTCTATCCTCATTTTTAGTCCCTAATACAAGGGACTACTGTTCAGCCATAAAAAGGAATGAAATACTGCTATATGGATAAACCTTTAAAATATTATATTAAGTAAAAGAAGCCAGACAAAAAAGGCCACGTAGTGTATGATTCCACTTACATGAAATGTCCAGAATAAGCAAATCCAGAGACAGAAAGCAGATTAGTTATTGCCAGGGGTGGGAGAGGGGGACATTGGGGAATTACGGCTTAATGGGCATGGGATTTCTTTTGCAGGTGATGGAAGTTTTCTGGCACTAGATAGTGGTAATAGTTGCACAACCTTATAAATATACTAAAAGCTGCTAAATTGTACATGTTAAAATGGTTAAAATAATGAATTTTATGTTACATGAATTTTATTTCATTTTTAAAAAGTACTAAAAGAAAACATAAGTAAATTTATAATGTTCACATAGAGCATTGTGAACTTCCTATAATAATTCCTTTAACCATTTTCCATTAGAGTGATACTCATTTTTGATTGCTCTATAGGAGACTATTATATTTTGCAAATATTTTCTCTCATTTATCTTTTTATTTGCTTTTTTTTCCTCAATAGATGTTTTCAATTTTTATGTAGTTGTTTCCTTTATGGTTTCTTTCTCCTTTCTTTTCTTTTAATTTATTAAAAGAAAAAAAAGTGAGCGGGGTCTACTCTACGTTGCGGTGCTCGGGCTTCTCATTGCGGTGGCTTCTCTTGCTGTGGAGCATGGGCTCTAGGCGCACGGGCTTCAGTAGTTGTGGCTCGCGGGCTCTAGAGCACAGGCTCAGTAGTTGTGGCACACAGGCTTAGCTGCTCGGCGGCATGTGGGATCTCCCCGGACCAGGGCTCGAACCCGTGTCCCCTGCATTGGCAGGCGGATTCTTAACCACTGTGCCACCAGGGAAGTCCAGGAAAATGAAGTTATGAAGGTAAATCATTTTATAGGTACAAAAATGCTAGAAATAAGTTATGGTGGCCAACTAAAAGAACAATGCTTTGTTTTTTGCTTTAGCAGTCTGTGGTGACCATAATGATTTTTTAAATGGTTCTCTGTTTGAGGTTAGGGAATTGAAAGCTGAGCAAACCTTTGCTTCAAGAGCAGTATAGCCTCCACATGTCGTCAACTTCTCTCCAATTGGCCTGATCAGAAAATCTTGGGCAAATCGCGAATTCTTCAGGATAGCTGCTGTTTCTTCGTCCACTTCAAGAGTTTCATCTTTCTGAAGGGTAGCATGAAAAACACATTCTTAGAGATGCCTCTTTTGTCTCAATAGAAGAAAAACACCCCGAAGTTCTACTAATGAGCAATATCTCAAAATAGACTACACCTTTTGACATAAGTATTTTCTCATGTTCAGACCCTGCTGCTAGCTTCATGCTTATTTTCACATGGAATTGACCAGTGTCGTTATCAGTTTTCCTTTGGTGACAGTGCAAAAAAAAGGGCACTCGTGGCTCCAGTGTCTAGTCTCTGCTCAGAGGCAAATGTAGAAAACCACTGCTCTCTGAGTTTCACCTTATTCATTGCTAAAATGAGGGCTTTGGACTAGTGGCTTTTAAAGTGTATTTCCTTGCGTTCCAGGGTGCCTGGGAGGGGTGTAAAGGGTCTACGCCTTGGGAACCAGGAGCGAACACAGGAGATTCTGAGCTGTCCAATCCCTGCTCCTATCAGATAAACTCTGCTTGTATCCCTTCAGATACTGGGGTTATATAAAGCAATGACGGACACATAGTAAGTATTGGTCTTTTAACTAAAATTTTGCTGAAAGAAATAATTCTGGGGGGGTTGGAGAGTGGGCGAAATGGCTAAAGTGGATCAAAAGATACAAACTCTCAGTTATAAAATAAATAACACATGAGGATATAATGTACAGCATAGTGACTTTAGTTAATAATAGTGTATTATATATTTGAAAGTTGCTGAGAAAGTAAACCTTAAAAGTTCTCATCACAAGAAAAAACAATTTGTAAATATGTATGGTAATGGACATTAACTAGACTTAGTGGTGATCATTTTACAATACATACATACATACATACATACAAGTATTAAATACATACATACATACAATACATACATACATACAATACATACAAGTATTAAATCATTATGTTGTATACCTGAAATTAATATAATGTTATATGTCAATTATATCTCAATAAAAAATAATTCTGCTATTAGAAATGTTTTGAAAGCCAGTAGACCAGAGTAATGATTTCAAAGGCCCTTCCCAATCTGATCCTGTGAACCTAATGAAGCAGGCAAGTGGCAGCGTATCAGTGAAAAAGCATTAATGGCTCTGCTGCACCAGGGCATATTTTAGAAATTTGAAAATGCTATCTAGACAAAAAAATCAGATGAAGGAAACAGTAAAGTTCTTCCACCTTTGGAGCAAATAATGACTGTATCTTCTATTTACTGAGTTCCCAGTACCAATGTTTTGCTATATTATTGCTAATCTTTATAGAAATTCTGCCATGTAGGTATTATTATCCCTACTTTACAGTGGAGCAAATTGTATCTCCAACAATTTTGGTGGCACATTCAAGTTTACCTGAGTAATAAATAAATAACAGAGCCAGAATTTGAAACCAGGTATCTAATTCCAAAGGCTGTAAGTCTCTGTTTTGAGAAAACAAAACCTACTCTAAAAAGAGTAGTAGAAATGTCAATGTCATCATTAAACACTAACAATCCTTAATTCCACAATACAATTAAACAACTGAAATACTGTTATGCAGTCCTCTCCTATTTTTCCATCCTTTCTCTATAATTCCATTAATCTGATGTCTGAATGACGTTTCTCATAGAAAAGTTTTTTAGATGTCACAATGGTATTTGGTTATGTAGGAGAATATTTTATTCTTAGGAGATGCATGCTGAACTCTTTAAAGGTAAAACGTCATGATATCTGCAACTTACTTTTCAATGGTTCAGCAAATATGTATATACGTATATGTATATGTGTGTGTATATATATAGACAAACGCACATACACCAAGACCAGAAAAGTGAGAAGCAATGGAAGGTTAAGAAAAGGTTCCTGGAGCAAAGGGAAGAATAGGAAGAATGCTGGAAGTCACGGAAATCTTTATTTACCTTAAATGTGAAATTTGCATCAAATATTAGTTCTTTTTCATGTCCTGTGATTCCTCCATTGTAAATAACTTGGCATCTTTTGGTTCGTCCTGTCTTAGGGAGTTTGAAAAGGCGAAATGTAGCAGAAACAAAATGGCAGTCACCTAAAAACAGAATATACTCATGGTTCATCTCCAGCACTCCAACGGCTATTGGTTTGCTCAGCAGATGAAGGCTTAATATTATAAAGACGATTTCTTCTTTGCATGCCATCAATTATCTTTATGGGCCCATCACTCTATTTACTGAATAACTTCAAAGTGCTTTATTAAATGCCAAACTTTGGGAGGTTGCCATTAAGCAGGAGACAAGATGGAGATTTCCAGGTGACAAAAGTCTCCTTCAATGAGACTCACTCAGGAGACACTTGATAATCACCAAATTTGAACCATTCAGGGTGCAGTTATAACAGTCCCTACTGCTGTTTCTTACAGATCATGTTTTCTAGTTCCTTGTTTTGAACTGTAATTAAATTGGCAGTGACCAAACGTGGAGGGCAGAACCCAATTTTTTGGGCAAGGATAGCAAGGTCCTTCCAGTACAAAGCACCACCCAGGCACTCACCTAAAAACAAGAAAAATCACAGATCAACCAATACAACTAGGTATTAAGGGAATTAT
Organism: Leucopleurus acutus; assembly: GCF_964270905.1. NCBI lineage: Eukaryota > Metazoa > Chordata > Mammalia > Artiodactyla > Delphinidae > Leucopleurus > Leucopleurus acutus. The sequence goes on from NC_139156.1 coordinate 25,763,715, forward strand.
TCTTCTGTATAATTGATTAGGCTATGGTATTACTTAAAGCATAGGTTCTAGAAAAATAGAAGAAGGACCTGAGGGTCCCCCAAGGTATAGAAAGTCATGGTTGAAACCAGATATGCTAGCTAATGGTCTCTGGGAACCATTGTTCAGGACAGTCACTAATATATTGGTTCTATCAATCATAATATTCATATATGTATTAGGTCACATTCTGAAAAGCACTCTATGTAAAAAAACATACAAGAAAAATTCCAAAACTGCCTCTTAGTTCCAGATTAATCTCATAATGATCTGCTACTAGAACAGTAATTACTATTAATGTTCATAAGGCATTTTACAGTTTTTAAATTTATTACATCAACAAATTAGAAATAATCTAAATCATCACCAATAGAGAAATGGTCAAATAAATTATGGTACAATACAGTTGTATAATACAAACATTTAAATTTTTTTTAAGTTTTAGGTTTAGGAAATATGCTAAATAAAATTAGAATACTAAATTCTATATGTAGCATACTCCCAATATTATTACACACACCCACAGGAAAACAAAACCCTAAAAGTGTGTATACTAAGCTATTAAAAGAGGTTATTACTGGGTTATGTGCTTAGTAGTAACTTTTTTTTTGTATTTTCCAACTTTTTTTTTTTTTTGGCTGCACCACACGGCTTTCGGGATCTTAGTTCCCCGACCAGAAATTGAACCTGGGCCCCCTGCGGAGTCCTAACCACTGGACCACCAGGGAATTCCCTATTTTCCAACTTTTTAACAGTATCCATTTCTTCTTGTATAATAAGAAAAAAGTTAATATAATTTATTTTAAAAGTTAAGAACTTTTGATTTCATAACCAGACTGACCAAACACATGCGTTTATCTCCTCAACGTCCAGAGACTCCATGAAAATGACAGTAAAGGAATCGACAACACAATAATGATGAGAACATGGGAAATTAAGGAGGCAGCATCAACTCTGGAGCAGTTGCCGTCATTTCCACACTAGAGCTTTTAAGAATTTTTCACATTCATTATCCCATTTAATCTTCATAACAGCCCTCTAAGGCAGACTGAATTATTACCTACATTTTACAGTACAGAACACACGACTCAAAGAGATTAATTAAATCGTCCAAGGTCATACCAGATTTGAGTGTCAGAGGAGGAACAGAACCTAAGCCTCCTGGACTAATCCCATGTTCCCACATCACAAAGCCTCATCCTGGATATTAGCAGGATGGAACGCTGTACTTGGACAAGTATCTGCCTCAAAACAAAATAAAACACAAAAACCTACCCCTTAAAACTTTGTGTGTCCTGACTTCTTCTGGCAATTCAAGGCTAGCATAGACGTCACTGAAATATAGCTCCCCACCGTGCTGAAACAGCAGAATTAATCCAAACAAGGTTAAAGATTACATTAGTCCCAGATAGCAAAGGAATGAGGGGCTAAAATCAAGTTTTAAAAAAACAACCGAAGTTCTTGAGCTGACCCTTTTTGGACAAATAACTACTAGCTGCCTCCCTAGTTATAATCATAGCCAACTGCCAAGATTTGTTTTCAGTGCCTCACTCAACAGGTAATAAAATAACTTTCCAAGCTTAACCAATCTGAAGCAAAAGCAACCCCAGGTTGTTACAGAACTAACAGAAGTAAACGGTATTCATAAACTCTTCTCCCTTAAAAATTATATAACTTTTGTAATGTTATTTATTTTTATAATAACACATTATCTTTTTAAAACATTGTCCTTAAAATCTGAGGCATATGAGTGATCAGGAATTTTAAGATTTTATTCAACTAATTTCAAGAGCATGGACATCTAGATTCTATAGTAATGTCTCTACCTTTTACACATACACCCTGGTGAAAACAGTGAGCTGGTCTATACAATGGCCTACTCACTAAGACATTGTTAAATCATTTCTACATAGATATTCTTTTTTGATCTCTAAAACAGCCCTATAAACCAAGAATCTCATAATCTTCTATCTTCTGTCATGAAGAGATACATCTCATGATACATATAGAGGTTGTGGAGCTCCTGCAAGTTTTCCTTTAAGAGACTAGTTAATGGAAAAGATCCATCTTCCTTAACTTCCCAAAGATCTGGAGCCCTGATGGATACAAAATAAGGATCCCTGAGAAACACCGTCCATGCTAGGAAAGTATATTCAAAATAACCTTAGTAGTCAGTCCAAAGGTCCCCGCAGCTCTGCAGATGCTATTCTAGGATTATGTACAGCAGCAAGCAGGAGGAAAAACAGCCAAGAAAGCAAATTTTAACATATTCAATCACAATCGTGACTCTCAGATTTATCACCTTTTGCAACCTAGAGGAAAACAAATTCATATCTAGGGTATTCCTGTCACTCCCACATTTTGCCACTCTTTCTAATTTAATGGAGAAATTGAAAGTTTGAGCTCTCAGCTCAAGGGGACAAGAACAGGACATATCCCATGTGCTCTCACTAATGTTCAAAGACCACTGGTCTCCCTCTTCCCCTCACCTTTAACACTCGATATACCTCCTGCAGCACTTGCTGTTTATCAGGTACAAGGTTAATGACACAATTGGATCTAAGAAAGAAGAGACAGAATGTCAAGCACATCTGCAGACTCCTTAGACACCTTCAAATCCTTTGGAGATTACCTAAAGGTGGTTCCCACCATTTTCTCAAAGCTACACTATTCTTCCCACCTCCCTCCTCTCTTCCCCACACTCAACTTTGTCCCAAGATAAGGGAGGTGGACAGAGTGTTTGAAATCTCAATAAACTGTTAGCAAGTCTGAGTGTGCAGAAAAAATTTTGAGGCATGCTTATTTGTTTCTGCCCTGATGTTGACTGTGCAACACAATGACCTGGGACCAGATGCCTACTGCACAAGGCATTTCTTATGCCACATGTAAATAGGCTAAGTTCCTCAAAGGCAGCTTTATTAAGGCATGATTTGACAACTCAGAGGAAAAACAGCAACACAGAATCCTATAATTTGCCATGAAAATAATACTGAAGATAACATATTGTATAAGCAGACTCATCGGTCTTGCTGGTCTTTTGGGCTCATTCGTAAACCACGGTTAAGTTTAAAATATATTCTCGGGACTTCCCTGGTGGTGCAGTGGTTAAGAATCCACCTGCCAATGCAGGGGACACAGGTTCGATCCCTGGTCTGGGAAGATCCCACATGCCATGGAGCAACTGTGTGCCACAACTACTGAGCCTGTGCTCTAGAGCCTATATGCCACAACTACTGAAGCCCGAGCCCCTAGAGCCCATGCTCTGCAACAAGCGAAGCCACTGCAGTGAGAAGCCAGCGCACCACAATGAAGAGTAGTCTCTGCTCGACACAACTATAGAAAGCCCGTGCACAGCGACAAAGACCCAATGCATCCCCCCAAAAAAAAAAATTAAAATACGTTCTCTCTCAGGCTAGTGTGTTCTGTGGCTGGTGGACTACAAGGGCCCCAGGCCATCTCCATCCCTTTATTAAGTTATGCTAAGTTTAACCCCCCAAATAAGAATCCATTCAGCAAAAAGTGGTGACATTCGTGTGTTCAATAGGAAATGGGCTATCTTCACAACAGTAAGGACATAGACCTACATAACAATATCATAACTCTCATTCTTGATTCCAGCCTCTCCTAACTTCTCTATGTAGCCATGAATAAAAGTCACATTGGGTGCCTGGAAGCCATATTTTTCCATGTGATATTCAATGTACTTGTTAGCCACTTCTACCTAAAGGAAGAAAAAAAAAATAGATTTGATAATCAACATTTTTTAATGCACTAATTTTTTCCTAAAGTTTCCTATTACTAATGGAATGTACTGCCCCCAGAATGTTTTAGGTACGTAAACGAGGTTCATCTGGGCATGCAGGATATACTACAGACTGGGACAACTCAATGGGGCATAAACCCCGTTTGATACATGGGTTTTATTTGAATAAACTCTTCACGCAATAAGAAAATGTTTCAGGATAGATGGCAGAAAGAAGGAAAAGATCAAACTCCATTCAGTCATCATGATATTCATAAATCAGATCAAACCTTTGACTCTGTTCTCCCAGAGAAGCCCCTAATTGTCGAAGTTCTCGGTTTCCAGGTCAGGAAGCAGTAATGGCACAAGCGAGCACTGCCTTTAGCACCCTTCTTAAATTATCCTTGAAGAGGCACAAGGAAACAACTTTATCTCTAAAAGAATGCTTTTCAGAATTTTTTTCCTCCTTGTCCTTGAAATAATTGCCTCACCTGACCTTCTGTCATGTCTATTCCGGTGACATGTCCCTTCTCACCAACCAGCTGACTAAGTGCATAGCAGTCTCAGCCACTTCCACTCCCCAGGTCCAAAACCCAGCAGTTTTCCAGACACTCAGGGATGACCAGACCACAGCCATAATATCTGGGAAACAGAAAATATATACACATTTTTTCCCTCTAGAGACAAGAAGATGTGGAACCATTAAATCTTATAAATCCTTCCTCCTTCCCTCCCTCTTTTCCTTCCTTCCCTCCCTCCTTTCCTTCCTTCCATCATTCATTCAATTTCTCTTTAGATGTTTAGTCTCCCTCACTACACCGGAAGCTCCATGAAGGCTGGGACTCTATCTGCTTTACCATTGAATTGATGGGCACTGTACCAGGTACTAAGACAAATAAACCAACTAAAATATTTGTTAGGCATTAACTGAGCATCTTATGCAGGTCCAGGACTTGCTAGTTATTGAAGAAGAAAGGTAAGACAAGAATTCTGTCCCTTAAGTGTATTTAACGAGGGAGATAAAACGCAAACACAGAAAACATTTTCCATGATTTATTTACAAACTGAGTGGCACAGGAAGTAAGTGTTATAGTGGTTTGGGAAAGTGGTGCCCAAGGATTAAAGAAGGCTTCACAAAGTAGGTAGGACATCAGTGAAGCATTGGATAGGTAGGATTTGGAAGGTAGAAAGGGGGGGGGGGCTTCCCTAGTGGCACAGTGGTTAAGAATCTGCCTGCCAATGCAGGGGACATGGGTTCAATCCCTGGTCTGGGAAGATCCCACATGCCGCAGAGCAACTGAGCCCGTGTGCCACAACTACTGAAGCTCGCACACCTAGAGCCCGTGCTCCGCAACAAGAGAAGCCACCGCAGTGAGAAACCCTCGCACCGCAACGAAGAGTAGCCCCCGCTGGCCACAACTAGAGAAAGCCCTCGCGTAGGGATGAAGACCCAATGCAGTCAAAAATAAATAAATTAATTATTTTTAAAAAAAGGAAGAAAGAAAGCAGGGGGAAGGCATTCCAGATTGATAACTTCATGCCGGGCAGGCAGAAATCATCTTGGCAGTGTGATGGCAGGAGGAAGGGAAAGGTCTGGCTACAGTAATATAGTGCATCAGAGGGAGCCAAGGTTGGTTAGGAAGGGAGGGCCAACCTGGACAGGCCTGATGTCAGGTCCAAGGAGTGTGAATGTATCCTGTGAGTAAAGGGGCATATGTGTGGGTCACTGGAAGTTCTTCAACAGAGCAGTAAGATGATCGATCAGTGCTGTGCTTTACCAGTTTTATAATAGATAAGGCAAGCCCCATGGATTGGAGGAGACGGGTTAATTCCCTAGCAACCTGGCATCACTGTATTTTGAGAAAGATGCTGTCTGGGGTCTTCGTGGAGGCAGCACAGGGCACTTTACCTCAAGGATACTTCCTCATTTACATTCTGCAGGGCTTCCTGGATGTGCTTAGGGACTGGCCTGGCTGCAGTGACACACGCATTGGTCTGGAGGTCTGCTGATTTCTTCAGCACCTGCCCGTCGTAGGTCTGACCCAGGGTCCAAGGGTGGGGTGAGAAAAGAAGAGTTGGAGCTGGTGTCCTCAGGGTGGAGGCGCCCATACGCCCCACCAACCCCCCTCCAGCACCCCCAGGCCTGGCCAGCCTTTGCTCGCTACAAAGCTCTAAGCCCGGACTTGGCCCTGCCCCACCCCAGGGATCCTGGCGGGCCAGGCCGGGCTTCCAAAGGCCTAAAGCTCCCACTCAGCTGAGGCTCCACCGCAGCCATAGGCCCTACTGCGAGCACCTGCACGTCCTTCCGGATCTCAGCGTCGCGGGTGGTGGCCACTGCCAGGAGGGAGAAAAGGCAGCTTAAAGGCGAGGGCGCTGAGCCCGCATGGGGGAGGGGAGCCCCGGGACTGAGGAGTGGTCTAGGGGCGGGCGGCAGGCGGGAGCGCAGCGGGTGGTGATGGTGGGCGGTGGGGGGAGCAGGGTTAGGGGCAGAGAGCCTGCCCTGGGGGCGGGCAGGGAGGCGAGGGACCACACTCACTGTCTCCTCGGCCTCCGGACTTTGGAACTTGGGTCCCCAGCAGCCGGCTCTCGAGGCCCAGCGCTCCGGAGGCACAGCGCTCCCGAGGCCCCGCCCCCGAGCAGGAACCCACCTGCGCAGTCCGACCACGAGTCCTCCCTCGCGCTCCGGCCCTAGTGTGCCCAAAGTCAGCTTGGCTGTCTTTGGTCTTTCCAACCAGGAAGAGGCTCTTACTATTAAGGATCTTCCTTTATTGCTCCACTGTGCTTTTCATTTTATAATGCTCGTATGAACACCCACGTATATACTGATTTTTGCCCCCTTTGGGAATGAAATCACCTTTTCTCAGTCCACTTTTTAAAGTCAAGTGTATTGAGAGAGAATTTACATTCAGTAAAATTCACCTTTCTTTATAAAGTGTACAGTTCTGTGAATTCTAACAAGGTATATACATCACCGCAATCAAGGCTCTCACCCAGAATGTTTCTTCCTGCTCCTTTGCATAGTAAATCTCCCCACCCCAGCCTCTAAACCACCATAGATCTGCTCTCCCTCCTCTCCCAGAATGTCATAGTGATGGAATCATATCAGTGATTCCATATCAATCAATCTCAGTCTATTCTGAATTGTATTTAGGAAGGCAACTTTGCTAAGTTCATTTTTAACGTCTAGTATTTTTTTTGGTCAATTCACTTGTTTTCTAAGTATTGTCATTTCATCTTGCAGAAAAAAATTTTTAATTTAATTAATTTCTACACTCCTACACTGGTATACCTTATTTCCTTTTGTGGTTATAACAAGAATTTCTATTTGTTAGGATAGTAAGGCGATGTGGGGTTCCAACTGAAAGGATATCTGAATGGAAGACTTACTAAAGTATACTCATTTTTCAGTCTCATCTGACAATAATAATCTTCCCAGATGGCAATTAGTTGTTGTTAAATGTTAAGAGGAAGATGTTATATTTTTAACAAATTAAACCCATGGAAATGATCCTTTTTGGAATATTTTATAGGTTAGAATATCTCTATTAAGTGTGTAAAAATACGTTTTTATAGATATCTGGTTTTTGGCAATTGTTTAATGGTGAAAACACTCCAAAATATTAGTTTTCAAAACACTCTCTCCATAAAATTAGTTCCTTTAGAAAAGTTGTCACTTTCTCACTCATTGTTAAAATGGTAACTTTATCTTGAAAGGACAGATTAGTGGGAGGTTAAGGAAAAGGCTCTATCATTTTCCACTTGTTCACTTGTGCTTGTTTTATTGTATTATCTTCAATTTGTGGTTATTCACAAGAATCATTTGATAAGCCTTAAATCCACTTAACCACACACAGATAAACTGCAATAAAACAAACCACCATCAACTTACATTTAGTTACTCCCAGTTTTCCCTCAGGTATCTAGTGTGCAGGGCTGATTTTGGACCAGACTGCTTGTGACCATCATTCATTCTGATTGGTCAGTGCTTCAGCCACAGAATTTTTTGTTTTTAATATCACCCCTGCTAAATGATAGGTATGCTATGTAGGCCAAGTCAGATATCTCTTATCAAGCCATATTTTAAATATTAGCAAAAAGCTAATTTTCTCTTTTTAAGATAAAAAATAAATACACACAGATATTTTCTTCCCTTACCTCAAAGGATGGCCTTGTGCACACCTCCACACATCCCACCTTGGAAGCTACTGGTCTGACAATTCCAGGATGGTCCAGAAAGGCAGATTTTTGGTTCAGTACACAAAACCATCTTTCAAGCACAGCTTTCCAAAATGGCCACCACCACTAAGTAAAGGATTCTCCAAACATTAGAAGTATTCAAGCAGAAGCTAGATGACCAACTGGTTACTTACCAGAGATGAAGTAGCAGGGATAAATGGATTGGATTCAATTACTTCCTTTTCTTTTTTATGATGCTAAATACTAGAAATGACAGGAAGCACCCTTGTTTCTATTTATAAGAAAAGTAACAGATGATAGCAAGCTAGACTAGTAGTCAGAAGACCTACCATCAAGTTCAGTGACCTTGGGTAAGTCATTTAATCTCCCTGGCTATGTTTTTCATCTATAAAACATGAGGCTAGAATTTAATCACTTTGTGAGGCCCCATACAGCTCTAATATTCTGGGGTTCTATTATTCTTTCTTCTAAAACATACTTTTAGAGAGTTTTTTTTTAAGTTTAATTAGAAATAGACATTGAACTTTTTCAGATGCCTTTTTGGTGTATATTACAGTGATGTATGATTTTATTGTTTTTTATTAATGTAATGTGTTCTGCAGCTGTTATATGAACTTTGTAACTCTAGAATTATGTTAGCAGTTCTTCCAAATATTTCTCTATTCAATTTTCTGAGATTTTATTAGGATTTTTGCATCTATGTTCATAAATAAGAATCTCCTAAATGTCTTTATATTATATTGCTTTTTACTTTTTTTTTTTTTTAACATCTTTATTGGAGTATAATTGCTTTACAATGGTATGTTAGTTTCAGCTTCACAACAAAATGAATCAGTTATATATATACATATATTCCCATATCTCTTCCCGCTCGTGTCTCCCTCCCTCCCATCCTCCCTATCCCACCCCTCCAGGCGGTCACAAAGCACCGAGCTGATCTCCCTGTGCTATGCGGCTGCTTCCCACTAGCTATCTACCTTACGTTTGGTAGTGTATATATGTCCATGCCTCTTTATCGCTTTGTCACCGTTTACCCTTCCCCCTCCCCATAGCCTCAAGTCCATTCTCTAGTAAGTCTGTGTCTTTATTCCTGTTTCACCCCTAGGTTTTTCATGACATTTTTTTTTTAAATTCCATATATATGTGTTAGCATACGGTATTTGTCTCTCTCTTTCTGACTTACTTCACTCTGTATGACAGACTCTAGGTCTATCCACCTCATTACAAATAGCTCAATTTCGTCTCTTTTTATGGCTGAGTAATATTCCATTGTATATATGTGCCACATCTTCTTTATCCATTCATCCGATGATGGACACTTAGGTTGTTTCCATCTCTGGGCTATTGTAAATAGAGCTGCAATGAACATTTTGGAACATGACTCTTTTTGAATTATGGTTTTCTCAGGGTATATGCCCAGTAGTGGGATTGCTGGGTCATATGGTAGTTCTATTTGTAGCTTTTTAAGGAACCTCCATACTGTTCTCCACAGTGGCTGTATCAATTTACATTCCCACCAACAGTGTAAGAGGGTTCCCTTTTCTCCACACCCTCTCCAGCATTTATTGTTTGTAGATTTTTTGATGATGGCCATTCTGACTGGTGTGAGATGATATCTCATTGTAGTTTTGATTTGCATTTCTCTCATGATTAGTGATGTTGAGCATTCTTTCATGTGTTTGTTGGCACTCTGTATATCTTCTTTGGAGAAATGTCTATTTAGGTCTTCTGCCCATTTTTGGATTGGGTTGTTTGTTTTTTTGTTATTAAGCTGCATGAGCTGCTTATAAATTTTGGAGATCAATCCTTTGTCAGTTGCTTCATTTGCAAATATTTTCTCCCTGCTTTTTACTTTTTTTAATGAAAATTACATTTACTTCAGCAAAGGAACTGGGTATCTTGCTATCATTTTCTATACTTTGGGAGTATATGGAAATGATTTGTTATTTGATACTTTGGAAAAGTCTCAGGACAGCCATCACAAGCAGATGACATTTTAATTGGTTATTTCTGACAATTTATGGATTATTTCTCATAACCAGTCTGGACATATTCTCTTTTAAATGTCAGTTTTATCATATTATATCATTATAAGGAGCCAGATATTTTGATACTAGTAATTAAATTTTTAGCATCAAGCTGACAGATCTCTCTTTTCAAATCTAATTGATTTATTTTATATATCTCCTATTCAATTATAAATGTACTAATTTGTACTTTTACGATTGAGCTGACATTTTACCAATTTAATCTGTAAGAACCAATTAATGGTTTCATATATTTTTCTAATTTTTGTCATTCATGCTTGGTTTTCTTATTCCACTTTGATTTCTTTTGTTCTCTTTCTAAATTCTAACCACAAACTCCTTAAAAAAAGAAAAAGAAAACATTTACTTATGCCTTATCCCTAATACAGATATTTAAAGCATGATTTTTTTCTTTATAGTACTGCTTGGGTATCATCACATAAATTTGCTTGCATAGATTTGAATTTTCATTATTTTGAAATTATCCTCCAACATATCCTCTACAACACAGATGTTATTTTAGAGAAGTATCTTTTGTCTCCATATTAACCTATTTCTATAAGAAACAAACTATCAAAATATGTATACATTTCTGCCTGCTCTCACATTTCTGTCTACTTTTCTTTCATGTATTTTGGCATTATGTTCTTTAAAATGACTAAATCAGTACTACTATGTTTTCATTATTTAATGTAAATTTCATCTTTATTTACCATTCAAATTTTGATTGTGAAATTTATTTTATCAGATATAACATAAGCAGTCACTGCTTCTTTAATATTTGTTCCAGCATGAGGAAGAAAACATAGACCATAGTTTAATTGTTCTTCATCTTAAATATTTCTTTGCTTTGTGTATACTTGGATGGTTAAACTTTGTTTTGTTTTCTAAACTGGTGACTTTTTAAAAAAATCAGTCCTTGGATTTTCTAAGTAGATAATCCTTCTGTATGATAACAATTTTGTCTCTTCCTTGCTAACAGTTACATTTAATTTTAATTTCTGCACCAGGTGTGGCTTCCAGCAAAATGTTGAATAGAAACTGTGATAGTAACATCAAATGTTTTACTACTAATATGACAATTGCTGTAAGTTTGCAAGCCTTCTTTTTAAGGTAAGTTGAGCCTGTTTATATTTAATAATTGTAATAAACATTTATAGAATGAATGTATAAGTGAATTCCTTCATACTGTTTTTTTACTTTAAGTTAATGTATATATATATAAAATGAGGAATAAATGTAATCTGATATGATTAGTCAACTTGATGATAATAGAATATGAATTAAATTGGACTCATATTTGCCTTTTTTCTTTCAGTAAAAACACCATTTTCTTATGTCAGCTTTCTCCCAGTACCTTAGTGAATTAAGAACTGAGCTAAAACAGGTTGGAAGTCCCATTTTAAATTCAAATAAAGCATAGACATTCAGACTTGACAACAGACAACGGTAATGACATTTAATGAGATAAATTCAATGAACATAGGTAAATGTCAATAAACGTAAGGTTTTCTACATGGCACAACCCTATACCGGAATCACAGTAACTCAACTGCATTCTCACTTGACAATAATGTCATACAAGTGAATTTGCTGATGACTAGCAAAATTACAAAATGAACCCAAGGCCACTTAATCAAGAGTCACAACAACAAAGAAACCCTAGGAATGAAGGTCAAGGCAGGAGGTTGCAGCTGGCCAGATATGATACCATTTGCCTAATTTTCATGTAGGAATTTGCTACAACAAATAAAATAACTATCTCCTCTTAGTTACTAGAAAAGAAAAGAAAACAACAGGTATTACTTAATCACCATTCTGTGACCATGAAATTAAAATATTTCCTGAATGTATGATTAAAAGAAAAAAGTCTTTAAAAACAGTATTAATCATTCTTATACATTCACAATAGAAGCTCTTAAGTCTGAATTTAAAACACTACTCAGTATTTGCTTAAGAAACACATTTAGACAATATGGCTTTTGACATATTAAAGTTCTATGAGAAAAACTAAGACATCTTTTAATTTTGCTTTAATATCAAATTAACAGAGCAACTTAAAAATTCAATAAGAGCATGGGTTGGTTTGATTCAATAAGTGCTTTCAAAATTCAATCACTTAGGGGCTTCCCGGGTGGCGCAGTGGTTGAGAGCCTGCCTGCCGATTCAGGGGACACGGGTTCGTGCCCCAGACCAGGAAGATCCCACATGCCGCGGAGCAGCTGGGCCTGTGAGCCATGGCCGCTCAGCCTGCGCATCTGGAGCCTGTGCTCCACAACGGGAGAGGCCACAGCAGTGAGAGGCCCGCGCACCGCCAAACAACAAAAAAAAAATTCAATCACTTAACTTCCTTTCAGGAGAAACTGTTCATCATCACGGATCTTATTCTAACTTAACTTTGGAGAAGAAAATGGAAAATCACACCCATAGCACAGTGGTTATGTAAGATATTTCCTCCTCAGTGTCAGGCAAAGTGCTTTTGCCCTCTCATAACACGTTCTACTTCAACAGATGATTTAACTGGTCCTGTAGGTTTGAAGACTGTTCAACACTACAAATTAGAATAGAGAAAAAGGTTTATCTAGAATGAGCATCTCATTGTCATAGCAACCCTCTCTATGCAATAGTACTTTCTTTTGGCTTTAAATGTGGGGGCTATTGATGGGGTCACATCCATGGTTGGATGCAGAGATAGGGGTATTCCTCTACATTCTTTGTATGCAATGGTTTCCTGTCCCTGCAAGTCCAATTTCATATGTTCTCCCTGGAAAAAATGGAGGACTAGATACTGAAAAAAAAAAAAAATGCGATCAATGTTAAAAAAAAAGGACATCTCATTGTGCAAATGATTTGCACAAAGTATATTATATGCATAGTTCTGTTGAACTAAATCAAAATTTCTATTGGTCCACTAGGGTCCCAGACATGTTTAAACTATGAAGAAAAGATCTGTAAAGCCAACTAGTAGTGTAAACAACATTGCAAGGGACAGATTTAATCCACTTAAAACAAAAACAAGGCTGTTCAATGACTTTAGCACATTTACTTTACTTAATGAATATTACCAATGTAAAAGGTTTCCTACCCTCAGAGTTGGTCTCTACACTCTATAACTTTTAGAAAGCCTTTGCTAGCAGTGAATTGACTTACTGCATGCCTTTGAAATATTCTTTATATTCCCAATTAGCTATCCTAGAACACATGGCAACTTAAGGGCCTCTGTGAACCAGAGTTTTGTACTGATCCTAGGCCCAGCAGCATAATTCCCCCCAGCCTGCTACAGTTAGTTGGCCCCCCACTCCTCTACCTTTGGGGTTACTTACTTCTTCTGAATAGCTTCTTGCCTAAATCAGAAAAGGAAAGAGGAAAATAAACATAAGAAAATGCAGCGAACTAGTAAAAGTTATTTTTGGTCAGATATGTATATATAGGCAGAACAAATTTCCAGCTTGTCACATTTTATATTTCTGTCCATCCTATCCTAAGATTGTGCTATTGAACAGAGGTTCAATATCTGAGTGCAGAGTTGCTGAAAAGATGATTCTAAACCTAAAGCTGTAATAATATTCTATCAGAGTGAGGGATGTCGTCTAACAAACTACAAGTATGGCTCAAATTCAGTCTGGGTATGTGGAGCCAAATGGTCACATACCTGATATGTACACACCCCAAAAAATGAGTATTTAGCTATTTAGATATCAAGAATTAAATTCCCAGTCAGATATTTCTAATAGATACATAAGTATAATGTCAACTACATAAAATAAAAAGCAAAATGAAATAAGATGAAAAGTTAATTAAATTATAATTTTGTCCAAAAGGGGTCTCTATATTTCAAAATCTCCTGGATGATTTATATGTAGTTAGGGTTGGGTTATATATGGGAATGTAAGATAAAGAACATAGTTATACTTGATTCTCCAGGGAAGGTGCAGATGCTCCAGGAAAGACCTCAGGCACAGACAGTGGACAGATACTGGTTAAGTGCCTACTGGGTGCCAAGCTCTGTGCATGTGTGTGGTCCTGGATGGGCCCTGCCCTATGGGGTTTGCAGTCTCTCCTTCTGAGAAGCCCTCAAATTATCAGAGAGGTTCACAAAGGTGGTGCCCACTCTGATCACACTCCATACCCCAAATTCTTATGCAGTCTCAAGCATCTCTTCCAGAGGGAACACATCCTTGACTAACCCCTCCTTTACTCCCAGCTCCTGCCTCCACAGGAAAATGTGCTGAAACACAAAGGCCACAAGAAACAGCCTGCAGAAAATGATTGCTTAATAAGTACAGTAGGCACTGGAGAGGGAATACTCACTGGTATTGAAGATGTGTTGTTATTATTGCCATTTTTCTTAAACTCTGCATTAAAAAAAAAAAGAAAAACAGAGAAATAGAACATTCCACTTCCCTGAAGCCAAACAAACTGTGCATATAAAACCCAAATCATAATAGAAATTGTTTCTTACATCTTCTGAGTGTAAGATGGCATCTTCCTGTAGTACCATATTTCGAGCAGCCTGACCTAGCAGCTGGAAGACAAAAATAAAATGGTAATAATCAAAACTTCCAAACTTCCTGTAATCTCTCTGCAGCTGTTATACCACCACCCTTTCTCCGTGCCCACCCCCCCACCCCATACAAATATAAACCCTCCAAATGTAAAGGAGGATAATTTCCCATTTGGTCATGTTGAAAATCCATTTCACTGTCACTACGGCAGTTCTGGCATGGGCTCGACATCTGTTCTGAAGGCCACAGCCTGAGAAATCAAGTCCTCCATAACTGCTGAGTTTATTAATCAAGTGCTGAGAGGCAAAGGCTGAGAAAACAAACCCTGGCTCCACAAGCCCGGTGAGAACCTAACTTCTGATTCTTTAAAGGCAAACTTGAGATTTGGGATGGTTTGAGAGGAGTGAGAGGGCAGGAGTTAGGATAGGGCTTTAAAGGACAGAAGGAAGGTAGCTGTTGAGAAATGGAATGAGAGACACAGAGGGGGTAAAAAGGCCTGGGGAGAAGCTTGGGCTTTCAAGTGGGAAACCACCGTGTAAAGGATGGACAGATGGAGATGGGGAAGAGAAAGAAAGAAGTGCGGTAGCAGACTTTGATGAGTTCCCTGATACCTGGGCCCTGAGGCCAAGAGACAAAGGCTGAGTGAGTTCTGTTTCAGCTGGGTGGCCTGCGCGCAGCAGATCTGCCTCCTCACAGAGAGGCAAGAAGAGATCAACAGAGGTTTCTCGCCTCCTGTGGCACCCTGTTCCTGGCAGACATGCAGTCCAACCATGTAAAGGGAGCTACTGTTATGTGTGTCCTACCAACCCTCCCTGTTCCCTTGGGTCAGAGAGATTCTGGTGAAAGGGGGACAGATGACTTCAAATTAACCAGGACACCAGCACTGTTCCAGCCTCCAGATTCCTTCCCTCACAGCAACTTTTATTTATTTTTCTTTTTAACTTTAAAAATTAACACAACTTGGGACTTCCCTGGTGGCGCAGTGGTTAAGAATCCACCTGACAGGGCTTCCCTAGTGGCGCAGTGGTTGAGAGTCCGCCTGCCAATGCAGGGGACACGGGTTCGTGCCCCGGTCCGGAAAGATCCCACATGCCGCGGAGCAGCTGGGCCCGTGAGCTATGGCCGCTGAGCCTGCGCGTCCAGAGCCTGTGCTCCGCAATGGGAGAGGCCACAACAGTAAGAGGCCCGCGTACCGCAAAAACAAAAACAAAAAACAAAAACAAGAATCCACCTGACAATGCAGGGTACATGGGTTCAAGCCCTGGTCTGGGAAGATCCCACATGCTGTGGAGCAACTAAGCCCATGCACCACAACTACTGAGCCCTCATGCCACAACTACGGAAGCCCACGTGCCTAGAGCCCGTGCTCTGCAACAAGCCACCACAAAGAGAAGCACGCACACCGCAACCAAGAGTAGCCCCCGCTCGCCACAAGTAGAGAAAGCCCGCACAGGGCAACAAAGACCCAATGCAGCCAAAAATAAATAAATAAAGATAAATAAATGTACAAAATAAAAATAAAAAAATAAAACTTTACATGCTTCTAAAGGCAAAACAATAAAATAAGACCTATCCAGCCTCTTCCCCTCCCCGGTATCTCTCCCCTATGCATAAATATTTTTTAAATTAGTTTTTAGTTTATCTTTCCATTGTTCCTTTACAAACAATGGACATATGTATATATTCTGCCCCCTTTACATAAAATGTAACCTACCATATGCGCTCTTCTGCACCCTGCTCTTTTCACTTGATAATATCTACTGAGATGGATCTGCAGCAGTATATACTGAATCTCCACCTTGTTCTTCCAGGGCTGCTGAGCACTCCACTGAATAGATGTCTCATAAGGTTATTCAACCAGTCCTCCGCTATAGACTTTGGGGCTGTTTCCAGTCTTTTGCTATTGGAAGTAGTGCTACAAAAAATACCTCATAGTTCTTTGTATCTTTTTGCCATCATGTCTTTGGATAGACTCAGAATCTTGATTGTGACTGCTGGATCAGAGGGTTTTAATTTTGCTACATATTGCCACCCACCCCCCATTAAGGTTATACCATTTTGCATTCCCACCCACCAGGTATGAGAGTTCCTGTTCCCTCCTTGTGGCCACTTTTTTTTTTTTTTTTTCCTTGTGGCCACTTTTAAGTGACAAACTCCAAACTCCTATGGATGGTGACTGACAAACCGATGGCAGAAAAGAAAGAGTTCTAACAGAATCTTCCTCATTCAGTCAACAAATAGTTACTAAGTGCTTATGAGCCAGTAAGAGACATAGCCCCCATCCTTACAGGGCTCACAGGCTGGGATGACAAAGAAGACAAAGGTACTACAATACCTTGTGGTAAGTGCTGAGGGGGAAGCACTGAATGACCTGGGAGTTCGGGGGGGGGGGGGGGCAGGAGTGATTAACCCATTACTGGCTAGGTGCTCAGGGAAGGCTTCCTAAAAGAAGTGACTTCTGAGACCTAACGGCTGCTGTTTAGAATTCCGAAGTAATATAATGTTACAAAAAAGTGGCATGATCAGATTTACTGTTTTAGAATGTGATAAACAGGATGGACTAGACAGGGGACTAAAGGCAGAGAGACAGGTTAGGAGAACACTGCAGTATTCCAGGCGAGCAATGAGAGTGACCTGAACCACAGAAGTGGCAGTTAAAAAAGGGGGCACGGGGGGCTTGAGAGGGATTTAGAAGATAGGCTTGACGGGACTTGTGATGGCCTGGAATGCAGGGGCTGTCGGAATGTAGGGCCAAGGCCTTTTCTGTGATGACAGATGAAGTCATTGACATTGTGCATCATTTTCTTACATAAACCAACCACACACGTAACGTATCACCTAAGATTTCCAGTTTCGGTTTCCTTAAAGTGGAACATCTTAAATACACCTGTAAAACCACCTGAGTACAGAATCTTTTTAGATTTCAGTGAACTTCCTCCCAGGCTTGGACCACTGTCTTGCTCATAATTAACTCAATACCAGTTTGTCTTGGTACTTCTCTTCAACAAGTATTGCTAATTTTCAACTTAGTTTTCATAGCAACAGCAACCCTCTTTTTTTCTGCACTCATATTTCATCATTTCCCACAACATCCCATGAAACAATGTAGTTGCAATAGCAAGCACAAGTGCCTTACACAGGCTTAGGAAAAAACCACAATGAACCCTTACCAAGCACACAATTCACCTGGAGGAGCAGAAGCGCAGGTGTGCACAAGAGGAGCGTATTAGGCACAAGCATTCTTTGTGCCATGGACATAAGTTGGTATGATTTCCTCACTTTGTGCTCCAGTCACACCAGCCTCCCTGCATTCCTTACGTACATTCCCATCTCAAGGCCTCTGCATTTGCCATGTCCTCGACGTGGAACTCTCTGCCTCCAGATGTCCATATGGTTTGCTCCCTCACTTCATTCAAGCAGCTGCTCGAATGCTACCTCCTCAGAGAGCCCTTCCCTGACCACCCTATTTAGGGAAAACCCTTTCAGCACTCTCTGTTCCCAGCTTTATTTTTCTTCATAGCATTTACTACCACCTTTTTTGTGTTTCATTTTTTTGTCTGTCTCTTCACTAAAATGGAAGTTTTCTAAGTACAGGGACTTAGTTTTGTGTACCAACGTCTCCCTTGTACCTAGAACAGTTCCTGGCACATAGCAGACACTCTGTAAATATGTGTTAAGTGGATGCTGTGAAATGAGTGTTTTACACATGCAAATTGTCAGTTTCTCAAACAAAATAGCTATCTGGAGACTGCTGAAGAGAGAAGCAATGCTCTGTGGGCTAAGAAGGATTGAAAATCAGTAAGACACTCCCATAACCTCAGAGCCTAGTAAAGGAAATGGCAAAAATACATAACTACAGAAAAATACAATATGGTATGTGGTAAGTGTCATATAAGAGATCCAGTAAAAAAGAAAAAGTTTAGACTTGAAATATGTGTCAACTCTGTCCCAGAAAGTTGGACTGGCTTCAGCTTAACTCAATCCACACCGCTTACTGAGCACCCTGTCTAAATCTACTACAGAAGAAGCCCTCATGAAAAATACACGAGGAGCAGGAACGGGAAGCAGCAAGCCATATCAGGGCAGTCAATGGTGGCACTGTGGCTTTTTGGCCACTTCATCCAGCTAGCGGCCGTGAGAAGTGACGTCATAGAGTATGGGCTTAGAACCTGTCTGCCTAGGTTTGAATCCTAGCTCTACCCCTTCCTAGCTACTGTGGGACCCTGGACAAGTGAAATTCCCCTCTGTAAGAAAAGTACCTCCTTTATTAGTGATTGTGAAGACTTAATGAATTAAACGACATAAAACACACACATTTTTTTTTTGAAAAGCTGAAATAGAATCTAAAAATCATGAAAAGGAGAAGGAAGCAGGTATGTCTACCACTAAAACTGACAAAGCAACTTCTGTGCAACCAAGGCAAAAAGTGAAACACAATAAGTTGCGTAATTCTTATTTGGTAAAAGGCAACACAACAATTCTTCAAAAAAGATAAACTTTCCTCTGATACTGAATCCTAAAATGAGTATACCATGTAGACCTCATACAAAGCATATCTGGGATCATCAGATCAGTGACTTCAACAATAGTATTATGGTAAACGCAAACACTTTTTGGTTTTCTTTAATTAATTAATTTATTTATTTTTGGCTGCGTTGGGTCTTTGTTGCTGTGCACGGACTTTCTCTCGTTGCAGCGAGCGGGGGCTACTCTTCGTTGTGGTGTGTGGGCTTCTCATTGTGATGGCTTCTCTTGTTGCGGAGCATGGGCTCTAGGCACACAGGCTTCAGTAGTTGTGGCATGTGGGCCCAGTAATTGTGGCTCGCAGGCTCTAGAGCACAGGCTCAGTAGTTGTGGCACACGGGCTTAGTTGCTCCGTGGCATGTGGGATCTTCCCGGACCAGGGCTCAAACCCGTGTTCCCTGCATTGGCAGGCAGATTCTTACCCACTGCGCCACCAGGGAAGTCCCGCAAACACTTTTTTCATTCAGCTGTTTCTTGCAGCCACTATCGATAGAAGCTAAGGACATAACATGAAAGCTAATTTTGTAAGGATAATTCTACTGGACCTTAAACTAATATAAATAAAGCTGCTTTGAACATTCATATACAAATGTGAAGGCTTGCAAACATATTATGTTTGCTAATGCAACTACATAACAATGAAATAATAAGTGATGAAACATGAGTAAAAAAAGAGTGGGAGAGAAAGAGGTGCTACTGTTATGAAAACTAACTTGAAAATCAAAAATACTTCTTGAAAATAAGTAGCTAAGATATACTGCTACTGAGTTAATTATGAGCAAAACAATGGGCCTACAGGAGAAAGTCATAGAAATCTAAAGACTCTGTCCCCAGATTGTTTTACAAGTGTATTCAAGATGTTTTCCACTTTAAAGACACCAAACCTGGACATCTTAGATGACACATTATGTGCATGGCTGGTTTATGTAACAAAATGATGTATATGTTTTCTTTTCTCCTAGAAGTTGAAAGCCTGGGTCATTAGACCCATTTTGTTTGTGCAATCACCTGCCTCGTGGGCACTTGGATTGTCTCCAGTTTGGTGCTATTATGGATAAATGTGCTATGAACATGTTCAAATCTTTGTGTGGACATATATTTTCATTTCACTTGGGTGAATACCTCAGGATACAATGGATAGGTCCTTTTTTGGAGAGAGACAGTGTACACATATAAAGCTTGCTGGTGTGACAAGCTATCAAATAATCCCATACACGGAATCAGCCAGAGGATGATGAGGGGAAAATCACGGCAAAGGAGAAAGCTAATCTAAGAAACAGAAAACCAAGAATGTGGCCAGAAAGACAAGTCAGAAAAGAATAAATCTGTGGACAGACGATGCATAAAAGTGTGGAAGGAATCTGGAACGTTGAGGGCAAAACCACGCGGAATTTAGGGGCCGAAAGAGACAGATCTTCACTAGAGACAACTCTGAGAAACAAATGAGGAACTCGTTAGGACCACTATCTCATCCGTCGTCTGCGGCGATCTCTGCTTTGAAGCACCGATTCCCATCATTTCGTTTCTTCCCCCACCGCCTCCATTCCCCCCCGGCTCACAGGACCGCTAGTCCTACCCAGAGACTACACACCCCAGAATGCAACACGCGCCCTCCGGAACGAGGTCTTCTCCCTTCGCCACTAGTTCACGGACTACAATTCCCAGGATGCAACACGACCCTCTTCCCACGGCTATGGAAGTCGAGTCTCCCGGTATTAAGCCCGGAGAGTCCACTCCCAGCTCACCTCGGAGCTCCGGGAGCCCTTCAGCACCTGCTTGGTGAGCGCGATCACGTCAGTACCACAGGTGTTCACCTTCTCCGTGAGAAGCCCCTTCACAGACTGACCGAATCGCGCTTGCGAATCCGGGGCCCCAGTCGCCATCACTTCAACCAGTGAACGCCTCCCCACGGGCGATGGCGAGTCGCAGGGGCCAAAAGATGAGCAAAGCGAAAGGAGGCGGTGTCTTTTTTTTCCTACCATGGGAAAAGGAAGGGACGCATGCGCGTAGCGGAGGGTGAGCTTTGCTAACTTTAAATTCATTTAAAATACTCAGTTGATATCCTGAAGAAGACAGGGCCCAGGCAAACATCAATGGAGGGGATGGAATACAATTTCAATAAACCCATGGTTTAAAATCAGAAGGCCTGGATTACAGTCCCAATTCTGCCGTTCAGTTGTGTGACTGCAAATTATTCAGCCTCTGCAGCATCTTGTGTTCCTCATCTGTAAAAACAGAAGTAATAAAGTTAAATTCTCCAAAGTGTATGAGAATGAATTAAGATCAATTCAATTTTAGCAAACATTTCATGAACGAAATACCAAATACTGCTGGGCTGAGGTAAAGAAAGAGAAGAGATGCAGTCCTTGTCTCCAGTGAGCTCCCAGGCTGAGGAGGCATGTAAACAAACAGAAGAACCGGGAAGAACAAGCTAATAGAAAAATTGGCAAAGTTCACAAACAGGCAGTTAAAAAAGTAAATAAGATAGTCAACAGGTATGACAAATGTTTTACATCTCTAGTAATTTTTAGTGATAAATGACCCCTTTGTTGTATTTAAAGCAAACTGATTATCACCTTGAAAAGAATTAGTATCTGAAGTGTTTCATGTAGCTCTATTTTTTTTTTTTAGCTAATGCACGAGAGAGATGACAATGGTAAATTGGCGAATTATGTTTAAAATCACCTATACTCAGTATCAACATTACTTTCTCTTCTAAGTGTCTAGTTTCATGTCTCTGATTCTTTCATTTAATTCTTATTCTTAATCAAATTTATTGAGGTATAATTTATGTTCAATAACTACATTCTTTTAAAGCATACAATTTGATGAGTGTGATGGATGTGTACACCTGTGAATTACCACCACTATTAAGATACAGAACATTTTCATCACCCCCACAAGTTTCCAAGTGCCCCTTTGTAGACCATCTATCCCTCACTCCAGGCAACAACGGATCTGCTTTGTAGCACTATAGATTAATTTGGGTTTCTAGAATTTTATATAAATGGAATCATACAGGAAGTACCTTTTTTGGTCTGGCTTCTTTCTCTCAGCATAACATCCTGAGAGTCATTCACTTAGTTGTGTATATCGCTAGTATGTTCCTTTTTTATTGCTGAGAAATAGTCCATTGTATGGATATATCTTATTTTGTCAATCCACTCACCTTTTGATGAGCATTTGGGTTGTTTCCATTTGGGGGTTTTATGAATAAAGCTGCTATGAACATTCATATACAAGTCTTTATGTGAGTTTGTTTACATTTATCTTGAGTAATATCTGGCAGTGGAATGGCTGGGTCATATGGTAAGTCTTTAACTTTTCAAGAAGCTGCCAAACCATTTCTCAAAGTTTACCACTGCATTCCGAACAGCAGTGTAAGAGACTCCAGTTGCTGTACACCCATAAACTTAGGAAAAGGTTGAGCCATGGTAGAGCCATGGTAACAAGTAGCCACCTGTAGTAGACAGATTGGCCACTGACAGCTGGCTTCCATGATTCCTATCTCCTGGTGTTCACGCCCTTGTGTATTCCACCTCTCTTACTTGTAGGTGGGACATGTGACTTGCTTCTAACCAATAGTATATGCGTAGGTGATGGGAGATATGTGATTATATGTAAGTGATTATGTAATTACATTACATAAGACTGTAAGGCTCATCTTGCTGGAGTCTCTCCCTTTCTAGCTGTGAGGAAGCAAGTGGCCATATTGGACAACTCCATGTGGCAAGGAACTACAAGAGTCATCTAGTCACTGAGGGCTGAGCTCCAGCTGACAGCCAGAAAAAAAATGAGGCTCTCAGTCAAACAACCAAAAGGAACTGATTGCTACTAACAACCAGGCAAGTGGAGAAGCAGATCCTTCCCCTATCGAGCCTCCAGATGAGAATCTGGCCCACACCTTGATTGCAGCCCTCTGAGACTCTAAGTACATGGCTCAGAAAAGCTGTTCTTGGATTCTTGACCACAGAAATAATAAGATAATAAATATGTGTTGTTTTAAACCACTACATTTGTGGTAATATTGTTACACACAATAGAAAACTAATAAACCACCAGAACTTGTTTGAAATACGTTCAGTCAATGACAACTCACCTCAGTGAATTCCTTTTGCAAACCAAGCAATCAGGGTCTATCCATTGTCCTATCTTCAAGTTCACTGAGTCTTTTGTCTGCTTAAATCTCCTTTGAATCTCTCTAATAAATTTTTCATTTCAATTATACTTTCCAGCTCCAGAATTTCTTTTTGGTTCTTTATAAGTTTTCTCTTTATTGATATTTCCATTTTGTTTACACACTGTTTTCTTGACTTTCTCCATATCTCCCTTTAGTCTTTTGGGCATCTTTAAGACAGTTACTTTGAAATCTTTGTCTAGTATATCAGACATTAGGTTTTTTTCAGGGACAGTTTCTACTGATTTGTTTTATTCCTTTGAGTGGGCCATACTTTGCTGTTCCTTTGTATGCCTTGTGATTTTTTTTTAAGAACACTGGACTTTTGAATTTAATAATGTGATAACTCTGGAAACCAGATTTTCCCCTTTCTCAGGATTTGCTTGTCTTCCTTATTGTTTGTTATTGTTTTTAACTGTGGTACGCAGTCTCTTTGCTGAGGACCAGCCAAAGTGTAAGCTGAAGGTCTTCCCAGTCTTTTCTGAGCCTTTCCCTGAGCACACACAGTCACTTTCTAATTTTCTCCATACATGCAGTTGTTTTTGAATGTCCCAGTCCTTAATGTCTGGCCCCAGAAAGTGGGAAATGTAAAAACTGACCAGGGGGTGGGAATTCCCTATCAGTCCAGTGGTTATGACTCCAGTCTTTCACTGCTGAGGATGCAGGTTCAATCCCTGGTCAGGAAACTAAAATCCCACAAGCTGCGTGGCGTGGCCAAAAAAAAAAAAAGAAAAACGACCAGGGGTGGAAGGAGAAGGGGTCTTGCCTTTTAATCCCCCTGGAAGTCATTTCAGCCAGAGGGAAGGGGCTGCAATAGGGTCAGGGAGGCACAGTGACAGTGGCCGCCCACCTTCTTGTCTGCGCTCTGTGATCAGAAGCAGCACTCAGAGCAGAGATGCCGATATTTGGAGGACAGGGTCCTTTTTGCCCACCCTAGTTCACACAAGCTGTGGGCAGTGGTTCCAGGAAAACATGCACAGTTGTCTGCCAAGGGGTTGGGGATGGAGGATGGGTAGCTCCTACTGTGCTAAGAGCCCAAATTGACTGACATTCACCACAATTTACCATCTAAGTCTTCCCGTGGAAGTTGCAAGCCTTCAAAGTTCCAAAATGGTTGGATGAGACAGATTCTACCAATGCAGTTGTTGTCTAGGTGGGAGATAGAGTCCTGGTGCTTCATACTGCGGCGTCTTCCCAGAATCCCCTCCCCCATTTAGTTTTATAAATATTCCCTCGTCAGATTTTGACTGGATGTTTCCTTTTTGCCTAACCATAATGGACATAATGAAGGCTTAGAAACATGCAGAAGATGCCACCCCTGGCTCTGGTTAAGAGCACTGTCTTGTTAAGGCTAAGCTGTTGCTGCCTAACAACAACTCCCCCTCCCGGCCCTCCAAATTTAGTGGCTTGAAACAACCCCCATTGTATTGGCCGTGATGCGGAAGTTCAGGAATTTATCATGGGTGGTGATCTCTCTCCAGTGGTGTTTGCTGGGCTCACTCACGGGGCTGCGTTCACTTGGTGGCTGGAGGGTCTGAGGTGGCCTCACTCACGTGTCTGCGGCCTCACGCTGGCTGTCACCCGGAGTGCCACGGTTCTCATCCTCGGGGCCTTCTCTCCGCATGGCCTTCTCTCTGGCAGGATAGGCTGAGCTTCTTCACATGGTACCTGGTTTCCCAGGCAGCGGGAGCTGTCAGGCCTCTTAGGGCCCAGGCCCTGAACTGGCGCAGCAGTCACTTCTGATGATTCTGCTGATCAAGTCACAGGGCAGCTCAGGTTCAGGTAGAGAGGAAATAAGAGTCTACCTCCTGACAGGAAGAGTAGTCCTATGTCTGCAGGTTTAGGAGGAGTTGTTGGTACCCATCTTTGCAGAAGATCTCCGACTGGAGTCTAGACAGTCGCTTGACTCGATATAGACTCAAAACAACTCAATTATAATGAAGTTCAAACTGAATGTGAGATTTCCAGGGCACCCCCCTTCTCCCCTATTAGAATGTATGCTCCAGGCGGGCAGGGAGTTTTATCTGTTTGGTCCATTGCTTCGTTTCCAGCCTGAGAGCAGTGCCTGGCTTGTGATAGAGGCTCAGTGAGTATCTGTTGCAGGAAGGACTGCTTGATGGTGATGGTAGTAGCAGAAGGGTTGGTGTAGAACAGGTCCATCAGAGAAGGCTGCAGAGACAACGTGAACCTGCCGCCAAGTTTGCGAAAAGAGTGATGGACGTGAATCAGTGTCTCAGAGGTGGGGACACAGTGCTTATTCACTGTTCCGCAACATTGAGGCCCGCCCGTGCCAGATGTGAGGGGGAAGTAAGAGACCTTCCCTTGAGGAAGGGGATCCCAACATCACAGTGTATGACATGTGCTAAATCATAGAAAAGAGAGGGGTCTTCTTGGGATGACAGTGGGAGGCTTCAGTGTGGGCGTGTTCGGATGGGACTGAGTAAGGTGAGTGTGACTGAAACTGACCTGAAGACACCATTAAAAATGATGGTTATGGGGTATGCACGTGACTGAAAATTTTCCAGAGGCTTGAAAACAGTCACCTGTAGGATGTATTTATGAGATAAATGATAAGGATCTCCCCCTCTAAGTCCTTAAACATGTGAGTTATGTGATGAAAACTAGATTTGAGACAGCTTCTGATTATTTCGGGCAAAATTTTTGCATCAGTGATAAGGAGAGTGTTGAGGAAGGCCATTCATTTTCAGGATTGGTGAGGTAATTGACAGTGATGTTTCACCTTACTGTAGTTTTATGTTTTAGAAGTTTACAAAGATCATTGCCATATGTATATGTCTGGATGAAAAGCAAAAATATATGTAGTAGGATGTAGTAGTATCTTCCTTCTCTCCCTCCTTCTGCCCGGGGAAGTGATCTCAGCCCTTGCTTGCAGTGAGTAAACCAGGAGAGGAGGTGGATAAAGGAGTGAGATGAGTGTTTTTCTCTAGGAGAACAAAAGCTGACAGAGAGAGGATAAGGCAGGTTAGTTGGAGTGGAACTGGGGGAAGAAATCCATGGCTCTATCCTTGAGCGGCAGGACCTCAGGTGATGGTGATGTATGAAGGGCATTTCTAGGTACTGGTGCCCTCAGTTGTTATACTTGCATAAGAAACCTCCTAGAAGAAAGTGCTAGGGTTGTTTGTTATTTAACTTTTGTTTGTTTGTTTTGCAGGGACAAGGTGTTGACAGTGTTAATTGGTGTGCTGAAACTGACATCAAGATGGCCCAGTCCAATAGGAACATTAGCTTCTTTGGTTCAACACTGGTTCAACTCCGAACAATTATATGAATGTTTGGTGCCAGTATTATCATTATTTTCCCTAAATTAGAAGACACTAAGGCTCCAGAGAGACTAAGACAGGAGCCAAAGATCAGAGTCCATGGGCTTCTCTGTGAGGCCTCAATGTGAAGGCCTGAACTATCGCTGGAGATAATTTTAGAGACCTGTTGTTAGGAACCCACTGTGTGTACTAGATAACTTGATTTTGAAAATTGGAAAGTGTTGTACAAACAGGCCGCCAAACCCTTACTGTAGTCAGTGGGTATTAATACCTTTGGATGGAAACCTGTGGACGTTCACAGGCGCAAATGGAAGTTAATGACACACGTTCATTGAAAGTGTTTTCATTCGACCACAAAGGAGCCTCTAGGTCTGCAGCTCTTTAAAAAGTTTTGTTTACATGTCCTTCTGAGAATTCTATCAAAAGTATGGCCCTTTTCCCTAGAAGAATGCACATATGCATACACACAACCCAGCATACAACTGTAGGGAGGATCTAGGTTCTGCAGCCCACCTACCGCATCCAGTGAATTCAGCTCATTCTTTGCTGACTTCACCAAGGTCGCTTGAAGGAACTGAAATTATCTTCCATCATAAAATTCTCCACATCTTTCAGGCAGCTTTAAGCTATACCTAAAAATAGCATGAAGAAAAGTAATAATTCCATCCATAATTAGAGACAAGACTCTTGAGTCCAGCATGGAAACCATGATGGTACTTTGATCAATGAGATTGTTCTCCAGGGAGGGAGGTTTTAATAACTTTTGTGACTGACTTACTTTTTCTCCTCAGTTGCTCCAGGAGTCATCTGTGAACAAGTCCTTTCGAAGGGGATGATTTTGACTCCTACAAATTTAAGCAGATCAGAGGTCCTGGGTAGACGATTTAGAATAAGAAATAGCATATAGTAACCCTGGTTGTCAAATTACATTGGCTTTACAATAAGATTCTGCTCATTTGGTGTAGTTCAACTCTTTTCTTGTTCCCTTGGTTTTTTCATATACTAGACAGGCCCAATTTTAATTCTGAACATTGAGTTCTATTAGGTAAACAGGAGTAATTTTAAAGTTCCCCTCCCCTGAGTCACTTCTGTCCATGGAGACAAGCAAACCACTGTCACCAAAGCCCTGGCAACATGTCGGGATGAGCAGGGGAAACTTCCATTATCTTTGCAATCAACTTGAACAGCTCCTGAAGAAAATTTCTCTTCCTTCAGTGAGTAACTTTTGTCTTACCTAAAAACTTAGCTGTGGTCTTCTTTCTTCTTCCCTTTTTTCCCTGAGGCTACTTCAGCAAAACATGTTCTGTTTTGTTTTGTTTTTTTAATTGAGGCTTGCCTGTTAGGCCAGGGAAGAAAAAATAATTTGTTTTATGTGTGTTCTTATTTGAAGTGAGTCGTGACTAACTACACTAAGAAGATGAAACACTAAAAACACTTTGGGGTTTTTTTAGTGTCCTCTTCACTCATTTGTTGAACTCTAGGGTTCCTGGTTCATTGAAGGTAATTAGTGTTGGTAGGAACAGTGTCATTTATAATAACAGTCATCACAGCCCCTTACATTTCATATCCATTGAGCTTTCAAGTAGATGGGGCACAAGGCCAGTGAGGGGCGTGAGCAGAGAACACGCCCAATTCCTAATCTAGAACACTCCTTACTGAAACTTCATACTGGGTTTTATAATGCAGAAGAGCAATCATTAGTGTAATCTTGGACCTCTTCCCCCTTTTTGATTTGTGAGGTATGAGGGGAGTGTCTTAGTCCCCTCCTTAATGGGCAGTGCCTTGAATGGTTACTTGAGGGTGTGGAACTTTAAAGATCACAGAAATGTACCTTCTCATTTCTTTTATCCCGTCCTCCAACCAAATGGAGAATCTGCATTATTGTGGGAGATTAAGACGAGATCTCTCCCTTCAAGACTGAGCCCTTGTCAGGAAGGAGGAAAACTCTCTTCTATCCTTCTAGGTTCTTCTTGCTGCTCTAAGTATTAAGTCGACATGAGACAGATAAACAGGAGAAAATCAAATTTAACTTTGTATGAGAATCCACACACAAAAGAGGGTCAAAGGCCCCACATACACAAGAGGTTCAGAGACAGAAAGGTAAAATGAGGTATATACACCATCATGAGCTAAGGAATGGGGCAGGGGTCTGGGTCTTCCAAGGACAGGAGGGTCATTCACAGGACATTAAGGAGAGCAGATGCTTGATAATTAGATGTTTGTTCTGCCATGTAGATGGTGCCCCTAAGATAAATTTTATCTCTGGTAATTACCTTTTCTAGGAAAAATCCCCAATTTAAATTCTTCTAGATAGTTAAGAGAGGGGCAGTGAGTTTCTCCTGGACCCGCAGGGTCTCAATTGCATTTAGTTCAAAATGAGCCTCATGCAAAAGCAGCCCATTTGGGGGAGGCTTGTTCTGAACCCCTACAGATCCAATTTTTGTATTTTCTACTGTGGTCCTAGGAAATTTATAATTTTTAAAGAGTGTTTCCCTTTTCTTCACTTTGTCTCCCTCATGAAATCCTTCTAGCTAAAACGGGATGGAAATAATTAATGGAAGAAAATAAGACATTGATTAAAATGGATATTTGTTTTTATTATTTATTTTGGATTACTTCCTCACTTCCATTTTAAATTGCAGTATATGATCTTAGAATTTGAGCTGTGACAACTAATTTTCTTCATTACACTGATCTCTCACCTTTTCATAACTGGTTTGCTTAGCTCTTAGAATTTTCATTACTTTATTTCTTCATGTGTAATAAAGCCATACTAGCTTGGAATATTTCAGGAAGTAGAGGGAATTCCAGTTTAAATTAGCTTAAAATCTTAAATACAGTATTTTTGAAGGAATGTTATATTATCATTTGTGTGTGTGTGTGTGTGTATATTTATTTATTTATTTATTTACATATATATATATATATATATATATATAACTTAAATCACGTGTTACCTAGCATGCTCCTTAAGGAATTTGCAATTACCTGAGCCTTGGTTTTGCATGTAAATGGATACTTCTAAGTGCTTGAGCCTACTTTGAAAGATTCCCTAATAGTTTAAACAATAATCCTTAAAGTCTAGGTTGTACTCATATTTAGTAAACATTTTTTTTTCTCATAGCTAGGATGAAAGTACATTTAGCTCAGCTCTATGAGGTATTACATTATTAATAAGTAGAGTGGCACTACTAGGACTTTTTTTCTAGAGAATCTACAGTGCTCTCCATATACACGTGCATTTACATGACTATTACATCTACTACACACAGTGATGTGTATGTGCACATGTATTACAATCCCTGAGCACACCACACATTTGTGGACAAATTGAGGAAATGATCTTTGCGTATAAACTAGACTAAGTTTTCTGAGGGCAGGAATCGTGTCCCTTGGCATTCTTCTTCCAAAGTAAACATATCTGCCAAAGACTGTGTTCTGGTACCTGCCTCAGTTGGGGGCATCCTTTATGAGGAGCAGCTCCAATTCCTTTCTGCCTTTCTGTTTGGGTGCTAATGAATGGGAGGGGGGAGTATGTGTCGGGGGAAGGCTGGGAGGTTGAGCTGTGCACTGTCTACATACTTGTGAGTGGGAGTGTGATTCCTTGCCCGTTCCTGATTCTCTTGCCTGCCACATCATAATCACAGTAGTTAATAGCACAGGCCCTGAATTTGAACCTTGGCACTCTCATTTTCCAGCTGTGGAATCTACTTTGAACAGTTCTAATTAATCTCTCTAAGCTTCAGTTCCCTGATCTAGAAAATGGGAGTCATAAACATCCTCACCAGGTACGTGCACTCAAGGAGAGATTTTTTTTTTTTTAATGTGGACCATTTTTAAAGTCTTTATTGAATTTGTTACAATATTGCTTCTGCTTTATGGTTTGGTTTTTTGGCCTCGAGGCACGTGGGATCTTAGCTCCCTGACCAGGAATTGAACCTGCACCCCCCGCACTGGAAGGTGAAGTCTTAACCACTGGACCGCCAGGGAAGTCCCTAAGAGGGATTTTTTTTTTTTTTTCCTTAAGAGGGATTTTTGATAGTGGCAAATACTATGCCATTTTATATAAGGGACTTGAGCATCCACAAATTTTGGTATCCATGGGGGTCTTGGAACCAATACCCCGTGGATATGGATAGACTACGGTTTGGCGGGATTTTTGTTTTAATTTTGAAATGGTAGCTTTATTTTTTACAAGTTAATTAAAATGTAAATGTTTCAATAAACTAAGATTTTTCAACAATCAGATGATAGAGGTATCATAGATATCGAAGGATGAAAAGTAAAATGTACAGCCAGACCACATTGTGACTAGGGCTGTTAAATCAGCATCTGAAACCACTGCCCGCATGGTTCATGACGGTGCAGGGTCAAGTTCTCAAAAAGAATGTCATTAGCTTACCTCAGTCTGAGAACTGATTCCCCTTCTGCCGTATGCTGCTATTCCAATCAGAGTCACAAGACACAAAGGCACAAACTGTGGGTGAAGTCACGTGAGTATAGGAGGCAATGATTGACATCTCTAGTACAGGAGCCATCCATTTCTAAACTCTATGAGGGTCAAGAACAGTATCTATTTGTTAAATGTTGACCATTAGTAAAAAAAATGACCATAAAAAAAGATTGAATCGGTGATAGATTAAACCTTGAGAACGGTGAAATCATCCAGGGAGAATGTAGATGGAGAAGGGCCAAGGACAGGCGACTAGGGAACCTTGACATCCATGAGAGGACAGAGGGAACAAGAAGAGGAACAAAAGAATTACCAAGAATCCAGAGCTATGTGATATTTCATATGAGAGGGTTTAAAGAAGATGAAAAAATCCTTAAAAAAGCAGCTACAGGTAAAAGGACGAAAGCAGTTACATGTAAAAGGACGAAATTAGAACATTTTCTAATACCATATTAAAAAAAACTCAAAATGGATTAAATACCTAAATGTAAGACTGGAAACCATAAAATTCCTAGAAGAAAACATAGGCTGAACACTCTTTCAGTAGCAATATTCTTTTGGATCTGTCTCCTAAGGCAAAGGAAACAAAAGCAAAAATAAACAAATGGGGCTTAATTAAACTTAAAAGCTTTTGCACAGCCAAGGAAACGATCAACAAAACAGAAAGACAGCCTACTGAATGGGAGAAAATATTTGCAAATGATATGACCAATAAGGCATTAATATCCAAAATATATAAACAGCTCATACAACTCAACATCAAAAAAACAAACAACCCAATTAAAAATTGGGCAGAAGACCTGAATAGACATTTTTTCCAAAGAAGACATAAAGATGGCCAACTGGCACATGAAAAGATGCTCAACACTGTTAACCATCAGGGAACTGAAAATTAAAACCACAATGAGGTATCACCTCACACCTGTCAGAATGGGTATCACCAAAAAGATCACAAATAACAAATGTTGGCAAGGATGTGGATAAAAGGGAACCCTTGTGCACTGTTGGTGGGAATGTAAATTGGTGCAGTCACTGTGAAAAAGAGTATGGAGGTTTCTCTCAAAAAACTAAAAATAGGGACTTCCCTGGTGGCACAGTGGTTAAGAATCTGCCTGCCAATGCAGGGGACACGGGTTCGAGCCCTGGTCTGGGAAGATCCCACATGCCACGGAGCAACTAAGCCCATGCGCCACAACTACTGAGGCCACGTGCTGCAACTACTGAAGCCCATGCACCTAGAGCCCGTGCTCCACAACAAGAGAAGCCACCGCAATGAGAAGCCCGCGTACCGCAAGGAAGACTAGCCCCCACTCACCGCAACTAAAGAAAGCCTGCATGCAGCAATGAAAACCCAAAGCAGCCAAAAAAAAAAAACAACTAAAAATAGAACTACCATATGACACAGCAATTCCAATCCTGGGTATATATCTGAAAAAAAAAGGAAAACACTAATTCAAAAAGGTACATGCACCCCAATGTTCACAGCAGCATTATTTACAATAGTCAAGATATGGAAGCAACCCATGTGCCCATCAATGGATGAATACACAAACACGCAATGGAATACTATTAAGCCCAAAAAAAGAACAAAAAAAAGAATGAAAATTTTGCCATTTGCAGCAACATGGATGGACTTGGAGGGTATTATGCTAAGTGAAATAAGTCAGACAGAGAAGAACAAATGCTGTATGATATCACTTATATGTGGAATCTAAAAAATAAAACAAACTAGTGAATATAACAAAAAAGAAACAGATTTGCAGGTATAGAAAACAAACTATTGGGGCTTCCCTGGTGGCGCAGTGGTTGAGAGTCCGCCTGCCAATGCAGGGGACACGGGTTCGTGTCCCGGTCCAGGAAGATCCCACATGCCGCGGAGCGGCTGGGCCCGTAAGCCATGGCCGCTGAGCCTGCGTGTCCGGAGCCTGTGCTCCGCAACGGGAGAGGCCACAACAGTGAGAGGCCCGCATACCACAAAAAAAAAAAAAAAGAAAACAAACTAGTGGTTACCAGTGTGGAGAGGGAAGCAGGGAGGGGCAAGATAGGGGTAAGAGGTTAAGAAGTACAAACTACTACGTATAAAAGAAGCTACAAGGATATGTTGTACAGCACAGAGAATATAGCCAATATTCTATAATAACTGTAAACGGAGTATAACCTTTAAAAAATTTGTATCACGTTATAAGACTGAAACTAATATAATATCAACTATATCTCAGTAATAAATAAATAAATAAATAAATAAATAAAAGAAGGTCTGAAAGACATCCAATGGATTTCTCAGTGTGGTGGGGTCAGAGGTCAAACTACAATGAGTGTACAAGGAATGTGGAATAAGATAGAGACACAAGTGTTCATCATATTATTCTACCAAGAAGTCTGAACACGGAAGGAGAGAAATTAAAGGAAAATTAGAAGGGAACAGGGAACACAGCATCAGTGGAGGATTTTAAAATTTTGTACGGGATAAAAGTCTTGAGCGTATTTGTCAGCTGAGGAGAAGAAGCCAACAGAGAGGGTGAGTTGAAGATGCAGGAGGAAGATGATGAATGAAACAAGTATCTGTGAGAGGTCTGAGGAAACAGTGTCGAGAGTATAGGTGGAGGCCTCGATTTTTTAAAAAATAAATTAACACAGTCATTAATACAGTTTCTATTTCTAGTCTTCTCTTCCTTTTTTCTTTTTTTTTTTTAGAGTTTAACTCAACTTTGAAATGCGTAATGCATTCACATGATTAAATGCTTTAAAAGATCCAAAAACCTCTTCCCACCACCACCACCCTAGCGGCAGCTTCTTAGTTCTTTCCATTAACAACCAAATTCATGACTGTCTTTTATTTTTTTAATGAATTTATTTATTTATTTATTTATTTATTTATGGCTGCATTGGGGGTTTTTTCCAACATATTTATTGGAGTATAATTGCTTTACAATGTTGTGTTAGTTTCTGCTATATAACAAAGTGAATCAACTATACGTATACATATACCCCCATATCTCCTCCCTCTTGTGTCTCCCTCCCACCCTCCCTAACCCACCCCTCTAGGTGGTCACAAAGCACAGAGCTGATCTCCCTGTGCTGTGCGGCTGCTTCACACTAGCTATCTCTTTTACATTTGGTAGTATATATATGTCCATGCCACTCTCTCACTTCATCCCAGCTTACCCGTCGTTGCTGCACGCAGGCTTTCTCTAGTTGCGGCGACTGGGGGCTACTCTTTACTGCGGTGCGCGGGCTTCTCATTGCGGTGGCTTCTCTTGTTGGAGAGCACGGGCTGTAGGCACACGGGCTTCAGCAGTTGTGGCTCTCGGGCTCTAGAGCGCAGGCTCAGTAGCTGTGGCGCACGGGCTTAGTTGCTCCGTGGCATGTGGGATCTTCCCAGACCAGGGATGGAACCTGTGTCCCCTGTGTTGGCAGGCGGATTCTTAACCACAGTGCCACCTGGGAAGTTCCTCATGAGCTTCTTGTGTGTCCTTCCAGAGATACTTTATGCATATACGAGCAATACAAACAAAAAAAAATACATTCTCCTTTTTTTACACAAATGGGGGCATTCAATACACATCATTCTTATTTTTGTTTTTTAAACCTAACAATATATTTGGGAAATATTTCTATAATAAGCATATAAAGTGTTTCCTCCTTTTTCGAACTGCATTTTATTCCAGTCTCCTATTGATGGGAGATGTACTGCTAGCAACTGTAAACACTGAAGAAATGATTTGTTTTTGTACACTGAACTGTGAGACATCTGCAGAATAAATTCTTATAACTGGAATAATTGGTTCAAAAGGTATGTACACAGAAAATTTCAATCTATATCATGAGAAGCAGAATAGCATTGCAGTTAAGGGCTAAGAGCTCTAGATTGCTTTAATTCCAGCTTCATCGCTGACTAGTTTTACAGCCTTGGGCAAGTCCTTGTGTCTGTTTCCTCATCTGTAAAATGGAGATGTTGATAATAATAGCACCTACCTTAATAAGGATTAAATAAAATAGTACATGTTATACATAGCAAATGCTCAATAAAGTTATTATTATTTTGCCAAATTGTTAGATTGATTAGAATGAGGAGTACCAATTCTTTATCTTTAAGGTGGAGGGAAAGGAAGTGATAAAGTGGAAATTAAGAGAGATACAACTTAATGGTCTCAGAGTCCATTAAGGGTGTAATTCAATTACAGGAGTAATTGAAATGGAAGTAAGGGTGACAATCTTTGGATTTGAGGTGAAGGAACTGCAAGGCTGGGATGTGGGATGATCATCCCCCAAGGACTATAACGTCATGCACGATGACGGCAAGAAGAGAGGAAAGTTGTAAGCTTGGTGCCCAAAATCTTAAAATGAATCTTCAATGAAAATGAGCAACATGAGGTCAGTAAAGAATTGCAATAACAGAGGTTAGAAACTGCAAAAGAGCGATTTTATTTAACTCTCTCTGCTTGCACACCTCATCACCTGTGCACTCGAGAAAGGAGATGTCTTGTGCTGAGTATTCTTTTCATGTGCCAAGTCTAGAGGAGCTTGTTGGAGTTCTGCGGAAGGGGCTAATGGATAACTTTGCTGATGTCCAGGTCTCTGTAGTTGATTGCCCTAATTTGACCAAGGAGCCATTTACCTTTCCCGTAAAAGGTATCTGTGGGAAAACTAGAATTGCAGAAGTAGGAGGTGTGCCTTACTTATTGCCTCTTATAAATAAAAAAAAAAGTTTATGATCTAAATAAAATCACAAAAGAAATCCAGCTTCCTGGAGCTTTTGTTCTTGGAGCAGGAGCAGGACCATTTCCGACTCTTGGATTCAATTCTGAGTTTATGCCAGTTGTTCAAACAGAAAGTGAACACAAACCTCCTGTGAATGGAAGTTACTTTGCTCATGTTAACTCTGCAGATGGAGGGTGCCTACTGGAGAAATACAGTGAGAAATATCATGATTTGGGGTTTGCATTACTGGCTAATCTTTTTGCCAGTGAAGGCCAACCTGGAAAGGTCATTGAGGTGAAATCCAAAAGAAGACCTGGAAAACTTAACTTTGTGACTTGTATGAGACAGACTCTTGAAAAACATTATGGAGGGGCTTCCCTGGTGGTGCAGTGGTTGAGAGTCCACCTGCTGATGCAGGGGACACGGATTCGTGCCCCAGTCCGGGAGGATCCCACATGCCGTGGAGCAGCTGGGCCCGTGAGCCATGGCCGCTGAGCCTGCGCGTCCGGGGCCTGTGCTCCGCAGCGGGAGAGGCCACAACAGTGAGAGGCCCGCGTACCGGAAAAAAAAAAACAAACAAAAAAAACATTATGGAGATAAGCCTGTAGGAATGGGAGGTACTTTCGTGATTCAGAAGGGAAAAGTGAAGACTCATATATTATGCCGGCAGAATTTTCTTCCTGCCCATTGAACTCTGATGAAGACGTGAATAAATGGTTACGTTTTTATGAGATGAAGGCTCCTTTGGTTTGCCTGCCAGTTTTTATCTCCAGAGACCCAGGGTTTGATTTGCGGTTGGAGCACACTCATTGTTTTAGTCATCATGGAGAAGGGGGACACTACCATTATGACACCACCCTAGATATAGTGGAATATCTTGGATACTTCTTACCTGCAGAGTTTCTCTATAGCATTGATCAACCAACAGAGACCCATTCATTTGGGCAAGATTAAATCAACTGATACTCGTTTGACTGATTAATTCATTAATTGATACTAATATAAAGCCTAATAGAAATGATCTCACTACTTAATAAGCCCTATTTTTTTTGGCCTTTGAAATGAAAGGTATGTCGACACTGTACTCTGTATTACTTCACAGATCTATCTGAAAGGGATTATTGGGAACAAAGACACGTGATGGAGATGTTCTTCATTCTTTTTATTCTAAAAAATCAGTCTTATGTTTATAATTAAATATAAACAGGGCTAAGAATCAAGTGATGATTCCTACTAGCTAATGGCAATAATTTACATCTGTATATTCAGTTTTTCAAGTTAGTCTTACAACTGCTAAGTGGATGTTTCTGGGTATTAGAAAAATCAGTGCTGGAAATGTTGATAGTTGTTAAATCTTTCTACTGAATTTTTGAAATCCATTTTAGAAGTCAAAGTACACTTTTTTCATGGAATAAGGTGGTCAGAGGGAGCAACTTTACTCCTTCTGGTGATGTTGAACCATACTCCGAAGTTTGCAATTTGCCTTTAACAAATATTAGCAACCAGACGGTTAGCCATGATTCCTCCTTCGTTTGGACTGTCAATTGGAAGCAGTTTTTGCCTTGTTGGTTATTTGCGAGAAGTGAAAAGAAACAGCATCAAAATACAATCTCGAAGTGAGTATACTTCAATTTATAAATGAGGCTATTGCCAAATATGACTACTATCCTTCATGAAATGTAAAATTATACTTTTACCAATTGTAATGATTGAAATTTTCCTCAGTGTTTTTCTATAACAATCATGAGCCAAAAACAACTCTCTAATCTTGTGATGCCAACACTGATTTAGGAGCTTTTTAGTACTAAGCATATAATAAATTGTCAAGAAATATTTTTTGTCTTTGGATGTTAACTATAACATGTCCTGTGAGTATAAATTCCTAAATATTTTTTTAATAAACACTAGTTTGTACCAAAAGAAATGAATAAAAATTTTACATTCATAAAAAAAAAAGAAACTGCAAAGGAGCAAGAATTCAAAGGTGGAGGAGTGGTAGTCTGGAGGCTGTGGGGAATGAAGAGAATGTCGATTCCATTGCCTTACAAGGACATCAGGTGTCTTCATTCAAAAGGACAGCAGAGGTATCAACTCACACCTGTTAGAATGGCTGTTATCAAAAAGACAACAAATAACAAATGTTAGTGGAGAAAAGGAAACCCTTGTGAACTGTTAGTGGGAATGTAAACTGGTGCAGCCACTATGGAAAACAGTATGGAGGTTCCTCAAAAAATTAAATATAGAACTATCATATGCAATTTCACTCCTGGGAATTTATCTGAAGAAAACAAAAGCACTAATTAGAAAAGATATATGCACCCCTATGTTCATTGCAGCATTATTTACAATAGCCAAGATATGGAAGCAACCTAAGTGCCCATCAATAGATGAATGGACAAAGAAGATGTGGTATATATATACAAGGAATACTACTAAGCCATGAAAAAAGAATAAAATCTTGCCATTTGCAACAAAATGGATGGACCAAGTGGGTATTATGCCAAGGGAAGTAATCAGACAGAGAAAGACAAATACGGTACTACACCACTTATACATGTGCCTAAAAAATGAAACAAATGAACAAACATAACAAAACAGAAACAGTCATAGATACAGAGAACAAACAGGTGGTTGCCAGAGGGGAGGGAGCTAGGAGGAGGAAAGAAATAGATGGGGGAGATTAAGAGGTATAAACTTCCAGTTGCAAAATACATGAGTCACAGGTATGAAATGTACAGTGGGGGGAATTTAGGCAATAATTATGTAATATCTTTGTATGGTGATAGGCTTACCATAATTAGACTTACCGTGGTGATCATTTTGAAATGTCTAGAAATATCCAATCACTATATTGTGTAACAGGAACTAACATAGTGTTGTAGATCAATTATACTTCAAAACAAACAAACTCATAGAAAAAGAGATCAAATTTGAGGTCACCAGAGGAAAGGGTAGAAGGAGGGGGAATTAGATGAAGGTAGTTAAAAAGTACAAGTTCCAGTTATAAGATAAATAAATATTGGGTTGCGGACTTTCCTGGTGGCACGGTGGTTAAGAATCCACCTGACGCCAAGGAGAAACTAAGCCCGTGCGTCACTACTGAGCCTGCGCTCTAGAGCCCACGAGCCATAACTACTGGGCCCGTGTGCCATAACTACTGAAGCCCGGGTGCCTAGAGCCTGTGCTCCGCAACAAGAGAAGCCACCGCAATGAGAAGCCCGCGCACCTCACCAAAGAGTAGCCCACGCTCACTGCAATTAGAGAAGGCCCGCGCACAGCAATGAAGACCCAACGTAGCCAAAAGTAAAAAATAAATAAATAAATTTATTTAAAAAAAATAGTGCTTGATGAGGACTTATAGACCAAAAAAAAAAAAAAGAATCCGCCTGTCAGTGCAGGGGACATGGGTTCGATCCCTGGTCCGGGAAGATCCCACATGCTGCGGAGCCGCTAAGCCCGAGTGCCACAGCTACTGAGTCTGCGCTCTAGAGCCTGCAAGCCACAACTACTGAGCCCTTGTGTCACAACTACTGAAGCCCGTGCGCTAGAGCCTGTGCTCCGCAACAAGAGAAGCCACCGCAATGAGAAGCCCGCGCACTGCATCGAAGAGTAGCCCCCACTCGCCGCAACTAGAGAAAGCCTGCGCACAGCAACGAAGACCCAATGCAGCCAAAAATAAATATAAATAAATAAATACATAAATAAATAAATATTGGGTTGGCCAAAAAATTTCATTCAGGTTTTTCTGTAAGCTGTTACGGAAAAATCCAAACGAACTTTTTGGCCAACCCAATATTAGGATGTAATGTACAACATGACACATATAATTAACACTGCTGTAAGTTATATATAAAAGTTGTTTAAAAAAAGAAAGTTGTTAAGAGAGTAAATCCTAAGAGTTCTCATCACAAGGAAAACATTTTTTTTTCTATTTCTTTAATTTGTATCTACGTGAGGTGATGGATGTTCACGAAACTTATTGTGATAATAATTTCATGACATATGAAGCCAAACCGGTACACCTTAAACTTATACAGTACTGTATGTCAATTATATCTCAATAAAATTGGAAGAAAACAAAAGGACAAATGGGGGAAATGCTGTCCGAAGAAGAGTCCAGTTTAGGTAAGGCAGGAAGTAGAGAGAACATTCTATAGCCAGATAAGGAAAATAAGGAAGTATGCTTGGACTTCCCTGGTGGTCCAGTGGCTAAGACTCTGCGCTCCCAGTGCAGGGGGCCTGGGTTCGATCCCTGGTCAGAGTACTAGATCCTACATGCTGCAACTAAGAGTGTACACGCTGCAACTAAAGATCCCGCATGCTGCAATGAAGATCCCTCATGCCACAACTAAGACCCAGCGCAGCCAAATAAATAAATTTTAAAATAGCATCTATTTGTTAAAGAAAGGAAGTATGCTTGTTCTAGAAACAGAGAATACCAGAGGGGTCAGGGGAAAGGTTTTGGAGAGAAGGAGAAAAGCAATTGGATGCGTGGAGCAGAAGAATAACAAAGAAAGATGGGGATGGGAATAAGTGAAGATACAGGGAACCTTGAGTCAACGGTGAAGTCACTGTTGTGAGAAGCTGATGCAAGCTATGGATCCTCTCTCCAGAAAAAAATATATTTATACATACATGCAAATGTTGCATGCAATCTCAGGTAGGTCACAAACTCCATGGACACCCAACATTTTTAATTTTTAAAAATATTTATTTATTTATTTTGGCTGTGCCAGGTCTTAGTTGCAGCACGTGAGATCTTTGTTACAGCATGTTTTTTAGTGGCGGCATGTGGACTTCTTAGCTGCGGCATGCAGACTCTTAGTTGCGGCATGCATGCGGGATCTAGTTCCGCCACCAGGGTTCGACCAGGGATTGAACTCCGC
Source organism: Leucopleurus acutus (assembly GCF_964270905.1). Lineage (NCBI taxonomy): Eukaryota > Metazoa > Chordata > Mammalia > Artiodactyla > Delphinidae > Leucopleurus > Leucopleurus acutus. The sequence goes on from NC_139156.1 coordinate 25,804,226, forward strand.
ACTGGGAGTGCAGAGTCTTACCCACTGGACCACCAGGGGAGTCCCCCCAACTTTTTAAGGTAAATACTTTTCTTCATGTGTATTTTATATTTTTTAATTTTTATTTTATATTGGGGTATAGTTGATTTACAACGTTGTTTTTAAAGTAAACTTTTTATTGAAGTATAATATACATGCAAATAATTGGTTTCCCACTGAAAGTGAACTTCCCTATGTTACCAAAAACCAGATCAAGAAGCAGAACATCACCTGCTCCTCCGAATCCCCGCCCTGAGTCCTCTTTCAGTCACTAACCATCCCGCAAGGGTAACCGATATCCTGACTTCTATAACCATAGACTAGTTTGATCTGTTTTTGAATTTTATATAAATAAAATCATAATGAGGCATTCTTATAAGTCCGGTTTCTTTACTCAATATTACGTTTGGGTGGTTCATCCATGTTGGTGCATGGAGTTGCAGTTCATTCATTCTCATGTCTGTATCATATCCCACTGTATGATGTATGACAGTTTATCCATTCTACGATCCATAAATATCTGGGTTTGGGACTGTTACAAATAGTGCTGTTGTAAGTACTCTTGCACATGCCTTTTGGTGAACATATGTACACACTCTGTTGGTTATACACCTAAGAATAGAGTTCCCAGGTCATAGGTTCAGCTCTAGTAGATAACGGGTCTTATGTTTTGACAAGGAACAAGGAAAACAGGGATGCAGCGGAAGTGGAATTCATACAAGCTTTCAGCCCGAATTCTAGTATAAAGTTATACAAGATGTTTTGCAATGATCATTTATCAATACTGAGAATGAAATAAAACCACAACAATAAAAGACTGGATGAATAAACCCAAGGGGAGATTCACTGAAAAGATTAATAAAACTTCTGACAAGTCAAGAAAAAAATAGAAAACATAAAATTTTAAGAAATATTAATTGCCAAAACGGACTCAGGAAGACTCAGAAGAGTTGAGGAGACTAATAATGATTGAAGAAACCGGAAAATTACGTTAGAGAATTCTCTCTCCAAAAAAAGCACTAGGACCTGACACTTCTCATGGTCACCTTTCTTTAGTGCTTCAAAGAATAGATAATTCCCATGCTATTTAATCTGGTTTAGGACATAGAAAAAGATGGAAAGTTTCTCCAATAACTTTACATAACTAACAAAATCATAATACCAAAACTTAACAAGGCATAAATAAGAAAACTTCAACCCATTTTTTCATATGACTAAAGATGCAAAAGAAAGAAAATCCTAAGTAAATTGCAAAGAGAATCCAATTCTGTATTAAAAGAAGACACTCTGGATAAGTTAGTATTATTCTAGGAATGGTGGGATACCAAGAAATCTACCAGTATAATGCATCTCATAAATAATTCAGTATTTGTCAGAAATCTTTAAAATATGTATACAAAGCCTCTGACCAACAACTCCACTTTTAGGATTCTATCCTAAGAAAATATAAGTTATGCACAAAGCTTTCACCACAAGGCTATTCCTTAGTGTTGTTTATATCAACAACAAAGACAAAAACAGAAAGAACACAATACAGGGTCAGCTAACCTATCCTCTACATACATATGAAATAACCTATGACAATGAAATAATATGAAGCCATTAAAAATAATGTTGTAGGGCTTCCCTGGTGGCGCAGTGGTTGAGAGTCTGCCTGCCGATGCAGGGGACACAGGTTTGTGCCCCGGTCCGGGAGGATCCCACATGCCGCGGAGAGGCTGGGCCTGTGAGCCATGGCTGCTGAGCCTGCACGTCCGGAGCCTGTGCGCCGCAACAGTGAGAGGCCCACGTACCACAAAAAAAATAAAATAAATAATAATAATGTTGTAGAAAAGTATTTTAATAACATAGAAAAATATCCATGCTAAAAAACTGCAATATGGCCTCAGGTAGGTTAAAAAATACGTTTCAAATTTTTAGTTTTAGCTATCTGCATTCTCCAGATTTTTTGCAATTATCATGTATAACTTCTCCAATATAGTGATAAGGATGTGAAGCAACCACTTTTTTAAATTCCTGTTTCTTGTTTGTGATTGGGGGTGAAATGTCAGAGAATCACCTTGGCATTCACTTTAGGAACAGAAAGTACTCATTCGTATTTCTCTACCAGCTGGTTGATCCCACTTAGGGCCCAGCCTGGATCACAGGCCTCCCCACTTCTCACCCAGCTGTCAAACTTTACACAAGATCTCACCCAGTCTACCCCAGCACTGATGCCAGATTCACCCTCCTCAAATACCACTGTACCTGTCACTTCCCTGCCGCAGAACTTTCAATAGCTCCCCACCCTCCCTAGCTTTCCAATTCAGGGCTCCAGAGCCTGATTCAATGTACCTGTCAGATCTTACTTCTCAGGGACGCCCCACAGTACACCCCCTTCACGTCTGTAGTCAGGACCATCACCATCCCACACACATCGTGCCCCTTCTGGCCTCCACATATTTGACTCTGCTGCTCTCCCTTCCAGCCGTGCCCCTCCTCCCCCCACCCCATGCCGCTGCCTAATAAATAGTCCCAACTCTCCTTCAAGGCTTAGCTCAAATCCCCTTTCTTTCATGAAGACTACCCCAGCTCATACCTCTGACCGCAAATGGGCCTACAAGTCTGAACAACATTTGAACTGTTGAAGTAGTGGGCGAAGTCTGGTTTACAAGGACTTGAGGATTCATCTTCATCATGAGGTCCCCACCCTGCTGCCTTCCTGCCTAATCCCAGCAGCCCTCACACCAGTCCATTCTCCTCAAAGTACAGACATTGACAGATCACCCCCCGAGAGGGGCAGAAATTCCATCTCTCACCTTTGTGAGTCTCACTCAGTGAGTCCTGGTTGCCTGCCTGAGGACCCACCTCCTCTACGATGACTGACACCAGAAGTCACACTGGTGATGACTGACACTGTCTTGGGACTGTGACCTTACCTGGTATTATCAAATCATTGATAAATACTAACAGCCACTGAAGGTTTGCAGCAGAAAATGAGGATTTTGTCTGTTAGGAAGATCCACTAATAAGAGTTCAGAAAAAGTAGGAAGGCCATTTTGGTATCACAAAGTTAAGAGTAAATATCGAATGAGTACTTACTCCGTGCCAGGCAGCACTTTTACATGCATTATCTCACTGAGTCACAACAGCCTTAAGAAGTATATTCCAGGGCTTCCCTGGTGGCGCAGTCGTTGAGAGTCCGCCTGCTGATGCAGGGGACACGGGTTCGTGCCCCAGTCCGGGAAGATCCCACATGCCGCGGAGCGGCTGGGCCCGTGAGCCATGGCGGCTGAGCCTGCGAGTCCGGAGCCTGTGCTCCGCAACGGGAGAGGCCACAGCAGTGAGAGGCCCGTGTACCGCAAAAAATAAATAAATAAATAAAAAATAAGTACATTCCACTCTTATCCCCATTATAGAGGAGGAAACTGAAACTTTGAACAGCTAAGTAACCATAAAATTACTATATGACCCAGCAATTCCACTCCTAGGTATATACCCCCCAAAATTGAAAACAGGGACCCAAACAGATACTTGTACACCAGCGGTCCCCAACCTTTTTGGCAGCAGGAACTGCTTTCGTGGGAGACAATTTTTCCACAGACGGCGGGGTGGTGAGGGGATGGGTCAGGCAGTAATGTGAGCGATGGGGAGCGATGGGGAGCGGCAGATGAAGCTTTGCTCACTTGCCCGCCACTCACCTCCTGCTGTGCGGCCCGGTTCCTAACAGGGGGTTGAGGACCCCTGTTGTACACCCATGTCCATAGCAGCATTATTCACAGTAGCCAAAGGTGGAAACAACCAAAGTGTCCATGACTAATGGACCAACAAAATGTGGTATAGCCATATAATAGAATATTATTCAGTCATAAAAAAGAATGAAGTTCTGATATATGCTACAAAGCACATGAACCTCGAACACATTATGCTAAGTGAAATAAGTCAGTCACAAAAGACCAAATGTTATATGATTCCACTTATGTGCAATAGGCATAATTCATAGAGACAAGTTAGATTAGAGGTTACCAGGGGCTGAGGGGAGGGGGAAAAGGGGAGTTATTGCTTCATTGGTACACCTTCTGTTTGGGGTGATGAAAACAGTTTTAGAAGTAGATAGTGGTGATGGCTGTACAACATTGTGAGTATATTCAATGCTACTAAATTGTACACTTAAAATGGTAAATTTTATGTTATGTATATTTTAACATAATAAAACTTTTTTTTTTTAAGTCATAGAGCTAGAAAGTGGTCAAGCTAGAATTTGAGCCCAAACCTTTCTGACTCTAGGGCCCATGCTCTCAATCCAAGAGTTTTACTCCCTCTAGAAAAAGCAGCCAACCGGGAGCCAGGAGGGCTGGATTCTTGTCATCACCATCTGTGTGACCTTATACAAGCCTGATCTTCCAAGGCCTCACTTTCCCCAGCTGTTAAATGATAAGACTGAATAGCTTTGACAATCCCTGCTGGTCGTAACAGTCCTGACAGTGTCAGCTATGCATTGATTGTGATTTTACAGCATGGAAAATCCCAAGCCTTGACTCCTGACCTAGATATCACTTGCTTCTGGCGCACTCTGGAGACACTGATGGACAGGGAGCGAGGGAGAGGGACCGGCTGTCCACCCCTTACCTAGCCCCTCCCCTAGGGGTTTGCCCTGGAGTCGAGCCAGCTCTTGAAGAAGGCCTCCACTCCTCTCCCCATTCTAGGAGAGGGATCGGGCCTGGCTGTGCTCCAGGATAAACTTCCACAAGGCGAGCAATAACATAAAGTCAAGGTGAAGATCAGGGCAGCCCTTAAAAAGGCCTCCTTGCACCCTAACGTGGCTGACGCCACTCCACAGCTGTTTGTCCTGCCTGCCGCCGCCCGGCCACCATGTGGGTGCTCTTGGCTCTCTTGCTGCTCACCCTCGCCTATTTATTTTGGCCCAAGACCACGGGCTCTGGTGCCAAGTACCCCAAGAGCCTCCCATCCCTGCCCCTGGTGGGCAGCCTGCCGTTCCTCCCCAGACGTGGCCACCAGCACGTGAACTTCTTCAAGCTGCAGGAAAAATATGGCCCCATCTATTCCTTTCGTCTGGGTTCCAAGACTACTGTGATGATTGGCCACTACCAGCTGGCCAGGGAGGTGCTTCTCAAGAAGGGCAAGGAATTCTCCGGGCGGTCCAAAGTGGTAAGCAGTACCTATCATCCCTCTTCTCTCACCACTCCCTGGGGATGTTCAGTTCTCCAGGCAAGGCCATGCCTGGAATGACACTTCCAGCTCCAACAACCTGTGATTCTTCCAAAAACAGACTGCCGGGGCTGTGGGTGGGAAGTGACCCCTTGGACCCCATCCAGTCTCTAAACTAGGCAGGAAGAATTAAAGGAAGATTTCATTTTCTGGGCTTCCCAGGAGGTGGGGTGGGGTGGGAGTGGTGGTCTGAGGGCGTCAGGGAGCCCTTAAAACAGTCATCTCGCCCATGAACTGGATGATGATCTCTCTGAGCTTAGACTTCCATAATGAACTGAGAGAGTGCATATAGAGCACTTAGCCCAGTGCCCAGTGCAGGAAGTGCTCAATAAACAGCCTTGATGAATGCTGTTCTTCACACGGAAAAGGGGGGGGAGTGATTGCTGTCCTCCGTGGAAAGTTGTGAGGGAGAAAAACCCTGGCTCTTGGAGGGCTGGGATTGCTGTATTCCTGGAGCTTTCTCCAGCTGCTCCAGCCGCAGGGAACTGACCCATGGGAGCACTTTGAGGGAGGATGCGGATGAGCCAGCCTATTGAGCTTTCTGTTTTGCTCCTGGGGGGCAGAGGGGAGTGGGAGTTAACCATCTAACAACACTGCCAGCCCCCCACTGCAGCACCCGGCTGCTGAGAACTCCCTTGAACATCCCGGGCAAGGCCCCCTGGCTGCTCATCTTTGATCAGACCAAGGGTTGACTCTTTTTACCTTGGACCAGTCAGTCAGGTCTGCGGGCCAACTATCCCCCTTCCAACTCTGCTGAGCTCTTCTCTCCAGAGCAAAGAGGAAGGAGGAGGCCAGTCAGATGGGGTTTGCAGGTCAGGGGATAGAAGAGGGGAGGTTTGGGAGCTTTATGGTTTGGGGGGTGCCTCTGAGAAGAGGCAGCTTGGCCCAAGTCCAGACTGGGTGGACAAGAAATCTGCACTCTCCAGATGCGGCCCTGGGGTGGGCACACAGCCTGGCAATGGAAGGGTAAACTAAGGGCGGCTGAGCTGCTGTGCCTTTGGCAGCCTCTGCCCCCAGAGGGCCCAGGGAAAGGCAGGGGTTTGGGCTGTCCTTGGTCTCTGCCCCTGTTCCCGGGACAGGCACAATTTAGAGAGTTCATCCCATCCACAGCTGCTTTCCCCTGGTCAGAAACTGATGAGAAAAAGAGGCTCAGAGGTCACCTGTCACTGACCTGAACCCCAGGACCGCTGCATTCTAATTCAGTGTTCTTTTTCTCCTCGCTCTGTCTCTCTGATGGAGTTGGGAGTGTGAGGTCATAGGTTCTGTCCTACCAAGGCCTTACAGTCATGACGGAGTGGAGCAGGGAGGTCCCACACGGAGGCGGAACGGCAGGTACCTGCCTTCTTCCCCAGGGCTAGGACCGGTGGATGGTGTCTGATTCCTATGTCCTTTCCTGCTTTCCAAAGTTGACTCTAGACATCCTGTCAGACAACCAAAAGGGCATCGCCTTCGCCGACCATGGTGCCGTCTGGCAGCTGCATCGGAAGTTGGCACAGAACGCCTTTGCCCTGTTCAAGGATGGCAACCTGAAGCTAGAGAAGATCAGTGAGTGCCCAGCCAGCCCTGGGCTGCTGGAGGGAGAAGAGGTTTGGGAGGGGAGAGGGTTCTGGATGATTCCATCTAGCATTTTCTTGGCTACCGCTGCCATCTACTGGACATCTGCTCTCTGTCCTTGACTAAGATGGAACTGGTAGAGAGGGGGTGAGGGGCGGCTCAATTCCCCACCCTCATGCCCCTCTCTCTCCTCAGTTAATCGGGAAGTCAGTTTACTCTGCGACTCCCTGGCCACCCGGCATGGAGAGTCCATAAATTTGTCGGAGCATCTCTCTTTGGCGGTGACCAACATAATCAGCTTTATCTGCTTCAACTTCTCCTTCAAGAATGAGGATCCTGCCCTGAAGGCCATATACAAGTTCAATGATGGCATCCTGGAGGCTCAGGGCAAGGAGATTTTGTCAGACATATTCCCTGGGTTTAAGGTGAGGATGAGGCCGGGCCCCACTGTCAGATCTCAGCAGACCCTGACAGCACCCCCAGTTCTTCTTTCCTCTTTCAGTTCAACTCCAGACCCACCTTTTTTTTCTGACCACCTCAGCCACAGTGACCTCTACCTCCTCTGACTCTTAAAACCTTGCTGCTCCTCTACAGAAATCGGTTTAGCTTTTAAATTATGCATTTGAATACTCATGATAATGGCTCTCGTTTATTCACCAATTGCCATGTGCCAGTACCAGCACTCCACAAGCATTAATCATGCATTTCCCTTGGAAGTGGGTTTTATTATCCCCATACAGTTGAGAATACAGGCTTCAAGCAGTTAAGGAACTTAACCAAGGCTTGAGACTCAAGTCTATCTTACTACTGGGTAAACCCTGAATCAGTGCTGGATGTTTGATTGAATGGGGAAGGAGACGTGGAGGTGACTCCTTTCTCCCTTGTTTGGAATTGTCCTAGTTGTCACTGATGGTCCCATTCTGGGTCCGTATCCTGCCTTCCATTCTGGCTGATGTTTGGGGTTAGAGTGGGAACTCTCCAGAGTCAGAAAGATAGGATTTGACATTTCTACTTTGCAGATTTTCCCCAGCAAAGCCCTGGAAAAGATAAAGAGTTGTGTTCGAATGCGAAACGAATTGCTGAGTGAAATCCTTGAAAAAAGTAAGGTAGGTGATGGAGCATAAGAGGTGATGAGTTAGGTGGAAAGCATCATGAGAGCAGGGTTGGGTCCATTTTGGACACTGTAGGATCTCCTGCACCTAGCAGAGAGCCTGGCATATAGTAAGTGCTCAATAAAAACTGACTCAACTAATGAATAGGTGTGGAGAAGTGAGGAATTGAAGAGGATCCTAGAAGGGACTTGTCTACCCCCCAAATTTAAAGAGGGCCTAGCGCTTCCTCCTACTTCCACAAGCTCATGGGTCCTGACTAGCCTCACTCCACTCCCTCACTTCCAAGTGGGAGAAGCCTTTGTATCTACAGTCTGGGGTGAGAGTATGGCAGGGGTTGCAGATGGGGTTTCTTCCTCATCACTCTCCCAATCTCACCCAACCAGGAGAACTTCACCAGTGACTCCATCACTAACTTGCTGGACATACTGATCCAAGCCAAGATGAACGCAGACAATAACAATGCTGGACCAGACCAGGATTCAAAGCTGCTTTCAGACAGACACATGCTCACCACCATAGGGGACATCTTCGGGGCCGGCGTGGAAACCACCACCTCTGTGATAAAGTGGATTGTGGCCTTCCTGCTACATTATCCTCCAGTGAGCTTCTCCCTACCCCAGCCTTCCCAACCACTCTTGACCCCAGCCAGACTCACCTCTGCTCCAGAGAGGGAGGAAGAGACTATACCCTCAGGACTTCTTTGCAGGATGAATGGGCTGCCGCACCCCTTACCCAAGCAGTGGTTGGCTCTGGCCCTTGGGTGGAACTGCCCCGTCTTCTGGAAACAGAGCCTGGGCTCGCAGAGCCATCACTGGGAAGGGTCTGGGCCAGTTCTTCTGGATGTGACAGTAGGATTCTTCTAAGCCCTTGCTTCTCCTGGGCTTAAACACCCTGGTAACATCCACCCTGTTCTGGCCCTCAGTTGAAGAAGAGGATCCAGGATGATGTCGACCAGAATATAGGTTTCAATCGCACACCAACTATCAGTGACCGGAACCGCCTTGTCCTGCTGGAGGCCACCATCCGAGAGGTGCTTCGAATCCGGCCTGTGTCCCCCACGCTCATCCCCCACAAGGCTATCGTTGACTCCAGGTGTGCCTTCCTTCCCAGTAACATCCAGCCCACCTGGTCCCTCCTCCATCACCCCACACCCCCAGCTGGCTACAGTCAACCACTACCACTCATCCTACCCATGACCCTATTGACCAATGTGTCTACCACCCACTGACACCCACTGACTAATCCACAGATCTACCTGACCTCCCTCAGAAGCTGCCTGCTGCCACATGGAGACATGTGGTGTGGGATGCTCCTACCCAATCCAATAGCCGCAACACACATACATACTCACAGGCACCAGCTCAACATGCATACCCGTGGGCCCTGACAGGCCCACAAGTGTTGATACATAAGTGCTTGGCAGGAGGAGAGGGCTGGATTCATAGTCCACCTGGTAGAAGCTGAGGAAAAGATGAGGGAGTGGACATGAGGGAGTAAAGGGCTCTTTTCCCCAAAGTGGGGGACCACAGAGGCTTGGGGCTGAGCAGGTGGGGAAGGGCAATATTCCAGACCCTCTTTTCCTCTCCCTCCCTGGGGCAGCATTGGTGACCTTACCATTGACAAGGGCACAGATGTTGTGGTCAATTTGTGGGCACTGCATCACAGTGAGAAGGAGTGGCACCGGCCCGACCTGTTCATGCCCGGTGAGTCCCTGTTCTGTCCTGCTCCCTGGCCACACAGCCACCTCTCTGCCCACCTTTCCAGCACCACTTCCCCTCTGCTGAGCTTGCCACTAGCAAACTCCTGACTCCAACTACGTGGACCTGTTGACACCCCCATCCTACGCTAGACTTAGCCAGATTCTTCACAGCTGGGTTCCCACCTTCTCCTTCCACCAACTGCAAATCTCCTCCTCTAAGAAGCCCTCTAGGCATATGTCTCCCATGAAGTCAGCCCCCTCTCCCCTAGGATGGTGGCATTTGCATCTGTTAATACGCCTTCTTTCCATCTGTCCTGAACATTCCATCTCCTCTGTGTGATTAAGGGCTACCAGAGAGCAGGGCTGTATCTCTCCTCAGACTGGGCCCCCCTCCCCCAAGTAAGGTGGTCCATCTTCTCAGGGTGGGGTCCCCTGGGCAGGACCATGTTGCCCCCCCTCCTCTGCTTACTCCTGCCCTGGGCCCTGACTGACACCTCCCCATGTCCACAGAGCGCTTCTTGGACCCCACGGGGACCAAGCTCATCTCGCCATCGTTAAGCTACTTGCCCTTCGGAGCAGGACCCCGCTCCTGCATAGGTGAGATGCTAGCCCGCCAGGAGCTCTTCCTCTTCATGACCTGGTTGCTGCAGAGGTTCGACCTGGAGATCCCGGATGATGGGAAGCTACCCTCTCTGGAGGGCAACCCCGGTTTAGTCTTACAGATCGATCCTTTCAAAGTGAAGATCAAGGTGCGCCAGGCCTGGAAGGAAGCCCAGGCCGAGGGTAGCACCTCGTGACTCCGCCCTGTGTGACCCCACAGCACGGAATTAGAGGAGCTCCCCCACCTTCCCCAACCATTCCTCCCTCCTCCCCACCCACTCTGCCTTCTTTTCCAGCCTGCAGCCCTGGCAGTGCTGTGCATAAACAGTTGTGGTTTTTTTTTCAGAAGGTCCCTGAGCAGCGCATTCATTTGTTTGTTCACTCATTCTTTCAGAGAGTATTTTATTGAGCACCTACTATGTACCACTCACTCACTGTCCCTGGACCCTCAGGCTCCTTGGTCTTACATGAAGCTTACATTCTAGTGAGGGCTGACAAATGAGCATTTCAGAGACTCATAAGTGCTCTGGAGTCAATTATACTAGGTGCTGGTGATATGAGGGGAATGGCAGAGGTGGGGGGCGGCCACTGTGAATGACTGATTGGGGAAGGCGTGAAGATGGCGGGGGGAAGGTGTCCCATGCTGAGGGAGCAGCAGGTGAGCAGTTCTCGAGGTAGGAGAGGTCATTCAGTCTAGAGCAGAGCCAATGAAGGGAAGAGTGGTCCCTGATGAGGTCAGACTGCAGGCAGGGTCAGGTCCCATGGAGTCTTTCTAAGTAGCAGGAAGGAGTTTGGGTTTCTATTCCAAGTATGAGAGGAAGTCACAGGAGGTTTACACATTCAAGTGGAAAGGTCTGGTTAATATTTTTAAAAGATCATTCGAGTTGCTGAGTAGACACTGGTCTGCAGAGGGATGAAAGTGGGGGCCCTGGGGAGGAGGTTGTGCTGGTCCCGGACAGAAGGATGCTGGTGGCTTAGACCCTGGCGACAGCAGTGGAGATGGCAAGAAGTGGTGGGATTGAGTTTACATTTTGAAAGCAAAGCAGATCATGTTTGCTTTGATCCACTCATCGCTGCATGCATCTCAAAGCTTTGGCTTTGGGGAAGTGTCTATAATCCATAAACTCAACCCACAACTACCCATTCCTCTCGTCTTGGTCCCCAAAGACTGGCAGGTCTCCTTTTCCTCATTCTGTACTGGGGTAAACACCGCCAGGAAAGGGCTTTCACGGCAGCCTCCCGCTCAAGTGCTCAGGCTCTGCCCCTGCCCCCCACCCCCAAACCCCAGGAAGTCTGTAAATGCCTCACTAGAAAATGGAGCCCAGACTTCTTCAAACCTTAAAACCGACATCTTTAAACCTTGGCTGCTGGCCAGTCCGCAAATGAAAGGTGTCCTGAGACGCCCTGGGAGAAACTGACCCTTGCCCTTTAGAATAGAGAGAGGCCTCAACCCCAGCTCCCTGGCGCCAGCCAGACCAGGGTCAGATCATCAGCGACCTGGTCCTTCCCTTCTGACTGGAGGAGGGCTCTGGACGGGCCGACAGGGCAAGCCTGAGACTCCGCCTGGCCAAGTCCCAGGGAGAAGAAATCAAGGGAGCCCCCGCAAGGAGGGAGGGCCGAAGCTTTCCACCACAGCAGCCTCTTCTTCCTTCAAAGAGCTTTGCTAATCCAGGGGTAGTCGACCATTCCCCACTGCCCCCCAACTCAGTGCTGGCCTTCACTGGCCCGTGACCCTAAGGCCTTGCTAAAGAGCCCAGAGGAGTCGGTGGGCAGCTGTGGCTGACCCCAGCCTCCATCATGGGGAGCCTAGAGAGATGCTGCCACCACAGTGAGCTGATGAGAAAGGGGTTAAACTGGAGGCGGCTCCCTCCTTCTCCCGGGTTCCTCTGTCCCCACCAGCTGCTCGCTGGTCTAGAGCCAAGCTACCCTCAGCTCAGAGCAGAGGGGAGCTGACCGGCTGGAGGAGAGTTACTTTCTCCAAATTTGCTCAGAATCTGAAAGGCATTTTGCGGACTAGTGGGGAAGAGATAAACAACATCCCCTGTAGAAGCAGTGCATGAGTGTAACTGGGAAGGAAACATCCACTCTCCTTGATTCAGACCATTGAATGGCAGGGAAATGAGAGGCTAACCCTTCATTTTGAAGATGAGAAACCTGAGGGCCACTGGGGGCAGGTGTGTGTGGGGTGACTTGCCCTAAGTCACCCAGCGGCCTAGCAGCAGGGCTGGGACCAGAACCCGGGATTTCAGGGATGCAAGATGTGGAGCCAGCGTGCTCTCTCACAGCTCTTCCGCGTCTGTGCAGAAGGGCCCGAGTGTCTGGCTGGGGAGAGTACAAAGCTGAGCATCCTTCCAGGAAATGACCTCGTGAACTCTGACGCCTGCCCAAACTGCCCTTCCCCTGCCTGGAAGGCCTTTTCCCACCGACCTAAATCCTTTTAGCCCTCAGCTTCTGTTCATTGGTGTGGAATCGCACATGCGCCTGAGCACCTGCCTGGGCTGCAAATGGGTGTGGTGACCCCCAGGGATGCTGCCACCCCTGCATCTCTGGAATTCAAGACTGAGCCCTCTTGTGTTCTTTTGGCTGCACATCAACCTGACAAGTAGGTTACACACACAAGAGGAGTGAGTCACATGCTCTAAATCACTTGGCTAATTGGTCCAGTGGTAAAAGAACTCTCACTCCTTATGCAGAAGGAATTCCAGATCTTTGGCAAAGCTGAAAGGTCTTCATCAAGACCCCACAGTCACCTTTTGAGCCTCAGACTGCCCTCAACCAGGGCAATGGTGTAATGGTAAATAAATACTGAACCAGTTCTCTGGTGCTGGTGGTAGGGAACAGCCTTGATTTGTAGTGTTTGCTGATCACTGTGGTGTAAACACTCCCACCATGAATGTTCTGGTTGGCCTCTGGTGGCCACAAAGCCTGCAGCAAATGAGGAGCCCTCTCTCCAGTCATGCTCAGAGGGATAAACACCCATCTCAGGACAGGAACCCAATCACAGAGGCTAGAGGCACGTGGGGAGAGGCCTGCAGGAGGAGGCCCCAGGTTCTGGGCCCCAGGCTCCCCAGTTTCCTAGCTCTGGATCTTAAGCTCACTGCTAGCTTCTCATTTGTAAAGTGGGGTAACTTACCACCTGTGCTGCCATCATCTGAGGTTCTGGTGAGGATGAAAAGTAGAAAGGGCTGTGTGAGCAGGAGAGTTCCACACTGTTGGGAGTTACAGAAGATGAGAGGTCAGGCTGCGGGAGCAAGTTTTCTTTCTTTCTGTCATTTACAGACGGAGTGAGCGTAGGCAACTTACTTAGCCTTCTCAAACCTCGGTTTTCTCATCTGTAATATGGGTGGCTGAGATGTGTGTAGAAATAGCACCAGCAACCCAGAGCATTGCTGAGAACAAAATATGGACCTATATGTTGTGTTCAGTGCCTTGATAAATACTGGCTTTATTATCATTGCCTATATCCAGACCCACAAAATAAGTCCCTCTATAAGGGTTTTACACAAACCTCCCAAAGGCCACCAGCTTGGTCAGGAAGGAGAGCAGGTATATCCGGATGGGTCCATCTGCAGGACAGTACCACCAGGGATGCCCCTCTTGCAGCTCCAGATGGCCCTGCCGGTTGTCCCCTCTTTCTCTCCGGAGCCAGGGCAGGCTGGCAGCTGGGAAGTGGGTGGAGACCCCAAAGACAAATTTTTCAGGGTTCCAACACCAGGGTGCTTTGTAACATTTTCCAGTGGGATTGGGTTTCTTGAGACTTCTTGGTGAGAAGACATGCAGTGGAAGGTTAAACTGTGGTGAGGAGCAGGTTATACAGTGAGGAGAAACTTCAGATCAAGCAAAAATCCTCTTCTCCCCCTCACAAGCCACAAAAACTCTTTTTTAAAAAGTCTCCTCTGAGGAAGAGCAAAACACTCTTGCAAGGAAAAGACACAAAGAAGGTCCAAATAACTCATTATTTTACAATGTTTCCAAGGGGTTACACCCTCGCTGTGGAGGTTAGCACTGATCTGAAGCAGGTACCACCTCCCATTTCAGCACTGAGGGGCTCTGGTAGGTAACAGCTGGCTGGGTGCAGGGCCTCTGGGGGGCTCATGATGAGGCAAGGGGAGAGGGGTGAAGAGGGGATAAAGCACAACAGCTCCTGAGAAAACAGTGTCTGCTTTACCTGCCACCATGTTACTCCCCTGGCTCAGCGTACCCTTCTCTGGTTCCCTCTCACCTTTGAAAAGAAATGAAAAGCTCTTCACGGGGCTTGTGAGCACCAACAGTACAACTCTTCACTAGTCTGGCCAGCTAGTTAATTGCATGGGCTTTGGAGTCAACAGATGTGGGTTTTAATCCTTGGCTCTACCACAGCTCCACCAGCTGTGTGACCTTGGACTAGTTAATTAACTCCTCTGAATGCTTCATCCCCATTAATAAAGCGGGAATAATTACAGTCCATACTTCAGAGGGCTGCTTTGAGGCTAAAATGAGAAAACGTAGGTAAGATGCTTATACGAGACCTGGTGTTATATAAACAGTCAATAAATAAAATAAGGACAAATTAAAATCTTTTTATTACCAGCTTACCTCTCCAGCTTCATCTCCTGTCACCTCCCAGAATGCAGTTACCTAGAGGGATTAAATTGCTCACAGATTTAGACATGACACCGCACTCTCCCGTTTTAGGCATCCTACGCTTTTTTGTGCTTCTCACACAGTAGGCACTCAATAATCTGCCAATCGAACGTTTGCCTGGAATTCCCTTTACACCTTTCTCCACCTGGCAAGCTCAGTTTAGCAGTCCCTGCTCCAGGAAGGCTGCCCTGAACCCCCAGGTGGGCTACATTCTCTTCCACAGCATCCTGTACACACATGCTTCATGGTATTTACCATGTGCTACTAAAACTGTTCATTCTTCCTCACTAGAGCATTATTAGCTCTTCTAAAGAGGGGCCAGGTCTAAGGCATATTTGCATCCCCAACACTTGGCACACAGTAGGTGCTCCATAAATGCTCAGCTCTAAGGCCAGCCACCTGTCCCAGATGCAAACTGCATCCCAAACACCTCCCAAGACCCACTACCCTTCCCAGCAGCTTCAGGTTTCCAGAAAGTTCAGTCAACAGTCAGCCAAACCCACTTCCTGCTCCTTCTCCTGAGTTAAACCTTGGTTTCTGCCCCCTGGCTGAAAATAGAGGAAACTGGAGGAGGGGGAGTTTCTTGAAATTCCTGTTCATCAAAGCTACTGTTCGTGCTTCAAGGCATTGGTACTGTCTCCACCTCCTGGTCACCTAGGGCAGTAGAGACAGCAAATGCTGTACCTTGTTAGAGAAATCAGGAACTCAGTGACTCAGGAGCTTGAGGTGGGCCCTCAGACCTAGGCAGTAAACGCACACATACAGCCTCTGGTATGCAGCTTGTAAGAGTTGTACCATCTTGTTTTTGTGCCACTCAGACATTAGCTTAAAGAAGGTAAGAATGAGGTACTCTACCAGTTCTTTCCTGTGGCTTTAGAACAGAACTGTCCTTTAGAACTGTCTTTCTAGATGCTAATATGGCTCCCCTGGGGTTGCCTAGAGGAGCCCAACAGTTTAGAAGGAACTAGGCAGAAACCATCCCACTGGAGTCACTGAAGGGCTGCGGCTGTGTCCTCTGGCCCAGGGTCAGATGGGGGTGGGCTCACGCCTGGCTTACACGGGACTCTCAGACACCACAGGGCTGACTGCTGGGCAAACCCGAGGGCTAGAGAAGACAATGCTTTCTGCCAGCGTCCCCTGGCCCATCAGTGAGCACTCCACCTGGGGAGGCAAGAACTCCTCACGGGAGGGTTCTGAGGATGCTCATCATTCTGCTTTGCCCACCTGCACGCCGCCCAAAGAGAAGTCTTGCTGGGTGGGGGTTCCGCTTCCTGGGTAGAGGCACAAGGCTGTTCCTTCCCACAGCCTTGGAGCGGGGACCTAACACCTGACTCAAAGTGCTAAGAGAACAGTCTTAAGCAGAGGCTAAAATGACAATGAGTCTTAGGAAAGGCTCACGGGCCCACGATGGCAGATGTTGGCACACCGTTGGCTCCCACATCACCTAAAAATCAGTTCTGAGGCGCCTGCCTAGAATGCAAGCCCTACACTGCCACCCCCGACTCCTCAAGCTTCTCTGAAACAGTACTGCTCACTTCGTCTCAACCTGCCTCACACTGCCGGTTAGCTATTTCACATGAGTTTGTTTTGTCCTCTCCACTATAATTTAACTTCTAGAGGGCAGGGGCCTTGTCTTACACATTTCTTCCACATTCTCCTCAGCATCCAGCACAGTACTGGGCACCAAGAGGGGACTCCAAAACAAGTATTTCGTGTGTTAAGTTCCAAGGCCAAGTGCCCATCCACAGTTCTATCTTATCAATAAAAGATCTCCAGGAGGGCTTGCTTCCTTTAAAATGTCATGTCTTAGCTTTGGAGTCTCTGACAAAACTTGTTTCTGTTTTGGGGGCTCTGATTTTAACCTGTCTGTGGGACTTTACAAAGTACTCAGAAATATCCTCTTGGCAGGGAGAGGGTTTGGGTGGAAATGCCTCAGGACAGAGAGTGCCCGCGGCAGCCATTACCCAGCTTGCCCTCAGCCCAGGAGCCTGTCCTCAACTTCTCTCAGCCTCTGTGGGAAGAAGGGAAGAGCACTTGCAGTGAGGAATCTCAAGGTGTGACTCCCTGAAGTCTGAGGAGGAGGAAAAAGGATCAAGCGCTGCAAGGAAAAAGAGCAGTCGAGTTTCGGGGATCGATTTTATTTGGGCTTCTCACAGTGGTTAGAGCCACTCCGTCTTCAGAACAATCACAGCACAGGAAATGCGTCACCGAGACTGCCCAGAAAAGTCTGACCAGCTGAATCTTATTGCTTAAAATACACATATTCACAATAACTGACAAAAGGTGATGTGCCTCACACGGGAATGTGTTAGCATTTGCAAATCTTCCGACTGTAGCACCAAACCCTCGACCAACCCCTTTCTTCTCGTTCACCTGGTACACCAGACTCCCTCACATCTCCCCGGCCCCCTCCCGAGTCCTTCAGCTCCCTACTTCCGCCTTTCGTCACGCAGGGCAGCCTCGTGTAGCAGGGGCCAGACCGTGATGCTGGACTCAAGCCCA
Source organism: Leucopleurus acutus (assembly GCF_964270905.1). NCBI lineage: Eukaryota > Metazoa > Chordata > Mammalia > Artiodactyla > Delphinidae > Leucopleurus > Leucopleurus acutus. The sequence continues at coordinate 25,821,542 of NC_139156.1, forward strand.
GCTCCACCCGTTGCGTTTTCTTCTTCTCGTGCCTTTTGGGTTGGATGCTGCAGTGAACCCAGCAGTAAACACGTGGACCAGTTCCCCACTCTGACTGGAGAAGGAATCCTGAGAGGGCCAGAATCCATCCCTTCGACCAGTTAACTCAAGCAGGGTTCATTTTGGTAAAACTTGATCTCCTTTGAGACACTTCAGTGAGTTGTTTGAGACAAAAACAAAAAACAAAAACCAAAAGGTGGCAGGAAAGGCATCTGAGGGCTGTGGCACACTTCTGCCCACTCTCGCCACACATCGGCCACGTGCTGGACGTCAGCACAGGGAGGTAAGCCCTATGGCACTGTGGTGGCCGCCAAACCCTCCTGGCAATTCTGGGCAGGGCTGACGTCTGGGCCACAGCCAGTCCGAGCTTGACACTGAAGATCCAGTCCAGCTTCTGTCTGAGGTTCCACCCTGGCCTTCTGTCCCAATTGGTGGTGGACACCCCCGGAGGCTGAGGCCGAGGGCCAGGAGCAGCCGAGGGAGGCAGACAGGCTCAGAGCACGTTTCCGTTTACAGGGAGCAGAACACAGGCCTCCGAGTGTCCACGGAGCAATGTGCAAATTGCAGTGATGGGTAGAGTGAAACCTCTACTTGGAGCACAGCATCTCTGGCAAACGCGGGGACTGCCGCCGACAGCGCTGCTGAGCACACCCAAGCGCACAGCCAGACATGTGCTCAGCAAACAGTAAATGCGTAAAACAAATTACCTTGAGAGGGCTGCGCCTGCTCCAAACGCGTGGGTAACGTGAGCAGAGTGGCTGCCGTTCAAAGTGTATTCACAGGAAAACAGGGCTGGGGGCTCACACACGACGGACAGACACACACAGGTTATCCAAAAAGTCACTGTATACGGACTGCACTTTGTTCAACATGGATTTTGGTTTTGTGGACTCCAAACTCAGACACTCGTTCACCTCACAGCCTTGGGTTTGTCTATTTTGTGTGTGTGTGTGTATATATATACATATATACACACACATACACATATATACGTGTGTATTCATATATATACATATATATACCTTCCTTTCTTACCATAACATCAATGCCTAGTCTGAATGTCATCGTTCAAGAGTGGGGGAAGAACCAAACTCTTCATATGAACAGGGCTGGACAGGGAATGTTAGTTTCAGCAGTTTGCTTTCTCCATTCAGATTATTCCTATCAAAGCTCAACTGGTTTTTGAAGCCAAACTACAATAATAAGGATCCTGTGGTCCTTCAGGATGGCTGCCTTCGCCCTCCTACCTGGGCCACTTAGACACTTGACATAGGCTACAAAAATTAGTTACCCCACTCAAGGCGGGGTGGAGCAGGGAAAGGGCACGAAAACCACAGATAACCAAGGCATTTTTTCCAAATGGTCAGTTTGAAAAAACAAACAAATAAACAAAACAACTTACTCAGAATCAAGAGAAAATACTGTGTGAGAGTCAGGCTGCGGGACCGCCCTTTCTCAGGTCCCACAGCCTCCTCATTTGTTCATAGAGAACAGTGAGACGTGAAGGCCGGCAGACGTGTACTTGGGATTGGGGGAGGGTACTTATCACCTGTGGACACAGATCAAAAGGGCAGAGATGCAGAAAGCTGCACCTCTATCCACTGCCACAGCGCAGGGCCTTCTGCTCACCCGCAGAAGTTCCAGAGATAGCCCCCACCCAAGCCTGCACACAAAACTTCTCCTTCTGGCTCAACTGCAGCCAGGACTCTTTGAAGGCCAAGTTGGGAAAAAGCCGCAAATTTTCCTTTTCCAAAACAGAATTCTTGCCTGCCCACTGGTCAAGTTCTTATTTTCAGCTCACTTCTGTTGTTGTTTTTTTTTTTTAAAGAAAAAAACCAAAGAGAAGGCAGGTATAATCTTCCACACTTGAACCAGTCTGCGGCCAGCCAGGACCTGCTGGGAAGGGGCCCCTCCAGGATGCATCGTGCCACCTCGATCTCGTCACCTGGAATTTGAGAGCACAAGCCCTTTACCAACCCGCCACGCAACCGCCGGTCAGCTCTCATCTTCCCACAGGAGGAGCCCAATTCCGGCTCCGGAGACACTGGCAGCGAGGGGCGACAATCCCCAGACCACTGGGGCTTCATCCAGGGCTGAGACCTGCCACCTCTCTCAGACTGAGACGCAGCAAGGTTCTCATCAACTCACACCAGAACATGAATCCACTCCACCACCAAGAGTCACCTCAGGGCACAGTCTCATCCCCTCCTTGGGGGCTTCTGAAACGCACATCTCTCTGACCCAAGCAGGTAGTGACACGTGACTTGAAAAGAGGTAAAGGGGGACGGGGTGGGATATGAGGAATGAGTCACAGGACAACTTCTCAGCCCTCCGTGACACTGTATCTATGGGAGGCAAGGCACCCACACCCCAAACTGTACCTGGAGATGCAGGAAAACGCAGGAGCAGAGGGGAAAAAAAAAGGAACGCAGTCACTTAATGCTTCTCTCATGGTTCTCCCCTACCCTGGTTGCGTCGCCAAGTTCTCGGGCGCAGGCAGGGCCTGCTCTAGCTTGGGGAGCTGCTGCTCTGGGAGTTTGGGGAGTCCTGCTCGTTGATGGTGTTCAGCAGCAGGCAGGCAGGCAGCCGCGGCAGGTGAGGGTGCCCGGGCTCCCGGGCCTGCTCCTCGGAGGGCTGGCAGAGCCCTTCCTCCTCGTCGCCAGGGGGCCGCACGTGGCAGCTGTCGCAGAAGTCCAGGGGCCCGTCCAGAGCATCGTCGATGAGCGCGTTGAACTCTTTGAGGTCGTCATCATGGTGGCCCCGGTTGCACACACACACCTCGATGCCCGAGTCACCTGTGAAGCGGCGACGTCTGCCGGGCGTCTTGTCTTTGCTGTCAGGGAGGGCGCCGCCCTGCTCGGAGCTGTACTCTTTTAGCAGCTCCTCCTTACATTCGGAATCCTTGTCCAGGAAGGCCCCAGGGTCCACCTCCCCCAGGCCGGCCACAGAGCCACTGGGCTCCATCCCGGGGGCTTTGGTGGCTGCTGGGTCTGCTGGCACGTCAGAGGGCTCAGGGTCAGCGATGCTCGGGGGTCGCGTGCTGCTTCTGCTGGGCCCGGACAAGGGGCTGCTCTGAGCCCCCTGGGAGCCCCTGGTGGGGTCGGCGCCCGGGGGGCTGCCGCCTGTAGGGCCACACTGTGCAGGCAGCTGCTGCTGGAGCTGGAAGGCACTGTATGGTGGGGGAGGAGTTGGAGGTCGGTTCACCACTTCCTCATAAGGAGGTAGTAAATAGTTTGGCAAAAACCCTAAAATGGGGAGGTAGGGAGGAGAAATTACTGCACTGGCAATTGTTCTAGGACAGACTGCAGGCTCACACTAAGCATATGTCTCGTCCCACCCCCAGCATACCCACCGAGGGACAGCTACAGCTCTCAGGTACAGGTGGGGCACAGGGCTGTGAACAACTTTGCAGAGAAAGGGGGGTAGATTGGGAGTGACAGATTGTAGCTTCTGGAAATCTGAGAGCCCCTAAAGCTGCTTCACAGGCAAGGACTTCTACTTGTCTAGAGTTAAGGCAGAGGGTTCAGCAAATGTGGTGAATGGCCAAGAGAGTTCTGTCTGGAAGGGACCTGTTTTCCACATGCACGCAAGTCTCATGTTTCTAGCTCAGACTGTGTCCTCCATCTGCATCCCATAGGCCTCAGGGTCAGGGACCCTAAGTTAAGACTTTCCAGATGTATATCATGAAGAGAGCCTTTTTCTGGGAGGCTGGAAAACTGTGTTGCCTCTCACCCTAGTGTGGCAGGAGGTGGTCTGGAAATACACACCAAACCTCATCCTGATTCGCATCGAAAGCGGGTGGCTTACCAGTAAAGGGTGAGGGGCCTGTCATCAAGGCTTGTTAAGAACATGCCAGGGGAGTTATCTTTTGCTTTGAGGCACAGATGACCTAATTATAACAGTAATTGCTAGCATTTATTGAGCACTTACTATATGCCAGGCACTGTGCTAAGCACTTAACTCTTCTAGGTGTGGAATTCCAAATTTATGACTACTTTAGTCTGTAGAACACACAGCAGAATGGCTTTGGACAGGCTGTACTTCTGGGCCTCCACCGACCACTTGAGAGATCAGTGTAAGGAACCCCAGGGAGGGGCTTCCCTGGCGGTCCAGTGGTTAGGACTTGGCATTCTCACTGACAAGGGCCCGGGTTCAATCCCTGATCAGGGAACTAAGATCCCACAGCATGGCAAAAAAAAAAAAAAAAAAAAGGAACCCCAGGGAAGTCAGGTGAGTGTGCCCTTCAGTGGGTCACTGAGTTTCTTGGTTCTCAGGAAGTCCCAATGCTACCCCCCACCGCTGCCCCTTTTGTAGCAGCCTCTGCTAAGGCATATCACATGGCAGGAAGCAAAATGGGGGGATTTCAGGCCACTGACCTCTAAATCTCAATTCATTCACATCATACACCATACAACCACCTGCCTAAAAAAATCTGCCTAAACTAAAGGAGCAGAGATGTAGTCAGAACCCGGCTGGTGTGGACTGGAACGGCCCGGTGGCTGCCAGGGGCTGCATCCACTGCACTGGCTCCTTGGCGCTAAAGGTGCGCACCCCCTTGTTCCCACACTTGTGAGACCCTGCTCTGTGCGGGTCAAGGAGGCCAACCCCCTGTGCCCACAGTCTATGTGTCCTGGGCCCCAAGGGTGGGGTTTGGTGTACGTACTGAAATAAAATGGCAGCGCTGAGTAATTGTGGGCTTCCCGGTAGGCGATCAGGTTGATTTCATGTTGCCGCTGTTGGGCCTGAAGGCGGTGCTTGGCTCGGCGGTGGTGGCACACGCAGCAGCAACTCAGGATAATGATGATGGTCCACACGAGCCAGAACCCTGGGGGCAGGGAGGCGAGACAGAGAGGAGTGGGCACACCATGAATGCCAGCTGGAGGGACTGCTCTCGGCACAAGGAGGCCCGTGGACACTGCGCACCTGGTCGAAGCTGGCACTGTTGGCCCTTGCCTGGTGAAGTTACATTTAGAACCTGTGATCAATTTTCATGTTTGTACCAGAGTGAAAGACACGTGGGGCGGAAGAGGGCAGAAATGTAAGAATGGTGACCAAAAAAGAGGTCACCCACTCCAGGGCGCCTCCAGGGCTCCTGGGGGAAGGGAAGAATGCCAAGGCATCTGTGCAGCACTGCTGGTCCTCCCATATTTTAGGTTTGGGGGGCATTAAGTATGCTTACCTTTTAGGACAACGTGCCCTTCCTATCTTAAGAGATCGCTGAGAAAATGCTTCAGCCTCTCTTGTGCCCACCTCCCCACTCCAGCCCTGCTCAGGCCCACAAGGACAGCTCCCAGGCTCCCCACCAAGAGCGAAGAGCCCCTCAGAATCCCCACATCTCAGCAGATGCGTGGTTGCCGGGGGCCTCGGAGGGGCTACCTGATAAAATTTTTTTCTCTACCATGTTGCCTCCGTCATGCAAGAGTCACTGAAGTTAGAGGTGGAAAAATTCTAATTTCCTCAGGCCCATTTCTTCCCTGGAGAGTGTAAACAACTTCCTCTGCTCTTGCCATAATCCGGTACAATTCCATCTCCCACCATCACAAACAATCCACTCCCACCTCGCTTTGGCCTGCAGCTGCATTAGACTCGGGACCATCAGCGGCCTCCCCTTCTTCCTCCTGGCTCCAGAGAGGGGTAAAGGAGCAGGGGAGAAGCCTACTGCCCTCTTCCCCGGCAGATTGTTTCTTCTCATTTCCCACTGTGTTCTCTTGGATCATACTCAGAGAACCCTGGCAAACTGCAGTATAAGACCCCCTCTCCAATCTTCACATGTATACAGAAAAGGCTTCTAATTTTTTTTTTTAATGAATGAGCAATTTTGCTTTAAAAAATATAGAGAGAGACAGAGAGAGAAAAAAAGACTGGAAGGAAAAAATAGTGACATTTTAAGTCGTGGGATTATGAGAAGAAATTTTAATTTTCTTCTCCCAATTATTTTTCTTCTTTCAAATTATAAAACTGGAAACAAAGTAAGTTAAAACTTAAAAATATCTGTGACTAATTTTATTTTTGCTGGCTTTAAAAAAATTAACATATTTCTGAATAGGTTTTAAAATTCCTCTGGGAATGTCTTCATACAATGAAATGATATGAATCATTAAAAAATTATTCACAGAATACTATATTTGACATATAAAGATGTTTCTAATATTAAATGAAAATAAAAGATTACGAAACAGCATAAAATATGACCCCAATTTTTGCTTAAGAAAAAAGTATATATAAATGTCCAGAGGGATGATCAGGAAGTTAGTCATGAGGTTATTCCTGGACAATAGGACAGAAGATTTTCTGGTACCAGCTCTTGTTCTTTGCTTATTGCCGATAAGATGAACATGTACTTCTTTGAAATAAAAAAGAATATTTTTTCTCAATAAAAAAATAATCTGGGGCTTCCCTGGTGGCACAGTGGTTGAGAGTCCGCCTGCCGATGCAGGGGACACAGGTTCATGCCCTGGTCCGGGAAGATCCCACATGCCGCGGAGCGGCTGGGCCCGTGAGCCATGGCCGCTGAGCCTGAGCATCCGGAGCCTGTGCTCCGCAACAGGAGAGGCCACAACAGTGAGAGGCCCGCGTACCGCAAAAAAAAAAAAAAATCTGAGGAATAATTTTAAGGTGAGTTTTTATTAAATGAGAATAGATATTATTTTTCATTTGTTCTCTGTTCCTGAAGAACTTCAAGTTTTTCCCACTACAAACGTTATGTATATTTTTTATTGTCTGCTTTGTAATTATAAATTTGTGTTTAGAATGTGTTATGTATTTCTACATCTCTTGTCAGAATGAGTTAATTTCATTAAAAAAAAAAAAAAAAAGGCTTCCCTCTCCCAGCAAACAGATTTGTAAATGAATAAACCCCTGATTTTTTTTCCTGTTTGTACCAGAACACAATATTCTGAAAGATCCCACTGACATTTAGGGTGTGGCCTCTAGCAACACCCAGTGTGTTTCCTTTTGTCCTCCAGGGGTGTCCGGGCTGAATCTCCCCACAGAGCCACCCCTATGGGGTAAGGCAGGACAGCAGTACAGCCTTCCAGCCCTGGCAGGTTGGCAACACCACTGTGTAACACCTTTGCGTTTTCAGCACGTGTCGGTGTTCAACTGAACCTTCCTCTGAGGTCTAGCAACGGGACAGCAGGTGGAGGACAATGGGCAGAGAATCTCTTCCCCATTTCCCATCAGCAGACAGAAAAACCCCATTCCTAACCAGAGTTCATAAATGTAAGTTGAAGTCAGAAGTCTCCCTTGTGGTCCTTCCCGGAGTCGCTGCTGACATTTGCTTAACTTAACTTGGCACTTCTCTCCTTCCAATGCTTGCCAACTGGAGACTGGACACTGTAAGAGGAGCCCTCAGGGAACAGTTTTGAGGCCAGAAAGGAGCTCTGGGAGTGAACTGGCTTCCCGCTGCGGTCCTGTAACGTCCCCTCCAGCCCCTACGATCTGTTCAGCTCCCAGCCTCCCGGGGTGGGGTCACACCCGAAGGAAGCGGCACAAATAAGCACAATGCATTCTGCTGAAGAGCCTGACTCCAAGTGTATTTTAGAGTCAAGTCAAAAGATTCTCGGCTAACCACTTTTTTATACTACCCAGCATCATCTCACAATCCTTTATACTTCGGTGTTACTTTATAATTTTCAAAGTACATTCTCCCATGAGATAATCAGCACCAAACTCTACAATTTTTTACCTCCCAAGTCATTTTTTCAATTTTCTTACCTAAAGGTAAATTAACTTTTAACCTTAATGCTGCAATATATATATGATATAAGGCAAAACTTCTCAGCTATATTATGATGGCCTTTAAAAAAAAATAAAGTTATTTATTTATTTATTTATTGCTGCATTGGGTCTTTGTTGCTGCGTGTGGGCTTTCTTTTTAGTTGCAGCAAGCAGGGGCTACTCTTCCCTGCGGTGCGCAGGCTTCTCATTGCGGTGGCTTCTCTTGTTGTGGGGCAGTCTCTAGGCGTGCAAACTTCAGTAGCTGTGGCACATGGGCTCAGTAGTTGTGGCTCGTGGGCTCTAGAGCGCAGGCTCAGTAGCTGTGGCACTCGGGCTTAGCTGCTCTGCAGCATGTGGGATCTTCCCAGACCAGGGCTCGAACCCATGTTCCCTGCATTGGCAGGTGGATTCTCAACCACTGCACCACCAGGGAAGCCCTATAATATAGGCTTTTAATAAGAAAAATCTCAGGCACTGGTTTTTATGTTGACCAAATATTTCTGTTTCTCCCCCATCCTGGCATGTGGGTAAGCTTGAACTTCCTGGTGCCCTTATGATTGTGACACTTTGGGGCAGCTTCTAACTAATAAATTGAGATTGGAAGTGACAGGTGTCACTTAGAGGCCAGAATATTTCTTGCTGATGTGAGACCCTCTGTTAGTCTCCCTTCTGCCATGGCAAGCCGTAACATTCCAGATAGTGACTTCAGGGTCAGTCTGGCCCCAGGGGATAAAGAAGTAGGAACAAAGTTCTCGTCCAACCTGTGATGGACATACAGTGTGAGTAATAAACCTGTTGTTTTAGGGCCACTAGGAGTTTGGACTTGTTTATTACTGAGCATAACCTCTCGCCTATCCTGACTGATGCAGTATCTTTGTAGGTTTTTCTGGGGGAAAGGATTTAAAATGTTCATCAGATTCTTAAGAGAATCCTTATTCCAGAAAAAGCCTGAGTTCTATTGAACTAGAAATATAATAGAAAAAATAGATCTTTTTTTTTTTTTTAAGGAAAAATGAGGCAGGGTAGAAAGAGGCTGGGGGAAGAAATGAGACAAGAGGAAGGCGTGCCCTTGGCAGAGTTACCCCAGTTATATTGAAGAGCACCAGAAAACTCACATGTTTACTGAAATTCCATCAGCTGCATCTGTTCATGTGGTATCATGGGCAGAAAAACTCTCTCTACCACGTACCACTTATATGACGTGATATAAAATCTCAAACTGAGTTTTGCATTTCTAATATAGTATCACAAAGTGATAGTGTGGATCAAAACTAGGAGAAAACTAACTTGGGAGCAGAAGGGGCCTAGTGGGGTAATGAGGCATTAGCACAGGTCCAGAAAAGGCCCCTAAGGACTGGTCCAACTTGATGGAGTTAATGTGGGAAGACAGAAGGCATTCTTGGTTTGACCCTCACAAAACGGATGCTATTGGTAGCTATTCTAGTCAAAGCCGTGTCCCATCAGCTTTAAAAGGGGGACCGTCCAGACTAGTACCTATGGAGTTGTACAAACTTTTGATCTTTTCACTAGATTTCACAAACAAGGAGGAAAGTTTTAAAAAGGAAAACCTACTGAAAGAGCCAAACAGAGAAAGACAGAAGCATGCCCTCCTCCCCAAACACACATCTACCACAGATTATATTCCCCACTGACCTTTGAAAGCTGTGACCTCATGGTGGGATGCATTTGTCATGCTAAGCAAAGTGGAAAACATGTTTTTAAAAACAATCACTGAGTCACGTGCCCCAGAGCTCACTATAAACTTGGGAAAACACCACTCCCCAACTGGCAGGAAATTCCTCATTAGGAAGCCAAAGTATACTGTCAACTAGCTCTCCTTCTACCCCACAGGATGGTGGGTGACCTCCCTGGCCCCTGATAGCTCTTAGCAGGAGCTCCTGACACTGCCGCTGTGGAAAAAGGACTGAATTTGGGAAATGAAGACTTTAGAGGACTTGCAACTTCATCGGAAAGACTGGACAAGTTTCATTTCCTAGCTTTGTGGCCTTGATCATTTTGTCTTTACTTCCCTCATCTGTAAAATGGAGAGAATAATGGTTTCTACCTTGTGAGGATTACCGAGTTAGTATCTGTATGCAGAGTACTCAAGCGTGCACATTCGAGACCTTTCACGACCTGGGCCCACCACCCTTCCAGCCTGGCACTGAAGAGTTCAGGAAGGGGGTAGCTTTGTGTGAGGCACACTGACCTCACTACTCAGCTGCGACCAACTGACTGGCTACTTAACGCCCCTGGTCCTGAGAAACGGGATATGTGTACCTGGCAGGGTTGTATTTGGGGCGGGCTGAGCTAACGTGTGTGAAGACCTTAATGAGTACCAGGCACACAGCAGAGTTCTATGCACGTCAGCACCCTCATCTCCCCTGGTCGAGCCCCACAGCCCAGCCCCATGGCCACAGGGGAAAGGTTAATGAGATGCATGCTCTCTTCTTTCCCATGAGGTCTTGACCTATGGTGTTTGGTATTCTTTGGCCTGGGAAGTCATTCTACCCTTCTCCATGTGATTAAATCCTATCCACGCTTTAAGGCCTACCTCAAATGCCACCTCCTCCATGCAGCCTGCCTGAATCCTGTCCAGCTAAAGCAAACTCTCCTGGCACATACATCGCAGTCCTTGCACGTACACTCCACTCTCTACTTTGCATCACTAGTGAGGCACGTTGTCTTATCTCCTCTCTCTGCTCAGACTCCCTTCTTGATGGCAAGGATTCTGTCTCCCCACACGCTCTAACACAGAAGAGGCCACAGCATCCAGTAGGAACTTGTTAGAATTGCAAATTCTCAGGTCCACCTCAGACCTATTGAATCAAAAACTCTGGGACTGGGGCCCAGAAATCCGTGCTTTAATAAGCCCTCCAGGAAATGCAGATGCTTGCCAAAGTCTGAAACCACTGGAATAAGAGTTTGCTGAATAGATGATTGAATGATGAAAGTACAAGTGCCATGAAAATGCATGGGATGATAATAATAATAATGGCCAGGTTCTTATAGCCTCAGCCACGGCAGTGGTAAACAGGACCCTCACTTCCAGACTGATGCAGACCCAGGAATGACCCCTGGCTTAACGTTACAAGAGACTGAAAAGACACGGGAGTAAGGGCGCTGGCTGAAGCTTAAGGTCTGTGTGTGCTTGTGTGTCTGTGTAAAGTGGGCTCTGTGTGTGTATGTGTGTGTGTGAGACAGTCCTCAGCACACAGGAAAATTCAGCTAAGTAGTGGTATGAGGGTTGGCAGAAATGGCATTTGTTTTTCCGTGAGGCCTTCCCTGTAGGCAACTATGGTTAAAGAGGTACTTTGACAAAAACCCTGCCAAGGATTTCCTGGCTGAGATTTTTTTCCTTCCAAAGGAAAGAGACAAAAAGAATAATGCAAAGCCCATTACTTTCACATTTCAGGCAAAGTTCAGAGGCAATTAGAGGGAACAGGGTTCAAAGCGCAAAAAGCACAGTTCTGATGAGAACTGAAAGGGCTCATTCCTACGCTCAACCTCCCTCCTCTACACATCAGGCCGAGGCCAGGCCCCTAAGAAGGAGGAAAACCAAAGAATTCCGAGAGGGGTGGAACACTCACTGGGCATCTTCTGACCAAAAAGCCATTTCTGGGCACAGACAAGAGGAAGTTTGGCTTTTACAGTCTCCGTCCCCCCAGAGCTTGGAAAGCATGGGCCAACTTGTACAGGGGTGAGTCTTTCCTCCCTGTCCAGACTCTGGTCTCCATCTGACCTTCTCCTTTCCCCGGCTGACCACAACTGGAGAGGTGATGAGCCACTGTGTAGCTCTTCCCCTGGCTTTCTTCAGGCCCTCGGGACGAAGTGCCTGGTTCCCAGACTGCCTGCCACCCTGCCACCTGGGCCTCCCTGTCCCAGCTGCCCCACCCCCAGCCCTGGCTTTGGTGACCCAATTCTGGTGGCTACTGAGTCTGCTCTGCCAACAGCCCAGGAGGCTCTGTCAATCTGAGATGGGGGCCATCAGCAACTCCATTCTTTCCGCAACTGATGCCGCCTGGGCCGGGCCCCAGAAAAACAAGCTGCAGCTCTGTGGCTTTTTTGGCAGCCCAGCTTCAACTTTTGTTTTAACAAGGGGTGGGAGGGAGAATTTGAGCCCTGCGGTTATCTGCATTTTGAAACATTTAAACACAGACTGTCCACCTGCCTGGCACTTTGTGTTTCTCTAGTGAGTCCCTCAGCCCCACCCCTTCTAAAATAGCACCAACAACTCCAGGCCTGCCTTTGCTGCTGCTTATATAATGCTTGCAGGACTGGTGGGGACATCTTGAACCCTGTTCTCTCCTTGGGGAGGAGTCTGCCCTTAACCACCCCTGAGCCCGTCCTCAAAAGGAAAGGACAAGAGTGAGGAGAGGTCCTGTTTGTAGGACCCACTCCCACTGGCTACAAGATCCATTTGCATTTAGAGGGAGAGGCTTCCCAGCCAGTAGTCTAATTTCCTTTGCATTTCAAACAATAGCCCTTCTAGCTGCTTTCTGACCATATCACTGATGTGGGGGGAATGGGGAGATCAGAAAGGAGAAGGGGAAAAAGGGAAGAGATGGTGGTGATGGTAAGGGCATGGCTGACCAGCAAGCATAAAGTTTGTTTCCAAATGGAGGGAGTGATGGGGGCTTAGAATTCTCTGGGGAAACAGTTAGCGTTTCCTCTAGCAACAGACAGTTATGAGAACCACTGCATGCTGGTCACCTGGCAACTCTCTGCCCTTAGGACCCTCCCATTCTCCCCTTCTTTGTCCAGCATCCTACAGTGTCTCGTCTGAGTTCCAAGAAGATTAGAGTACAAAGGGCTTTAGTGACCTCTCCAAGCCTGGGTCACTCCCTGACGACCACAGCACTGTCTCCACCCTTGTGCAACTCTGGAAGGTGCAAGCAGTCCTGGCTGCCACCAAGCAGTGGCAAGACGAGGATTATCTCCACATGGCAGTGAGCTGACAGTAACAGGTTAGGTAGACTGGAGAAGCCTCTAGACACTTCAGTTTGTGATCTGGGGAAGGAAGAAAAGGGGCTGAACCTATAGACTCATTCTCTCCAGGAGGGCTCTGTCGGCAAGGACCTAGGAAAAGATTATCCCTTTGAGAGGGACCCTCAGAAACAGAGGTAGCTCCTTGATGATCTCTGGGGAATTCTGGAAGCCCTGGTGCTTCTTACAAGAAAATGGCATTACAGCCATCCACAGAGAACAGCCCAGCATTCACAGCAGCTTGGCTGCTGCAAACCTCTCTTTGCAAAGATGACGAGCCTGGGCACCTGGGCTGGCCCATGAGAGGATGTAAGTTGTTGTCACTGCTCGGCACACTCAGGAGAGGGCATCAAAGAGAACCCCATTCAGGAGATTCTGCAGCAGACCTGCTAACCACGGCTTCTTAAGAAGGCTCAGGACCATGTTATCCGGTCGTTAGCGCATGGTGTCCGAAGAGCACCAGAGCTCTCCTCCTCTGCAGAGAGATCGCTTCTAGAACCTGGAAGCAGATTCTGCTCACCAACACTGCCACCAAGAGAATAAGAAAAGGGCTGACCGGCCTATGGTTTCCCAATGAGCAGAGGCAGTAACCGAGAACCTGGGATGCCAAGACATCCCCAGGCAAGGACTTACACCAGAGTTCATAGTAGTAGTTGCAGCACTGAGACTGTCCACAGCAGTGTCCTGTGTCACAGATGTAGCTTTGATTGTTGGTACCCACGCAGGTTTCCTTATCCTAAAAGAAATAAAAAAACACTGTAGCATATTAAATTATAGCTTTTAAACACTACTTTTCTTTTCATCCTCCTCTTACTGATCGCCTGCCCACCTTCCACCAAAACGGTTTGTACAAATGTTTATTGAAAGAAAAGAAAGAGAGAGAGAGAGAAAGAAACAGAGAGAGAAAGGAAGGGAGGGAGGGAGAGAGAGAGAAAGGAAAGAACCACACAACAACAGCAGATTTAAGAAAAATAATATGGTTTATTAAAGGGGGAAGAGGATTCAGTACACAAAGCCGACTGGTAAAGAGCAGAGTTCTCCTCCTTGCTTTCTTTATATCTAAGCAGAAACACTCCACGTTCTGGTCCTAAACTCAGCCAGTAAGAAGGTGGTGATTCTCCTGTAATAGGCTGTATATTTTAAATAAATCCGGTTTCTCTGTGAAAGTTCCCAGAATAATGAAGGCAGCACGTATTCTAGGATTGGCATCTGGTCAGTCAGTCCATCTTCCCTTCAAAACACATATCTCCAAGGTTAATTACAGTGTGATTCAAAAGAAGGCTAAAAATCTTGCTACTAAAATTCTTTCAATCTTAAGAAAAGGGGTGACTTGCTCAGGTGACCTAATCCAATTTTAATTTGCTAGATCTTTTTTTGCTTACCAAATGATCTCTTAATAATCTTGACTGGATCTAGGATTCACACTGTCCCTTGTCAGGGACAGCTACAGAAAGGGCACCGCTGAGTAACCATCTAGCATTTTGCCAAATTCTATTCACAGCACTGGTGGATGGGGATGGAGGTGGAAAGGTTTTTTTATATTTCGTAGTTAAGATATGAAATACCCCACCGGCTGACCTAAACTTCAGCCTCAAATGTCCTCTGGGTCACAGTGCATATGATGAGACCTAGAAGATCTGGCTTTCAACATTTCTTTGTTCTAAAGAAGTAACACATGCAGTGACTGGACACAGTCTTTGTGCCAAGCACCGGGTTGGGTACAAGGGATACAACGATGAATAAGAAATTGTCCCTAACCTCAAGAGGCACAGAGCTAGGAAGGGAAAAAACCCTGCTCAGCAAAGAAACTAAAACCACAGTATTATATGTGCTGCTACTCAGGCTGACCCTGCCCAGAGTGTACATCCGGGCGGACGTCTGCCAGTGGAAACTCAAGTCACAGGGTCGGTTCCTGTTCTCTGGGTCTTGCTTTATACTACGCTGTCTGTTTGGCCAAGGGTACAAACAAAGCACTCCAGCGACTGTCCACAGGGCTAGAGGCTGGGCACCTGAAGCCACGAGGACAAAAGAAAGGGCATGGCTACAACCCAGATCCCTGGCTCAGTGTGTATTTCCACCACATCCTCAGGTGTTTCCTGGTCTTTAAGAGTCTTACACCCTGGTATAAAGGGGTTTAGGAAGAAGGAAACATGGGAAAGGCATTTGTCGACTCTGACAATGAGGGTTTCACAATAGTATTGCAGAGTTCTTCCTATCTTTGCCTTCCTGTGTCCGCCATAAGTAAAATGGCACACCTAGCAGGTGGCTGTCCAGTGGGACATCTCCTCTGAGGCCTGATGCACGTGGAGAAAGCAGATCTGTGTTCGTTGCTTTTGCTAGAACCCACCCTCTCCCTCTTGACTTCAGAGCAAAACACTGCTTTCCTAAGGACATCAAAAAGTTTCTCCCAAGTTTACCAGGCCCTGAAATGCCATTCTTCTGGCCTGGCTCACAAGAGCACAGTTCAAACTGTCCACATAGTTTCTAAAAGAGGCCGCGCTGCCTACACTCTGACACATGAAAGAATCCAGGGACACTTCTGCCTCAAGAAAATTCACCAGATGAGGTCCAGGCTCGGACCACAGGGCAGCCAACTGGTCCTCTGTGAGGCATGAAATGGAACGTGTCTGAAATCTAAACAAGTGGCATCCTCATGACCTACTGGTGTCAGCTTTTCTCTTGGCTCTCCCATCCCCCGAGGCAGGAAGCCCAGTGTAAACAGAACCCCACTCTTTTTCCCTGCTCTGCCTCCACTTTCCCAGGGACAGCAGACTGTGGCAGCATCACTTAACTCAGTTCCTCAAATACTTTTTTTTTTTTTTTTCTGTACGCGGGCCTCTCACTGCTGTGGCCTCTCCCGTTGCGGAGCACAGGCTCCAGACGCACAGGCTCAGCGGCCACGGCTCACGGGCCCAGCCACTCCGCAGCATGTAGGATCTTCCCAGACCGGGGCACGAACCCGTGCCCCCTGCATCGGCAGGCGGACTCTCAACCACTGCGCCACCAGGGAAGCCCCTCAAATACTTTTTACCCAGTGTATCTCATCCCTTGCTTTCCTCCCCGCAAGTAGAGTCCCCAAGTTGCCTGAGATGATCTTGGTTATGGGAACTGTCATTTTCTGCTGCAGAAGGAAGGAAAGCAGGTAGGCAGGTTAAGAAGACAAGATGTGGGTTCATGGACCTTTAGCAAGGAAGACATGAAGGATTAAGAAGGTAGCGAGATGTGAGTGTCATGAGCTCCTCCAGAGAAAGAGACCTTCTGGTATGAAAGGAAAATCCAGAAGCCTTGTGTTTGGCCCTAGCTCTGCCATTACAGAGGAATGGCACTCTGGACAAGTTATTCAATGGCCCTAGAGCTGGTTAAGATGCTCACTCATGTCTCCTTAAACCCAAAGGGTTTATTAGCCTACCCACCACCCATTCCCTTTGACAGCAGCCTCGAGCCAATGCAAGAGCTCCTGTAACCTATGCCTCCTCTCAGTCAAAGCAAAGAACAGAGGTGTGCAAATGTTGCTTGGTGCTCTTCCACCCTTCCCTGTATGAGGAAGTCACCCAGAGGACTTTCAAGGATCTCCAGGCAGCTCAAGATACAAACGGTAAAGATTCAGTCAGATCTGGGTTCAAAGCCCAGTTCTCACACTATGCTTATTACAGTGTAACTTGGGTAAATGACTTAACTTCTCTGAGCACTCAATATCAACGTTATTCTACGAGCCATTATTGTTGGGCATGAAAGACTATTCAATACACAGCACTCTGCATTCACTCAGAACTATTTCTCAGAAGAGTAAAGTTCACTGGCAATGTGGGCTGCTTCAGACACATGAAGAATAGAAAAAGGTAGAGAGAATGCAATGGCAAGTTCAAACATGAAAAATTCTCAGCACTCTTTATGAGCACCCTTTGCTTTTCTTCCAAGCATCTCCAAGCACTACGACATTATGTTGTTCAGGCCAAGTCTTGAAGAGTGGGAAGTTAATATCCCACCCCACACCCCCTTCTCAAGAGTGAACAAGAGTTATATCGTGCACTCCCTATGGGCAGGAGCTCTGTCTCCTTAATCCCCCTCCCCAACTCCAAGAATGAGCACAGTGCTTGGCACACAAAGGTTTGCTGAATGAAACAATGGCTATGCAGCCTCTGTGAAGGCAGAATGAGCTGGGGTGAATAATACGGCTAGTGTATACTGAGTACCTGCTATGTTCCAGGCACTGTTCTAAATGCCTTACAAGTCTTCCTTCATCTAAACTTGAAAGCACCACTATGAAGAGGGTAGTATAAGAGAATTGAGGTCAACAGAGGCTAAGTCACTTGCTGGAGGCCACACAGCTAGGAAGCAGTCCAATCTAATTCATCCAACTCCAGAGCCTGAGCTTTTAACTATTAAGCTACAGCCTCCTTGGTTTAAGTTATACTTCTTCACTTGCTTTTTACACTTCAGATGCTTAAATAAATCCACTTAAAAGCCCCAAACCAAACAAAATCAATATTTCGTCTTTGAGGGAAAAGATAAGGGCCCTGCCCTTGTGGAGCTCTTTGACTTTGGGAACATCTTCTGCTTGGCAGTGAGGAGGGGCAACATGCTTGGGCTTCCTCTCTTCTTTGTTTGAAAGGTCATTATTTTCACATACTGATTTTCTGAAAAGCAGAATGGTGGTTGTCCCATTGGGGAACACAGGGCCTTCACTCCTTCCTTCAACATTTACTGAGTACCTACCCTGCACCAGCACTGAACTAGTGGTGGGGAACACAATGGAAACATAAAAGGCCAAAGCAGTCACGCACTTTACCCTCATGGAGCTTAAAGTCCAATGAAAGATGATAAAGTAATCATACAGATAAAACTGTAGGAAGGAAAAGTATGTGATTTGGTGAAAGCTTACAATAATTAAGAACTAGGAACTAGTCAAGGAGGTCTAGAGAGCTGTGAGGAGGGTAAGCTTGAACTGAGATTGCCAGGATGGTTAGAAAGTTAGTAACTAGGGAAGAGGGATGGGAAGAACATTCCAGGAAAAGGAAATGGTACGAGAAAAGCCCTTTAGCTAGGAAACGGCTGAACAAATAGGTAAGGAAGTTAGGTAAGCAGGGACAAGATGAGATCTGCATTTTAAAGATACTTTTTTCCCAGGCAATGTTTTCATTTGCACAAACTCCTGGCCCAAATATGCTAGAAACGTAGACCTGTCATAAAGAAACTTTGGGTGAATAACACATGCTCTTACGCTGAGGTCTTTCACCTCAGAATGAGACTGTGATGATGACCATCAAGATCCTCATTTGTTAAACGTGTACCTTCAGCTCTGGTACTGCGGTGACCAGTTCCAAGAAACGGGGCACATATGGTCACCAAACAAAAAGCACAGGTGTGAAGAAGCAGGAAGCAAGACCAACACTGCCCTGGAAAGAACATTTACAGTGGAAGAGGATGAATAGTATGCCTTTTGCACATATGCAAAAAGTTACCTCGTCTCTTTGGCAGCAGCATAAACTATGGGACTAACATCATTTTCCTTAAGAGTTTCAATGTCTTAGAGTTGCTATTCTTACTGAGCCACTGTAAAGGTCAATTTGATCAGTGTAAGAACTTTCAAAGTGCCAGCATAAAAAGACACTGGGCAGTAATGATTCCCCGGGCATGCTTTTAATTTGCCAATTTATGGGGCTGGAAAACCCTGCTAGCAACTGGCAACAGCACCTTCATGCCCTTAGGAAAGCGGTGAAGTTTTAAAGTTTAAAAGTGAAAAATAGGAAAATTGAAATCCTTCACAGGATGTTAAAGCACAGATGCTAAATCTCTTGGCTGCTGGATATGCATGAATTTGGAGCACCATCTCTGGCCTTCTCTACAGGGGAAAGGAATGGAAACATCCATTTCTACAAATCAAATAACAAATATGTATTGATACCCTTTCCCCACTTGCCAGGCACTGTGTTGGATGCTACAGCTACCACATTGAGCAAGAGATTCTAGAGGAAAAGATCTTGCTTCTAGCAATGTAGCTGGGTAGGTAACTTTAAAAATATGATAATATTCTTTTGGGACTCCCCTGGCGGTCCGGTGGTTAAGACTTCACCTTCTAATGCAGGGGGTGCGGATTCGATCCCTGGTCGGGGAGCTAAGATCCCACATGCCTCACGGCCAAAAAAACCAAAACGTAAAACAGAAGCAATATTATAACAAATTAATTTATATATATAAATATATATATTATTTTAATTACACAGCTGAGCTTGCAATAAAGCAAGGAAGAGCCCTCGGACCAAAAATGTTGGGGGTGGGGAACTAGAAACTACAGTGTTAAATGAAATCTGGCCTTCCCAGCTGCCGTGGAAAGAAGGGCTGTTTGTTTTCTTGGGTCCACCTAAAACAGGGAATTGGAACTGAGTCCCAATATCAGGTGAAGACCCTTCAAAGAGACAGAGCAGACTAGAAAAAAATTAGCCCTTTGGCACACAGTGACAATAAGAAAGGTCTGAATTGAGAGGGAAAAAGTATCTCTTCTAATAATCTGTAACCATCGGCTTTTCCGCGAGCTAATTTGAGATCTGAATTGTGCTACTACATAGTCTGAGAATCCCCAAGCCAAAATTTTAACACAAAAAGTAATCCCAGGACTTGCCTGGTGGTGCAGTGGTTCAGAATCCGCCTGCCAGTACAGGGGACATGGGTTCAATCCCTGGTCCGGGAAGATTCCCACATGCCACAGAGCACCTAATCTGGTGCGCCGCAACTACTGAGCTTGCACTCTAGAGCCCATGAGCCACAACTACTGAGCCCTCATGCCACAACTACTGAAGGTCGTGTGCCTAGAGCCTGTGTTCCGCAACAACAGAAGCCACTGCAATGAGAAGCAAGCTCACCACAACAGAGTAGCTGAGTAGCCCCCACTCACCACAACTAGAGAAAGGCCATGAGCAGCAATGAAGACCCAATGCAGTCAAAAAAAAAAAAAAAAGTAGTCCCAGAATGGGACATGTGGTAGAAGAAACGTAAAACTCTAAAGAGACCTACCCTCCATCAGGGCATGAAAGATGCCCACAGATAAAGCTCTGTTGAAGATGAGCTCACACAAAATATAAAAACTTATGTAAAAATAATCCATCACAAACAAGATGTGGGAAATTCAACAAATAGGTGGATAAGACTCTCCAAAAAAACTTAATAGAATGATCAGATAAACTGTAATATATATACATGTTTCAAATGATTAAAGCCAAAAAGAAAAACATGAGAAAAGAACATACTAAAAAAGAGACAGTGACCAAATGGATTTCAGGAATAAACAAAACTTGCAGAAAAAATAGTTATTAAAATTAAAAACTCAACAGGTGGGTTACACAGAGATTAGACCATGTTAAAGAGAGAATTAGTGAACTGGAAAGCAGAGCTGAGAAAATCACCCAGCAACCAGCTTCTACCAATTAAGAGAAAACATAGAAATGGAAAATGAGAAATAAGAAGCTCAAGAAGGAAAGAGGAAAATGGAGGAGAGTCAATATTTAAAGAGATAACTGAAAAATTTCCAGAACTGATTAAAGATAGGGAATTTTCAGACAATAATAAACTCACACCTGGGCACATTGTTTGAAACTGGAGAACAACAAAGACAAAAAGATCTTAAATACATTCCAGTGGGTGAAGACTGAAAATTAACAAGTGAAATTAGAATTTAACGTAGTAATAAGCTTCACAAGGATAATAAAACAGTATAATAGGACAAAGGGTTTTACATGGGGCAGTCAGGAAAGGCCTCCCTGAGAGGGTGATGTCTGAGTTGTGCCCTGAATGATGAGAAGGAGACAGCAGACCTGTAGGAACAGTGTTCCAGGCAGAGGGACTGTCAAGTGTATGCAAAGACACCAATGCAGGAATGAACCTGGTGTGCTCTAGGAAAAGAAAGAAGGCTAGTGTGGCTGAGTACAGTGAATCTAAGAAAGAATAATGTGAAAGGAAGAACTGAGAATTCAGAAAGAGGCCATACCTCATAGGCCTTGTACAACAGGCAAGCAACTTTAACTCAGAATCAGCTATTTTTGTTCTATCCTAGACAGCATCTTTAAATTCTGAAAATGCTACACTTTCAGGTTCAGATCCTTAGAAAATGATTTGTAGGTGGTCATAAAATACACTCTTAAAAGTTTTGTGGATTTACCTCTATTTTTACAATAAGAAAGTTAAAGTCACTTTTCCCCTACTAACGGTTTTAAGGCTGTTTGAAGAGCTCCAGGAAGTAAGTATAATTGTTCAAGGGTACACATTTTTTTGGGGTGCACTGGGTGGTATGCGAGATCTTAGTTCCCCAACCAGGGATCGAACCCATACCCCCTGCAGTGGAAGCACGGAGTCTTGATCACTGGACTGCCATGGAAGTCCCAAGGGTACACATCTTGAAATGTGGGAGGCCATTACAGAAGAGTTGGGGATGAAGGAAAGTAAACTGAGGCAGAGGGATGATTCCACAGGAGTCCTGACCCATTGTTCCCTAGGTGTTATTCTAATCTCCCTTTCTTTGATGGTAGGGATCGTCACATTCTACTTTTGCATCCCTCCCAGTATATACTACACATGACAAATACTCCTTTAAGCTTTACTAGCTAAAAGAGCCCAGTTTCTTCCTTTCTGATAAAGGGCAAGCCCCTGCTAAGAAGTGAACCAAGATTCTGCTTTGTATGCAACCAGATACTAGGAAAGAATTTTTATGCTGTTTTGTTGGGTTCAATAATTTCCCGAAAGGACAAATAGCCTCGGCATGTTCCCCTAACCAAGCCAATAAATCCAGTCTGGTAAGATTCAGGCTCACCCCTCAGATTTGATAGTGTACTTTACCCCTTAAGGGCTCTAGGCTCCAGCTCCCTGGGCTCAGGAGCACCCAGTCTCCCATCCTCCAGCTGCAAAGTACTT
The DNA here is from genome assembly GCF_964270905.1 of Leucopleurus acutus. Classification (NCBI taxonomy): domain Eukaryota; kingdom Metazoa; phylum Chordata; class Mammalia; order Artiodactyla; family Delphinidae; genus Leucopleurus; species Leucopleurus acutus. Next base: position 25,843,187 of record NC_139156.1, read on the forward strand.
TAAAGGGTAAAGCCAAAACCTGGAACTAGTGACACACTTGAGAAAAGCCTAGAACCAATGGGGGGAGCTGCTGCTTCAAGATTTGGCTGCAGTGTGTGCTGCTGAAGGGGAGTCCCTGGGACCCCTGCTATAGGAGGGACTTGGTCCCTTTACTTCCACCTGTGAGGGTCCCCTGGAATAATTCTCTCTGGGGACTCTAGAAGACTGACACTCTCTAAGAATCCGAGGAAGAGTAACACAGTGAATCAGAACAAATCAAGGCATCTCACATATGAGTGAATTCGCCCTCAAGTGGCAATGAACACATTTAGACAACAAAGGCAACAAAACAGAGATGCATTTCCCAAAGTATGGTCCATAGGCCCCAAATCACCTGGGGTATTTGTTAAGAGTGTAGATTGAGGGCTTCCCTGGTGGCGCAGTGGTTGAGAGTCCGCCTGCCGATGCAGGTAACACGGGTTAGTGCCCCAGTCTGGGAAGATCCCACATGCTGCGGAGCGGCTCGGCCCGTGAGCCATGGCCGCTGAGCCTGTGCTCCGCAACGGGAGAGGCCACAACAGTGAGAGGCCCACGTACCGCAAAAAAAAAAAAAAAAAAAAAAGAATGTAGATTGAGAACCTCTGGGGGCAGAGACTGAAGAATTGCAATTTAATACATATTCCCCTGGTTATGCTCACATATATTCAAATTTGACAACAACTGCCCTAGATTTATAACAAACATACAATATAGGGAGGATGGGAGGGAGATGCAAAAGGGAGGAGATATGGGGATATACGTATATGTATAGTTGATTCACTTTGTTATAAAGCAGAAACTAACATACCATTGTAAAGCAATTATACTCCAATAAAGATGTTAAAAAAATACAATATACACAGTTCTGGCCCTCCAGAAGTGGAATAGTCTTACATTCTATTTCTATAATCTTGAACACATCCCAATAGTTACCCTCAAGAATTGCCACTTAGAATCAAGGCACATAAAATTATTTATACTCTCTCTGCCTCATTCCATAAAAAAATACAAATAACAGATCATAACTTAAATTTTTTAAAATGTGACACGTTAGTTATGTATGCTTCTATCCATACCAGTACTGCTACAGCCAAAGCTGCACTGCAACTGGATCCTCATTAAATAGCCCCCAAACAGAGCAGCCAGCAAAGAAATTAAAACCCATTTCCTGTGTTGCTATTAGGAACCTGAGTAACAAACTCAGAAAAAGCCACTTGATCGTGGTAGGAAAATCCCAGAGCAAAGATCGGAAGTTGCAACATATCCCATGGTTTTATTAAAGGCTACTTGTCCCAGTGCATGCAGGTCTGCGGGACCTGGCCGGCTGCAGCAGCTCAGGACATTGGGTTAACCTGCCACTCTTTCACCCCTGGACACTTACAAGGAAAAACAGTTCTACCTGGAGGTACCGCGGCAATCCCTCATCACTGACTTCTGCCACAGAATAAATGCACTGAGAAGTATGGCATCTTCAGCAAGGGATGGTGCAGGGAGCCAAGGGATACAATAGCAGTAGCATGCAACAGAGCAGGTGGCACTCGAGCAGAGCAGGATGGCAATTCTGCTATTTTGTGTCCACAGTTGGTCATGAGGGCAAGTCCCTCCCTTCGCATTAGCTTTATCACTGCTCCTCCTGCTTGAGAGCAGGGATTGCAAACTGCTGGCCCGTGGGCCACAGTGGGCCCACTAATGAGTTCTATGCCCACACGGTACCTTTTTAAAATTTTTTTTACAACTTTTTAAAAAAATGGAATTAACTGTCAACATCGTAAAATGAGAAGGATTCATAGAGAAATTCAGATTTCCAGCTTCTGGAAATCCAGGGCCCACATTCCCTCGGGGCCCTATTAGGCAGGGCCACAGACGTGTATGTGCTCTGGCTCCAACGCAGCCTCCCTGAATTCCCTCCTGGCCAGTAACCCCATCTGCTTGACTCAGGTGTGTCACTGCCTGGCCCCTGTGGACATCTGATTAGCTCCTCCTGCTCTCAAGTTCAGTAATACTCCGTTCATCCCCTCACCCTGAGGTTAAGGCCTACTGCAGAGGGCCAAATATAAATGGCAGACATCTGAACTCTCTACACTGAGGCTCCAGCAACATCTTACACACACCATATAAAATAGGCACCTAGACAAAAAGGAGGGCCCCTCTTCACTGGATGAGGAGAACACCTCTAGCGAATCAGGAAAACCTACGGCCACAACACTCAGGAAATGCGACAGAGAACCAAGTTCTGCCCAGTGCCTGTGTTTATCGAGCATTTAGCTAGGCATTTTTACCCATGTTATGTATTCCTCTCTTTTTACAGGAAACCAGGAAACTGAGGTTCAGAGTGATTACCCAGCTAGAACATCTTTTCTGGATCTAAAGCCCGAATTTTAGTGGAAGGAACAGGATGCTTAGGGGTTATCCTAACTTTCATGATAGATGCTGACAGGCACAAAAATGACAGATAAGATAAGGACTTTGCCTTTGAGGAACTCTGTAATTACTAAACTGTTAGGTTAAAAAAAAAGTTTATGTCTTAGTTCTGGTTGCAGAAAACCTTCCTGAAATATTCAGGTTCCTTCTGTGCCTTAATTAATAAGTATAGTCTAATCAACAGAATTCATTCTTTTTTTTTTTTTAACAATTTATAATGTGGCAAAGCCTCATGGTCATAATTTGGAGCAATGATGGTATATACACAACACACACATGTATCTAATCAGTTTATATAATACACATTTATATAGGACTCTCAAGCTTTTCAAACTTCAACAGCCAGCCTCACATTTGAGCCTGCCAGCCAGCACCCTACAAGAGATCAGAAGTGCTACCACCCTCATCTTACGGATAAGAAACTGACACTTAGCCTAAGGCTGCTGATTGACAGAATCAGGACTGTCAAAACCCTGGTCTTCTGACTTTTGGTTCAGTATTCTTTCTATGACTGGGTTCCAGCTCATCAAAGTCTTTGTTATATCCTGAAAATGGCTCTTGATCAAAAAAAATAATCACTTCTTTGCCTAGAAAGAGGTACAGTTTTCAAAAGGATCTGAAATACTGAAGGTACAGGTTAAGTTGCTGCTGTCTGTTGTGCTTTAAAAGAGATTCACCACAGTTTCACTGGACGGTGAAGAACACGTGGGGTGTCTCAGAGACCTTCCTCACTTTAAGCAAAGTTCTAACTTGAACCTCGTTTTTTCCCTCAGCAGTTCCATCCCACTGCAGCAGGCTTTTGTTGGGAGCAAAAGAAATAATAACAGGACTTGTCTTGTATGCTTGCCTGTCTAGAGACTACTACCAGAGATTTATTGCCAGTAAAAAGTTCCACGCTGTTCAAGGAAACCATCTGCTTCTACCTCAACAAAGGGTTACATTAAAAATGGTCTCCCCGAGAAGAGAAACAAGATTTAAAAACATCTTCGGATCCAGACGCTCTCTCCAAAAGACTTGAATAACTTTAAAGAACTTTCTGTATTTTAAGATCTTACACCTTAGAATTAAAAGAGACGCCACATGATTTAGAAGAGGGGAAATTTAGTATCCTCCTTTTCTATGTGTTATCGGAAATAGATTACAATAAACACAGGCCACAGCAACAGGGACCGGGCTTGGAATATGGCCTGTTATTAAAACAACTGTAGCCTAATTGTTCTTTAAGTTGTATAAAGTTATTTGAGCACTTCTGAGATCCTACCTTCTGGGGGGTGGTTATCCAGATTTTTCAGAGCAAGAGATAAAATGTCAGTTCCAGAAGGGCTTGATCTTATCTACTGGCCATAAAAAATTATCTTTATACCTGTCCTTGACAAGGCATAGTTCCTGCTGATTAGGGGCAACCAAGATGTCAAGATTCTAAATCTCTGGACAAAAAGTACCTATTGCTTAGAAAGCAGCAGGGAAAAGTATACCCATTTCCCCTTTATTAAAACATGTCAGTCCACCCTTCCTGAGGCCTGTGGCTTGTGACTGCCTCCTGAGCAGAGTGCCATGCACTAGGCAGCAGTAGTTTTCAGCCCAGAGTGTCTCCACCCTGGCATGACAGTCGGCCCTTGGTATCCACAGAGTCAATCCCAGGCCAGCTGAATCACAGATGCGGAACCCACAGATGCAGGAGGGCCAAGTGGACTTAGTCATTTTACATAAGAGACTTGAACATCCTCGGATTTTGCTATCCGTGGAGCTTGTGGAACCAAACCCCTGTGAATACTGAGGGACAACTGTATTGACATTTGGAGCCAGATAATTCTTTGTCATGGGGACTGTCCTGTGCTTTGTAGGATGTTTAGCAGCATCCCTGGCCTCTACTCACTAGATGCCAGTAGCAACACCCCACCCAACCCCCTAGATGTGACAACCAACAATGTCCAAACATTGTCAAATGTCCCTTGGGGAGGGAGGCAAAATTGCCTCCAGTTTCGAACCACCATTCCAGCCAAACTGAACCATACAACTTAGTGCAGAATTGTGTTCCACCCAGTACTGTCACCTGATTGTCCCCTGGGCTCCCCAACCACTCTGTAAATTCCCTGGGACAAGGATGAAGTCAATCTCATAAATGAACCTACCCTAGCAAAGGATCAGACATGCAAAAACCTTCAGAAAGTACTAATCCTGGTGACTGACGGTCAAGTAACCCCAAAGGCTAGTCCTCCTGCACGCTCCTTGTGACTCTTCAGTACGCCCTACAAACAGCAACATGAAGGGATCCTCCAAGAGTTAGGTCAGGGCTGTGGCGATGTGATTTCACATGATGACTGAAGAACGTACCAAAGGCTCTCTGGCCATGATAGGTTTACAGTAACCCAGCACAATCTGAGCCTGGCCCATCAACCCGAAACTTTACTCCTGAGGCAGGAGAGTGACTGCACATTCTATTTTCGTTGGCAGCCGGTCCCAACCTATCCTGGGCCTCCGCACCACACTCCAGAGCCACACCCCGAGGAGCAGGAGGTCACAGGTATTCACACCACTGCCGGGGGTAACCAGGGATTTCTAAATCCTTGAAGAAAACCACAGGATAGGCTGGGCAGTATTTGAAACCAAGAATGAGACCATGAAGAAATGGACAAATTCTTAGAAATGCACAACCTTCCGAGACTGAACCAAGAAGAAATAGAAAATATAAACAGACCAATCACAAGCACTGAAATTAAAACTGTGATTAAAAGTCTTCCAGGGGCTTCCCTGGTGGCGCAGTGGTTGAGAGTCTGCCTGCCAATGCAGGGGACACGGGTTCGAGCCCTGGTCTGGGAAGATCCCACATGCCGCAGAGCAACTAGGCCCGTGAGCCACAATTACTGAGCCTGCGCGTCTGGAGCCTGTGCTCCGCAACAAGAGAGGCCACGATAGTGAGAGCCCCACGCACTGCGATGAAGAGTGGCCCCCACTTGATGCAACTAGAGAAAGCCCTCGCACAGAAACGAGGACCCAGCACAGCCATAAATTAATTAATTAATTAATTAAAGAAAAAAAAGTCTTCCAACAAACAAAAGCCCAGGACCAGATAGCTTCACAGGTGAATTCTATCAAACATGTAGAGAAGAGCTAACACCTATCCTTATCAAACTCCTCCAAAGTATAGCTGAGGGAGGAACACTCCCAAACTCATTCTACAAGGCCACCATCACCCTGATACCAAAACGAGACAAGGATATCACAAAGAAAGAAAACTACAGGCCAATATCACTAATGAACATAGATGCAAAAATCCTCAACAAAATACTAGCAAACAATCCAACAGCACATTAAAAGGATCATACACCATGATCAAGTGGGGTTTATCCCAGGAATGCAAGGATTCTTCACTATATGCAAATCAATGAATGTGATAATACCATATTAACAAATTGAAGGAGAAAAACCATATGATTATCTCAATAGATGCAGGGAAAGCTTTCGACAAAAGTCAACACCGATTTATGATAAAAACCCTCCAAAAAGTAGGCATAGAGGGAACTTACCTCAACATAATAGAGGCCATACATGACAAACCCACAGCCAACATCATCCTCAATGGTGAAAAACTGAAACCATTTCCACTAAGATCAGGAACAAGACAAGGTTGCCCACTCTCACCACAATTACTCAACACAGTTTTGGAAGTTTTAGCCACAGCAATCAGAGAAGAAAAAGAAATAAAAGGAATCCAAATCGGAAAAGAAGAAGTAAAGCTGTCACTGTTTGCAGATGACATGATACTATACATAGAGAATCCTAAAGATGTTACCAGAAAACTACTAGAGCTAATCAATGAATTTGGTAAAGTAGCAGAATACAAAATTAATGTGCAGAAACCTCTTGCATTCCTATACACTAATGATGAAAAATCTGAAAATGAAATTAAGAAAACACTCCGATTTACCATTGCAACAAAAAGAATAAAATACCTAGGAATAAACCTACGTAAGGAGACAAACGACCTGTGTGCAGAAAATTATAAGACACTGATGAAAGAAATTAAAGATGATACAAACAGAGAGATATACCATGTTCTTGGATTGGAAGAATCAACATTGTGAAAATGACTATACTACCCAAAGCAACCTACAGATTCAATGCAATCCCTATCAAACTACCACTGGCATATTTCACAGAACTAGAACAAAAAATTTCACAATTTGTATGGAAACACGAAAGACCCCGAATAGCCAAAGCAATCTTGAGAAAGAAAAACGGAGCTGGAGGAATCAGGCTCCTGGACTTCAGACTATACTACAAAGCTACAGTAATCAAGACAGTATGGTACTGGCACAAAAACAGAAATATAGATCAATGGAACAGGATAGAAAGCCCAGAGATAAACACGCATATGGTCACCTTATCTTTGATCAAGGAGGCAAGAATATACAATGGAGAAAAGACTGCCTCTTCAATAAGTGGTGTTGGGAAAACTGGACAGCTACATGTAAAAGAATGAAATTAGAACACTGCCTAACACCATACAACAAAAATAAACTCAAAATGGATTAAAGACCTAAATGTAAGGCCAGACACTATCAAACTTTTAGAGGAAAACATAGGCAGAACACTCTATGGAATAAATCACAGCAAGATCCTTTTTGACCCACCTCCTAGAGAAATGGAAATAAAAACAAAAATAAACAAATGGGACCTAATGAAATTTAAAAGCTTTTGCACAGCAAAGGAAACCATAAACAAGACGAAAAGGCAACCCTAAGAATGGGAGAAAATATTTGTAAATGAAGCAAGTGACAAAGGATTAATCTCCAAAATTTACAAGCAGCTCATGCAGCTCAATTACAAAAAAACAAACAACCCAATCCAAAAATGGGCAGAAGACCTAAATAGACATTTCTCCAAAGAAGATATACAGATTGCCAACAAATACATGAAAGAATGCTCAACATCATTAATCATTAGAGAAATGCAAATCAAAACTACAATGAGATATCATCCCACACCAGTCAGAATAGCCATCATCAAAAAATCTACAAACAATAAATGCTGGAGAGGGTGTGGAGAAAACGGAACCCTCTTGCACTGTTGGTGGGAATGTAAACTGATACAGCCACTATGGAGAACAGTACGGAGGTTCCTTAAAAAACTAAAAACAGAACTACTATACGACCCAGCAATCCCACTACTGGGCATATACCCTGAGAAAACCATAATTCAAAAAGAGTCATGTACCACAATGTTCATGGCAGTTCTATTTACAATAGCCAGGACATGGAAGCAACCTAAGTGTCCATCAACAGATGAATGGATAAAGAAGATGTGGCACATATATACAGTGGAATATTACTCAGCCATAAAAAGAAACAAAATTGAGTTATTTGTAGTGAGGTGGATGGACCTAGAGTCTGTCATACAGAGTGAAGTAAGTCAGAAAGAGAAAAACAAATACCGTATGCCAACACATATATATGGAATCTAAAAAACAACAGAAAAAAAATGGTCATGAAGAACCTAGGGGCAAGACGGGAATAAAGACACAGACTTACTAGAGAATGGACTTGAGATACAGGGAGGGGGAAGGGTAAGCTGGGACAAAGTGAGAGAGTGGCATGGACATATATACACTACCAAACGTAAAACAGATAGCTAGTGGGAAGCAGCCGCATAGCACGGGGAGATCAGCTCGGAGCTTTGTGACCACCTAGAGGAGTGGGATAGGGAGGGTGGGAGGGAGGGAGATGCAAGAGGGAAGAGATATGGGGACATATGTGTATGTATATCTGATTCACTTTGTTATAAAGCAGAAACTGACACACCATTGTAAAGCAATTATACTCCAATAAAGATGTTAAAAAAAAAAGAATGAGACCATGTGTCACAGTTCAGTGGAAGCTCCTGTGAGCATGTATGTTAAGCAAGAGAACCAAACAATAAAGAATATTCTGTCCCCCTTCATGCAATGCCCAAGGGAACCAATGTCTTCTGTGAGACACAGTCCCAGCAAAATATACGCCACTTGCAGGAAAATAAGTCACTGTGTCACACTCCGGCCAGCCGTTCTCAAAGCCTGTCTCCCTCTCTACTGAGATGTATACAGCTTTCTGCCACTGCCCCTCCTCTCTTTCAGTTAAAAGAACAAGACAGGTCAAGCAAGTCACCTAGAATTGAATCACCATTTTTAGCAACAGATGCCTCTTGTGAGGTCCACGTTCAAGTCCAGTTGAGCCCTGCCCACAGCAGCAATGGCTACAGAGGGGGCACAAAAATGGCTAAACCAGGTCAAATGCAGGGCTGTTTCAACTCACTGTTGCTACAAATTAGCAACAAATAGAGTCAAGAAGTGCCAGGGAGGAACTGGTATCCAGCTGCTGGGGAGTCAGGGCAGGGGAAGGAATTTTATAGCACAGTTTTTGGGGTTTTTTTCCTCCAAGTAGTCCCAAATTATTGTTTTCCTGGACTAAAATTTACCTCTTCAAGGAAAAGGGGTGGGAGGGGGTGGATCAAACTCATGGGATATTACTGGAGGAAGTGAATGTTTTCTTTGGCTCCATCCTGGATAAAAGTTTCAAAATCAGCAGATACAGTCTTCTTTTCCACCAAGTTACTGTCCAGTCCACTGGCTTCTCTTTGCTTTGATAACAAGAATGTGATGAAAAACAAGCACATTCCTCTTAAAAAAGCAGCTTCTTGCAACAGAGATGGTTGCGGGGGGGCGGTGTTTAAAAAGTCACCTGAAAGGGCTTGGACGGGAACCATCCTTTCTGTTAGGTGACTATAGGGAACTGAGGTGTTCTACGGAGCTGTCGCTCGTAGTTTTCACTGATTTTTACAAATCAGTTCCAAATCAGTACACCTCTGGTAGTACAAACAAGTGTTACTTGGTGTTTGCTGCATTTATATACAGCCAGTTCCCTTCCAGCAGGGTCTTGCTTACTTTGTCCTGAACCTGGTAGAGAGGCTAATTAAAATCAGCACACATAGGAGGGTAATGGTGACTGGGACACTCAGTCCCGTGCAGAGAACAGGGCCACAGGGAGAAGGTCTGGCAGCAGGTTTGGTGCGGGAACCCTACCAGCGATGTGCAACAGCAGGACAGCACTGAGGAGACGTGGCCTCCAGAGCTACCGCTGCCACACGTTAGCTCTGTGATCTCAAATAGATAATTTCTTGACTTTCCGCTGCCTCACAGGTGAAAGGAGATAAGACCTCCTACCTGATGGGTGGCTGTCGTGACATTAATCAAAGTATCATGTCAACGTTGGCTGATATTCAGCAGTGTAGGGGTTAAATTGGAAGTTGGAAAATTCCATCTGCCCTCTCCCTGTGCACGGCTCCCGCGCTTGCAGCTCCAGGCTGCCTTCCCTGTGTCCAGGGAGTAACTGGGGTTCAACACTCTGGCTGCCCTGTCACATTCAGCACCAGGCCAAGCAGGGGCCTTTTCAAGAATACAAACAGCCCCCTGTGCCTCTACCCGTACATTCCAACCTGGGCAAGGGCACACTGCCTGAGCGGGCCCCAGACCCACCCCACTTTCACTGGAGGCTACTCATTTCAGTATCAGGGATCATCTCACTTCATCAGTGAGGGCAATTTGGGGGATAATTTTCCCACAGAGAAAGGCAACATTCGAGGTACAGGATATAAATTCCTGTCTTGATGGATCTAGCCTGCATCCCAGCAACTAGAACTTGCCATCAACTGGTCCTTCCACATACCTACAGTGCAACAACTGAGACCACTGGACTGTGGAAAGGACCACCTGCAAAAGCCTCCTTTCCACAACTCTGAACTGTACCACTCCATTCCTAATGTCACTCGCCCACCGCCACCTGCCTAACGTTCCATCACCTGCGTGCTTGTTCTACACCACCTGCCTGACTGTGAGGGCATGGATAGTTTCTATTGATACCTCTTTGTATCCACAACGTGCTTTGAGTAGAACAGGTGCTCAATACTTTTCAGATATAGAAGTTAGTCGTAAGAATCCTTCAGCATTAAAAAATCAATACCTTCTGAATTAAACATGAAATAGAATTCATTCAAATCAGCAGACCAAGAACATTCTGTTGCAATCTTGTTCTCTGAAAATCAGTGATCCATCTGTTAGGTATACAGGATGGATTCCCTCTTAACCAGAAAACTCATTTTCTAATCTTGCCAGATAACGAAGGGATGGCACGCTCAACTGCGTGTTGTATCTAAAATCTGGCACGTGGTGCCGTAGCCCAAAAGTTCAGTAGCTGACTCTCTTCCAAACTTCAGCCCCATTAAGCACAAAAGACTGTTCTCTAGACAACACTGTAGCTTCCAGGGGGCTGTCTTAACTGTCCCTTGACTGGAAGAACTAATACAGCCTTGAGGCCTATCTGCCCTTCACAGACACTGAATTCATGCCACACTCATTATTAGATTGAAGGTCCCTCATGCCTCCCTCTTTCTCAGTGTCATAAAGGACACCAATACTCGATGAACCGAGGTCTTTGTTTTGTCTCAGGCATACTTAATACCAAGACTCACAGATGAGTTTCCCTTCTCATCTGCAGGAGAAAACAAAAACAACACTCCCAACCTGATCTGTCTGGAATGCTCTTTCCCCAGCTCATATGTCTGGTAAACTCCTACTCATCCTCTGAGACTCAGATCAGATATCACCTTCTCAGGAAAGCCTTCTGTGCCCACCCCCCTCCCCAAGCCTGATTTAGATGCTTTCCCACCCTCTGCTGTCCTAGTCCCTGGGGATCCTCTGTTCCGGGCTTTAGCACATTGTCATGTAATTATTTCCCAGCTACTAAAGTGCAGGTGGGGGTGGGGTTTGCTCAGAGTGGGGCCAGACACTGCCTGGGTCCGGGTCACCTGGGGAACACAACAGAAATGCAGATTCCTGGGCCCTGGGACCACACCTACGGAATCTACATTTTAATAAGCCCCACTCCCAGGTGATTTTTATGCATTTTGAGAACTACTGCATTAGAGTATGAGCTCCTTGGAAGTAAGGATTGTGCTTTATTTATCCTTTGTGCCAGGTTCACATTCATTAAGTGCAGAGGCATTATTCAGTAGATGCTGCATGCATAAGAATCTTCCACAGGGTAAAATGTAAAAGGGCACTCAGAGACAAATGTCTCATCTGGTACCTGGGCCTCCTAGAAACAACCTTCCGAAAACACGCCCCAACTGGAACAAGGCATTAATCCAATTCCACTTTCACAGACACTGATAGGTAGTGAGAAAAACACCAGGCTTTGTAATTAAAAAACCTGGGTTTAAAACAAACAAACAGAACTTCGATGACCATTTCCCTAGCTAGCTGAGCAACTCTGGACAAGTAGCTTACCTACTGTAAGCCTCAGGATGCACTTCTGTAGAAACAGAATCACACTACCACGTAAGACAGGGGTGTTATGTGGATTAAGAGGGAAATAATATATGAAAGCACATATATATATTGTGTATGATAAAGACTAACAGCATATATGTTTTGTGCCATTTTCTTAAAAACAGAATTATCACCAAGTAATCTTTAGAAGGCTGGCTTTTACATAGCTCCAATAAAAAACAGTTACACTGTCAGACACAGAAATGCTAGAAATATACAAAATTATGTTACCAAAAATACTCAGGGTTTTTACAGGCAAAGTTTGAATCACAGAAGCCTAAGGCAGAAAGGGCCTCAAGAGGTCCTCTAGTTCGGCCCTCTATCAGGAACCCGTTCAGAAACAAGAACAAAGATTCACCTGCTGTGGATCCTCTGAGATGCTCCCCACAACCAACCCAGTTCTTCACTCCACCTACCTCTGCATCCTTTCACTTAACTGAGCAGAGGTTACTGGACACGAGCAAGACTGATAGTAAATTACACTGGTACAGTAAGTAGTGGCCTCCCAAGTCTCAGTCAATGCACAATGACCAAATCCCAGGGCAAGAGCTCCTGCCTACTATATGCTTCATCTCTGTAAAGGAACCAGTCCTCTAGCTTCTTGTTTCCTTACGTTTTTTGCTAAATGCCTATTCTCAGTCAGCCAAGGTGCTAGTGTTTTAAATATTCTTTTGTGAAATCTTCCCAATGACTCTTCCAGTAGGTTTTATTGTTTCCATTTCAAAGATGAGGTTCAGAGCAGTTAAGCAGCCTCTGAGACCCAGGTGGGGAGCCAGGACATAGACTTGGGTCTTTCTGGTTCCCCAGCCCTGCTCTTTCCACTGTATCAGGCAGTTTCCAGCCGCTATCCCCTGCCTGCTGACATAACATGGGATGCTTCATCCATCCTATTTCCAACGCTGCTCAAAATCCTTGCCAGGGCTTACTCTGCCCATGGGTTAAAAGGACAGCCTTTCTTGAGGGGCAGAGGAGGTGCTCAAAAAGGGCCCCCAACGCTCTGCCTATCAGCTGCATCAAAGGAACTCTGAAGATTAACAAGGGCAGTAATGGAACGTGCGGAGCTTTTCAGAAAAGCTTACTTTTAAAAGAATTTCAGGCAATCCAAGGGAGACTAGCACTTTTCTAAGAGTGAGGTTAAACCAGCAGTCCCTAGCAGTGACTTTCTTTGCTAAGGCTTCTGGTTTGATCACATCTGTGGCTTTTCCTCCCCCAAGAACAGGCAGTAGAGGGTGTGTGTCTGTCCCCACCCCCTCTTACAGCCGCCACTGGTTACAGTTACACATTCCGATACAGACGTGCCTCTCAGACCAAAGAGGGGGCAGGGGTGGCCAGCTCTCAGAAGCCCTGGAACAAATAGTTGGCAACAGCTGTGTTCTCAGAAGACCGCGGTTGGTCGCTCGCTACTGTTTTCTCATTCCACACCAGGTTATCGGCTATAATTCAGTGCCCCTACTTCAAACAGCCGCGCGCAAAGCAATCGAGTTTCTGCCACAGGGGTCTGCTGGCTTTGAAAAATCGGTCAGGAAGGCCAAAATGTGGTCAGTGCCACCCCCACCCCTCTGAGGCATTCAGGCTGTCCCTCAGTCACACAGCCCGGACCACACGCTGAGGAGGAGAAAGCCTCCGGGCGCCCTACCCTGTAAAAGAAGGCCCCGACCCCAACTCAGAATCTCTTCAGAACCAGGGAACTGTGAAGAAATCTCTGCTAACTAGCCAAATCAAAATGGAGAAGGAATAAAAGGGGTTTTGATCAAGAATCCCGCTCTGCCTCTCCCCCTCCCCAGCCTCACTCAACTGTTTCCTCCCTAAGGCTTTGGTAACGGTTTTATGGTGCTAATGGAAAATCAGAACGGAGGGCCCCAGAGAGACCTCGGTGAGGTAGGGGGTTAAGACACGGTGGCTCTGGGAATAAGGAGCAACTAGCAGGCAGGAAAGGAAGACTGGAAAATTCTGTGGGAGTTGGCCTGTTTTAACTGCAAGACATTTTCTAAAAGGTTCCCTCCGCCCAAAGCAGCAGGATGATAAACTCCCACCCTTCTTCCCTTCCCGAACCCGATCCACGGACCACCCGTTCCATTACCTGTCTAAGACCCAAAAGGAAAGGCATCCTGCAAGAGCATCGTCCACACTAACGTTGGGAAAAAAGGGCTTTTTAAAAGTTAAGGTCTTGGAATGAGCATTTTCCCTGGTGGGCCTGGTACTCAGCAGTCCCGGTTAACCGGCCTTCCTTAGCAAAGAAGAGAAAGTAAACAGACTCCTGGGACCAAGCAGGCACTCTGCCTCCTGCTCTCCTCACTGCTTCCCCCCACCAGCCTCCCACCCCCCCGCCTGGCTCCGACCCACCCCCACTTTCTCGTGACATATCTCAGACGCAGCAAAGCTGAAGCTGTCTGCCAAGGGGGAAATGACATCAGTTCAGGCACGGCAGAAAAAACTCCAGACAGCTGCTGCTGTGGAATACTGAGAAGGATGTGCTGCAAACCTACGAAGGCCTGCCCTGGACCCACCTAGGGCTGGAGCCCACAGCAGGAGGAGGATGGGGGCTGCTGCCCGCTGCCCGCTCCCATCGGCTCTGAGCAGGCTGGGCTGTACATAAATCAAGACTCTAAGGCTGAACAGAGCTACACTTCTCTGAATAACGACTAGATTCTAATAGCTCCCAAGGTCTTGTTTCTCCTCCTTGGGAAAGAAAAGGAGGCCAGGGGCTGTCAGTTTCACAGAAACTTTTCCTCCCCCCACCCCTGCCAGAGCTGGTGCTCAATAAAAGTGCACTCTGGCCTGGTTGTTTCAACTTTCTCTAGGGATGGATGCAATTCAGAGACAGGTTGGAGAGGCACCCCTCCCCCAGTGAAGGCAGGACCTGCTACCTTGGGCGCTGACCTCTCAAGCCCTCGCTTCGACAGGAGAGTTTATATTTCATAAACAAACTGTGTGTACAGGTGCCAACATCTTTCCTCACTTGTCTTACAAAAGGTACAACAAGTCCCACGGCTGCCTCCAAGTTGCCAGTGAAGCAGATCATCTATATTTAAACCAACTCTTGCTTCTGAAAAGTTCACCACCTTAGGTTTGTCAGGCTTTCTTCTCTAAGCTCAGTTTATGGAGAAAACGGCTCTCTATAAGGTTGGCGTCCTCATCTGACTTCTCCCAGTCAGTGGTATAAGCCAACTCTCGTCTGGCCACTGTTCCCTCAACAGCAGGTCACAGTCGCTCCCTCCAGTCCTGAATCCTCCACCAAGAACAACACTAGCTAAGGTCCGTGTTTGGATTTGGACTTGCAGAAATGACTCTCAAGGAGAACAATCTTCAGAGGAACTTTATGAACCCAAAGTTACTTTCTAATAATTATATTTCTGTCACTCAAAGCAAGTATATCTCCTTTCTTTTTACTTTCTGCAACAATTTTCTTTCAGTGATACTTATCAAAGGCCCCCATGGGACTGGCACTGTGCTGAGCAGACCCAGGTAAGTCAGAAATGATTCTTGCAAATTAGTATCTTTCACCTCCACCTAGGACAATAAATTAGCAGTACGTAACACTTACAGCAAGGTAAGTTGCCAAAAGTACTTAGTGAATCCAGCCAGACACAAAATGTGCTTGTTGCAGGTCTACTGACGGTCAAGGTCACATCGACTTTCCTGACAAGGAAACGAATGAGCCAAGCCAGCTGGGCCATATCCTGGAGGCTCACAGAAAAATGACTCACAGCCTCATTGCTTTGCAGAAGGGAAGAGGGGTGAAGTGGCTTCTGCTGCTGCAGGTGTTTGGGGACTAGGGAGCCATTCTTCAGCAAATATGTATTCTCAAGACACGGTCATCCAGTCTATCCCATGCCTTGCAGCTACCCTCACATACAGGCCGAACTGCCAGACAGGCGGGCCTGGACGTCGAGGCACAAGAAAGAAGAGGCTGCTTCCAACGCCCTCCTTTCATTTCCTCAGTTCCCTGGCAACCGCCGACCATCCCAAAACACATGCAGCATTATTAACTTTGACAATCAAACTGGAGGAAGGGGCATCCTCAGCCCCTCCTGGGCAACTCTGGTCTGAACCTACCTAACAAGAGAGAGTTAGGTGACACCTGCAGCTCTACAGAAAGAGTACATGGCATAAGTGTACTTATTCATTCATTCATTCCACACCTATTGAATGCCCACAGCGTGCCAGGGCACTGGTCTAGGTGCTGGAGGTACTGCCATGAGCAAAACAATCAAGAACCCTTGCTTTAATGGGCAAAGGAAACATTCCACATTTCCAAATAATATTTATCAGCAGTCATCTCTGAATAAGTGGAACTGCAACAAAATTATTAGAAATCCAAAAATAATCTTGTGAAAGTTCAAGCTAAATTATCAAAATTGCAACATAGGCTGCCCAATTTCCTCCCAACCTAATGAATCATCCTTTTATGGATGCTACTCAAGACAGCGTTTCTAATCAGCATCTGCCTACTTTTATCTCCTTATAAGACTGTAAGTTCCTTGTGCAAGGCAGCATTAAACCCAAAACATTACACCGAGCACAACACCATATACTCTAACAAAGTGATCACTAAGAATGGCTTCTTTCTCACTGATCTACTTTTCCTTGCCCCTAGTCCCTGACCAACCCTCACTGAGCGCTAAGATTTGGGGGATGAGGAGAAAAAGAAGCTGAATTGGCAAATGCAGGCATTCCCAGGAAGGCGAGTTCACTTTTCTCCATGCTCTACAAATATTATAACCCAGGGACACAGCAGTCAATTTGGGGATTTAAGAGGCAAGAGAATAATCAGCAGTTTCTGCTAGTCTGAGAAAAAAGGGTTCTTTTATGTAAGTGATCCAGGTTCATACATGGTGGACCAAAGCTAAGTCAAATCCTTCTTCAAACGTTTTGGTCATCTGCCTGACAATGCAGAATTTAATTCAATGCTGAATTCACCAATTTAAAAAAAAAAAAAAAAAAGGAAGAGTCACACTAAACTGGGATGGAGCAGGATCATGTTGTCAAAATGTTGCAATTTAATCCCACTACTGGGCATATACCCAGAGAAAACCATAATTCAAAAAAGACACATGCACACCAATGTTCACTGCAGCACTATTTACAATAGCCGGGTCATGGAAGCAACCTAAATGTCCATCGACAGATGAATGGATAAAGAAGATGTGGTACATATATACAATGGAATGTTACTCAGCCATAAAAAGGAACGAAATTGGGTCATTTGTAGACATGTGGATGGGCCTAGAGACTGTCATACAGAGTGAAGTAAGTCAGAAAGAGAAAAACAAATATCGTATATTAACGCATATATGTGGAATCTAGAAAAATGGAACAGATAAACCGGTTTGCAAGGCAGAAATATAGACACAAATGTAGAGAACAAACGTATGGACACCAAGGGGGATGAACTGGGGGGGGGGGGAACTGGGGGGGAACTGGGAGATTGGGATTGACATGTATACACTAATATGTACAAAATAGATAATAAGAACCTGCTGTATAAAAATATAAAATAAAATTCAAAAAAAAAAAAGTTTCAGTTTAACAACTGTTTATGGCCCCAAGCAATGTCTGAGACATCCTTCCACTGACCCAGAGCTCTCTTTCCCAGTTCAGAGAACTCACAAAGATAGTAATGCTGGAAATCCTTTGGATTAACTTATTATTTAAGAAGACAGGGTTCGGGGCTTCCCTGGTGGCGCAGTGGTTAAGAATCCTCCTGCCAATGCAGGGCACACAGGTTCGAGCCCTGGTCCGGGAAGATCCCACATGCCGCAGAGCAACTAAGCCCGCGAGCCACAACTACTGAGCCTGAGCTCTAGAGCCCGCAAGCCACAACTACTGAGCCCACGTGCCACAACTACTGAAGCCCACGCACCTAGAGCCTGTGCTCCGCAACAAGAGAAGCCACCACAATGAGAAGCCCGCACACCGCAAAGAAGCGTAGCCCCCACTCACCGCGACTAGAGAAAGCCCACGCACAGCAACAAAGACCCAACGCAGCCAAAATAAATAAATTAATACCAAAAAAAAAAAAAGAAGACATACTGCAAAGCATATATGTTCATGGCTAGTAGAATTCATTCCTTCACTGTACTTCATTTAAGAATCTTTTGGCAACGTTTTCTAAGCAGCCTATGCATTTATAATCTTTAAATTCTGGGAAGGAGGCGGGGAGAGACAGTTATTTATTACTGACAATAAGCCAGCCTCTGTGCTAGGACTTCATTTAACCAACATCTCACTTAATGTGACAACAATCCCATGATGTAGGTATTATTATCTTTATTGTTCAGTTGCAGAAACTGAAGCATATGGAGACCTTGCCCAAGGAAGAGCAGAGGAAGTAGGCAGAGGAAGAGCAAGGATTTGAATGAAGTCTCTGGCTCCAAAGACTCTTTCCTTTACAATAATACAGGAGTCATGATATTAAACCAGAAGTTACCAATAAGGCAAAAACCAGAATTGAGGGTCAGTCGAACGCTGAGCAGACATGCATGTCCCTGGTCTGTGCTCCGGAATCCTGTCTATAAGACTGTCACTTATACCGGATCTGACAGTGGTGTTCCCAAGGGTGGAGTCAGGGCGCTGGGGCCCCAGGACTCCCATTCTGACCCACTCTGGGGCTGAGCTCTGTGAAGTAATGACTGGGGAAGTCCTGAAGTTCTCATATGTTCCCAACACACAATGGGTCCCCACACAAGGAGCAAGCTGGCATGGAAGGTCTTCCGTGCCTTGGATCTCAACTAACCTGGTGAAGTGCTTGTCATCTGGCCAGTGGAGGCTAAAGGAGACTAGGGTTGAGGGCCCCCGAGTTTCTCATTTCGCAATCAAGGAATCTGAAGAAAGAGGGTTTTGTCAGAACAGGACAACTGCCAGGCTTCTAGGGCAGGAGATAATCTCCAGACCTAAAGCCTTTTTATTTCCAGGAGTTTTGAGTAGAGGCTGCTAGGTCGACACAGAACATCTAAGATAAAAATAAAAGACCTTTCTTATCTTTCTCGGGTTGTGCACAAGCACATTTAATTGCCCTAGAGTTCTGACTCAAAAAACACAGAAATGAATACTAACCCAAACCCCAAACCAATGGGAGCGCCAAAATCAAAGTCAAACCAAGATATCGTCATGTCATGAATGCCAGGCTTGGCATCAATAAAAGGATCCTGAAGTAATTATTTTGGGGAATGCCATAGGAAGAATTCCAAGCCCAGAACAAAGATTTGCAGAACCTTGCCAAGTAGAAATGTTAAGGACTGCTCAGCTGCCAGAAACCAAGAACACTAGATTATCTGTGTCCTGGGGCTGGACAAAGGCAGACATGTAGCAAGCCTGCCGAGGCAAGAAAACACACCTCTCCTGGGCTCCGAGCAGGACAAGGAGTTCTACAAGTCACAGGGCTTGTTTCTTCTACAAGGCGTCCATGAAAACCTGTGGATGCTCTCCTGCTATTGTACTGAGTCTTCCCAGAAGTTGTCTGGGCAAACAGCCCTCAATTGCAATCACTTGCTAAACATCAAATGATACATTTCAGAGAGGGAGGATCTTAACCTACGCTGATATCTCATATTTTACAGATGAAAAACATGAGCTTCAGTGACGTTAGGTAATCATTCAAGGACACACAGCTAGTAAGTAGTGGAGCCAGCATTACAACCAGGTCTGTGTGGCTCCAGAATGGCTTGAACACGCATGGAGACAGTATTTTGATATTATACCCGTCACTTCCCCCTCTTCTGTGACATGACAGTCACAGTCGCATCCAGCCACCCAGGATATACCATGGAGATGAGAAGGATGCAACACTGGATGAACTGGTCTGGCCCTGGAGGACTGATTTATTCGATTACACAGTTAGAGAGAAAAGACGGCAGACACAGAGACAAACGTAGGCACCCTACAACAAATGGGAGGGGAGGAGTAGAGGCAGTAAATGCACGAAGGGCTTGAAGAAAGGAAGCTATTGAGGGATAAAATGGCCAAAGAAAGTTTTACCAAGAGATGGCTAACTAAAAATCATGTAGGGTTTGCGGGGAGAAGGTGAACACATTAAGCAGGGCCAAGCATGACTGAAAGCATGGAAACAAGGGCACACGGGGCATCTGAGAAAGGCAGACGATGGGCAAAGATCAGCTGGAGGTACAATGCATACATGTGTGTATTTACTGAGTACCTGTAACCAGCATACCTTTTCTTTCTGATGACTACTACTAAAATATGATAAATCTTGAAGTGGACTTTGGGGGGGGGGATGTGGGAGGTGGAGAGAAGACATCCATGGCAATGGTACAGCCTTAGCCCTTTAAAAAGAGAGAAAAATCCTGGTGGCGCAGTGGTTAAGAATCCGCCTGCCAATGCAGGGAACACGGGTTCGAGCCCTGGTCCGGAAGATCTCACATGCCACTGACCAACTAAGCCCGTGTGCCACAACTACTAAGCCTGCACTCTGGAGCCCGTGAGCCACAACTAGGTGCCCACGCACCGCAACTACTGAAGCTCACGTGCCTAGAGCCCGTGCTCCACAACAAGAGAAGCCACCACAGTGAGAAGCCCTCGCACTGCAGCAAAGAGTAGCCCCCGCTCGCTGCAACTAGAGAAAGCCCGTGCACAGCAATGAAGACCCAACACAGCCAAAAATAAATGAAATAAAATATATATATAGAAATAGCTCATAAACAATCACAACAAATAAACTTTAAAAAAAACTTTTTAAAATAAAAAGAGAGAAAAATCAAAGTAGCGGAAGCTGAAACCAGTTTACAACAGCTTCCTAAGGCTTCTGCCTCTTGCTTCTCTGCCCCCTAACAAGAAAATCCTTTCCTGCTGACAATCAATCACCCCTCTGATATTTACCACCTTCGTGGATAAACATTTACTGCCCTCTCTGGAGAGTCCAGGGGTCTCCGAAACTCACCACTGACAGGGGGCTGTCACTGATGGTTAGTGTGCTGTTGCTGGATCGGCAACTTCAGCTTTACCAAGTACAACAGCAGCCTTGTTTGTTTTTATACCAAAATGCTAGGTTCATTTTTCCTGCCCTGAAAACAGTTCACCAAACTGTCAAGTAGCCAAGAATTACATGAATATCAGCAAGCTACAACTCAGGGCTGTCCCCAGAAACATTTCATGTCTCCTCACAAATTGCTCTCTAAACCAAAGATCGGAATAAGAAAAAAAGGGGGGGGGGGGACCTAGGTCACACCAACTACATGATACACTCTCACATGTAACTTGGAAAGAGAATTCCATTTAGGAAAATTAGTCTTCAAGGTCCCCACTAAATCTGATTTCATCTTTCACTTATATTTAAATTTAGGGCAGGGTAGAGAGAGACTCCACTTTTGGTGCAATGGTGGTAGGCCCAAGGAAAGGGCTAACATCATGGTCATTTTATTAAAGGTACCTCAACTCTAAGTCCCTGGAAGCAGCTCCGGGCCCCCTGGATGCAAAGCCATAAGAGCAAGTATGCACACTCTCCAGCGAGAGATCATCTTGGTTGTGATTTTATAGGAAAATCCATTCTTTTTTTTTTAACATCTTTATTGGAGTATAATTGCTTTACAATGGTTAGTTTCTGCTTTATAACGAAGTGAATCAGTTATACATATACATATATCCCCATATCTCCTCCCTCTTGCATCTCCCTCCCACCCTCCCTATCCCACCCCTCTAGGTGGTCACAAAACAGGGAGCTGATCTCCCTGTGCTATGCGGCTGCTTCCCACTAGCTATCTATTTTACATTTGGTAGTACCACTCCCTTTTTCACGTGCTCATAAATTCAGCAAAGTTATTTATTCTCAGGCCTATCTCCTCTTCTATAGTATAAGCAACTTAAGGGCAAGATGGGTAACTTTCATTTCTTGGTCCCTCACAATACCAAGTAATGCCTCACACAAAGCAGGCCCTCAAGAAAAACTGGTTACATGGATGAAGAGAATTGATGACTAAAGAGAAGATGGTAAAAATGAAGCTAATGCACCTAAATCCCCAAACATTTGGGCAGGTGACTTTTTCTGGTCACAGAAACCTGAAAAACAGCTAAGAGATAAGGAGTGCACCTGGATGGTACTCTGAGCTCAGGAGGCTTGATGAAGGGATTGCGAAACCCTCTGGCTATCTAATTTCTCAGCTGAGGAATTTAAAGCACTTAAGCCATCTCAAAAGCAAAACTGCCTTCCTCCAGGCAGAGCTGGGACGTGATCTAACGCCCCCATGACAGTTTTTCCTTTATGGGGAATGGGATGAAGCGGCTTCTGGTTTTGCCTCCCGTTCACCAGAAACTCCATTAGCAACACTTGGAAGTTGCCTTTTTTGCTTAAAGGATTGTGAAACTTAATAAGCCCCTAGTTGGGGGCTTCCCTGGTGGCAGAGAGGTTGAGAGTCCGCCTGCCGATGCAGGGGACACGGGTTCGTGCCCCGGTCCGGGAAGATCCCACATGCCGCGGAGCGGCTGGGCCCATGAGCCATGGCCGCTGAGCCTGCGTGTCCGGAGCCTGTGCTCCGCAATGGGAGAGGCCACAACAGTTGAGAGGCCCGCGTACCGCAAAAAAAAAAAAAAAAAAAAAAAAAAAAAAGGAAGGCCTAGTTGGAAACACAGCTCCTGGCACTAGGCCTTCCCTCAGTTCCTGGATCTTATGTATATCAAATACTACCTCCTCCTTCCTTAGGCTGTTCGGTAACCAAATCTACTCCAGGTCTAAGATTTCATGGTCAAAAATACCAGCGGAAAACTTTATGAAAACTTATCCCTCCCATAAGCTGTAGGGAGTGGGGAAACTTCTGGAACATGCACGTCCACACCCCAAGTAAAATGATGACTGAAGGTGGTGAAACTGGAGAGGGAATCACACCAGATGCAGGGATGCTGGACCTTCCGTCACATTACACCCAACCACAGGCCACACCTGAACCCTGGATTCCCAGGCCGCAGAGAGTGAGGCAACACAGGATGACAGCACTTGCAAAAACACCTTGACCGGAGTCCAAATCGTGAAGAAAGCACTACAGCAACGCAGAAGTGGGCAGGAAGACCCTACTCTATAAGTAGAAAACTTAGGGGGAAAACGCTGGAAGGCCTTTGAGAAAGCATCCCCCATCACAGCAAGAAGTCAGCACAAGTCACTCTCCCTCCCTGAAAAGAAGTAGCAGGTGCCAATATCTGATATTTTATATCCAACATTCCAAAGTCCTTCACTTTTCTCAAGATGCACCTTCTTGGCAAGATGTGCTCAGTATTATTGAGAATTACATTTTTTTTTCGGCCACACCATGCAGCTTGTGGGATCTTAGTTCCCCGACCAGGGATTGAACCCAGGCCCTTGAAAGTAGGAGCACAGGGTCCTAACCACTGGACTACCAGGGAATTCCCAGTATTATAGAAAAGGTGGCACTAACCAATGAGAGACACAATAAAGCATCATCCTTGCAGAGATCTCAGGTTTATAAACTACTTTCATATCCCTTTTCATTGTTCCTTATATCAGCTGGTGATAGGGCCAGGCAGTTACCATCCCCACTTGCCGGGCAGTACACTGGTCTGGAGTGTGAGTTGACCTAGGACTAGACCTAGGGTTTCTGACTGAAGAGGCAGAGGTCTTCCCATGGAACCCCAGTAATTGACTGCCTAGGGGCAGATTTTCCTTTAAGCTAGACTCTGTCAGGGCTCTGGCACTCTACCATGCTACCACCTATTCTCATGACCCCGGGCCAATTACTTCACCTCTCTGAGCCTTCAGTACTTTTATCAGCATCACCCAGAGACCGCTCCGAGGCAGCCATTTCTGCGATAAGAGGCTCACATGGTTAAAGAAGTTGACCGACCCTTTTGGAGATTCACGATGCCTGTGTTTTACGGTTAAGCCTCTGAAGGGTCCCACAATTAAGAAGCCTGTTCAACCCTAAATCTCCTACATTTCAAACGGCACGGCCTCTCTTACCAAACATCTGTTCATAGCATCATTATCTCTACGGTGTCTTTCTTTGCCTCCAAATTCTACGTTCCACCTCTCCCTCAGCAGCATTGCTCATTAGCCATGAGACACCCCCCCACCCCCACCCCCGCCGCCAGTACTGTACCTTGAGGGTGGGCATGGTCAGCCAGACACGGGATGGGGACACCCAGCCTAGGCCCTGGAGAGCTGAAAGAGAAGATACGCAAACAGGGTCTCCTCATTTTCCTAGGTTTCTCTGAACATTTGTGCAATCTCAGATAAGAACAGGATTTTTCCAAAAATTCTCCCTACACTAGAAATTGAGGGCAAAAGTCATAAGTTAATCTTTCACTTTATATACTGGGAAGAGGTTGGAAATGGATATGTGTCCAAAAAAAAAAGTTTTGAGAGGGAGAAAGGGGGGAGCGGGCTGCTATGATTAAAACTTCACCACTAGACCTGTTCAAGTAAAAAAGAAAAAGCTGTGGTTGGAAGAGCACTTTTGATACTCATAGGATTGAAGCGTGTCACTGGGGAGTAACTTTTTTAAAGTAGTGTGACACAGGGTTAATTACTCATGAAAACTGAAGAACTATCATAATTAGCTGAATTTTCTAATAGTATTTTTACCCCTAGATCCAAATTAAATTCTCACACACAAGATCCTCTCCTGTAACATTAAGGAATTATTGTCAATTTTTTAGGGTGTGATATGGGAGGGTGGTTATGTTCGGGAACATAGTCCTTTTATCTTTTAGAGATTCAAACAGAACTATTTATGGTTGAGATGATATGAAGTCTGAAATCTGCTTCAAAATAATTTCACTGGGGATAAATGGAAGTGAAAGTGGATACAGTATAGATAAAACAAGACTGGCCAAGACACTAAATCGCTGAGGTTGGGAGATGGGTACATGCTGGTTCATTATACCATTCTCTTTTTTTTTGTAAATGTTTAAAATACTCCATAATAAAAAAAAATTAAAGGATTCTATTCTGAATAATGTCCATTTTTGACCCTAAATAATATTAAGTTTTACAGAGCCCTTAAAACAAATAGGGAACACCAAAAGCTCAAGCAACGAAAGAAAAACACAGATAAACTGGAATTCATCAAAATTAAAAACAGTTGTACTTCAAAGGACACCATCAAGAAAGTGAAAAAAAAGACAGATTGGGAGGAAATATTTGCAAATCATTTATCTGATAAGGGATTTATATACGTCTCTTGACTGTGAGACTCTTCAGAGGCTTAACTGTAAAGCATGTGCACCATGAATCTCCACGAGAAATGGTAGACTTCTGGGACCACGAGGGCCTCTTCCTCTTACAGCAGAAATGGCTGCCTCGGACCCGTCTCTGGGAGATGCTGATAGAAGTAATGAAGGCTCAGAGAGGTAAAGTAATTGGTCCAGGGTCATGAGAAGAGATGTTAGCATGGCTAGGTCTAGAGTGCCAGAGCTCTGACAAAGTCTAGTTTAAAGGAAAACCTCCCCTTGGACAGTCACTCACTGGGATTCCGTGGGAAGACCACTGTCCTGTCAGTCAGATAAGGGCCTTTAAAACAAACAAAGGATTGAATAGGCATTTCTCCAAAGAATATATACAAATGGCCAGTAAGAACACAAAAAGGGGACTCCCCTGGCAGTCCAGTGGTTAAGACTCTGAGCTTCCAATGCAGGGGGCAGGGGTTCAATCCCTGGTCGGGGAACTAAGATCCTACATGCCGCATGGCATGGCCAATAAAACCAAAAAACAAACAAACAAACCAAAAAAAAAAAAAACCACCAAAAAACAAACAAAAAAAGATGTTCAACATTACTAGTTATTAGGGAAATACAAATCAAAACCACAGTGGGATACTACTTCACACCCACTAGGATGGTTATGATTTTAAAAAAGACAGTATTGACGAGGATGTGGAGAAACTGAAACCCTCATACATCGCTAGCGGAGATATATAATGGTGCAGCCACTATGGAAAACAGTCTGGCAGTTCCTCAAAAGTTAAACATAGAGTGACGATATGACCCAGCAATTCTACTTCTAAGCGTATACTCATGAGAATGAAAACATATGTCCACTCAAAAACTGTATATTCATGTTCAAAGCAGCATTATTCATAATAGCCCCAAAGTGAAAAAAGCCCAAATATCCATCAATTGAGGACTAAATGTGTTACAACCAAACAGAGGAATATTTATCGGCCATAAAAAGGAATGACATAGTGATACATGTTATAACATGGATGAACCTTGAAAATACTATGCTAAGTGAAAGAAGGCACTCACAAAATAGCACATGGTATATGATTCCATTTACATGAAATGTCCATAATGGACAAATAGAGACAGAAAGCAGATTATTGGTTGCCAGCGACTTGGGGGATGGGGCAGGGAGAGGGGGAATGACCGCTGATACAGCATTTCTTTTGGGGGTGATGAAAACGTTCTGAAATTACCTAGTGGTGAGGTGGTCCAAGCTTGTGAATACACTAGAACCCACTAAATTGTATACTCTAAAAGAGCGAATTTTATGGTATGTGAATTATATCTCAATAAAGCTGTATTACAAAAAAGAAAAAAAAAAAGAAACCATCCTCACCTCAGAACAGGAAGTACCAAATGGAGGTTGGGGACAGGTGTCAAGAAGCCCGAGGGAGTCCCTCAGCTCGGTACAATCCACTGTGTGCTGAGAGCAGACAGATCTGCGTGTGGCAGCACTGTGGTCAGAATGAACGACTAACCACAACCCCCACTCTTTTCCTCACTCAAGAGGCTGCAGTGGTGCGTGTATCGGAAAAATAGCATATATCCTAACTTACCTGCTCTAAGAATAAATGATTTCATATCTTATTATTAGAAAATAGTTGTTGAAAAAACACCTCTCATCTGATCACCAAGGCTGATGATATGGAAAGTGATTCACGTGCATTTTGGACAAGGAGTGAACCAAAATATATTCTTAAATTCCTCCACTGAAAACAAACCTTGGGTCAGTAAGGGAAGAGGGAAGTCTTAAAGTTCCCCAGACCTAAAATAATTAATAACAACAACAACAACAAAGGCTAACATTTGCCAAGTAATTACTATGTGGCAGGCACTGCTCTAAGTGCTTTACAAGTATTAATTCAGTTAACCCTCACAATAACCCTACAGGCTAGGTGCTATTAACCCATTTTACAGATGAGGATACTGAGTTAACTAACTAGTCCAAGGTTATATGGAGGCAGTCTGGCTCCAGAGTCTGCACTCTCAGCAATGCCACTTCCAGGCGTCTCTTCTGGGATGGCCACCACGGAGGGGTGGTAGTTCGGGCATGAAATTAGACTTGTGTACCACACAGCAATTGGCCAACAGCTCCAGGCCACCTGCTTGACATCTTCCAGGGACCACAAACCACTTCCTTCAGCACATGGGCAGGCATTTCTACCCTCCTCTGGCTAGAGGCTCACTGCCCTTGTGTGAATCCTACTCCACAGCAAAGGGAGCAACCAGTTTGCAGACAGGGAGACTGGAAGCTAAGCCAATTAGAGACCTATAGGCTTTTGAGAAAGTAAACTGAAATGTTCCCCAGGTGCCCGTGTTAAGAGTCAGAAGGCACATCTCCAAGGATAAACAGAGGGTGCAGGTGAAGAAATGATGTTCACATGTGTGTGGGGAAGTGAGCCCTTGCATGCGCTACTGATGGGAATGTGAACTGATAAAGCCGTTTTGGGGAGCAACTCGGCACTATTGGCCCCAAATTCCAAATGTACATACCCTATAATCCCATAGTCCCCAGTTCCACTTCTAGGAACCTAGCAAACTGCAGAAAGAAATAAGTGCAACAATGTTCACTGCTGCACAGCTTGAAATGGCAATACCTTGGACACAGTGTACGTTAATTTATGGAGGGGTAGTCAAATAAATCATGGTCTAAAGTAATTACAGGCATTAAAAAAAAATCAGAGGCATATATGCAATATGAAAAGAAGTCTACAATATATTAAGGTTTTAAAAAAGGTGCATGTTGTTAAAGTACTACATATAAATTATCCCATTTTTGCTTTAAAAACAAATAAAAGAAAATAAAGAACCCTACCCATACCAACAACTTTATGTATTTTATATGTGTATGGATATAAGTTTATACATAGGAGTTATATTACTATATCTATAAATTTGCAGCATAAGCAGAAAAACCAAAAATACACAACAAACCACAAACTTTCACTTTTTCCTCTAAGTATTTTTGTATTTCTCTATTATTTACCATTGTTATGAGCGTGTGTTATTTTTGTATAATTAAAAACTGATGTGAAAAGGTAAAAGGTACCTCAAAGCCCAAAGAAAGGCAGCAATCGGGTCTAAGAAAGGGATTCGAGAGACAGCCAGATTGGTCCTTATGAGAAATCAGGCCGGTGCAGGTGTTCCACTCCCAGCTCCCACCCACAGCAACAGCAGCAAGGGGATTTGCATAATTAAAGACAAGGGACTCAAGAAAAAAAGAAAGAAGTACACAGGATGAACTTCTCACACTGTTCGACTCTATATTCAAGTCCCAAAGAGCTACCGTGCTCCAACATCCTAGTGTAGAAAGACAAATATTAACTTTCTCTCCCAAATAAACCACAAAAGTGTAAATCTGATCAATAAACTAAGCTATGGTGTTTTTCATTGTGTCTGTGTTTGGTTGGGTTTTGATACGATTGGAGTGAAACTGCCAGGTGGAATTTTAGATGAGGAAGATTAATTTTTAAACGGCGAACAAAAAGCAGTATGTACAATTTTGAAAAATATGATTATTTTCTCCACGCACCACATTTTCTCCATGCACCGCGCGTGTCTCTGATCTGCAAGAATGTGTAACAAAACAGTGTTACAATGTAAGATCTGTCTTGCTCCATATTTAAAAATCAAAACAGAAATGTTTTGATAACTTCACTCTAGGATCCACCTTTCCAAACCACAAATATTCTTGTAACGTCTTACATTCACTCTCATCTCTTCCAAAACAAGTTTAAATTCTTTAAAACACCTAAGATGGTGAATCAAAACTGAGCCGTGGCTCTATGAGGGTGATGATGGCACCAGGAACAGAAGATATACAGCTCATCTGCTTTCCCACAGAAAAAAGTATGGAAAGATGAAAACCAAAAGTAAATAAATCCAGCTATGGGAATGTAGCTGAGTAAGCGAAAGTATCCCCCAAACCCCAAAAACCCCATCCAGGCAAGACTGACAAGTCTGAGAGGATGACCTATTTTAATTCCCACACTGGGAAAGCCCAGAATTGTATCAACAAGCTGCAGAATTCAATAGAATGAGACTTGTTTCCCTTTTCTTTACCTCCCATGTTGCAATGTTCTGGATTTATTTGTATTTCTTTGTTTGTGGTTTCCACATTTGCATGTGGGTTTTTGGCCAGACTTTGCTCCACCTAGTGGAACTTCAAAGGATGGGCCAAAAGGGAGATGCCCACTGGCAGACCTCAGCCTGTTGTATGCAGCTGAGTGGACAGGTCACCAAGACCCGCTGTCGCCGTTCCCTGTCACCCAGTGGCTGCTCTGTCTGTACGGTTATAGTGGGGTCGGTGGCCCCAGCAGGGCCCACAGTTGGGGTGGCAGGGCAAGGAATGAACCCACCTGGTCATTGCTCCACCTGGTCCTGATGGTCCCTCAAACGTCAGTCCAGCAACTTAAGGCAAGAAAGAAAGAGGCCCTCAGGTGTACGGATGGCCAGGCATTCAAAAGGCTGTTGGAATTCTGAATCCAAAGCCATCTAACTTACCCACAGCACCCACAGAGTAGCCAGCTTGTGCCCAGCACCCACAGATGAGGGACATCCTGGACCTGGAAGAGAGGGCTCTCCTCCAGACACAGCTCTGGTAAGGTCCAGGACCGTCAGCTTCCCTCGTGGCGACCTGGGAACATCTAACGGTTTCTGCAGGCTGAGCGTGCGTGAGAACAAACTAACATTCGTGAGGCCGAAAATGAGAGGAGAGCCAAGATCTGGAATGAGGAAAGGAAAAAGTTCTAAGAACATGACTCAGTTCAGATTGGTGGTGGGACCATGGAGGACACAGAAAAGAAAGTGACTGGCCCTCAGGCTTTCACTGGGATGAAGACAAACGTTCTTAAAGTGAAACCACAAAGGCAGACCAAAGTGAGAGGAAAGAAGGTTTAAGATGGGGTGACTTAGGGAGGCTCACCTGCTTACTGAACCACAGACTAAAAAAATGTGCTTTTGTCAAAACAGTTGATGTTGGCTGATGATGATGAGCTAACTGGTAACACATGTCAACAAATCTGAGCGACATCAGGATTCAGGACACTAAAGCTTTAAACTGTCCCACCTGAAATTTGTCATCAGCGCTTATTTCACACACATCTTTTCATAGGAAGGCTGACCTCAAATCCCACGATACTGGTCAGGAGCTGGTAAGGGGACAGCAAGTACCACACAAGGGTTTCTCCACCTTGGCGCTACTGACATTTTGGGGAGGACAATTCTTTGTTGTGGGGGACTACCCTGAGGACATTTAGCAGCACCCCTGGCCTTCATACAACAGATGCCAGTAGTGCTCCTGAGTTACGACAATCAAAAATGTTTCCAGACACTGACAAATGTCCTCAGGCAGGGGCAAAATTGTCTCCAATTGAGAACCACTATTCTACATAGGTTCACCGTGAAGAGTTACCTACATAGGTAAAGGATCACAGGGACAAACCTAAACTCAGATATAGAACAGCATCAAGGAAGTCACTTCCAAACTCCCCAAATCTCAGTTTCTGAACCTAGTTTGAGAGTTGACACTAACTTACCAACCACAATGCACTCTTGAGGATCACCAATAAGAATAGCAGTGATAAGTATTATTATATTTAATAACCATGAAGTATATTCCAAAAGCTTTACATATATATCTTTTCAGGTCCCAACAAACCTATAAAGTACGTGCTACTTTATTTATTTATTTATTTACTTATTTATTTAGGCTGCGTTGGGTCTTCATTGCTGCGTTCAGGCTTTCTCTAGTTGCGGCGAGTGGGGGCTACTCTTTGTTGTGGCGCATCAGGCTTCTCTAGGCGGTGGCTTCTCTTGCTGTGGAGCATGGGTTCTAGGTGTGCGGGCTTCAGTATTTGTGGCATGTGGGCTCTGTAGTTGTGGCTCGTGGGCTCTAGAGCACTAGCTCAGTAGTTGCGATGCACGGGCTCAGTTGCTCCGCGGCATGTGGGATCTTCCCAGACCAGGGCTCGAACCCATGTCCCCTGCATTGGCAGGTGGATTCTTAACCACTGGGCCACCAGGGAAGTCCCTAAAGTATGTGCTATTATTATTCCCATTTTATAGATGAGGAAACTGAGGCACAAAGAGGTTAAAGTAACTTGCTCAAGGATAGTAAGTGGAAGAATCAAGTTTGGAACTCAGGTAATCTGCCCCCAGAGCCCATGACCTCACCACTACATTAGACTATATTCCACCTCCACGCTGGAAAACTGTTAGATCTACATTGTCTAACAGGTAGTCAGTAGTCACATGTAGCTATTTACTTTAAATTAAAAACTGAATATCATACCACTTTGGAAAACAGTCTGGCAGTTCCTCAAAAGGTTACACATAGAGTTATCATATGACCCAGCAATTCCACCATTAGGTATATATCCAAGAGAAATGAAAACATACATGTGTACACAAAAACTTGTACACACATGTCCATAGCAGTATTATTCACAATAGCCCAAAAGGGAACACAGCTCAAATGTCCATCAACTGATGAATGGATAAATAAAATGTGGTACATTCATGCAACTGAATATTAACCGGCCATAAAAAGGAATGAAATACTGATACATGTGATGATACACAAATACATCAACATGGAAGAATCTTGAAAACATTATGCTAAGTGAAAGAAGCCAGTTACAAAGGACCACATGGTGTATGATTCCATTTATACAGAATGTCCAGAATGGGCAAATCCAAAGAGACAGAAAGTAGATTAGTGATTGTAGGGGCTGGGGGAGGAGGGGGTGTAATGGGGAAGGGCTGCTAATGGCTATGGGGTTTCTTTGTGGGGTGATGAAAATGTTCTAAAATCAGATAGTGGTGATGGTCACACAACCCTCTGACTCACTAAAAAAACATTTTCTGTACACTTTAAGAGGATGAATCTTTTGGCATGTGAATTATAACTCAATAAAGGTGACACAAAAAATTAAATGCCATTAAAAATTCAGTTTCCTGGTGATCCAGTGGTTAAGAATCCGCCTTCCAATGCAGGGGACGTGGGTTCAATCCCTGGTCGGGGAACTAAGATCCCACATGCCAAGGGGCTACTACTGAGCCCACGCACCACAACTAGAGAGAAGCCCACGTGCAGCAAGGAAGAGCCCAGCACCGCAACAAACGATCCTGCATGTTGCAATAAGACCTGACGCAGCCAAAATTTAATTAATTAATTAATTTAAAATTCGGTTCCTTAGTTATCCTAGCCACATTTCAAGGACTCAATAGCCACATGTGGCTACGTGGCTACAAAATGGACAGCATAGATATAGATGATTTCCAACATCACAGAAAGTTCTACTGTCAGCAGTAGAATTTCGACAAATGGATAAAAGCCCTCCTTATCGTCTAATTGCAGCTCACCTTTCAAGTCTCAAGCTATTCTCACAGTCCTCTGCACACCCACAGGCAAAGCTTCCACCACAGACTATGTGCCACTTCTAAAAGCTCCATTTTCACTCTTTCATGCCGGAATAAACTTTCCCCCTTCCTAGTCCACAGACATCCTACCTATCTTTATCAACCTTGAAAGCCCTGTCCAAATGCCTCTCCCTCTATGAAACCTTCCCTAAATCGCCACCTTCCCCCAGCCCTAGCCGTTGTTCCCACCATCCTTTGCTTGCACTTCCATTACAGCGCTGATCCCTCCAGATTACATATCAGTGGATATTATCTGTCTTTCCCACAGGATTATTAGCTCCTTGAAGACAGGGATTCTGCTACTTGTTTGAGGGTTCCCAGTGCCTAGGAATAATAATAGCCTGCTGCAAAGAATGAACATTTTGGTAAACGTTTGTTGGATTCTACTCAAAGGATTTACAGCAACTCATGGTGTTAACTTTAGACAATTGCTCACTTTGGTGTATAAAACAGACTAAGAAAGTGAAAGAAAGAGGGTAAGAATCTGAAAGTCTCATATCCCACTATTCTACAAGGAATGAGGGTGGTCACAATGAAATGCCATATTTAGGAAAGAAGAGTGGAGCAGGGCTTCTGGACTGAAAACTGGGGCAATGGAGGAGAGTAAAGGTGGGGCGGAAGGGGTATACTATTGGAGGGTGTGGGGGGAAGAAAAAATATCATGAACCAGGGCCCCCTTCCAACTCAAAGTTTTAAGCATGGAAGAGGAAGGGCAAGGACTGCATCTCTACAGATTTGCGCCCAGCCCATCGGCTGGATCACTTTATTGAAAAAGACATTTCTCCTAAAACTTTACTTTAAATACTACAGTCAGATTTTTCTGTTGAATCTAACCAACAAGAGAAAGAAAGAAACTCCGCATATCCCATCATAATTTAACTGGAAGAGACAAATGCCAAGGCCTTACTGTTTGGAGACTCTATTGCTTTTTTATTCTCTATGGATTCAAGGAATCACATCTGAGTTGCAATGACCCATAGGAGAATTAAGTCTAAGTTCCTAATCACAGAATGGAGTTAAACTGATGAAATTATTTGGGTCAGGATGGCAAGAAAAGACTGTTCCAGTGCAGAGCTGGAACCAGGGAAAGCAAGCTGCCTAATATCATATATTTGATATTAAATGCATGTGTAAAAAAAAGATTGTATTATGAAAAAGAATATATGTATATACATACATATATACATATATATAAAACTGAATCACTTTGCTGTACACCAGAAATTAACACATTGTAAATTAACTATACTTTAATTAAAAAAAAAAAAGACTGGGCTTCCCTGGTGGCGCAGTGGTTGAGAGTCCGCCTGCCGATGCAGGGGACACGGGTTCGTGCCTCAGTCCGGGAAGATCCCACATGCCGCGGAGCGGATGGGTCCGTGAGCCATGGCCGCTGAGCCTGCGCATCCAGAGCCTGTGCTCCGCAACGGGAGAGGGCACAACAGTGAGAGGCCCGTGTACCACAAAAAAAAAAAAAAAAAAAAAAAAGACTGTACTTGATAGAGACATTTCAAGGGAAAAAAATGCAGTGAGGTACCCATACAATTTTCAATACAGACGGAGTACAGAGAGTCCTCCTCAATTCGGAGCTAGCTAGAAGCCACTTGTTGAAATACGGACAGTGAGTACCTGAAGTACATTCTAAGCCAAAATGGTCTCTAAATATTTTTTCCTTCACTGATTTCTGCAAGCCAAAAATCAACAAAAACAAAAACAAAACAAAAACTAAATTGACTAAATTGTGGCGGATTCAGAGTTAATAATTATAGAGTAACTTCCATTCCAAAGGTTAAAATTCAAAACACAATTCTCACTATAGATACTGAGACTCGGCTAGAGAAAGAGACAGGCTATGAGATGGGGTTAGGAGTGTTAGGGGGAAGGGGGTTAGAAGGAGAGAGCCTACTCATTTTAAAAACTTAACCTTCTCTGCAGGAACTGTAACCACATAATAGCTGCTGGCCAGTGCTAGCATCCATTCAAATGGACCAAAGTACAAAAGCCACCCTGTCCCCCAAGTAAGTATCGGAAGTGCCAGAGAAATGATAACAAAACGGTCTGTGATCCACAAGCTGCAATTAGGGCATGACACTGAAGATCCCCACCCAAACCTTCTCTCCACGTCCCAGGCTTCCAAGACCTGGGAAGGAACCTCCACTTTCCATCCTTCTTCCTGCTAAAGAAATGGATCTGGTTCCCACCACTGCTCTCCAATGGGGAGATGTAGTCCACAGGCCCAGGGCACCCACCTCAAAAGGCTCCAAAGCCTGCACCGTTCCTAAATCAACCCCCTAGCAATGTTAATTACTGGTTATTGGAAACAGCCTTTAAAGATACTTACAGAAAGGCGCAGGTGCAAAGGAAAAGCAACAGTTTGTTCTATATTTTATTCTCTCAACATCTATATCTTAGCTTTGTAACTTTTCTAATAAAGGAAATTTATTTCTCTTGCCACTTCATGATTTTAACTGAGAAAACAAAGAACCTCAACAAAGCCTAAAACAGAAGAGCCCCAGCCCTAGAAAAAGGAATGTACTGGGACAGAAAATGAGCTCTATTCCTTTCACATGTTATTTCCAATAAACATAAATATATTCTTTGGGAAAAGCAGATGATACGTCCACAGATAAATGAATAAACAAATTATGGAACACAACGGAGTATTATTCAGCCATAAAAAGGAATGAATTACATGCTACAACATGGATAAACCTTGAGAACATTATGCTAAGGGAGAGACACCAGATACAAAAGGTTAAAAAACAAAAAAAAAGCCAGATACAAAAGGTATTGTAAGATTCCATTTATATGAAATATCCTCAATAGATAAATCCATAGACATGTAAAGCAGACTGGTGGTTGCCAAGGGCTGGGGGAAGGGGGAACAGGGAGGAACTGCTTGTACAGGGTTTTCTCCCCAGGTGATAAAATGTTTTGGAACTCGACAGAGGCAGTGGTTGCTCAATATTGCGAATGCACTAAACACCACTGAATTGTTCACTTTAAAATGGTTAAACGGTTTTAAACAGTTTATATAAAGTTCATCTCACCTGAAAAATTAATGTTTTATATAGAGGATACTAATGGGCATAACATGATGCTCATAAACTCCTAGGAAAAATGATAAGGCTTTTTGCTGGCATTCTGCTTCTACTCTTGACCACAACACAAAGTTCAAGTGCTAAGCTGTATAGAGTCTGCCATCTTGCTCTGTGTGTGTCTGTATATGCCCTTCTGAAAAGACACTGAAGGGAACAGAAACTGAAGAAAATAGAATGGTAAAGCCTTGCCAAATGCAAGGAAGGGAAGGAGGGGTGATTCCCCCCTACTGCACCCCACCCAACCTGGCGCCAGGAGTAACGCTCCCATTTGGGTTTCGAAGTGCCAGCGGCGCTAAAATCAGCACAAGCCACTTAGCAAGAAAAGCTGGGGTGCTCCATTTGTTGCCCGTATTGGCATCAGCACGACCCTTTGCTCAAAACCCGCAGCTGGCCCAGATCAGCATCAGTGACCGGCTCCCCAGGCCAGCCAACCTGATAGTAAGAGCTTGTTACAGCTCAAGTGTGCCCTGCTGCTGAGCGGTCCCAGTCTACTTCATCTCACTTGCCTTCCAAGAGTCCTGCCTCCAACACCAGTAAAAATGGAGCCAAGAGGCCCCTACAACTTTCCCAGGTCCAGCTTGAAATAGATATCCTCTCAGCCAGCCCCTCCTCCCTCTCAGGCCCGCTCAATAACCCACGTACCCCTACCCGCACAGACATACACGCGGCATCGCTGCCTTGGAGACCTGCTCCACTGGAAGACACGAATGCACCCCACATGACCCCGCTTGCGCCACTATCCGGTCACAGTCATGCCAGCCCACCTGACCTAACTGCCGTCTCAAAGGCCCCTCACTCTCTTGGCACCATGCCTCTGCCACCTCCGTGATACCAAAACCGTCACAGGTGTCCCTCAGCTAAACACCGACGCCCCCTTAGACCCTGTCCACTCCAGGCATGGGTGCCCCTCTCGGGACCCCGCAACTCTTGGCAACAACATTCCTTCAGCCCCCTCCAGCCAGGCCTCGACGCCCCCCAGGCCCCAGCCTGGCCCGGACACCCCCTCCCCCTTACCTGCGGGGGTTCAGCCCTGGCTGACAGGGGGCTGGGCAGCGCCTGGAGGAGCAGGAGCGCCATGCCACCCAGGAGCCTTCTCCTCTCCATCCCCCTCCTGCTCCTGCTCCTCCGCCACGGCGCCGCCACCTCCCTCCTCCTCCTCCCTCTCCTCCTCTTCCCTCTTCTTCCTTCTTCCCTTCTTTTCCTGTTTCACTCTCCCCTCCCGCTTCCGGCTCCGCTCCACCCCGCCCCAGCCCAAACGCCCTCCCAGACACTTGGATGGTTCTCCAATTCCAGCGCGTCATTGGCCCTTGCCCTTCGTCCATTGGTCAAGAAAGATGTCGATCAAATAGAAGTCCCGCCCCCTCGCGAAGACGGAAAACTGGAGAAATCCAGCCAATGGAAAGTAGGAGGAACCCGGGCCATCTTGAGTGCTACGAGGCGGCGTAAATGCGTCCCGCTGCGCAGAGAGTGGCGGAAGCAGCTCTGATCAGGGGCGGGGCCATCCAAGACGTGTGTTGAAAAGTCTAATTCTGGTGCCACCATCTTGAATGTGGCGGAAGTACTAGATTTCCACAGTTTAGCAAAGAAAAGGAAAGGGGTATGGTAATTCCAAAGGGTGTTGGAAAATAAGTTACTTTTGTAAAGTAACCTGGCACTCTTAAAAAAGACAACTGCAGAGACTTCCCTGGTGGTCCAGTGGTTAAGACTCCACGCTGCCAATGCAAGGGACCCGGTTTGATCCCTGGTCAGGGACCTAGGATCCCACGTCCTGTGTGGGTGGCACTGCCAAAAAGTAAAAAGTAAAAACAAAAAAGACAACTGCAATCTAAAAAGCTTTTGATGTCTTTTGTCTTTAAGCACAGCCCCAGTACCAGAGTCCCTCTCAACTGCTCAAGCAGTATCTTCGGTCACTTTGAATTCCTATGAGATAGTATCTTTACCTGAAGCACAGTGCTTTGTCACCCCAAGTTCGAGGGATGAAATTCTACTGACTCTTCCTCAGAAATAGCTCTGAAATCCACCCCCACTGCTTCAATCCATGTTCTCATTTTCTGGCTAAATACAAACGGTCTCCCTGCTGTCCTGCCAGTTGCTAATTCTTCCCTCTTGAATTTCTCTCACATGTCACAGCAGGGGTGTTCTACCACCTAAAACCAAATATTATCGTCTCAGGGCTTCCCCTCTCAAAATACTTCAACTACCTACAGGATTTATTGTCCAAACTTATCAATATGGTGGTCCTTTCTGCGTCCTCGTCCCTGCGTATTTTTTTTCACACCTGCATACTTCTTTATCTCACCTACTGCCACTACATTTCCCACACATTCTGCTCACACCCAACAGTTAAGAGATCCCCAATGAACTGTGCTATACAATACATTTAACTTCATTTACACATTACACAGTTTCCCGTTTAAAATTCCTAGTTCTCATCCCCTGGTTTCTTCTTCTGAATTCACATAACACTTATCACACAGTGTATCTAATCTACAATTTCTGCCTGCCTGACCCCTCCGACTAAATTTTTAGCTTTTTGAATGGCACCAGGTCTGATTCATTTTTTAAACAAATCCCTACACCCTGTACATGGCCCAACCGTGAGCTCAATCAATATTGGGAAAATAAACGAACAGATGAAGAACTGCTGCAGAAAAGCCAGCTGCCTGTAGCTGCCAATTTCCCCTCAAAAACCCGCCAAAGCATTTCAGAGCCGAGCCCAGTCTAGCCCATAGCTGAACCCAAAGGAAGTTTGTTCTTGGCTTAAATGGTGGCAAAGTGAGAAACAGGTAAGAGTGAAAAAAATCGGTTCTGTCTCTGTCTTGATCCTGCTTTCCCAAGTGCTGCACAGGGTGACAAGTATTTTTGCCAGTCTTAAATTTCTTAGAATTTCATCCATTCCACAATCAAGCTCCCTAGGGGAGAATAAAAGATTGAGTATTAGGCAGGGGCCACATTATTTTCTTAGCACAGGGTCTCAATCCCAGCCTCAAGGAGTTGTAAGTCCTCTATATAAAAGCCAGGTATCACAGATAGCCAAAAAGCACATGAAAAGATGCTCAACATCATTAATTATTAGAGAAATGCAAATCAAAACTACAATGAGGGATCACCTCAGACCGGTCAGAATGGCCATCATCAAAAAATCTACAAACTAGGGCTTCCCTGGTGTCGCAGTGGTTGAGAGTCCGCCTGCCGATACAGAGGACACGGGTTTGTGCCCCGTCCGGGAAGATCGCACATGCCGCGGAGCGACTGGGCCCGTGAGCCATGGCCACTGAGCCTGCGCTTCCGGAGCCTGTGCTCCACAACGGGAGAGGCCACGACAGTGAGAGGCCCACGTACCGCAAAAAAAAAAAAAAAAAATCTACAAACTATAAATGCTGGAGAGGGTGTGGAGAAAAGGGAACCCTCCTACACTGTTGGTGGGAATGTAAATTGGTACAGTCACTATGGAGAACAGTAGCGAGGTTCCTTAGAAAACTAAAAATAGAACTACCATATGACCCAGCAATCCCACTACTGGGCACATACCCAAAGAAAACCATAATTTGAAAAGATACATGCACCCCAGTGTTCACTGCAGCACTATTTACAATAGCCAGGACATGGAAGCAACCTAAATGTCCATCAACAGAGGAATGCATAAAGAAGACACGATATATATATATATATAATGGAATCTTACTCAGCCATGAAAAAGAACAAAACAATGCCATTTGCAGAAACATGGATGGACCTAGAGATTGTCATACTGAGTGAAGTCAGATATGGAAAGACAAATACCATATGACATAAAAATTTAATACCCATTAATGGAAGGCAACATAATCCAAATAGCCTTCAAGTTAACATACATTATGTCAAGCAGACAGTAAAAAATTACTAGATATGTACAGAAGCAGGAAAATATTATAATCAGGAAAAATTAGTTAACATAACTGACACCAAGATGATTTAGATAAATAAATAGCTACGAATAACTTTGTCAGCTATTGAAAGTATGTATGAATCTTGAAGGACAAGATAGATATAATAAGAAAACATCTGAGGAATCTCAGCAGAGAAAGGAAAACTAAAACAACCAAAAAAATCATTAGAAGTTCTGGAACTGAAAGTACAATAGCTGATATAAAAGAAAAAAAAAGTTCTGATGGGTTTAACACAAGAATGAAAATAAGGAAAAAAAAAGGTTAATGAATTTGAAGGTAGATTATTTAAATTGATTTACTTTGAAGAACAGAAAGAAAAAATAAAAAGATTGAAGAACTTTACTATACCTCAGCGACTTTTGGGACAAAAACTAGGAAAAGAACCCTCACCAGAAACCAGATTTGCTAGAACCTTGATTATGGACTTACAGCACATGAGAAAATACATGTCTCTTGTTCAAGCCACTCAAAAAAAAAAAAAAAAATACCATATGACATCGCTTATATGTGGAATCTAAAAAAAAAAAAGAGTACAAATGAACAGAAGGGTACAAAACAGAAGTCAAGTCACAGATGTAGAAAACAAACTTATGGTTACCAGGGGATAAGGGGTGGGGAGGGATAAATTGGGAGATTGGGATTGACGTGTACACACTACTATATATAAAATAGATAACTAATAGCACAGGGAACTCTACTCAATACTCTGTAATGGCCTATATGGGAAAAGAACCTAAAAAAAGAGTGGATATATGTATATGTATAACTGATTCACTTTGCTGTACACCTGAAACTAATGCAACACTGTAAATCAACTATTCTCCAAAAAAATTTAAAAAAAAAAGAAAAAGCCAGGTATCATCATCATTAGGAAACACCAATGGTTTCAATTTGGAAAACAGAGGGAATTTTGTCCTGACTTCCTTTATTTACTCCCTTTACCCGAGGGCTTGAACTGAGCTACTGGACAGGACAAACACTACACCGTGCTCAGTCTGGATGAGCACTTCTCACACCAAGGCATTTTAGTCACCCTAATCACTTCTTTCCACATCCCGCAGGAGTCAAATCAAAGAAAGCAGAGAGGTCTTACAAGATAGAGCTGAGATGCGGTTTGAGTGAACTATTTTTAATCTGCCTCTGAACTGCAATCACTATCCACTCCAGACTTTTCCAAAAGGGTAATTGTCTATAAAGAGAGGAGGAATGCCAGGAGGTTTAAGGAGCTGGGAAAGAAAGGAGAAGATTGTGGATTCTTGAGAGAACATCAGTTCAGAATTGCTTCCAAGCTCCGGCTAGCTCTGGTAATGTTTTTCCTATTTGCCTTTGGAAATGAGCAAAGCTTAAGGCAGATCTCCTGTCCTAAGGAAGCCAGCTCCGAGACACAGACTTTTCTGCTCAGACATCAGCCAAAATTAAATTGTACACGTTACAGAATAGATGAACTTTGAAAATATTATGCTAAGTGAAAAAAGTCAGACATAGAAGGCCACATACTGTGTGATTCCATCTACATGAAATGTCCAGAATAGGTAAATCCATAGAGACAGAAGATAAATTAGGGACTGCAAGGGACTGGGGGATGAGGGTAATGAGTGACTACTAAGGAGTACAGAGTTTCTTTCAGGGGTAATGAAAATATTCCGGAATTAGGGAGTAATGACAGCTGCACATCGTGAGCATGCTAAGAAACACTGAACTGTACGCTTTAAAAGGATGAATTTTATGTCACGTGAATTATATTTTAATTTTTTTAAATGGGGGGAAAATCAAATTGCAGCCGGTACCCTGACCTCAGGGAGGAGGCCCTTTCCCTTTAGAGCAGTGGTCCTTCAAAGGGGTCCCCAGACTGACAGAATCAGCATCACTGGGAAACTACCAGAAATACAAATTCACCGGCTCCATCCCAGACCCACATAATTAGAAATTCTAGGAATGAGGCCCTATAATCCATGCTTTGAGAAGCCCTCCAGGCGAACCTCATGCATGTTCTTAAGGACCATTACTCCAGAGTAGGGGAAACTCTTTGTGTAAAGGGCCAGACAGTAAATATTTCAGGCTCTGCATGCCACATACACAGGGTCTCACATATTGTTTCTCTTTTTCACAACTTCTAAAAAATGTAAAGGCCATTCTTAGTTCCCAAACACACAAAAACAGATACCAGGCAGATTTGGACCCTTGAGCCGTGGTTTGCCAACTCCCTGCCCCCCCTCCCCTGGAGCAACACACTCCCACATTGGGAGATCTCTGGAGCCTCAAGCAAAGACAGGTGGATTTTTTCCTCCATAATAAGGGAGATGCACAGTGGCCTCAGGGCACCAGACAGGTTCCCCTTATAGGTGTGATACCCTCCTCCACGCCAAGGCCAAAGTAAAACCAGATCCTGCTTTCCATCCAGGCTTTATTAACTCAGTGTGCAGACAGTCGCTGTGTTCTTTCATGAAATGCATTCGATTCACAGTGATATCCTTTGATCAGTCAGTAAATTCTACTACACAAAACTCATACAGACATGGCCCCAGGTCAGCCACAACAGCCCCCTTTCCCCCAAGGGCCTGAGAAATCACCTAGAGCAGCCAGGCTGGGAAGGGCGAGCAGCTGCGCTTTGCTGTGTGTCCTTTAAGGCTCTTTGGTCCTGGTTGATTTCCTCTCAGAGGCATCCAAATAAAACTTCCCTTTCCTATTCAGTACACACCAGTCTTTCTTTGGTGTTTAACCCAACGGGCTGAGGAAGGGAGGTAGCCAGGAAATTATACCCACTAACATGTGCAGTTAATGCCTACCTACATCCTTTTTACTCGGTCAGTGGATTTATCTTTTAGACCCAGAGAAATAGAATCGGATATGATTTTAGGGGCAGGAGAACAAAGCCAGTGTCAACAGGTAGGGCTTGAAGCACCACAAAACTCTGCTGCCTCACACAATGTCCTTTTTTTTTTTTTTTGCACTAAAACTCCTGGGTGCCTGATAAACCCAAGTTTAGCAAGACTCCCAGAGAACCTTTCTGACCAGGGGGCCCTGGGGAGGAGAGTGGGGAAGAGCAAAGAGGAGCCCCAAGGTGACCCGGCCTCTTCCCTCCCGCTTCCCGAAGGAACCAGAACTACACAGGTGAAAGGTTCCCTTGCCTGAGAGCCGATGAGGAGGAAGAGAAGAGGGGCCCTTCCTCAATCCTGGCTGGAACCAGAATCCTAAAGGTTTCCTAACTTTTGCAAACGGTTTGCTTGAGTGTCATCCCCAGGGCTCAGCACCTTCTCCCTGAGGGGGTCTCAGCTCCTGGTCTCCAGGGGACAGGGGTTAGGGGAGAGCAGATAGAAGACTTGGCCCCTCTCCCCTTGTTCACGTTTATCCCCTGGAGTCCAATAAACCCAGGTGCCTGGGTAGAAGCATGAGGCATCCTCCCACCCCCACCCTCGTCCCCCCAAATCCACCCTGGCCTACAGGCCCTGTTGGCAAAGAGGAATGAGGCACGGGAATCCACAGTGGCTAAGGAGGAGCTGGTAAATATGGGTATGGACTGGTCCTTGCTGGGGTGGGGCATTTAGAGACCCTTATTGAAGTAGACATAAGGCACAGGTTCTCCATACTTGGCCTTGATAGTGTCTTGGAGCTCTGGTTCCAGATAGGAAACTGGCAATTCACTGAGAAGAGAGAAGGGGCTTATAAGTGTGCCACCTGGACGAGCAGCAAATTACCCTCAGATAAAATCCAACTCAGATGCCACCTCTAAGCAGCCCTTGCCCATTTTCCATCAGAATTATTAATGACCTCCGTCCACTACAGTATGTTGCTTTTACTTCTATTGAGCCCTGACTTCATCTCCCTGGTGCTAAACTTCCATCTTCTTCAAGATTACAAGCTCGGTGCTCAGAACACAGGAGATGTGTAGCAGGTGACTACGGAGCTGAGAGTACTAGGGAAAGGGAAACGGGCATCTTCTCCGTATCTATTCAAGCTATGCCTGGTCTCCTGGAGCTAGTACTCCGCCTCACCCCCACCACCCCAGTCTGATGCTTACCTTCCCTTTGCCGTCATCTCTCCTCACCCACCTCCTCTGCTCTCTGCACCCACCCCCCAGGACATGCAAGGGAAGCGGAGAGGTCGAAGCCGTCCACACTCTGGCAAACATCAGCCAGAGTGAGTACCTACCCTCTTGTTCAATTTCAAAGACCAGATCCAGCCAGGGAGATGGATCTAGTAACTCAACCAGCAGGGACAGAAAGTCTCTTATTGTTCCCCCACCTTCTCTCCAAGGCAGCCTTTGCTCCACTGGAAGTGAGCAACTCATCCCTCTGCCCCTTGGAGCTCTGTTTCAGTTTACCATTCACCTGGGGTCAAGAGGCCCAGCGTTTAGACTGACAGGTACTTGTCCTTGGACAGATGCCTCCCTGCCTGCCCCTCCCTCTCTCCTTCGGGACACCAGGCAGGTCAGGGAGACCAGGGACAGGGTGCTCAGTAAAACCAAGTGAGGAATGAACAGCTGATACCATTTCTGCGGGAACAGCCCACATGCCACTGGCACCATGAAGATGAGGCTGGAAGAAAGGAGAAACCAAAGCATTAGGGGGTGTCTGGCATCTCACAGAGCCACCCACACCCCATCGCTGAGCCCCTCAAAGGAAGGGGGAGCCGGCGCCAAAGCTCCTCTCCCTCCAACCCTTCTCCTGGTCTCTTGGTGCCTGGAGACTCACTCTAGCACAGGACAGAATCAGCCCCCCCTACACTCCCCCTCACACCCCACCCACCCGTCACTCAAGCAGATGAAGAAGGTAATGGAGTCACCAGGGAGTGTGGGCAGCAGCCCTAATGACCACAGGCAATCCCTGACGTATAGGGAAAGCAGCGAGGGGCGTGAACGCAGGGTCCTGCTCCTGTCCTCACTGAATGCCCGAGCTGCTGGAGATCAGTGAGGGCAGAGCTTCTCAAACTTCACTGGGCATGCAAGGAACTCGAGGAGCTTGTTCAAATGTGATGCTAATTCAGTAGGTCTGGGAAAGGGCTTGAGAGTCTTTATTTCTGACAAGTTCTCAGAGGATGCGGATCCAGGACCATGTTTTACAGGATTTGAGAATCTAACAGACCTAGGTTCGTGTCCCAGCTCTGCCACTTCCTAGCTGTGCAATCTTGGGCAAGTTCCCTCTGAGACGGCAGAGGGGTACTTACTCTGCACGGTTACTGTGAGGATTAAATGAGATAACATGTGTGACACATCCAGCCCATGGTAACTGCGCCCTCAGTGGGAAATCAGTTAGCAGAAGACAGCCTGGCATAATGTTAGACCTGCTAAGGATCCAACTGCAGCGCCAGCAATTACCAGCTAGAGACGCATGGGCAAGTTTCTTCATCTGGGA
The DNA here is from genome assembly GCF_964270905.1 of Leucopleurus acutus. Taxonomy (NCBI): domain Eukaryota; kingdom Metazoa; phylum Chordata; class Mammalia; order Artiodactyla; family Delphinidae; genus Leucopleurus; species Leucopleurus acutus. The sequence goes on from NC_139156.1 coordinate 25,887,972, forward strand.
AAGGAGATGATGACAGTATGTACACCTCGAGGGCCGAGGGAATAGGCAGAAATATAGACGTGAAACATCAACACAGTGGTGGCACACAGAAAACATCCAATGCATGTTAGCTTTAGTTGCTGTCATTAGCCTCATGGCCTCACAAAGCATGAGTAATGCTGGGACATGTCCGGTCAAGGGCAGGCACCTAAGAACGCTGCCAGGACTCATGGCGCTTCCCTCCCGTGCGAGGCTGGGACACTTAACGGGCCCAGGCTGTGCTGTCATTTTCGATGGCTCATCTTTTTGGATGTATTGAGATATAACTGACATGTAACACTGTGTAAGTTTACCACCGGCGTGAGCCAACCCCTCTATCACGTCACATAATTCATTTCGTTTTTGTGGGGGGATGATCTCATCATTTTTGTCTCTTCTCTAAAACTACTGAAGACCTAAGGTCAGAGGGGAGACCCTGGGACAGAAGGACCCCCAAGGGTTCCACTTTCCACTCCAGTGTGTGCACAGTGCCAGCCTGGTGCCCTCAGAAAGAAGGGGTGAGAGCGCACCAGAGGGGCCACAGACGTGAAAGTCCGGGCGCTTTTGAAGTCAGGTAAAGGAGTACATGTTTTCCAACATGGGTGACACAAGAAGACAGATCTTGGGCACCCCACCATAGAACCCCAAACCGAGAAAATACGATACTCACAAACACCCGGACAGCAGAACCTGCAGTGGGGCGTGCAGCACCCGGATTCTCTGCACAGAAACAGACAAAAGAGAGACCCACGTGGGACTTACATACTTCGAGGTGAAACCCACGCTGGTCACCCAGCTAGAAACCCGCAGGCGGGAAACCCTGGCTCTGCAGGGTGGGGAGGGGGCTCTCCTTGCTCTCAGCAGACAAGGCCGAGAACTGGGCAGCCAGCGGGCACCGGGATGGGCCCTACTTGAATGAGGTGCAGGGTGGGAGCAAGAGGGAAGGGTAAGACGGTCAGGAGCCCCCAGCACGTATGTGTTCTGGGCAGGGAAGATGCAAAGGAGAATCCGCTCACCTTCATGCAGCGCAGTTTCTCCAGCCTTTCCATGACGACCGGCAGCAGGACTGGAAGAAACCAGGGGAAAGGCTGTGAGACTGCCCCCCAGATCCCTTTCCAAAGTCGGATCACAGACTGATTCTCCCTCCTTCCAAAGAAGTTCCAGAAAATACTTTTCATTTGTGAGAAGAATGGAAGACTGTAGGCATGGCCACGCCCCACCCCTCCCCCAAGTCCTGACAGAAGGTGCTTCCCAAACTCCTCAACCTGCACACCTATAACAACAGGAGGACAAGTACCGCAGGCCCAGAGCACCCTTCTCAAAACTATCTTTGAAGCAAGTTTTGTATCCTGCTCTGTAACATGCACCTGCTGACAGCAAAACCAGGGCAGGGGACTTATTTTTCTCTACCACTGTCTCCCCAGCACCCCACACTGTGTCCAGCACATTGAAGGAACTTAAGGAATATTTGTTAAATGAAAATAACTTTCTCCACCAAATCTCTGATTAACTGACATTCCAGGAATTACAGTGTGGCTCTCCCGTGGCTCTTGGCACTCAAGCAAACCAGTTTGAGAAGCATGTCTACAAAGGCTGAGGTCCCACCCCCCACCCGAAGTGTGGATGAGGTCTCCATCACTTGTTCCAGGGTCCCCCAGGATGGGAGGGCTTCCCCATCTTACTCATGCCAGGGGCTGCCATGGTGATCCGAGAAATAACCACTTGGGTGATGCCTATGGCCGCAGCTCTCTGAGGGCAGAAAAGAGTAAGTTGTCAGGAATGAGCTTATCCAGTATCCACAGGCTGCACCAGAGGGCTGGGTCAGGGTCAGGGTCAGGGTCAAGGCCAAGTCTGAGCTGGTAAAGAGGAAGGGATGGACCTGTCAGGGGCTGAGTGACCTCACCTGACCCTCTCCCACCCAGCCACGTTTTTATGGCTTCAGGACCAGAAACGATGGAGAAAAGACATGAACAGAGATATGGAGGGAAAATCGATGGGGAAGGAGGATGGAGTCAGGGAGAAGTTTTCTCAACCCTATAGTAGAGCCCAGGCCTGCTCTGACCACGAAGAACAGGACAGGGTCTGAGAGGGAACTCCCTCCTCCCACCCCAAAGGCAGGCCTCTGCTCACCCGGGAATGACCAATCTCACTGTGGTTCCTGTCCTTCACGCAGATGCCCTGGATGAGTTCCCTAAACACAGACAGGAGGTGCTGGATATGGGAAAAGGGTGCTGGAAGCCTGCCAGCGATGTGACACACCAGGGGACCGAGGCCAGGGCACTCAAGCTCTAGAAAGCCACCTCCTGCAGCTAGCCCTTGGAGCGCCCTTCCCCACTCCAGAGAGTGGTATCCAGCCGTGACCTAGGGCAGAGGCTCAGAGAGCTAGCACTGGGCCCCAACGGCCTAGGCTGAATCCGGAAACTGCAGAGCAAGTGTATGAACTTGAGCAAGTTCCCTAATCCCTCTAAAGACACAGTTATCCGCATCTGCAAAATGGGGATAATCATGGCACCCACTTCATGGGACCTGGTGAGGATTAAACAAGATAATGCCTGCAAAGTGCTAAGTCCAGTGCCTGACACAGTGACTGCTCCCAAACAGGAGCTGTTGGTCTCAGGCCAGTGCTTGACAGCACTGTATCCAAGACCAGGTGGGTGGTGGGGACTCATTCATTCGTTGGAAGGAGCAACTGGATGGGGGGGGGCGGGAAAGAGGAGGCGAGCAGTGTGCATGCGGGACTACTCTGTGGTGTGCTCTTTCTGCAAGGGCAGTTGTGATCACTTTCCATTTGCTACTAATCCCAAGAAAATGTGCCTTATAGATACTGGTGATGACGAGGAAGGCACTGATGGAAACGGGGGCAGCAGTAGCTAACGCTTAATGCAGCATTTTCTTACAGTCCAGGCGCTATTTGGGGCGCTTTACCTCTACTACATCATTAAATTTTATAACAGAGGAACATCTATACTTTCTCTAGTCAAGAAACAAGAGCTGTGAGACACAGCTGGTTTCTCCTTTCACCTTTCCTGCTGTGACGCTTACAGCCTGGTGCCTGGAAAACATCTATCTGCCCCTCTGGCTTCCTCAAAGCTTCTTGGTTCTGTTATATCTTTGGACATCTCGCTCTGCTGCGTTTCATTCTGTAAGACATCCCCAGGGCTTTAGAAGTAGGCCGAGTCCACAACTTAAAGACAGTTGCAGTTGAAAGGACATGAGCTGGTGCCAAACCCCACAGGTCCTCGCTAATGCCCCACCCCTGCTCCCCATCACCCACAACACACATCACAGATGAAACCTAAGTCACCCGCCACTCCTGCAGCCATCACTGCTGGAGCCGCCAGTCCTCAGGGAACTTTCAGAAGCGCAGTTCGGCTGCCCTCCCCACACCCACCTCAGCCCCAACGAGCCCCTCCACTGCCTTGGTTTCTTGCCTTTCCCCTGCTAGCCTCACGGTCTGTAGGGAGGAAAAGGGATCCCTGTACTCACTGCTGTCGCATCATTGGGATGTTGACACAGTTAGCCGCAGCCACAGCGGCAAAGGGCACCCAGCGGCCCACCAGGGGCGGGGCTCTCTGTGGGAGAAGAGAACAATGGGAGTAGGTCAGGCTCCCTGGAGATGGGGGTGGAAGGGGCTTCAGGAAGATAGAGCAAGAAACCAGCCCTCGCTACTGCCACGCATCCTGACACTCAGTCGGGGAACCCAAACTCCCTCAAAGGCCCGAGAAAGACCAAATGGGCGCAGCCCTGCTGAATTTCCCACTACTTGGCTGGGCTCTGGCCAAACCCAACTCATCCAGACCGGAAACGGCCCCTGCCTGGTAAAAAAAAGTTTTCCCTAGGGCTTTGCTGCCGCCTAGTGGCCACCATGCCCACAGCAACCCCAGACGGTACCTTTGTCAACGTGTTCATGCCCACAGCAGTGGCCACCGCAGCGGTTGTGGCAGTGACGTAGGAAACGGCCATCTGCCTAGTGGAGGAGAGAAGATGTTTGGGAGCGGGGACCCTAGCTGGCTGAGGGCAGGACGATGGCTTGAGTGATAAAGGCTAGAAATGTGGCTTCATGCCTGAGAAGCTCATGTGATCTGTCCCCAGCATCACCTTGTGATCTCCCCCCAACTCACTCAGCTGCTCCAGTCCCCTTGGCCTCCTTTCAGTACTTTAAACACACCAAATGCCTTCCTGCTCAGAACCTTTGCATGTTGCTGCTCCCTATCCCGGGAATTCTTCCCTGGGCTCTTGCATGGCTAAATCCTTCTTTCAAAACTCAGCTGAAATGCCAGCTCTGCGGAAAGGACTTCCCTGAACAGCCTATCTACACAGATGCCCCTGTGCTGTTCTCTGTCTTGTTATCTATTTATTTCCTTAATGGCAGCAATCACAGTCTGACATTATTACGCTTGTTTTCCTTTTTTTTTTTTTGGCTGCGCCATGCGGCATGTGGGATTCAGGATCTTAGTTCCCTGACCAGGGATCAAACCCGTGCCCCCTGCATTGGGAGCATGGAGTCTTAACCACTGGACCACTACGGAAGTCCCTATGCTTGTTTTCTTAAAAGACCTTCAACTCTAGGGCTTCCCTGGTGACACAGTGGTTGAGAGTCCGCCTGCCGATGCAGGGGACACAGGTTCGTGCCCCAGTCTGGGAAGATCCCACATGCCGTGGAGCGGCTGGGGCCGTGAGCCACGGCCGCTGAGCCTGCGCGTCCCGCAGCAGGAGAGGCCACAACAGTGAGAGGCCCACGTACCGCAAAAAAAAAAAAAAGACCTTCAACTCTAGAGAGCACACATGTCTTACTCAAATGTATCCCTGGCACCTAGAACCATGCCCAGCACCTAATACACACTCAAGAAATATTTGTAGAATGAATGAATGAATGAGTGAATGAATGAATGTTGAATTGGTCTAGGAAGAAGATACTCTCCTAGTCAGCCTAATACTTCCAAACCCTGAAAAGGGAGACCTGGTCACTTGCCCAGGGCAGGTCCCACCCAGGGAGGACTGACGGCCCTGGAACCTTTTAGAAGGGCTGTTCCCCTGGAGGCAAGAGGACAGCCACCTGCTCCAGGCCCACATGGATGGCCTGGGGTTCAGGTCTCCTACCTGACCGACGTGGGGGAAGCTGCATTCCTGTTGGTGTAGTTGACTAAGGCATTGAAGGACTGGTTCACCCACTGCCAGAAGATCACTGCCGGTATCGTCCTACCAGGAGGGGGGCCCGGAGAGGCAGAGAGGAGGATGGAAAGAGGGTTTGGGGCACACCAGTCAAACCATGTTACCTGCCGCTCCCCAAGCTGTTCCCATGCTGTTTCCTGCAGCTGGGCTCTTTTGCACAGGCTGTCCCTCTGACTGGAGCATCCGCACCCCCTAACCTTTCCATACATGGCTGAATCCTGCTCTGTGGAGAGATCTCTTCTTCCTTGGAACCTTCCCAACCCTTCCCCTGCCCTTCCTGAGACACAGTTAGTCATTCTATGCTCTCTGCTCCCACCACCCCATATTCTACCCCTAACCTACCACTTGGCAAGCTGGGTGGTAACTATTTACTTCTTGGTCTCAACAAAATTGGGCACCCCTTGAAGGGAGGGACTAGTCTTTATACTCCCCACACCTGGCCCAAGGCCTGGATCAACAGCTGGGTAACTGAATGCGTGGGGGACAGAGGGGGGAGAGGGAAGAGAGAAAGGGGGAACAACAGAGAAAGTTTCTCTCCCCAACTGGGCTGAAAGGGTATCCCAATATTTTTACTTGGATGTTACATTATAAAAATACATTAAATTCATTGTTGAATAAGTACTTTTTAAAGAGGGAATTAGAATAGCTCATCCGTTGAGCACTCTGAGAGGCCTGCCTCAGTTTATACAGCCAGGCACCACTACTTCCTGGCTGTATGAACTTGGTCATATAACCTCTCCAGAACCTCAGTTCTTCATCTATAAAATGGAGATGAAAATAGTACCTCTCTGTAGGGTTGTTGAGATTAAATGAGGTGATAACATGCAAAGAATTTAACACAGTGCCTGGTAGTTGGTCAGGGATCCATAAAGACGGCTATTGCTATCACCCTACTGTGGCTCCCTGCCTAACAGGTCCATGCGGCTGCACCTGGCGCTGCCTTGCTCCCGGGTCGCACCTGTAGAACTGGAGCATGAAGCCTGTGATGATCATGCCCCCGGGGACCTGGAAGGACATCCGCCCAATGACGTTCATCTTGTCCCCGGTGTCAGGGTGGAAGGCCGAGTCGTACAGCTTCTTGGCATAGAGCAGCTGCTCCACTCGCGTGCCTGGGGGCACAGTCCCCATCCTGCCACCAAGGACCACAGGCGGTGTTACCTCCTGACCCCTGGCCCCTCGTCTTCCGTTTCCACCTCGTCCCTAGGGCATCCACCAACGTCGCCCCAGTGCCCCCAGCCCACTCCCCTAACCACTCACCTGCTCTTCTCCACCATCACTTTGGCCCAGTCCAGCTCCCACTCTGGTACCAGGACGGTGCGGGGGTCCGTGACATTGAAGAAATGCTTCACCCGCCCTAGGAAAGTGCACTGGTCCCAACGGGGGGCATCGATATTAAAGCCAGACAGGTCAGCCTCCATCCTGCTCACACATAAAACTGTGGACTTCAGGAACAGAGGAAAAATGAAGATTGCCCTCAAAGCCTGCCCTGGAGGCCCGTAGCACCTCCCGCTATGGTAGACTGACGGCTCTCACCAGCCGCTAGCGTCATCTGACTCAGCTCAGGAAGGGTCCAGTGAATGGTCACCAGTCTGAGCAACTGGGCACCAACGTGTGTTTCCTGAGTGCCTGCTGGTGGCCAGCCTGGGGCTTGATCGTGCTGTGGGCGAGGCTGGGGAAAGGGACAGTACAGTGCCTGTCCTTGGGGAGCTGAGTCTGACTGGGGAGCAAGAGCCCACCTGTGGAACAACAGATAATACATACAGCAACAATAAGCACGGGAGATGAGAGGAAGCTGAGAAGGGGGGACACAAAAATCAAGGGGGGCTTCCCAGAAGAGGTGGAATGTGAGTGAAGCCCCAGAAGGTAGGACAGATCTATCTGAAGGAGGAAGAGGCATGGGATCACACTGAAAGTAGAAACAATCACTGATAAAGATGGAGAGGACAATGGCATGATCACCTTCAATTCAGGGGGGGGGGGGGGGGGGCGGGGAGGGTGCATGCCGGCCCTATGAGAGATCCCGGGCCATGGTTGTCGCCCTCAAGGCGTTGCAGAACAGGAGAGAGACAAGTAAGTCAACAAGGACAGTAGTGTGACAATGCTGCTGATGGACACGGGGAGCAGCAGAAAGCCAGAGAAGAGGTACTAAAACTGAGGTGACTCTGCATCTCCTGGTTTGCCGGGGCTTGTCGTCCTGTGGTAATTATTAAAAGCACCCCCTCGACCTCAAAAGTGTCCCAGTCTGGATGATAAATTATAAGATCACCTTATCTAAAATGGATGAGGGATTCTGAACATGCTTTGTGAGAACAAGAAATAAACAATGTTTTGAAGGATGCATGAAAGTCAGATGGATGGAGGAGAGGTACCCCAGACAAGAAGAGGCAGTGTTTAAAGCACACAGTGCACATGGGGACCTGATGATGATGGTGACAACACTAACACTTACTGAGCTCCTACTTGATGCTACACACTCTGCTTGGTGCCTGACGTGCATTTTCTGAATTCATCTTCACCGTAACCCTATAAGATAGAGATACTCTTATGTTTAATGCCATTTTATAGACGAGAAAACCAAGGCACAGGTAAGTAACTTTGCCAAGTCACACAAGCACTTGCCAATAACAGAGCCAGGATTTTAATTCAGCCTGACTAACTTCAGAACCCCTGCCTATAATTAGGTTCTGGAATCCATGACTTGAAAAACTAAGGCGGGTCTGACACGTGAGGAGCTTGGAAATGGTCACTCCTGTCCTCACAACAAAAAGAAGCTGAACAAACTGAAAACTCACAGCTCTTCTTAGAACCATGAGGGAATTGAGGTCACAGGGCTGCCCCTGAACTTGGAGAGACAGGCAGGTACAGAGAATCACAGCTTAGTGGGAACAGAAGCCCACCCCTTGGGGCCAGTACCATAGGAAACTTAAACTGTGACTGACAAATTGCTGGACGTTCAGTGTGGACAAGCTTGAGAGTTAAAAATTCCAGGGGGATTCAATCTTTGGTGGCGGTGTGAGGAGACACACTTTTGTGAGTTTTACCTCCAGGAGCCCACCAGGTTCTCAGGCTGCAGATCAGAGAAAAATTCCTTAGTGCTTCGGGCAGGGAGATGGGAAAAGTGGCCATTCTGAAGTAGACCCAGAGGCCTCTGCGATTTTTAACAAGGCCTGCCCTCAAAGGAGCCTAGCCTGTTTCACCAGCGCCTAACTACCTTGGGTCTCACCAGAACCTAACTGACTTGGGGGAAGAGAAACACTCAACTCCACCCCTTCTAGCTTTCCTATCTCACCTAAAGGGAGTAAGGGGAACCTGAGAAGGACTTGTGAAGGTCCAGGGGCACCTAATCACAGGACTATAGAACACACCCCCTCCCCTCACACTGTCGGTGGTACAGGGCTCCCGTATAATAACAGGGAGAACCAACAACAGAAGGAACCGCGAGTCTCAGACCTTATTTAAGAAGAGGTGTCTAGAAACCCAAAGACAACAGGGGAGACAAAAACAAGGACACCAGAGGAAATTTAACTTTTGACCCCTACAGCTTTAGCAAACAGTAATCACAACCTAACTCCTTGCCAGAAAAAAGTAAAACTTCACACACATCTAGCTTTCAACAAAAAAGGACGAGGCATCTTAAAAGGCAACAAAACAAACATCAAAACCCCACCGTGTGAAGAGACAGAGCAAGCAAGCATCAGAACCAGATGACAGAGACTTTGGAATTATCAAACCAGGCATTTTAAATAACTATGATTAATCTGCTAAGGACTCCAATGGGAAAGTGGGCAACATGAATGAACAGACAGATGATGGAAGCAGAGAGATGGACACTCTAAGAAAGAACCAAAAGGAAATGTTAGAAACTAAAAATACTGTAACAGAAATGAAAGTGCCTTTGATGGGCTCATCAGTAGGCTTGACATGGCCAGGGAAAAAATCAGTGAGCCTGAATATGTGTCAACAGAAAATTCCCAAGACTTCCCTGGCGGCACAGTGGATAGAGCTCTGCGCTCCCAATGCAGGGGGCCCAGGTTCGATCCCTGGTCAGGGAACTAGATCCCACATGCATGCCACAACTAGGGAGCCCGTAAGCCGCAACTAAGGAGCCCACGAGCCGCAACTAAGACCTAGCGCAACCAAATAAATACATACATACATAACTATTAAAAAAAAGAAAAGAAAATTCCCAAACTGAAAAGTAAAGAGAAAAAAAGAATTTATAAAAAAACAGAATAGAATATCCAAGAACCTTGGGACAATTACATAAGTTGCAACATACATATAAGAGGAATACCTTATATTCCTCTTATATGAGAGGAGGAATTTCCACCTTGTCCCTAGGGCACCCACCAACGTCGCCCCATATAATATATAAGAGGAGGAATTCCTCTTATATAAGAGGAGGAAAAGGAACAGAAGAAATATTTGAAGTGATAATGACTGAGAATTTTCCAAAATTAATGACAGAAACGAAACTAGAGACCCAGGAGGCTCAGAGAACATCAAGCAGGACAACTATCAGAAAATCTGCACCCAGGCATATTATATTCAAACTGCAGAAAATCAGGAAAGAAGCCAGGGCTTCCCTGGTGGTGCAGTGGTTGAGAGTCTGCCTGCTGATGCAGGGGACACGGGTTCGTGCCCCGGTCCGGGAAGATCCCACATGCCGTGGAGCTGCTGGGCCCATGAGCCATGGCCACTGAGCCTGCGCATCCGGAGCCTGCGCGTCCGGAGCCTGTGCTCCACAACGGGAGAGACCACAACAGTGAGAGGCCCGCGTACCGAAAAAAAAAAAAAGCTATGGCTTTTGAACTTTTGCCTGAAAATTTCAGGAAGCCATTAAAAGATTTCAAGAGTGACAAGGTGAGATGTGTAGTTTAGAAAGAACAATCTGGGGACTTCCCTGGTGGTGCAGTGGTTAAGAATCCACCTGCCAATGCAGGGGACATGGGTTCAAGCCCTGGTCCGGGAAGAACCCACATGCCGCGGAGCAGCTAAGCCCGTGTGCCACAACTACTGAGCCTGCGCTCTAGAGCCCACAAGCCACAAGTGCTGAGCCTGTGTGCCACAACTACTGAAGCCCACGCGCCTAGAGCCTGTGCTCCTCAACAAGAGAAGCCACAGCAATGAGAAGCCCGCGCACCACAGCAAAGGTAGCCCCCGTTCACCACAACTAGAGAAAGCCCGCGCACAGTATGAAGACCCAATGCAGCCAAAAATAAATAAATAAATTTACTAAAAAAAAAGAAAGAACAATCTGGGAAATCATATGAAAGTAAACAGGGTATGGCAGGACCTCACAGGATGCAGATACCAGCTGGAAGCGAACCCCTAACAATCCACGCAAGAAGTGGGGCTCAAATGAACCCAGATGCACCAGAACTGGGAGGAGGATCAAAAGAAGAGAAGTTTTTAAAGCAGCAGAATCTGAAGATTTGCTAAGTGATAGGGTATAGGAGGAATATTCTATCCGTCAGGGCTCAACCACAGAAACAGAACCAATAGGAGATTTTCTATCTATCCATCTACCCATCAATCTATCTACCCACCTACCTCCCTCCTGGAATCTCTAACCTCAGGGTGGCGGGGGCCCAGCCTTTTTTTTTTGCGGTACGCGGGCCTCTTACCGTTGTGGTCTCTCCCATTGCGGAGCACAGGCTCCGGACGCACAGGCTCAGCAGCCATGGCTCACGGGCCCAGCCGCTGTGCGGCATGTGGGACCTTCCCAGACCGGGGCACGAACCCGTGTCCCCTGCATCGGCAGGCGGACTCTCAACCACTGCGCCAGCAGGGAAGCCCCCCAGACCTTTTTTAAAGGGATTCCATCTGATTAGGTCAGGCCACCCAGGATAATCTCCCTTTAGATTAACTCAAAGCCAACCACTTAGGGATTTTAATTACATTTGCAAAATCCCTTCACCACAGTACCTAAATCAGTGTTTGGTCTAATAACTAAAAGAAAGTGTGTGTTTGTTACAAATTGGCTGCTTCTCCCTCAGAGGCCCATCCAACTGGAAATATAGCAGAGAGGGGGTCCTGGGGAGTTTCTCTGGTCTAGCCCAGTTGACCCATCACAAATACCTAGAGTGATACCAGGGTTTCTGACTGGGGCAATAACGTGCTGAGACAGAATATAGAAAAATAGGCTTTAAGGGAGAAAACAGTGAGTTTGGCTTTCCTTGTGTTGAGTTTCAAGTGCTATGAGACATTCTCAAACACAAGAGGCTGCCATCTGTCTCAGTCCCTTTGTAAATACTAGTCCAGGGTGCTATTCCTTCCCCTCTTCACTAAATAACACCTGCTCATCCTTTTTTTTTAAGGAATAATTTTCAGATTTACTGCTATATCTTCTACTACTATGTCATTTGTCTTTTTTTCCTTGGAAAAAAAAATCACCTGAGGATTTTCCACATATATTGAATTACAAGTTCGCAGGCACAGCTTGAGCAAGATTTAGAAAGCTACCTCTTCAAAGTTTGCTGCCCACTGAAGGGCTGGCAGGCAGGAAACTGGATGTGCTGGAATGCTGAGCTGCAGGACTGACGAAATTCACCAGGAAGCCACTGAGATTCTGGGAAGCTGCTCACAGGGATGCTGAGGGAACTCAGTGGGAAGACACCCACACGGGTGCTGCTGAAACTCACTGGGAAGCTGCCTGGTGGGGTGCTGTTGAAACTTGATAATAGGCAAGCACCCAGACACCTGGAAGACTACCCCTTCCTCATCAGTGTTCCTCTGGCGCCCTCTACTGGTAGAGCTTAAAATCATCTCAGAGGGCAAAGGAAAAATGTTTACAACACCAAGTATCATAAAACAGGGCAAAGAAGGGTAGATTTGGAGCTAAGGACCAATAACCTATCTGGCACAGATACACAACTTACTTTTTTCGTTTAACATCTTAGAGAATTCTCCATTTGAGATATACAACTCTATCATTCTTTTTAGTGATTATATAATATTCCATGTGCCTTAATTTCATTATTTGATAGACATTTGGGTTATTTTCAGTTTTTCACTGCTATGGTAAGCACCCTTACACACATCACTTTGTGTATATGGCAACTGTATCTTTTTTTTAATGCTGTCTTTTTAAATAAAATTTATTTTGGGTTGTGTTGGGTCTTCGTTGCTGTGCGAGGGCTTTCTCCAGTTGCAGCAAGCAGGGGCTACTCTTCGTTGTGGTGCGCGGGCTTCTCATTGCAGTGGCTTCTCTTGTTGCGGAGCACGGGCTCTAGGCACGCAGCCTTCAGTAGCTGCAGCACTTGGGCTGGGTAGCTGCGGCACACAGGCCCTAGAGCACAGGCTCAGTAGTTATGGCGCACGGGCTTAGTTGCCCCGTGGCAAGTAAGATCTTCCCGGACCAAGGCTCGAACCCATGTCCCCTGAATTGGCAGGCGGATTCTTAACCACTGAGCCACCAGGGAAGTCCCCATGGCAACTATATCTTTAGGATTGATTTCTAGAAGTGGAATTGCTGGATCAAAGGATATACATGTTTTAAATGAAGTCTTTATAATACAAACTGATTTTTCACGAGTTGTGTATGATAATGCTGCTTTAGTCAAACTTTCACCAAAATGGGTATTATAAATCTTTTCTTTGTTTGCCAATTTGATGGGGAGAAACAATATTGTTGTTTTAATTTGTATTTTCTTTTTTTAATTAAAAAAAAAATTTTTTTTTTTTGGCTGCGCCATGCAGCATAATGGATCTCAGTTCCCCAACCAGGGATCAAACCTGTGCCCCCTGCAGTAGAAGTGCGGAGTCTTAACCACTGGACTGCCAGAAGTCCCTAATTTGTATTTTCTTGATTCTTAATGAGATTAAGCATCTTTTCATATGTTTTTGGCCATTTGTTTTTCTCATTCTGAAAACATTGTCTTTTTAAATTACAGAAGTAATTTTTGTAATAGTTCAGTGCCAAAGTATATAAAGTGAAAATGACAGTGGTTAACATGTTAAAAAAAAATAGCTATCTTCTTGAGTTATACAATCATCTAAATCCAAAAGCACTCACAGACTTGAGCAAACAGAGCCAGTGTTTCATATTAGGGAAAGGAAACATATCGCTGATGGAAGCTGCAGACCTAGTAAAAAATAAATGTTTTATACTAAGTAGTAGAATGAAAGGAAACTTCTACCCAAGACCACTACCTCAATAAAGACCCATGGGTTATTACGGCTGCAAAGGAAGTTCACCTCAGAATAAACGGCAGCCTTAAAAGCAGGTGCATTAGCAAATAATTTCAAGGGCTCCCCCCACCCCCAAAAATAGTAGCCTTTTGCTCTGCAGAGACAGTCTGAGTGACCTGCAAGGAAGCACCTACCTGTCCTTCATATCTTCGCTCACACCTCCTTTCCTCAGAGTATCCTCTGAAGGACCCCCTTCCTCCCTCCCATGCAACTAGATCCGCTGCTCTGCTATAAGCCCTCTTGGCTCCATACTTTTCCCTCAGAGCCATGCCAGTCTGTCATGATACTCAGTGGTTTTACATTAATGCCCACCTTCCCCCACTAGGCCATAAGCTCCCTGAAGCCAGGAGTTGCGTCCATTTTGCTCACCACCGTTGCCTCAACGCCTAGCACAAGAGTTCGAGTATTTGCTAAAAAAGAGGTCCAGTTGGTCAGCAATTGGATATTTAGGCTTAAAACCCAGCATGGAGATCTGGGTTAGGAGTAAAACAGTGAGGGAGCAGCACGGGGGTGGCGGGTAGTTTAAGATAAAGTTTTCCAAGGAGAATACACAGACTAGGAAGAGCAGCGATCCAAGGACATACCCTGAAAAACCACTATATTTAAGAGGTAACCCAACAAAAAGATGAGAAAGAACAACCAGAAAGGTGTGGCAAGCAGGAGAAGCCAACAGATGAGGCAGAGCGAGAGAGGCGATCAAGTTTTAGATCGTCTGTTAGGGTGGGAGAGACTTCGGCAAGCTGATGGCTCAGGGTGAGCCACTTCCCCAGGAGGGAGGAGAGGCCCACTGCGGTGGTTCCGCAGCACCCCTGGGAGGTCCTGGCTCCGTGACTCAGTGGCAACCTCTCGGGGCAAGTCAGACGGCCCACAGCAAGAGCCCACTGCCAGGACTCCGGCTTCCCCCTCTCCCACCCCACCACAGAGCCCACGAGAAAGCTCCGGGCTCTGCCCTTTGGGGACAGACTGACTCGGCTCCTGCAGGCTGGTCCAAAGACCAAAGACATTTCACCCAGTCCCAACTGAAGCCAGGGGTGGGAGGAGGGGAAAGAGTTCACCTCCCTTCACTCGACAGAAAGGAAAAGGAGTTGGCCTTGGCTTACAGAGACCCACACTCCCACTGGATACAGACAGTCCCAAATGCTATGCCTCCGCCCAACACACACACACACACACACACACACTTCTCAGCCAACCCTCTCCACCCTCAACCCAACAATCCAACATTGGAAAGTCCTCTGACTTTCACAATGGAAGCATTTCTACCATGAGGGAGTAATCATTTGCTAAATCATGCAAGAACCTTTGCCTTCATTACCAAGGTCAGGACAGGAACTGCCCAGTCCTGTCTTATGTAAAACATACAGGGAAAAAAATCTAAATTCTATGTCTCAACTTTTCCCCCCACGCAATGGCCCCCAATGGGGGCAGTTCCGTGACTCCTTCAGGGCAAACTCAAGCCCTTCTGTCACATACTCCCATAGCATCCTGTCCTCCTTTGAAGCAAGCTGGGTTTTTGTAATTGTCACTTTCTTTTTATTTACAGTTATCAGTGTAAAATTTGCCTCCCCTAACAGACTATAAGGTTCATGCTATAGCCCTCATCTGCCCTCTAAAAGCACTTACTGCCTGCCTGAAATACATTCCAACTTATTCTTGGGTTCTCTGGGCAACAAGGATGTCCCCCCCCCTTTTTTTTTTTTGTCAAACTAAGAACCTGCCTTGGTTACAGAAGCTTTCTTTCACGAAGCTGCAAATTGTCTACCCCTCCTATACTGAGTCCTACTGGTCTTAAGTTTTCTTCAACAGTTATGATCCCTCTTCCTACACGAACAATATCTAATGCTTCCTAAAAAGGTGACTATTACATCCAGGGTTCTGCTACAGGGAACAGGGGGAGGTGGAAATCAGACAGGTGACTAACCAATACCTCCCTTTCCTTCCAGGATTAGAGAACGTCACGGCTCACAGACATTAGGGATCTCAGCTTACAGATGAGGAAACTGATGCCTAGGAAGGTTCACATGGATTGAGCCAGCATGGTGAGCATTTGTGGCACATGTGGTCCTACACTGTGGCAGATATAAATGTGAATAGATCCAGTCCTGTTTATCCAAAGATCTGACAACAGCTAGGGCCATATTTTCCCAAGGTTACAAGGCTTAGACAGGAATTCCCTAGAGGTCCAGTGGTTAGGACTCTGCCCTTCACTGCTGAGGGTGCGGTGCCAAAAAAAAAAAAAAAGACCACAGGTTACAAGGCTTAGGGTCACCTAGATAGGTCTTCTATCCACTACAGGGTGCTTGTCTCGAGAAAGAGAAAGAAAGAGAGGGAGGGGGGCTTCCCCGGTGGTGCAGTGGTTGAGAGTCCGCCTGCCGATGCAGGGGACACGGGTTCGTGCCCCGGTCCGGGAAGATCCCACATGCCGCGGAGAGGCTGGGCCTGTAAGCCATGGCCGCTGAGCCTGTGCGTCCGGAGCCTGTGCTCCGCAACGGGAGAGGCCACAACAGTGAGAGGCCCGGGTACCGCAAAAAAAAAAAAAAAAAAAAAAAAAAGAGAGGGAGGGAAGAAGGGAAAAGATTTTAAAAAATGATATAACCTACTTACCTCTCCTGAAGTAATGCTCGTTCTTCCAGGGAGAGCTGATTTTCTCTGGCAGACAGTATCAGAGTCTGGAAAACAAGCTTCCGAACCTCTTCTGTTGTATCCTTTTGCAAGTGCGGGGGAAGTACCCAAGATCTTCCCATTTGAAACCCCAGGTAGGGAGAAAAACAAAATGTCATCGCTTGTACTCCCATCAGAGGAAGATGGGAGTCAAAGACTCAAGAAGTTCAGACACAGGGCTTCCCTGGTGGAGCAGTGATTAAGAATCCGCCTGCCAATGCAGGGGACACGGGTTCGAGCCCTGGTCCAGGAAGATCCCACATGCCGTGGAGCAGCTAAGCCCGTGCACCACAACTACCGAGCCTGCGCTCTAGAGCCTGCGAGCCACAACTACTGAGCCCATGTGCCACATCTACTGAAGCCCGAGCACCTAGAGCCTGTGCTCCGTAACAAGGGAAGCCACTGCAATGAGAAGCCTGCGCACTGCAATGAGAGTAGCCCCCACTCGCCACAACTAGAGAAAGCCCACGTGCAGCAACAAAGACCCAATGCAGCCCAAAAAAATAAATAAAAGAAGTTCAGACACAAAGACCACTGAGATGGCGAGGGCTGGTGTCAAGGCTGCCTAGAGCAAGTTGGAGAATGAGACTAATAATTAAACCAGCAGACCCTGGTAGTATATACTTTTGTACAATCATGTGACTCCGAGGCAACCATGATGTTAGACACCAGGCAACTTAGAAAGAGAAGTCTGCTTTGCCTCTTTCACAAAAGAACCAACAGGCTAGAGATGGGTGGATTGAAAAGAGTACATACTCTGAATTAACCATTCACCTTGCACCTCCTTAGTCAAGGTTCTGAACTGAGTTTTCTCTCCAAGCATCTGATGCAGGTATGCAGGTAGCAGATGTTTTTAAAAATACTTTACTTGAATGCATAAAAAGCTAAGGACCATTCAGGGAAAATCCGCCTTCATTCCAATGATCTTAACTAGGCTGAAAAGGCTGCTGTTCATAAAAGCAGCAAAGCCCAAAACCTGGATGAAGCTATTAACAACAGCTAAGCCATGGGACCTCCCTGGCGGTCCAGTGGTTAAGACTCCCTGCTTCCACTGCAGGGATCACTGGTTCGATCCCTGGTCAGGGAACTAAGATCCCGTATGACGTTCCTCGTGGCCAAAAAATAAAATAATAAAAACTAAGCCCCATATAGCACTTCCTAAGTGCCAGGCAATGTTCTATGTACTTGACATATAATAATCCTCACAAGAACCCAATGAGGTAGGTAAAAGGCACATACACACACACATCTGTAAACCTCCAGATGTATCATCCATGCCCACACTTTATCTGCTCTTAAAAACTTCTGGATTTACATCTCAGGTATAAATCACTCTGTTCCTCCAACATGGACAATACAATATGGTGTTTAATAATTCCTCAAGAGTCAGAAAGTACTAGGTTCAAGTCCCCACTCTTATCGCTTAAAATAACCAATTTCTGGGGCTGTGAGAATGAAATGGAATCTTGTATGAAAAGCATTTCACCAGGAAGGATGTAATTTCCATGGGGGCAGATTTAGCCCCCTGCTGTGTCTCCAGGGTCTGGAATAGGACCTGGCACAAATGTTATAACTCTTCTTTCTGTCCTCTGCACGGGGAAGGGGTGGGAGGTAACACCCAGAATCCCTCCCACTGTTTCTTGCCTGTAAGTGCAGGCCCCTTTTTGCCTCCTCCGGGGCTGCAGACGGCGCACCGACCGGTCCAACGTAGATCAACGAAACTATCCTTCCCAAAACGTCTTTCATCCCCGCTATCAGCTCACCACAGCCCTCAGGGCCAGTCCTCAAGCAGCTTCCTGCCTTCCGACAGGCAGCCTCCCACCACCAGGAGTCCTCCAGCCCGGATTCTAACACAGGTGTGTGGAGATGGGTGCGCAACCCATGACTCCCCTGCCCCTCAGCCCGTCACACGAAGGTGCTGGGGGCCGTAAAGGAGAGGTCCACAGGTAGACCCTTCTCTTGCCACGTGGCTTTGGCAGGTGGAAGCCCAGCCCGCGCTGCAGCCCCTCCTGGGCAGAGTCAGGACAGAAATGCAAGCTCCCTCCGGGATGTGGGGACTGGAGGTATATGTGGCAGGCGGACTCCTCCCAAGACCCCTTACCTGGTCCCGGGAGGAACGCACTGAGACAACTGCTACCAGATGCACCCCGCGTTGGCAGCTTGGCCAGGGTGCACTTCTGGCCTCGGCCCGGGAACCGCCCCTCGCCCCGCCCCCACGCCTCTCCTTCTGGACCAATCACAGGCCGGGTGGCCCCCGCCAGCCACGTGAGCGAGTTTTCACCATTCCCTGGGTCTTCACCAGCCTGCCACAGCCTCCAGCCGCTCCAGCAGCCCGCCTGCGCAGTGGGAGGGCACATTGGCGCGCTTGCGCACATTGGGAAAAGAGGAGCTGGACCCCGCCCCGTCCTGCTGCTTTGCTCCTCCGCTGTGCGTACAGGGGACGTCGGGGGCGGTGCCGCAGGAGTTGCCCCTGGTAACGGGGGAGGCAAGAGGAGGAGGAGGAGGAGGAGGAGGAGGAGGAGGGACTCGGCGGGAGGATGGTGAGTGTGGGGCCTGGGTCCCTCCGGAGCTGGTCGGTCACCCGCCTCCCTTCCCCAGGCCCAAGGCAGGGCACTGCGCTTAAAGACAGGAGGGAATGGATTGACGCTCAGCCTGCTGTCTGGGTCCTGGATTGGTTTCGGGGGGCGGCGGAGAGCCCCGAGTGTGGGCCCTGGAGGGAAATCTGGGCCTGAGGAGGAAGGCGGGGCTTGCAACCGGTCCGAAACTAGGGGAAGGGGCTGGAAGGGGCTGTGGAAGGGTGCGTGGTTGTCCCGGTACGGAGCCAGGGCTCCATCATTACTCTGGGGATGAGATGAGGGCGGATCCGAGGAGCTACGGAGAGCAGCCTCTGCACGCAGGCTTAGATCTTCCCGGGGAATCGGCCTCCCCGTGCCGCAGTAAAGTGGGGTTCGCCAGTGCCCGGCCAGAAGCGGGGAGAGGGCCAGCGCTACTGTCTTTGAGGTCGCGCCGGCGGTACCAGGGGAGATGGTAGCCTAGCTCTCCTCTTCCTCGCGATGTGCGGGCCTCTGGGGGGAAGGGTGCAAATCCCAGGACACAAAGAGGTGCCGCTTGGAAAGGGTGCCTAGTGGATTTTACGCCGTCTTGGTGTCTGCGTGGCGGGCGCGCTTCTGCAGTCCCGAGTAATTTATTTGCTGACGGTTCTGCAAGGTCTGGTTGTTGGTGATGACCAGTTTCCCGTTCAATACTTAATCCATGTCGGTGTAGGCAGATTTGCTGCCTGGTTCTTAGTATTTCCTTCGGACCTGTTGCAACCTTCCTTGGCATCTGACCACACCAGAACCAAAGGCCTTAATGTCAGTTTGGAGCAGATTAAAACTGGAGGGTGGCCATTCACTTGGGGCAAGCCTTTTCTCTGTCGAATCAGATTAAATCCCAAATTGTAAATTATGATACGTGACATATTTGATTCTTGACACTCTGTTCCTTGTTGATTTCTCTGCAGTTAGTTGGAGGGTGTTAAAATGGAATTGAGTGGTTTTAGAACTAGTCAAAGAAAAAATTGATTTTGGAGCGTTTAGAGCAGGTTGGTTGGCTTACCAGCTGCAAAGAGCTAACACTCAAGCTTATAGTTACTTCCCTGCCCCAACTCCAGACCCTTTTTGACTTTTAGAAATGTTGAACCACTTCTGTTGACTTATGAAGTAAGAAAAAGCTAGATGTTCACAAGGAAAACATACATGTACATTTGGTTAGATAATCCAATGAGTACATTTTGATAGGAAAAAATTTTTGCAATTGATTTAACATTGTCAGATCGCTTAAGAAGTAGAATTATTTGATCGGAAGTTGCCAATCATATTTCAACACTTGCTACATTGCAGTTTTGTTAACCTTAGGCTAAACAGATCTTTACATGTTTGCTTTTTATTAATCGTTTATACATGAGCTGTCCATTTAAAGGCTAACTTTTTCTCAACAAATGAGTACAAACATAAATATTTACACAGAAAATAACTAGAATTGAAATGAAAAAGGCATGCTAAACCAAGAGAGAAAGAGATTGCATCATAAATGAGAAACAGTTGGCTAACTTTTCCCAGTTTGTTTATCAATGTAGTGGACTGTGTAATTTTTATGATTGTTTAATTTATAATTACAAGTCACAATAAATTAACCACTGTCCTGTTTCCAGGTGCAGATTGACACTGCATACAACAAATTGACAGTGTATACAACACTGTTGTATACGACTGTTGTATTCAGTGATCAAGAGAGATTTTCTTTTTTATTTTTTTCCTACCATGAACAATAAGAAATTAAGACAAATTATTCAGGATTCTTTATCTGATTTCCAAAATGCATTTTTTTTTTCCGTCTCCAAAAGTGTGAGCTATTCTTAGAACTGTAAGTGGAACATGGAATTTAAACGGTCAGTGGTGTGATTAAGTGTGCCACATCTGGTATCCCATGAGCCCCCGTGGTAACTGTGCTAGTAAAGAGTGAGTCCCAGGTTTATTTATTTTTTTAGTCCTTTAGCTATGACTAATACATATTTATTCTTTTTTTAATTTGGAGAACTGCAACAAAAACCCATTATTGGTTTCTCTGAACCCCTAGAGGTTCAGTTGTCTTACCCCTGCCTTAGGATACCAAGTCCTTGGTGAAATACTAAGATGACAGTAATTTTTGTGCATAACTAATCACTGTTATTTAATAGATGAGTCCTCCATTTAGGAATTATTTATGGAGTAATTTCTGTATATATGAACCTAGTGGTAGTTATCTAGCATGTTTAACATTTGAAGATTGTTCCCAAGATTATGTTTTCCAGTCAAAAATTGTCAGTGAAAAATATAAACACAACTACTGTTTTGAGTGCCCCCTATGTGCATGCTTTACATACATCATCTCACTTAATCTTCATAGCATTTTTCTTGAGATATAAATACTGTTCCCATTTTCTAGATGGAACTGTGCCGGAGGTTACACATAGGGAAGTTGAATAAAAGTCTATGAAACTCTAAAGCCCATAATGTTCTTTTCATTAGGACTCTGATGAAGTGTGAACCCACTCTTCCTGAGGAGGTGCCCGTATTTTGTTCCTCAGGAAACATTGTATCTATTTAGTAGAGATATAAGGAGAAAGAAGACAAAATTTGGGTGAGGTTCTCCCTATCAAAGCTATACGAGGGGCTTCCCTGGTGGCGCAGTGGTTGAGAGTCCGCCTGCCGATGCAGGGGACACGGGTTCGTGCCCCGGTCTGGGAAGATCCCATATGCCGCGGAGCAGCTGGGCCCGTGAGCCATGGCCGCTGAGCCTGCGCGTCCGGAGCCTGTGCTCCGCAATGGGAGAGGCCACAACAGTGAGAGGCCCGCGCACCACAAAAAAAAGCTATACGAATATGCAGGTAAAAAAAAAAAAAGAAGAAAGAATTAACCTGAAATACTGTATTTTTCTCCTGCTGATTCCAAGGAGAGACAACTCAAGTTTTCTAAATCATAAGAAAAACCAAGCTATAAATATGATATTCTGGGCCAGAGATAAAAAAGCAGTTTTTAGCACCCCCTCCTCAGGTCATATGACCAAGATTTAAATCAGCTGCCACTCGTTTTTAAATCACATGACCCAACTTTAAATCAATCAGCTGCTTCCCTGTACCTCACGTGACTTGGCTTTGACTAGTAAGAAATGCAGAGGTATAAAAATGATGTTCTGAACAATAAATGGAAAAACAACATCCTAGAAAGTTTTTTTCTTTTCGAATGGACCATTCATGGCATACAAATAAAGGATTCTCTTGTGGATTTCTTGAACTGTAAACATACACACACACACACACACACACACACACACAGCTATACGAATTCCTGGAAATTAATAACATCTCACTGGGCAGCACCAGGTTTTTTTGGTGAGGTAAAAGTAAATTGAAGTCAGTTCCATTTAAGCTAGGTATGGGGAGTGCATGTACCTGACAGCTGGTTTACTAATTTTAATACTTAATTTTTTTTTTTTTTTGCGGTACGCGGGCCTCTCACTGTTGTGGCCTCTCCCGTTGCGGAGCACAGGCTCCGGACGCGCAGGCTCAGCGGCCATGGCTCACGGGCCCAGCCGCTCCGCGGCATGTGGGATCTTCCTGGACCGGGGCACGAACCTGTGTCCCCTGCATCGGCAGGCAGACTCTCAACCACTGCGCCACCATGGAAGCCCTTTAATACTTAAATTTTAGCTGCTCCTCCCAGTCACATATATTTTCCATATACCAACATATTCCCCTCTCCCTCTCCAACACCCTAGTTTCTTTGAATGACCTAGTTTGTATCATTTTAGGTCAGTGCACCGTGGTTCTGCCGGTAGTTGAGTTTAAGCTGATTTTGAGGCAGATAAAATGTCCATAGTCAACAGCATGTCTAGTCATGATTTGCCTATAGAAAAGTTTGTTTAAATGTTTTGTGGCTGAGTCAGACCACTTCTGTCCACCAGGGTGCAGATAACTTGTGTGCATGCATGCTGATGACGCACGATGCACAATTAACTAAAATTCTTGTTTCTTAAATTGCCTCTATTTAATGTCATAGGAGTACACATCCTACACAGAGATCATATCTGCTTTGCTCACCATTGTACTTGGAGCATATTATGGGTGTTTAATATAAATGAATGAATGAATGGATGTTTTGACCAAAAATACACTAAAAATTCATTTCCTTGTATTTATACTGCAAAACTCAGCCCCATAATAAAATTAACTTCTAATGGCTGTCTCCCTTCGTTTGACATTAACTATAGACATATATGGGTAGAAGCATAGAGTAGACTTATTCTGCTCTTTTGTCCAGCCTGTTAAATCAGCTTACTTTGTACCTTTCAGGCAGAACCCTGATATCTATAAATATCCTCTTCCCTATTTAGCAAACGCTAATAATCCTGTGATCCCCTCTCCTCAGGAGTTGGGTTAATGTGATGCTGTACTGTATTTGCATTTGTCTTGCCTAGACCATGCTTGAGATGCCATTTGTTATTTCTCTGGAAGAAAATATTAGCTGAACTTTCCATTTCTCTGTAATTTCATTTCAAGGTGCAACATGTGAAGTTATTGTTTCCTGATGAGGAAAATTGCTCACTGGAAATGTAGAAGTATTATTTTTTTATACTATTAGGTTTATAAAGTTTAGTTGTAGTTAGAATGTTTTCTTTCTCATCTGTGTTTTGCTTTTCTCCTTTTAAGACGAATAGAAATTATGTTTTTTAAATCATTCAATTTCAAATATAATGAGTGTGTAGAAGCTCTCAGCCTGCAGAAAGCAGTATTTATATATACTGATTTTTTTTGAAAGAGACACATGAGGAAAAACCTAAAACATTTATTTTGAACCTTGAAAATATTTTATAGAAAACAGATTCTTTCACAATGTCTACACTAGTAAATGATGCATGAGAAGAACTTTCTTAACCTGTACCATTGTTCAATGTACAAATGTGATAAATTCCAGTTGTTTTAGAATTTTATTGGAAAGGATAATGAGGACATCTAATCAGGAACCCAGGAGGAGTAGTACAATGTGTTTTGCCTGTTCTTAGCCTTTTTATATCACCAGTCCCCTAAGGAGCTCAGAATTCTAATTTTAACTGTTCTGAAAGGTGGTATTATAAATGAGTGATTGCAATGTAGCTAATAGAAGCCAGGGAGATTGCTCATAAACAGAGTTTTAAAAAGGAATGGTGTCAAATAATTCAAGGCTGGAGAAGATAAAAAACAAAAGAAAAAATATGCCATAAAAAAAAAAAGACTTGCTTAATCTTTTTTTGTTTGTTTGTTTCAAATCTATTCATTCTCTCTTCTCCAAATCTTTTGGAATAGAATTTGTCTGTCTTAAACTAAACGTTACATTTTGTTGCTGACAGAAATTGAGGCATAGAGAGGTTAAAGTGGTCAGTGTGAATACAGTACTAAAAGGGGTAAACAAAGGGCCTCTGAAGCAGAAGGGAATTCTTACAATTATGCATATTTGCATATCATTGTCTCAACTCTTGAAAATTATTTCACAGAATTATCATTTGATCTTAGTGAACAGACTGGTTTGAGTTATTTCCTGGTGCGATGCGGATAAAAAAACATAACCATTTTATATAATTCTAAGACTCAGTTTGAAGGAATTTCCACTTGGGCTGGGAGATTAGATTATATGCCCTTTAAACTCTGGGATTCTTTGATTCTTGATGTAACCATGCCTCATTGGAAAATGATTGTCAGCCGCAAGACAGAACAAATAACTATCTTGTAAGATTTTTCTTATGTTCTTAGCTAAAAAGCAGCATGGCTTATTTCCATCCATTAAAAGAATAATAACAACAAGAAACGGAAATATTAGATTACTAGTCAAAAATACCCTGGTTAAACTTTAATGTTTTTTTGCTTCCAGAATGACCTTTCAATTCCCTAATTTCTCTGTTGTATTAGATTCTTCATCTGAAAAACATAGATAATCTATACCGTGCAGCTATACTGTAAGGGTCATGTGAAAGTTAGAAGATGATAGAGTATTTTGAATGATGGAGTCTTAAACAAGAGCTAAAATAAAGTCTTAAAAAGAGAGCCCAAGTACAATTTTCTACAACCTTCTGAATAGTACCTTAGTACCTTAAAATCTTACATTAACTCAGGTGGGTAATTCTGTTTATTTCAACAGCTATCATATAGTGTCTAATAAGCGCCAGGCATTGTGGGAGATGGAAGCTATCTATAGTCCTTACGCACAAGAAACTTCACTCTAGTATAAAGGAGAAAAATACAAAAATCAGTTCCCTACAGTCAGATATGATGGGTGCTCTGGTAGGGTGCTCTGGTATATATATATATATAAAGGGCTTCAGGAATGGGAGTTGGTTAGTAGTACATACTTCCAGGAGATTTGGGGTGACTGTTAAGCTGGATTAATAGAAGGAGCAGGAATAAGCCAGGCTATTTATTAAGTTGCTGAATTTACTAAAGTATTTCTGCCAAAACTTATAAGCAAATGGAATAAATGACATTAAAGTGGAAAATAGTACTATAAGCTCTCCACAACCAAGAACTTTTTTCAAGGAGGAGAAGGCATTCTGATACCCAGTAATATCAAAGTCAGTGCCTCCAAAGTAATCTCTGTTCTTCATGGTTGTTCAAGGGCTTACTCTCAATTTTGCGCAAATTGAAAAGTGCACCAGACCAGGAGGTGAGAATCCTTCTCCTGGGCTTGGATAATGCTGGTAAGACTACTCTTCTGAAGCAGCTGGCATCTGAAGACATCAGCCACATCACACCTACACAGGTGAGCACTGCCTTGCCCCCGATGCTTGTGTGACACGTGGAAGATGGTAATAGCAATATGAAAGACAAAATGGGAGATAGAGTTTTGTCCATTTGTAAGTTTTGTTACTGAGAAAAGTCTATACAATTTTAAAATAATCTCAGATTTCAAAATATATCAAGAGATTCCATTTATGTGAGATACTTAGAGTTGTCAAATTCATAGAGACAGGAGAGAGAACAGTGGTTACCCAGGGGCTGGATGGATGGCGGTGATGGTTGCACAAGAGTGAATGTACTTAATGCCACTGAGCTGCACACTTAAAAATGGTTAAAAAGGTAAATTTTATGTTACGTATATTTTACAATAATTTTTAAAAAGAAATAATATAAATTTATATGTCTGTACATAGCAAGATACAATCACTTCCCTCTGATCTAAGTAATTCCTTTTTAGAAATAGCTTTATCTTCTCTGATTTTGAAATTAATACATGTAGAAAAATACAGAGAGAGCATAAAGGAAAAAAAAACAGTACTGTGAGAAAAACCACTTCTAGTGTGTATTTTTCAGACTTAATAAATACAAATATATGTCTTTTTTTTTTTTTTTTTTTTGGCCACACCATGTGGCTTGCAGGATCTCAGTTCCCTGACCAGGGATTGAACTGGGGCCATAGCAGTGAAAGTCCAGAATCCTAACCACTAGGCCACCAGGGGACTCCCTCAACTTTTTAGATTTTTTTGGGTGGGGGCTGACGGGGGTTGGGGGCCCTCGCCACACGGCATGCATGCGGGATCTCAGTTCCCCAACCAGGGATGGAACCTGTGCCCCCTGCAGTGGAAGCGTGGAGTCCTAACCACTGGACTGCCAGGGAAGTCCCTCAATTTTTTTTTTTTTTTTTTTTGCTGTACGCGGGCCTCTCACTGTTGTGGCCTCTTCCGTTGCGGAGCACAGGCTCTGGACGCGCAGGCTCAGCGGCCATGGCTCACAGGCCCAGCTGCTCCGCGGCATGTGGGATCTTCCCCGACTCGGGCACGAACCCATGTCCCCTGCATCGGCAAGCGGACTCTCAACCACTGCGCCACCAGGGAAGCCTAATTATCTGTACCTGTATTTTTATTTATTTTTTTTAAAATTTATTTATTTTTGGCTGCATTGGGTCTTTGTTGCTGCGCGCAGGCTTTCTCTAGTTGCAGCGAGCGGGGGCTACTCTTCGTTGAGGTGCACAGTCTTCTCATTGCCGTGGCTTCTCTTGTTGTGGAGCACGGGCTCTAGGCGCATAGGCTTCAGTAGTTGTGGCACACGGGTTCAGTAGTTGTGGCTTGTGGACTCTAGAGCGCAGGCTCAGTAGTTGTGGCGCACAGGCTTAGTTGCTCCACGGCATGTGGGATCTTCCTGGACCAGGACTTCAACCCATGTCCCCTGCATTGGCAGGCGGATTCTTAACCACTGCACCACCAGGGAAGCCCTACCTGTATTTTTAAATCCAGCCTCATCAACCCTCCTCTTTTGTAGGGCTAAGCAAGCAAAGCACAAGGATGGTGGTGCTCCCAGCATGGATGTTGGAGAGAAGTCCTGCCTGGAAGAACTCTAGTGGGTTTCTTTAGGCCTCCTTCCCTGCAGGAAATCCTGAGAGAGCTTGACCTTTGGCCAGGCCTTTGGGTTTCCTAACTAGGGGCAGCCCTGTTGGTCTTACTTTTTAAGTGTTTGAGCGTTAGAGGTTTTAGCAAAACCAGAGTTATTTACCATTTTCTGTCACTGTCCTGTGATAAGAACTTGGTGTCGGGTTTGAATGGCTGTGCTGGTGTGCGTACTTCACAGCCAGCGAGTCTTACTGATTCGCAGCTCTTTGCAGAAAAGTCATTTCAACTGCTACCAAATGAGCAATTTGACAGCTTCTGAACAAATTTAATGTATGGCCTGAGGAGGAGCAAATTACAGTAGTCTAGCCTAGAAGGGCTGAAAACACGTATTAGTGTGTCAGGATTTCTGCCAGAAAAAGAAGGGCTAGGGTTTTTTTTTCGTATTAGTGAGAGGCTGTCTCTCTCAAGAGCACCACTAAAATGAGGACGTCCACACTGTGAGCAGGGAAATGAAATCCTAGTTATGGACCCAAAGCTCCAATTCTAACTTTCAGGCTCTGTTTGTTATGTTATAGGTGACTCTGTTATTATGTCAAGGTTTCGTATTTAGTCTTTAAAAACACACTTTTATTGTGTTCTTGTTTTATATTAAAAAAAGTGATAGATGCTCATTGTAGTAAACTTAGAACATATAAATAGGTAAGATTGAGAAACTAGAAATCACCTATAATGCCCAGTCAGACATAACCACTGTTAACATTTGAGCATGTATCCTTTCAAGTTTTTTCTTTGCCCATATGTGGTGGGGATATTTAAAATAGAAAGTAAAAATGGCTCATACAGAGTATACTGTTTTGCATCATCTTTTCCACTTAATAACGTATCTTGAACATATTTCTACTTTGTTCTGTATGTAAATACTTATACAGTACACATCTCTAAATGTTTGCACCCATTCATTATTATTTCCTTAGAATAATTTCTTAGTAGATTTGTTGGGTCTGGTGACTTACAGACTTTTAAGGCAGCTGACACATATGGTCAAATTCTAGGATTTATACTTATTTATTCCCTCATCCCAGAAAGGATTTGTTGTTGCTGGGTCTGACATTTACTACTGTAGTTAAGTGCAGAATTTTTAAACGCATAAAAGGGGTTTTGTGAATGAGTCAGAATGAAGTGCGCTTTTACAATAAGCTTAAGCCACTTCCCTTAGGAGTTCTAAAACTTCCAATTTATTCAGTCATTGGCATTTTAGAGGAGCAGTAGTAAGCATCATCCCCTGTTGTCCTCTAGTGACTGTCCTCAGTGGAAATTGGGTGGCAGTGTTCCCATACTGTTGCCCTGTGCCTTCTCCTTCTGCGTGAGGCAGTAGTGCTGGGGAGCTGCCAGAAGAAGCAAATGTTCATGGAGGCATCCCCAGACCCACTTAACTCCAGCGATTCTGGATGAAATGTCACTTCTGTGGGAGCAGGCTGTTGATGGGATTTTTCAAATCCTTATTTCATTATGTCATTCTTGCAAGAAGATTTTTTTTTAAATCTTGCTCATAAAATGCCTTCTCTTTGAACCCCAAAGGTCTTGTTAATTTGTTTCTCTGCACATGAACTCCCAGCTCACCCTTCTTCCTGCCCCTGATTGGCTTACCTTCCGTAAAGTTCCACCTTGAGTCACTGTCCTGAAAATGAATACTTTCTTTTCAAGTTCATCAGAGATACCTATTAAAGAACAGTTTCAAATGCCCACTTGTTTGTTTTCATCACCGCCTGTATGAGGGGTGCTACTCCAGTTTCAAACCAGCCTCCTGCTTCGTGTCCTGAATTCAGGTCCTTCCTTTTCTTGATCAATGCATATGAGGCAATTTCTTTCATTTTGAGCTGCTCTTAAAGAATCCAGTCTTCCAGATTGTAGCTCTTGCCTCTTTTTTTTTTGCCTGCATTGGGTCTTCATTGCTGCACGAGGGCTTTCTCTAGTTGCGGCGAGTGGGGCCTACTCTTTGTTGTGGTGCGCGGGCTTCTCATTGCAGTGGCTTCTCTTGTTGCGGAGCACAGGCTCCAGGCACGTGGGCTTCCGTAGTTGTGACTCTGGGCTCTAGAGCACAGGCTCAGTAGTTGTGGCGAATGGGCTTAGTTGCTCTGCGGCATGTGGGATCTTCCCGGACCAGGGCTCAAACCCGTGTCCCCTGCATTGGCAGGCAGATTCTTAACCACTGCGCCACCAGGGAAGCCCCTTGCCTCTTTTTAAACTTAACATTTGTTCTGTTGTGTTGAGTCTGCAGATTCAGCTTTGTTTTTTTGTTAGTTACATGTAATGTCCTGTTAAATTTCACCATGCTGAGGACTCATGGGGTGGGTGGGGGTCTGTGTTGATTACCAGAGCTGTTCTCATAACAAGTCATCCCCAGCAGTTCCATGTATGTGTGCACTCAGCATGACATCATCAACACTGACCCCAACCTGAGTGACAGAAGCATGTGTAAATACATTTTTGTTCCCTATCAGAGCAAACTGTTTTCAGTATCATCTGTGTCACGTCTGGCAGAGTACCTCAGAATTAATAAATAACATAGCTGGTAAATGTAACTTTGTCAGAAATTGATCTCAAAGCCTAGTAAAACTTGATATTTTTTGTTTCAGGGTTTTAACATCAAAAGTGTACAATCACAAGGTTTTAAACTGAATGTATGGGACATTGGTGGACAGAGGAAAATCAGACCATACTGGAGGAATTATTTTGAAAACACTGATATTCTCGTAAGTACTCCTTCTGATGCATCAATTCATAATCTCTTCTCCCCTGTCTTACTAACATTTACACTATAATTGTCTTTCTTGTCAATAATTCCATTGCCGTAACATTGCTCTTCATCACTATGAATTTAGAGCTAGCAGACAGATTGTGGAGCTTTGTGTAATTTACATAAGATGTTTTTCTGTTGCTCAGTAACAATGTTGTGCCCACACCCACCTTGGCAAATAAAGTATTTATTAATTACCATAGTGATTTGAACAGCAGAAGAGAAGTCAGAAGATTGTGCCATTGACTCCATCAACCCAAGGAAATCAACAAATCAGGTATATCCCAAAGAGAGCAACCAAGATAGTGAAGGTCCTGGAAACCATGATGTATGAGGAATGGTTGAAAGACCTGACGATGTCCTTCCTGAAAGAGAAAATGCTTGGAACTGTCTCTAGTTGCTTCAGGACCTATCTTAAGTCTGAGAGATTGGCTTCATTGTGAATAGTTCTAGAGGACCAGGCAAGGAGCAGTTTGGGGAGTATTAGGGTTTAACTCAGAATAAGGAAGAAGTTTCCTATAATCGTAACTGTCCAGAAGTAGAAGAAGCCGCCTCAGGCTTCTGGGATTCCTTCTGCACTGGGATTCCTGGCTCAGGCAGCATTCACGCAGGCAGAGGCTGAGACTTGAGCTCCCAGCTCACTGCCAAGTTCTCTAGGACTACTGTTTTAGGATTCTTGGAGATTTTACTCTCCAGGTGCATGATTTCTCCAATCCCTCAGCCTCTCAGCTCCTTCACCTCCCCTCCAGCAAGCTTGCCATCCGCCCCACCTCAGCCACTCACTCATGGTCGTACCGTAAAACCAGGGCCTTTCATGAACTTGGATAGGAAAAAATGTTGCATAATATCTCCATTAACCTCTAACTGAAAGTTTGAATTTACTTTAACTATGACCATAGACAGTAAGCTGCAAAAACACGTCGATATCTTCGTTGCCAGTAGAACTCACCTTGCATCTCAGACAGCTTCCCTCTCTGCTGCTGCTTCCTAGGTGTCTCTTTCTACCTGCTCATTCCTATCAGCATGCACACATCCTGTAGTTGCTCTTGTTTAAAACAAAGAACTCTTGGCTTCCTGTACATCCTCCTCTAGATACTGTCCCATTCCTCAGCCTCTCTTTACAACTCCTTAAAAGAATTTTCTGTGTTCTCTGTCTTCACTTCCTCTCCCCGCAGGCACTCGGAACCCTCCATTCAGTCTCACCGAGAATCCACAGTGCCGAGTCCCATGTTCAGGTTTCATTACTCATCTCACTTGACCTGTTAGCACATTTAACAGAGTTGGTCGTGCTGTCCTTGAAACATTGTCTTTCCTTGGCTTCCAGAATTCCATTCTATCTTGGTTTTCCTCCTGTCTCACTGGCTACTCCTCCTCAATCTCCATTGCTATTTTTTCTTATCTCTCAACCTCCAAATGTTGGAGTGCCCCAGAGTTCAGGCCTGTGCTTTTCTTCTCTAAGTCACTGCTTAGATGACCTCATCCAATTTCAAGGCGTTAATCACCACCTACATGCCGGTGAATCCCAAACTGTTATCTCCAACCTGGAACTCAGTTTCATATACAGCCAGCTGCCTATTTGACACCTGAACACCAGTGGCTAGTAAGTCCCCTCAACCTCAACATGTCGAAAACCGAATTCCTATCTTCATCCACCCCTGCCCAAATCTTCTTCTCCAGTCTTCTCAGTAAATGACAGTCCCATTCATGCAGAAGCACTGGACTCATCCTGGGCTCCTTTTCACTCCCCACATCTTCTCCATCAGCCAATCCCGTCAATTCTACTTTCAAAATATTTCTAGAATCTGCCCACTTCTCTCCATCGCCACTGCTACCGTGCACTGATTTTTTTTTAATTTATTTATTGTTTTTATTTATTTATTTGGCTGCGTTGGGTCTTCATTGCTGCGCATGGGCTTTCTCTAGTTGCAGCGAGCGGGGGCTACACGGGCTTCTCATTGCGGTGGCTTCTCTTGTTGCAGAGCACAGACTCTAGGCGCACGGGCTTCAGTAGTTGTGGCATGCAGGCTCAGTGGTTGTGGTTTGCAGGCTCTAGAGCGCAGGCTCAGCAGTTGTGGCGCACGGGCTTAGTTGCTCCACGGCATGTGGGATCTTCCCGGACCAGGGCTTGAACCCGTGTCCCCTGCATTGGCAGGTGGATTCTTAACCACTGCACCACCAGGGAAGCCCCCCGTGCATTGATTATTGCAGTATCATTCTAACTAGCCTCCTAACTTCTGCCTTGCCTCCCTCAAGTCTCTCCTCAACACTATAGCTATATTGATCCTATTAAAACATAAGCTTCCCAGCTCAGAGTTAAAGCCAAGGTTCTTACAGTGGTCCACGAAGCCCCCTACCTGCTGACTCCTCTTCCAAGCCCTTCTCACCTGGTGCCACCTACACTGGCCTCCTTGCCATTCCTGGAACACAGGCATGCTCCCACCTCCGGGCCTTTGTCATCACTATTTACAATGCTGGAATTCTTTTTTCTTAGATATTCTCATGGTGTAGTCCCTCACCTCAGACATACTTTTATTACCTTTCTCCTCCACTGTAATGTAAGCTACATGAATACAGGAACTTTGCTTTTCTTTTTTAACTGTTGTATCCCCAGTGCTTAGAAAAGTACCAAATAAATGAAATGGATAATTGTTACAGATGGATTCCAACATTAGGTAGAATGTGGAGTTCTATAACTTCTAAATTCCCTTCCAACTCTAAGGTTCTATGATTCTGTATCATTGTGGTCAAGTCCAGAGGCTTATTAATTCTATGAACTGGATGGAACATCTACTTCACAGAGGGTTTATGAGAAGTAGTGAATTTATTTATCATGTTTCTTAAATGGGGAATAATACCAAAATATAAAATTGTACTATCATCAAATCAATAAACACATGTGAGGTACCAAGATGGCCATCACAAGGGCTCATAATGTTTCTGGCCCATAGTGAAGGTAAGTTCCAGTATGTTCCTTGTGCCAGGTTGAAGGTTTAAATGGATGAGAACAAAAAGATGAGACACATCCATCCATCCATTTATCCATCTATTCAACCAGTTATTCTTCTAAAATGTATTATATACCTTCTAGGAGAACAGAAGAGAAATGTTGGGAAAAAAGAAAAATTTTCCCTTTAATACAGAAATTTCTTCTATAATCTCAAATAATGTGTCTGGTTTTGAAATATAATTTCAGAAATTTTCAAATTTATGTAGAGGTCAAAAAAATAGTATAATGAAACCCTAGTTACCTACCCATCATCTGGCTTCCTTAATTTCAGCTTTAGCAATCTTGTTTCATCTCCCCTACCACTACTTTTTTTTTTTTTAAGTATTTTAAAGGAAATCCAAGCCATCATATTGTTTCACTCACGAATCCTTGAAATGTAGAGATGAGTCTCTAAATTGTATGAAACTACGTGTT
The DNA here is from genome assembly GCF_964270905.1 of Leucopleurus acutus. Classification (NCBI taxonomy): domain Eukaryota; kingdom Metazoa; phylum Chordata; class Mammalia; order Artiodactyla; family Delphinidae; genus Leucopleurus; species Leucopleurus acutus. The sequence continues at coordinate 25,921,106 of NC_139156.1, forward strand.
AGAAAAACTGAACATTAAAAGTCTTTCAAGGGCTTCCCTGGTGGCGCAGTGGTTGAGGGTCCGCCTGCCTATGTAGGGGACACGGGTTCGTGCCCCGGTCCGGGAAGATCCCACATGCTGCGGAGCATCTAGGCCCGTGAGCCATGGCCGCTGAGCCTGCGTGTCCGGAGCCTGTGCACTGCAACGGGAGAGGCCACAGCAGTGAGAGGCCCGTGTACCGCAAAAAAAAAAAAAAAAAAGTCTTTCAAATCCCAAAAATCAACAAGGAAAGTCCTGGAACTAATAAGTGATTACAGCAAATTTGCAGGCTATAAGGCTAATATACAAAACCTATAGAGTCAAGCCAAATCATTATGCTATACACCTTAAACAGTGCTGTATGTCAATTATATCACAATAAAACTGGGGGAAGAAAAGGCTATAGATTCTCCTTTACTTTTTGAGGCAAGAATTGGGAAAAAGCAGGCAATTGAGAGAAATCACAGTTCTATCTGTTCATCTACTGGATTAGGTACTTTGAAAGAAATGTCCAAATAAGGGCTGTATAGGGACTTCCCTGGTGGTCCAGTGGGTAAGACTCCACACTTCCAATGCAGGGGGCCCGGGTTCTATCCCTGGTCGGTGAACTAGATCCCACATGCGTGCTGCAGCTAAGAGTTCGCATGCCACAACTAAGAAGTCCACATGCCGCAACTAAAAAAGATCCCGCATGCCACAATGAAGATCCCGAGTGCCACAACTAAGACCCAGCACAGCCACAATAAATAAATAAATAAATTCCTTTAAAAAGAGCTGTATATAAGGACATTAATGCCTTAAGGCTCCATGAGGAGGTCTCAGAAACTTTCTGGTCTACAGATCAGGGTAATTTTAAATCATAAGCTCTAACATCTTGAGGGTAGACTGCAAGGTAGTTGTAGTATGACCCTGGATTCCACACTTCCCATTAGCTGAGAGCACCTAGGAATTATTGGACAATCCAGCAAAACTAAGTTCACAGTAACCCTAGAGGAGCTTTCTCCAGCTATATTATGCTGCCAGTATCAGACAATATTTTGGATTGAGTCAAACCTTTTTTCATTTTCCAAAGCTATTTGAGATTAAACAAGTCTTGAGGAGCAGCTGAGTACCCAGGGTTAGATTCTAAGGCCTTGGGGCTTTTAGCCCTATCTGCCCGTTTTGTAGCAGCTTGGAGTGACAGTGGTAGATGGGTTACATTAGTTTGTTTGTCTGTACTTAATAGTCTTCCACTGTTGGTTGAAAAGACCTATTACACTAGACTCCACACTGCCTAGAAGAGCAGGGTTGAGGCTTGATGCATTTCGTTGCCTGGTTAATTCTTTTCAGTTCTCTCTAGAGTGCCAAAATACAGTCTTGCTTTAGAGCAGGTGTCGACAAACTGATCCAGCCTGCCTCCTGTTATTGTGTCTCGTGAGCTAAGAATGGTTTTGACATTTTTAAATGGTTGAACAAAAAATCAAAAGAAGAATAAGATTTCATGACACATGAAAATTATATGAAATTCAAATTTCAGTGTCCGTAAATAAAGTTCTGTTGGAACACAGCCACGTCCATTTGTTTATGTATTTTTTTATGGTTGCTTTTGCACTACAGCAGCAAAGTTCAGTAGCTGTGAAAGAGATTGTATGGGCCACAAAACCTAAAATATTTACTACCTGACCCCTTACAGAAAAAGAGTACCAACCCCCACTTTAAATTATATGTTTCTCTAGAGGTTGGAAAGAATCAGAGCAACTCCTAAAAGTGCAGTTATTCTCAGGGATGATGACACTGAGAACATGACTTCAGCTTTATTAATTTGGGGGAAGTGACTAAGAAATTAATCCTGAGATATGATAGAAGGGAGGGGATAGGATGTCTTCCATTTCTCTTGTGCCAGGAAATAACAGCCTTTTGATAGATAAAAACACATCATTTTTTTCAAGGTATATATTAATATTAATACCAAACTCCACTTACTTTATCATTATTAGTTTTGTGTCTAAACACAACATAATTTAAGGTAATTTGCCATCATTTCCATATCCAAAGGACATCAAGTGAGATAGAGCTCAAACAACCATCTCTTATATTATCTCCATAATATCACTCACACTTGAGCATCAGTACTGCTAGAGCACAAATAACTGAAAACAGGTCATCCAGAAAACTTACTTGTCAGTTTCACCCTCCTCTTAAGACTTTTGCTCAAGCTATCAATAAAAAGCCACACTTTTTAGTGTCATCTCTTCTGTCTCCGTCTACCCCTCTGGTGGAGAAATACTTAAGAGCAATAAAATGGCCAAAAGGTGGCAGCAGGAGGGAGGAGGACCAGAAGCAAGAGGAGAAACAAAGAGCCTTCATTCACATGGTGGATAATCAGTCTCCGGATAATCCAAAGTTGGCTGAACTTCCATCCAGAAAACATCTTTTTCTCTAGGTCTTCCTCCCACAACCAAATAAAAATTTCCAAGCAGTTGCCAATGAAGGTGTGAATTGGCTCTGCTTAAAACATCATTCTCATTCTGAGTGCCATGGATTATAAGTTTATTTTAGAATAGGTTTATGAAACTTAATTTTTGAAGATCCATAGTGTTTTAAGACCAGTCAAAAGCACTATATTTAACTTTTTTTAATACTTTCTGAGTATTTTTTATTTGATAATCTGTTTTTGGATTCTTTTTTTTGCTCAGTATTATGTAGCAACCTAAATGGGAAAAGAATTTGAAAACGAATAAATACATGTGTATGTATAACTGAATCACTTTGCTGTACACCTGAAACTAACACAACATTGTTAATCAACTATACTCCAATATAAAATAAAAAGTTACACCAAGGGGGGAAGGGGCGGGGGTGGGATGAATTGGGAGATTGGGATTGACATATATACACTATTGATACTATGTATAAAATAGATACCTAATGAGAACCTACTCTGTAGCTCAGGGAACTCAGTGCTCTGTGGTGACCTAAATGGGAAGGAAATCCAAAAACAGGGGATATATGTATACGTATAGCTGATTCACTTTCCTGTACAGTAGAAACTAACACAACATTGTAAAGCAACTGTACTCCAATAAAAATTAATTTTAAAAAATTAAAGTTAAAAAAATGGTTTTTGCATGACTAGATTAACACTTACGTTATTAACAAGAAAAAGAAAGGAAGAAAAAGAGGCTATCCTTATCCTTAGCTATTGACCGCAAGCAAACAGATACTTGCAGGAAGAAACTGGGCAGCGCTGGGGAGGGGGTAACCAGGAGAATCGTGTGCCACTATAGGAAAACAGATCTGTGGGATCACCAGAGACTGGTTTGTGCTTAGGACTTTTTCACTTGGCCCTTTTAATAAATGGGGCAGTTGTTTTATAGCCTTCCTCCTGGAATTATTTTACAATAATTTTCAAATTCTATTAAAGTTATGTGAGAAAAATACTAAATGATAGGAAGAATTTATGTACAGTTTAGGAAAAGCCCCCTTTTGACTCTTTTAATGGAAAATGTTCCTTGTGAAATTTAATGTCAAAGCAATAAGTAGCAAGTAATTAAAAGTTAAAACTTTCTTATTGACTTTCAGCCTCTGGATTCTTTGGTATTTCAATCATCATCTTTCTTGTCTACTATTAAAACTATCTTTCCATTCCTAATTATTCTCTCCCAACTGTTTATTTTTCATCATATCAAACACCAATTTCTTAACTGTATCTTTTTCTTTTCTTTTTATTTTTGGCTGCGCCACGCAGCTTATGGGGTCCTAGTTCCCCGACCAGGGATTGAACCCGGGACCCGGCAGTGAAAGTGCCGAGTCCTAACCATTGGACTGCCAGGCAATTCCCATTAACTTTATCTTTAATTGTATTCTCAGCCTTGTCTCAGCCTCTTCTACATTTACCTTCTCACTCATACCCTTTGTTCTCAAGCACATTTTTTCCTGCTTTGTAATCTGAGCCCAGAATACCCTCCCAGGGATCACCTGACCCTTCTCCCCTCCCTCACATCATCTCCCAGTCTTGCCTGAGTGAAGATCATCTTAATCCACTATAGCCTACCAAATAGTTCTAATCCCGTCCTTTGTATTCAGGTTCACTCTTCCATTGCATTCCTTCTTTCTACATCTGTGTTTATACTATGCCTGCTACTATATAATGTGAGACCCAGTGGAAAACTAAGCCACCACCATGTTCTGACTTATCAGACAGTATCGAATTTTGTGTCTCTGTGGTGTGCATTGAGTCAGAGTAATATTAACAATAACAATAATAAGGCCACAAAAAAATACTGAGACCAAACACATCCATCCTTTCTCCTATGATTCTCCATGAAGGAAACACAGGTGAGGTGGTCCCTGGTATCATATTTAGCACTAGTGACTCTAAATTTATTTATTTATTTATTTATTTATTTATTTTTGGCCGTGCTGCGTGGCATGCGGTATCTTAGTTCCTGACCAGGGATAGAACCCGTGCCCCCTGCCCCCTGCCCCCTGCCCCGGGCCGAGGAAGCGCCGAGTCTTAACCACTGGACCTCCAGGGAAGTCCCAGCACTAGTGACTCTAAATGAGAGTGCATTAACTTAAGCAAAGGAATTTTAATTGTTGCGGTTTTTTTCCTTTCAAAAGAGAGCAAGTTTTCAGAGTAGAACAGAATTTTAAGGCACGTAAAGGTGGGAATTCAAGATTGTTTTTCATTGTTGTTTTTCAATGATATGTTCTTTTAAAAGAGCGTTTCCATTATACCATTAGTTTAGTAACAATTCTAATTTCTTTAAAGAAAGTTTGAAATTTTGATAATTTTTAAGATTAGGAACTGGAAGAACATTTAATACACTGATGTTTTTTTTTAATGACTACAAAATGATATCTCTGGTTTTCTTTTTTTTTAAATTTACTTATTTATTTTTGGCTGCATTGGGTATTCATTGCTCTACATGGGCTTTCTCTGGTTGCAGCGAGCTGGGGCCGCTCTCCGTTGCGGTGCGTGGGCCTCTCATTGCGGTGGCTTCTCTTGTTGCGGAGCACAGGCTCTAGGCTCGCAGGCTTCAGTAGTTGTGGCATGTGGGCTCTAGAGCACAGGCTCAGTAGTTGTGGCGCACGGGCTTAGTTGCTCTGTAGCATGTGGGATCTTCCCAGACCAGGGCTCAAACCCATGTCCCCCGCACTGGCAGGCGGATTCTTAACCACTGTGCCACCAGGGAAGTCCTCAGATTTTCTTTTTAAATTAACATATGAAGAAGAATTAGAAGGGAACTTTCATAGGAAATGAAAATAATTAATGTGCTTGGGTTCTGGAACTATAGGCGATTATTCTTTCTTTGGTCTTATCTAATTTCCCTTATCATTGTTATAGGATGTTATTTATACAATAAATAAAATTCAGTGATGGGAAAGACAGCTTGGGATTTGTAATTTACGGTAAATCTCAAAACTTCTCTTACTCTGGCAAAGCCTATGCCCCTGCTATTTCCAGTACTTGATCTTAACCTCCCAGCACCTGAAGACAGCATACAGTTAATAACTGAAAATGGTACTTTCAGAATGATGATGTTCGAGGTCTATAGGATTTGTAAATGCCTCAAAACACTATCCCTTCCTGACAATTTGGGACACAGTATAGCAGAGTGCTTAAGAGCAACCAGGGACTTTACTGTCAGGTATGCCTGAGTTTGAATCCCCATTTTGTCATGTACCAAACGTAACTTGGGTAAATTACTTAACTTCTTCGGGCTTACGTTTATTTATGTATAAAATGGGATAAAAATGAAATCTAACTCACGGAGTGATAACGAGGATTAATAGGGTAAATCTAGTAAGATTTTTATTTTTATCCTGCTTGGCTCTCCTGACTTCCTACTTTGGAGCTTTTCTGGAGGTATTTTCTGGGCCTCTCCATTTAATTAATTAATTAGTTTATTTTGCATCCGTAGATAAGAATTACCACCTCAGTTTCAGGATGCTGTGCTAATGTGAAAATCTGCTGATTGGGAATCATCTGCTCCTTCCCTAGAAGTTGCCCTGTCTTTTTCCATATTTGCTTATTGAAGTAGCCTTCTTCTTTTACTTTACAGATATATGTAATTGACAGCGCAGACAGAAAAAGATTTGAAGAGACGGGTCAGGTAAAAAATTGTTCTGTTGAGATACTTCCCAAATAATTGGGTATTCATTAATCTACTTTGTAAATGTATAAGAGTGGGGGAAGTATTTTTGTTTAACCTGTGCAGTTTAAACAAAACAGTCATTCTGGCAAGCAGGCAAAATACCGCTTGCCTAAAAAGAAATTAGTTGAGAATTCTTTAAACAATTTTTCGTTTAAAGTCTTTTAGTTTTAATCAAATTAAATAAATAAGGTATAAGCAAATGGAACTTACCACCATGCCCAAAAGCTCTTCCCAGGCCACATAGAAATGAACCTGAGGAACAATTCACTTATCATTTCTGTGTACATTTTTCAATACCAACTTAATTGATCCAAGGGTAACTTGGACAAATTAGAAGGTATGGGAAGAAATGTGCAAGCCAAGACTAAGCTGCTCTTCTTGCCAAGCGAAGAGATAGGTATACTTTGAACCCAAATATGACTTCAAATGCAGAGTGCATGTCAACATGATTACACAATGCAATCTGTGTATGCAGTTTTAAATAGAGAAGCAGTGGGCATAGACCATTTTACCCAGACTGAGTGCACTGATAAGAAGTGAGTAGTATCGTGGACCTCTTTGGAGAAGCACCTTTACATTTTATTGCAGAGTCCTTGGCCTGTGTCCTGAACTACTGCACGTGGCCTTCCAAAGGTAGCAGTCCCCATGTTTAAGTTCCTTTTCCCTGGAAATTAGTTTGAGAACTCTCCAGACTCCTGGAGACAGCCCCTCTCCCTTCTATACCTTGATGATTTCTAGACTTCACTCAAGTGAAGCAATGTTAAACATGAGTTTGGAAGTGAAGGGTGTCAGATGGAGATCTGCCTCTTGAACCATCCAGTTCTCTTTGACAGCCCAAGTGTCTTAAGTAGCTAAAATGTGGGTTGAGTGGGGAAGAGGTGGATCCTGGCATTTAGCTAAGTATATACCTTCTCCTGTACTTATTGCAGGCAGAATCAACATACAGTTTAGATCCCAACCAATAACCTAATAATTAGAGACCTTGCCAGATGGACTAATGCAGTTACTTTAGGATGTGGGTTTAATGAAGTGTAATGCACATGCGTGCATGTTTTGGAGACAGAGATTGATGAAACAGAATTATAGTCTCTAAAGCAATTGTCATTTTTAGTTCAAATTTTAAAATATATATGTATATGTACATATACATACATATATATGTATGCGTATCTATGCATTGAAAGTTACTTGCAGATAGTGACGTTTGGGTAAGTTTAAAATGTCTAACCACAATTTGTGTTCTCCCTCGAACAGTATTTCTCAAAGTACGATTTATGAATCCCCTATAACCACCTGGGGAACTTGTTAAAAATGCAAATCCCTGGACCCTGGCTTAGACTTTCCAAAGTCAGCATCTCTGGGGCAGGCCCAGGAATTTGCCAGGGGGTTCTTCCACAAGCTTAAGTTTGAGAACCACTGCCCTTGAAAGTTGCTAGTTGATCAGCTTAACTTATTTATTTCTGATTAGAAATGCATGGTTAAATATCATAGATTTCATCCTCCCCTCCCCATATATTCCCACAATGATCCAGGAACTAGCTGAATTACTGGAAGAAGAAAAGCTAAGTTGTGTGCCCGTGCTCATCTTTGCTAATAAGCAGGATCTACTCACAGCAGCCCCTGCCTCTGAAATTGCAGAAGGACTGAACCTGCACACCATCCGCGACCGAGTCTGGCAGATCCAGTCTTGCTCAGCTCTCACGGGAGAGGGCGTTCAGGTGAGGTTACTGGAGGGCTCGGTCACCTGGCAACACGGCAGCCAGCCGAGGTAGCCTGTCTCATTGGTTGGGCGGATCTAGATAGAAAAAGATATGAAACAAATAGCCTTTGATGGGCAGATGAACCATTCCAGGATGTGAAAGGCCTGGAGGAGTTTGATTCTTTTCTACTTAGCAACCAATCCGATATCATTAACTGTTCCAAGAAAGCCACAGATAAACCACCACCCCCCCCCCCAACGAGTGACAAGCTACCCCACTGGGGAGGAGGTTCGGAATGGAAGAATTCAAAAATGCTTTCCGACTCTAGGGTTCTTTGGTGATTGGGTTGGGGGTTTTGTGTTGCGTCTTGTATTACGGATGCTAAATACTTGTACTCCCAAGGTAACAGAGCCATCAACAACACACTAGTTATCCTAGAAGTGTTTTGTCTTTTCTGTTGGCTGTCTCCACTGCTGTCAGGGTTGGGGCCTGTTTCATGCTACTTCAGGTTTGTTTCCCATGGAGAAGCTTCTGCCGACCGAAAGCCTTAGGCTTTACACTGAGGAACTGTGTACTGAAGAGCAGCTCCCCCTCATTTGATCTTAATTTAGGGCAGAAAACGATTGTAATCCAGACACCTGAAAGGCTCAAAGAATGATCACCAGTTTCAGCTCTGATGTTTCCTACCAAGCAGCCTCAAACCTGTTGACCCTTGGGGTCAGCCCCCTAGGACCACTTCTTGATTCTGAAGCCCCCAGCGTGCTCTACACACCTCGTTTTCAACGTCTGGTGTACCTGCCAGGGAGGTGACCCAGTGCTGTGAGAACCAGACAGCACTGCTCTAGGATGCTTTGGGGGATCAACAGCATCTAGAAAAATGGCATCTCCCCTCATTGCCGTAGGACATGTGTCTCTGGTGGCACGACCAGTTTGCTTTTCTGTGAACTTGGTGTGTTGGGGGATGAGCCCGAGATTTGATTCTCCATCATTGTCCGGCAGCCTCTTTCCATTTCCCTTCTAATACTCTTCTCCCCCTCTCTCAGACATTTGATACTGATTTGTCTTAAAACTGCCTGACCACTTTTATCTCAAGCAAATAATCACTTCCTAGAATTATCTCACCTGTTCCAACTGTTTGCTGCCTGGTTTTTCCCTCTTTGTCACACAAAGAGCCAGGGCCCCTTCTGTGCTTGGCCTCTGATCTGAGGGCAGACCAGTCAGCACGGAACAAGCGCCCCTGCTCCAGACTCCTTGACACCTGCCCCTCAGAAGCTCTTGGTGCGCGTGTGTGTGTCATGCAGGCTCCCAAGTAGCCATAGATTACCTCGGCTGTGTCCCCAGAAGGGAAGCTGGGGCCCTGTGAGTCTCTGTGAGCTGTAGGCCTACGGAGGGGGCAGGTGTTAAGTCTCATCTGTTTCCTTTTTTCTTTCCTAGCATGTGGTTATAAAGCAATATATTCTCATTTTAATCATATCAAAATAATACATAAAATTAAAAACTAAAAAGTTCTTTCATTTCCTCTAATCCCACTCAAGAAAGAAACTAACTACCATTAATAGTTTTATTCTTCTCAGGTCTCCTCTATAAAATTGCAATCACTTATGTGATTATGTATATCTTATCAGGTTTTGAATTAACTGGGCGATTTTCAGCTGGTCCAACAAGTATGTTACAACCCAGAATGGTTTTTTTCTTTTTTTTTTTTTCGGTACGCGGGCCTCTCATTGTTGTGGCCTCTCCTGTTGCGGAGCACAGGCTCCGGACGCGCAGGCTCAGCCGCCATGGCTCACGGGCCCAGCCGCTCCGCGGCATGTGGGATCCTCCCGGACCGGGGCACGAACCCATGTCCCCTGCATCGGCAGGCATACTCTCAAACGCTGCGCCACCAGGGAAGCCCCAGAATGTTTTTGAGTAGGTAAACTCTGATCATTTTATTTAGCTTCTCACTTTTAAACAAAAATCAAGTTCTGCCTAAGGTATTTCCCTCAGTTGTGCCAAAGATGGTACTCATGAGGCCTCAGGTTATTTTGGTGAGGCTGAGGCCCAGGAAAAGAGAGTAGCTTTCTTGTGTTTGTACAACCCACTTCAGCAAGAGGACTCTGCCTCTCTAAATGGTTTAGAACCCAAATATAGAAAATAGAGAACATCTTGAGTTTGGGGACTCAAGATGGGGCCTTAAGAAAATAAATGCAGGGACTTCCCTGGCGGTCCAGTGGTTGGGACTCTGCGCTTCCAATGCAAGGGGTGCTGGTTCAATCCCTGGTCAGGGAACTAGGGTCCCACATGCCATGTGGCACAGCCAAAAGATTTTTTTAAAAAAAGCAAATTAAATCATTAAAAAAATAAAATAAAATAAATGCATTCTGTATGCATACTCCTAAGAAAGTAGGAATTGACAGCTCTATTATCTTTTTTCACTCGTGGCCAGAGTGTCAAAAGGAAGAAAAAGCAAAGCTGGAATTAACAGTGAGGCTCTTGTTTCTTCAGCCAGCCTTAGGGATATAAAAAGGAGGGACTAGGGTCATCTCTTTAGAGGAATGGCATTCAAGTCAAGGGTGCTTCCTCAGAGGAGCGTGGAGTTGGGAGGGAGCTCTGGTCATTGTCTTTCCAGTCCCCACCCCTCCCGCTCGGCCAGGCAGAGATGACAAGGACAGACTCCTTGTTGCCAGCTGTTGAGCTGCCATAGAAATGAAGTTCCCTTTAAATCACAGGATCTTTGGGCCAAAAAAGAGGCTGTGAGCTACCAGACAGACAGAGGGTGGGGGCAGGCAGGAATCAAGTGAGACAGTCCTGTATGGTTTGATCTTGTTAGAAAGTTCTTCCCAGATCAGGGACCTCAGCAACCAGGTTCACAGGAAATGATATCATGAGAGATCCAGTAAAGAAATGTGAACAAGAAAAATCATGGTTTTGTATGGAGAAGAAATAGTTTGAAGGTCACTTAATTAGTTTAGTAGATAGTACCATGGTGTATAGAATTGGGTAGTTAAGACTGGGATTTCAAGGTTAATGAGATTAGATTATGGTTAATAGAATGATATAAATTTAGAGAATTTAGCCATTATTTGAAACGGGTTATTTAATAAAAATGTTAATTAAGAAGGGAGTCTGCTGTCTGTTGTCCTTTAATGGTAACCTTTGAGGACTGGAGAAAGGTCGTGGAAACACTTTTCATTGTGAGGCACTGATTGACCAAGTCCCTCTCAGGTAATACCTTTGACCTAAGCTCTTGCCCACTCAGCCAGTTTCTTGGTTTTCATTTTAAAAAGAGTCACTTAGGTGGAATTCTTTCCCTGCATTGCTTAGTTCAGGAGCAGGCCTTTTAAAGATTCTTGTTAATTAAGGCTTTAACTATTCTTAAAAATGAAAGACTTCACTAGAAAAATGTCACTTTCAGAGATTCTGTGTAAAAATTTCCTGAAATTCCCTAAATTCCTATTTCATCCTCCCATTCCACCCTCCCCACCCACTACCCGCTGAAAGCTGGTCAGTAATGGGCAGAGCTGCTAAAATGATCAGATGTGACGTGGGTCAAGTATCTGGCACCACAGCCCTAATGACCCTGAAAGAAAACGTACAAAGGTTAAAAAAAAAGACCTGGAATTTCTGTTACTGTTTCAGATGTTTACAAACAGTGTCTCTATTTACATTGTGTTTAATCAAAATGCATTTGAGAGACGTGTCCTCTACTGATAAATAACCATCCAGTGGGTGAGTCAAGGGAACAGATCCACTAGGTGGGGAGCTATGCCCTCTGGAGTAGTCGGGCAGGGAGATCACTTCTCCTTAGCCAAGTAGCTTAAACATATGATTTGACATTATGGAAGTTAGTGATTCCTGGGGTGGATTTCACGTTCTTGTTCTACCTGATATTCTGATGGCAAATACATGCAGTCTTTACAAGGACAGGCAATCCCTTGCTCTGGGTGTGGAAATCGGCTTTTGAGGGCTTCAAAAGAGTTTGGAACAGGTCTTTCTTTGCCTGACTAATGGCGATGAGGAGGCAGCCCATCATGTTATTAAAGCAAGTTTTCATGGGAAACTATCAAGAGCAGAGCATAGGTAAACGGCACTAAAAGCTGAAGGAGAACATCAATCGTGGAAACTCTGGGCTATGGAGAGCCCCATAGTCCAGAGGAGTGATCAGAGGAGACCCAGTTATGTCAAGTAGATGAAGGCAGAAAGAGGAGAAACTGAACAATGTTTGGGAGGGAAAACCTGCAGCCCCTGCAGGCAGACTGCCTTGCAGACATGGAGCGGCCTCCCTCTGCACCCTGGGGCTAGGCCAGGGTTGCTAGGGCCTCTCCTAGTGCACAACATCTAGCCTGGGACTCTTCTCTTCTTTTCCCTGGGTGTCTGGAAAATAGTGAACAAAGATCTGGCTTAGAGCCAGAGAAAGATAGAGAGAAATCAATCCCTCTTCCACCTGCAGACCTGAATGTGAACCCCAAACCACAGCTTTCCTTGGCTGTTGTAGTTTCAGGTGCTTGAAGACATTTCCTCCCTAGAACTTTGTGTGTGTGTGTGTGTGTGTGTGTGTGTGTGTGTGTGTTTAATTAAAATTATACTGCATTGGAATTTCCTTTCAAAGCAGAGATCAGCAGTTTCAACCTGGTCTCTAACCTTAGTCATAACAGAGACATGCCTACACCAGTAGCTTTGAGCTAGCAGAAGATTCTCCTGGGTATTGCTCTCCATGCCCCTACCTCATGCTCATCCCTTCTTTTCACATCGCTTCCACATTCCTTGTCTTCCTTCACCAAGCAGGAGCCATGATCCGGCTCACAGAGGTCTCACCTACACAGAAGGGGCCTCTAGCAGTCTGAGCCCTGACGTGTGAGCTGTCCTTCAGAGTGCCTTGCAGGTGCACAGTAAACATTCACTAGCCCAGGTTCTTGTTTTTGTTTCTTTTTCCTTGATCCAGGGGACCTTTCCCTTAATATGCCAACAGAATTTCAATATATTTTTTAAATGACATTTACAACTTCTTTCTAGGCCTGAATCAGTCATTTTCAACTCCCAGTGTGTATGGGACTGCTTATCTGCAAGTCAGACCTCAGGTTTATTTTTAAATTTTCAGATCTCTCTGTAGACTAAGGAAGCAAGCTTGGGACGTGCGATTCTGCTGCCTCTCTGGTGCAGTGCCCTTTGTCACCAGAAAAAGTATTAATAGCAAGCAATATTTTATGTATGCTGCTTCCAGCTGCTCCTTGACCCTGGGGGCCCAGTGGCACAATGGGATAGGCTGCATTGCTCAGCAAGGGTCTGAGCTCTGTCGTCTTAAAGCAATTACTGATGTGACCATGTAGTCCTCATGGCATTAAAAACCAGGCCCACCCAACCATGGCTGCCACTGCTCAGTTCCAACCATCAAGCAGTGATGGATGCATTGCAGAGAGATCAAATTAAGAGAAGTGCAGTGAGCTGGATGGACCTAGAGTCTGTCATACAGAGTGAAGTAAGTCAGAAAGAGAAAAACAAATACCGTATGCTAACATATATATATGGAATCTAAAAAACAAAAAATTGTTCTGAAGGACCTAGGGGCAGGACAGGAATAAAGACACAGATGTAGAGAATGGACCTGAGGACGCGGGGAGGGATAAGGGTAAGCTGGGACGAAGTGAGAGAGTGGCATTGACATATACACACTACCAAATGTAAAATACATAGCTACTGGGAAGCAGCCACATAGCACAGGGAGATCAGCTCGGTGCTTTGTGACCACCTAGAGGGGTGGGATAGGGAGAGAGGGAGGGAGTCGCAAGAGGGAGGGCATATGGGGATATATGTATACATATAGCTGATTCACTTTGTTATAAAGCAGAAACTGACACACCACTGTAAAGCAATTATACTCCAGTAAAGATGTTAAAAAAAAAAAGAGGAGTGCAGTCGGAGACCACTCTTCCCATAGAAAGGGCATCATGCCTTTAATCCCGAAACGGAGAGATCTGTGATCAGTAGGTTTTCACCCATATGGTTAGGGGCCGTCTTATATTTTTCCCAGCAGTTAGTAGGGAGTAATATCATGACATGGTAAAATGTATTTCCTCTCCCGAAGGCCAAACAAAGCTCAGTATTTGAGGTTCAGTGTCTCTCCTTAGTCTCCGGTATTGAATTGAAGCTAATCAATTCAAATTCAGTTTCAGCGAGGTTGGCCAGGGGAGGTGCGGTGGAGGACGAAAGGGAGGACTACTTATGCCATAAGGTTGTCAGCACAACCTGACAACCTTATGGCATAAGTAGTGAGGAAGCGTGAGGAAGATCCAGTACGCAGAAATTTGGTCAAACCAGTTTTTGACAATAAAGGTTCAACCATTAAACGAACCTATGAGTTCATTTCCTTCTTTGGAGGCAGAGCAATAACCTACTTCAAGTAAATGATCACCTTTTCTCAGTCATCTGTTTTTTGGGGGGTTTTTAATTTATTTATTTATTTTTGGCTGCGTTGGGTCTTCGTTGCTGCGCGCAGGCTTTCTCTAGTTGCGGCGAGCGGGGTCTACTCTTGGTTGTGGTGCGCAGGCTTCTCACTGCAGTGGCTTCTCTTGTTGCGGAGCACAGGCTCTAGGTGTGCGGGCTTCAGTAGTTGTGACTCGTGGGCTCTAGAGCACAGGCTCAGTAGTTGTGGCGAATGGGCTTAGTTGCTCTGCGGCATGTGGGATCTTCCCGGACCAGGGCTCGAACCCGTGTCCCCTACATTGGCAGGCGGATTCTTAACCACTGCGCCACCACGGAAGCCCCAGTCATCTGTTTTTAAAAAATCAAAGCCTTTTCAGATTAAGGCCAGAGTGCCGTGGCTGCTGATTTAAGCATGAGAAGCAGAAGGGTCCTCCTCTTGCAATGATGTCGTCTCTAAAGAGAGAGATCCTGCTGGAGGTGGCAGGCTTGCGGAGAGTTAATACATGGGGAGCGAGGTAAACACGTAGGATTCCACACACGCCGGTACCTGGCAGCCCGGGAATCCTGAGAGCTGAGTGGCCAGAAACAGCCTCTGGCACCTTCAGAGCTGCAGCAAAGCCACGCAGGGTGCTTGGGTAGGGCTGTTCTGTCTCATGCCCCTGTATTCAGCTGGAAGTCATAAGAAAAAACTGGAATTGCTCCCTCTGCCAACTTGAGCCCCAGCTTCTCTCTAAGCCTGAGGCAGAGCTCCTCCCCGAGCAGTTGCCCGCGGTCATTGAGAAATGGTCATCGAGAGCAGATGCCGGGGCTAGATGGCCTGGGTTCACAGCCTGCCTCTGCCACACACTCTTCTGTGCCCCCATTTCCTCATCCATGAGTACCTACTTCACAGTGTTGTTACAAGGATTAATTTAAAAGATATAAATTAAGTGTGTGGCCACCACCATGCTAAGTTCTGTAAACACCACCTCAAGCCAGCCTGGCGTGGACCCTTCCCTCAGGAGTCTTTCCTTGCCAGTGGGCACCCTGGCACAGCTTGTGCCTGATTTTTATTGAAGAGCTATCATCGTCATTGACTGTTGCCTCCCCAACACCGCCACCTCCAGCTCAGGTTCTCCTCTAGGTAATGACAGGAAAGGCACAATCCCCAGCCTCCAGACACCAGATCAGGGTGGCCTTCCCGAGCCAGAGCAGCTTAAGTCTCCTAGGCTTCCCACACTCCGGGTTGCAGGCGCAGCTGCAAAGCCCCGGGGCCATCGGGTCAGCTGGTGGGGCCCGACCTCTGAGCGCCCTCTGCTGGCAGGACTGTGGCTGGAAGGGTTTTGTCACCGCGGGCCCTCACATACATCTGGAGGACACTGACCCTCGTCAGGGCTCCCCCATTTAAATTCCCTCTGCCTCCATAACAGATACCCAGGAGAAAACTGCCCCTCACCCTCCATGTTCTGCTTTGGGTTCCTGCAGCTGAGTAAATATTTTTCCTATCTCTTTGAGTGCATTCATGTTGAGTTACATGCAGTAAAAGAAACCCACCCCCCTCTATAATCAGCCGTAAAACAAGAGGGAAAATGGTATTCGTATAGTGTGGGAACACTGTTCTTGATTTCTCTGAGAAGATGATTTGATAAAATGTTGCAAGTCTCTACAGAGGAGGAAATATTGAGGTACGCACCTTTGATGGTGTTTGTGCGGGTTCCTGAAAATGGAAAGTGCTACGTAAGTGCTGAGCTATTCAGCTTCGAATGCAAAGGGAAGATGCTTATCTTATTCATCCCTCTTTTATTTGTAAAATCTTTTTTGTCTCCTGGCAGGTGATCTTTTTTTTTTTTCCTGGAAACCAATTAGCTCCTAAAATTAAACATGCTTCTCTTTAAATTATTCCTTTTCATAAAATGGTCTTAAAATTGGCCTCAGCTTTTCAGAGTAAGTAGCTGACCCAGTTGTAATCGGAGATGCATTCGGAGTCCACCTTCTCCCACCTCGGCATTCCCCCACCCTCATCCCCACTGCTGCCAGGTGCTGTCCACCTTTGTGCCTTCAGCTGTGGCCAGCCTCTTCTTGGCACATGCCCTAAGGTATGCTCTGGGACAGCCATCAGATTATCTGATTCTCCCACCCAAGTGCTCTGATGGCAACTGGCGGAGTTTTAATCACTGTAAATTCAGGTTATGGTCAGATTAGCCAGGAGATAGGATGCCTGCTGGTTGTTTTGAAGTGATGTATTGTTTATGGGATTAATGCTCCTAATGGCCAAGGGTGTCAGCTGATGTTTATTACTTTAAGCTGTCTCAGCTGTTCAGGTTCAACAGCTAGCTCCCTGGTCATAGGAAATGCGGGGCTCTGAATGTCATGTATGCCCTGAGATGTGCACGTGTGACACATGCAGGGGAAAGGGGTGCGGTGCGTTGCAGGAGCCTCGTTTGATTTTGTTCTGGGCTTCTGAGACCTCTGCACACCCCTGGGGGTCAGAGAGACTCTGGGGAAAGGGTGAGCATTCAGGGATGGCTGCAAAGGGCGTTGAGAAATAGGTCATCTCTGGCGGGCCTGGCATCCACGAGATATCATGCCACCTGCCAAGTGGCTGTAGGTATTGTGTGGTTTTTACCTCTGTCCTCCAGCCTTCTAAGAGAGGACACTTTCAAGGTCGCTGTGCATTTAAGGGAACCTTCTCCCCAGTCCCTCTGCTTGGTAGCGCTTAAAGCCGCAAGAACCAGGCCAGGCCCCTTTAAACCTTCCCTGGTGCTGCGCGAAGAGAAATAAATGCACATTGCCCCAGTGTGTGTCTAGTAACATGCACTGCAGTTGGTTTGTTTTTCCAAAAAGAAATTTAATTTAGCGCAAGTGTACACTGCCACACTGTAAACACACCGGGCACCAGAAAGGTGGCTTATTGAATTTAATGCCCTAGCAAAGGTCAGCTTTTAGAAAAAGCCAAAAATGGCTGGAATCTGTCCTGATAGCTCCTCAATCAGGCCTTGGATCCAGGCAGATGTGTTTATTTTTTCAGAGGGAGTTCCTGAGGACCCATCTCAAGTTTGGGCTCTGGACATTCCCCCTTCCTTCTCCCTCCTGTGCTCTCAGAGGCCTCCCTCCTCCTCCCCAGGAGGTCACTGTCCCTGGTCACCCAGGTGGGCCCCTGGGGAAGGCAAGCTCCATTGAGCTGGTGGTTGAGGAGGGAGGACCCAGGACCCTCGCCCTCTCCCCTCTGGGGCTAGAGTGTGTGGTGCCTTTCTTACAACTAACGCTGCCTCTCTCTGACCATTTCCCTCAAAGGACGGCATGAACTGGGTCTGCAAAAACGTCAATGCAAAGAAGAAATAAAATCTTGACGCATGGAGACGCAGGAGCTGCGGGAGCTGAATTCTGTCCTGAAAAACACTAATTTGCTGCTTTCTGACCAAATGTTTTTCCATCTGTGTACAGCTACAGCTGTGTGAAGAGAGGGAACAACACAGTTTAAAAAGAATCCCCATTCCAGCAGTAGTTTTAACATGATCTCTGAGGTTCAGTATCATTTTTCAAATAAAGGAATTATATTATTTCCTCTGCATAATTGAAATAGTATTAAATGTCTCAAAGCACATGATTAGAAAATGAGATCTTTTAAATGAGCAAGAGATTGCATTGCAGTTTAGGCAATTCCAGTGGGCTTTTTTCTTTCAAAAAAAAGGGGGGGGGTGCTGGGGAGAGGAAGAGGAAGAAGCAGCTTAGGCTGCGGTCATTCATTTCCTGACCTGTCCTTACATTCCCCCATGGTGTTGAAACCAAGACAGTGTTTGATGGTGCTGGTCAGTGATTTTTACCATCATCCACTGAGCCAGGGTTGCAGCCTGTCTGGGTGGGGAGCTGCTGGGCTTGGGGGGGGTGAAGCGTGAATAGCAGATGATTAAACCATCTTGTCATGCAGGTAGGAGACTGTATGTAATCCTCACCCTTTGGAAAGGAAAAAAAAGCCTTTCTTGCAAACAACGCACCACAGAAACATACCCCGTCCCCAGCCCCCAACCAGCTACACAGGGAATCAGAGTCTTACGACTTTTGACTGTAATGACATCTGGAATGTAAGGAGAGGTGGGAGGTTTAATTCCAGAAAAATTACAAGGTCCTTAAAAAGCCCTCACATGGAGGGCTCAGGCTAGCGTAAACAGGCTTTCTCCAGTTCAGTGGAGCAGTGAGCAGCCGACTCTGAAATTAGCTGGCTTCTCCACGGCTGTCCTATAGAAGGGATTTCTAAAGCTCAAAGAATTCTGTGTTTAAATGATCACAATAGGCTGCTGCTATCAGATTTTAAAAATAAATGCAACTTTACCGTGAACCTGCTCCACTGAGAAAAGCCAGGCAGATCGATTTTTAGAAGCGATCAATTTTTACAGTGCTGGCAACTTGGTGGTGTGGGCTGCTCGAGGGGGACAGGGCTTGTTGCTGGGAAGAGCGTGGGTGTGTATGGTCGCAGGGGCCGTGCCCGGGGAAGCCAGAGTCACCCCAGCTTCTGGTCCCCTCTGCCTCTCTCCAGCAAAATGTGTCCTCTGGTGACTGATTGGAGAGGAATGGTGGGAGACTTCTCCTGCCCCGTGTTGCAAAAAGAGCTTGCTTCCCTGAGCCTTAAGAGATCCCCGGCTTCAAGCAAGGGAAGGCAGGCCAGAGCATCCCTGGCTCCTGAACTGAACTATGTCCTGATGCCTGAGCAGTGGGGTTCTCAGAGACTGAATAAGAGACTGTCAAGTGGCTGGTGGGTCCCAGGAGGGCAGCTACTTTTACCTCCCAGGAGGTGGCCCTTCCCGAACCCACCAAGGCATGTGAGCAAACTGAAGGGGTCACTCCAGCCCTGGCCCTCAGTACCCAGCCTTTCTGGACCAAGTTGTGCCGGTGAGGCTGAAGCATGGTCCGCTTCGAAGATGGTCTGGGGTGAAAGTCATTAACAAGGCCAGACATGAAAAGGTGCCCTGGGTTGCAAGTACTTATAGGGACAGACTTGTAAGTACGTGCAAAACAAAAGAAGGTGAGGGTTTTTAAACCACTGTGAGCTAGTTGCCCCCTGCAGCCTCCCCCGGCTTGTCTGTCTTACCCAGACGCCTCTCGCCCTTTGAACAGAGGCAAAACAGAATTATAAGAAACCAGAAATCCCCCTTCTATCCGGCTGGAAATGCGGCTCTAGCGCTTGAAAATATTTTTTCCCCTCCAAATAGTGCATCAGGGATGTTATCTGAGGGGCAAAATGCCTGCCTTGAGGTCTGTGATTGGGGAACACTGAGATGTGGAACTCGGACTCTGGCAGTGGATGGTCTGTGAAATATCTTTGTTCTTTTACTACCAACTTAGGGAACTGTTTGAAAGGGCCCCCCAGGGCCTCAGCCAGCAGGCAGAAGCCACTGCCTTCCTCTGATAACAGCCTCTGTGAATGTTCAGATTTGCTTTTCAGCTAAAGACACAGAGACATTGTGGATGTCACACGCTTTCATCTTCCCTTTCAGCCCTACTGAACCCTCCCGGGGCTCGCAGGGTAGATGAGAGGAGCCAGAAAAATGCAGAGTTTGAAAGCTCCCATTTGTAAAAACAAAATGCTTTAAAGACTCCTTTCCTCTCCCCAGCCACCGCCCCCCCGCACTTGGAGGACAGAATTGGAAGCTAGAAAGGGGACTCCCGGTCTCCCATCCTCCCACTCCCAGTGAGTCTTAGTGGTGAGACTTGCTCTGGGCACGACTGCATCTGAATGTGCCGGGAAGAGGGTTGGGGGCCAGAGGGCGGGCAAGGCCTGGGACAGGGGCCCCAGGGTGTGTGCTCAGACCAGTTGTGGGAAAAACTCCTTCCCGTCCCCTGCTCCCGACTTCCCCCGTGCGGCTCCTTCTGGCTGGCTTCCCCGTGCCCAGGGCAGCACACCCTTTCCCCTTCACTCTCCCTTGGTTACTATGGAAACAAGGGTGTCATTGATGTGGGCTGAGCTGGGGAACATGTCGGCGCACAGCTGAGAGTCAGCGATTATGCCGGCGGGTAGAAATGTACCAGGGTTAAGGTCCGCAGCTCCCAAACTGCGGGAAGGACGCCGTCCTGCCCCCTCCCTCCCTCCCTCTCGCTTCTCCCTCTCCTGGCTTTTGACGAATTCCTTTATTCCCTTCCGGGCTAAAGCAATGGCTATTTTTGCGCCACTCTATGCCCCACCCTCGCTGTCGGCCGCGCCTTATCCGGCCTGGCCTGGAGGGTGACACCATGTCACCCTCGCCAGGACTCGTCCCTTGATTCCCGTCAGAGTTTGCTTTGATTTCTCTTTCCTTCTCAGGGGCCAGTTCTTACTTCCTTTTATTTTTAGCTCTGCACTCCATGTGGTTTCAGGGTTCAGTCTGCTCATCGAAAAGTACTTTTTTTTATAGTCTCTTTTGAAAATGATAGTCAAAGGAAGGGACGTGGTATTTGGTCATGTGGAAAATTCAATGTATAATTTAGACGTCTGTCAAAAATCCGACAAATAAAATTTAGCTGAAACCAAGGCAGCCTGGAAAGTGTCGTGTCCTTTGCTGGAGAGGGGAGAGGGCCTGCGGTGTGCTTGTCCTTTCAGAGGTTAGCATCCCTCAAGGTGCTTTCTTCAAAAGGATGTAACATTAACACCGCTACCAGCGATAAAAATAACCCTTTATTAAGCCCCTCCTACATACCAGACCTCTCATCTACATCATGGGGCAGTATTAGTCCCACCTCACAGTTAAGCAAACTGAGGCACGGGCCTGGGTTAAGGAATTCACCCACTATCACAGAGCCATTAGTGCCAGCAGGGCAGGACCCTGGGTCTGAAGGCCGCGGCAAGTTGCCTCCTCTGGAGGGCAAAGACAATAACGGCCCGTTTCTCAGGCATCTCAGTCCCCGGCCTTCCGAGCCCACACCAGGGGTCTCCTCTGATCAATGCCGCTCCTCAGGGAGGCGCCGGGGGGGGGGGGGGGGGGGGCGGGGGTCTCTGTCCCAAGCATTGGGTGTCCTCTGTCCTCACGGCGGCACAGCTGAAGACTTTGTACCGTGCTTTGCACAGACAGAAAAAAGGGAGAAGTCAGGAAAACTGCGGTTGGCAAGGATGCTGGCAATTACCTAGTACCTAATACTGAATTTTCCTTTTAGAGAGGGTGCAGAGAGCCACACAGTAGGAGGCAGAGTGGGCTCCGGTCCAGGGCTCTTCTCTCAGGAGAAGAGCTTGTCTTCCCCTCTGGCAGCCTCACTTCAGTGGCCTTAGAGACATACCAGCCTGGCTGGCCCCAAGGGCCAAGCTGTTGGCAGAATAGAGGGGAGCTGGAGGCAGGAAGAGAGAGAAAGTCCAGTGCTGCCAGGTAAATGGCGGGACACACACCTGAACTGCAAACAAACAATCATTTTTAATGTAAGTATGTCCCATGCAATATTTGAGACATAGGGACTTCCCTGGTGACGCAGTGGTTAAGAATCCGCCTGCCAACGCAGGGTACACGGGTTCGAGCCCTGATCCGGGAAGACCCCACATGCTGCAGAGCAACTAAGCCCGTGAGCCACTTCTGAGCCTGCGCTCTAGAGCCTGTGAGCCACAACTACTAAGCCTACGTGCTGCAACTACTGAAGCCTGCGCACCTAGAGCCGGTTCTCCGTAACAAGAGAAGCCACCGCAATGAGAAGCCTGCGCACCGCAATGAAGAGTAGCCCCCGCTCGCCGCAACTAGAGAAAGCCCACACGCAGCAGCGAAGACCCAACGCAGACAAAAATAAATTAAAAAAAAAAATTTTAGACATAATACTCATAAAAAGTCATTGTTCTCTTTCCCTGCCGCCGCGGAGTCGCGCGGAGGCAGAGGCGCGGGTGCATTCAAGATTCGGCTCCACCCATAACCCACCGCCATGGCCGAGGAAGGCATTGCTGCTGGAGGTGTAATGGACGTTAATACTGCTCTGCAAGAGGTGCTGAAGAGCGCCCTCACCCACGATGGCCTAGCACGTGGAATTCGCGAAGCTGCCAAAGCCTTAGACAAGCGCCAAGCCCATCCCTGTGTGCTTGCATCCAACTGTGATGAGCCTATGTGTGTCAAGTTAGTGGAGGCCCTTTGTGCTGAGCACCAAATCAACCTGATTAGGGTTGATGACAACAAGAAACTAGGGGAATGGGTAGGCCTCTGTAAAATTGACAGAGAGGGAAAACCCCGTAAAGTGGTTGGCTGCAGCTGTTTGGTGGTTAAGGACTATGGCAAAGAGTCTCAGGCCAAGGATGTCATCGAGGAGTACTTCAAATGCAAGAAATGATCAAATAAAAAAACTAGGCTCTTGTTCCTCAAAAAAAAAAAAGTCATTGTTTATCTGAAATTCAAATTTAACTGGCCATCCCAGTTTTTGTTTTTGTTGTTTTGCTAAATCTGGCAACTCTACTCAGAATGCTCTGTTGAATAAAGGCACAGTGAGATACAATCAAACTGTGTTCTCCGGAGTCAGACCCAGAGATCTATCTTTGCCCATCCGTAAATCAGCTCTGTGATCTTGGGCAAGTTGCTTCCTTTCTTGGAGTCTCCCTGCCTCTTCATCTGTGAAATGGGACTAAAGCCGTAGGGAGATTTAAAAGAGATACAATGTCGGGCTTCCCTGGTGGCGCGGTGGTTGAGAGTCCACCTGCCGATGCAGGGACACGGGTTCGTGCCCCGGTCCGGGAAGAACCCACATGCCGCGGAGCAGCCGGGCCCGTGAGCCATGGCCGTTGAACCTGCGCGTCTGGAGCCTGTGCTCCGCAACGGGAGAGGCCACAACAGTGAGAGGCCCACATACCGCAAAAAATAAAAAGAGATATAATGTCGATAAAGGTAGATGTAGGGCCATGGCTAGCACATAGTAGGGACACTGCACCTCAGTTTCTTACCCGTAAAATGAAGTAATCACTTACCCTGTGGCGTTTTTCAGAGGATTAGATGAAGTTATGGATGTCCAGTGCAGAGTAGGTGCTAAATCATTTGTAGCTATTATAATAACTGGCAGACATTCTGGAGTCCAGGCCTTCCCAGGCCCCAAGACCTCTGTCCTCCCACCTCCCCTCCCACATGTTGCAAGGGCCAGCAGCCTTCCTGGCGGTGCTGGCAGCCCCCTCCTCTCTCTGGGGGCTCCCAGGGCCGCTGCAGCCACACCTCCTGCAATTAGATTTGTAAGTGGGAACAGGCTCTTGTCAGAGGCTCCTGATTGGCTCCAGGCAAAAACACAGTTTAGCACTCAGTCAAGCTGCATTTCAGGGCCTCTGTCTCTCTCCCCTCCACCTCCCCCTTTAATTGCAATCTGTTCGGTAATTTCCTTTTCCAACACTGCAGAACTCAGAGAAGCTGCGGCGCAGGAGCCGGGCAGGGAGGAGGGAAAGAGAGCTGCTGCTCCCTGCGGTGAAACTGCTGGTCCAGCACTGTGTCGTGTGTGTGTGTGTGTGTGTGTGTGTGTGTCTAGAACCAGACACACATGGGTATGTGGGGATACAGCCAACAACCAGGCCCCTGCAGGGTCAGACCAGGGCACCCACTTGTACCAGTCACTTGGCAGTTACCATTTACTTAATCCTTGTAACAACATGGATAACTGTAGGCATTACCACTCAGTTTGAGGACAGGGCTCACAGAATCTGAATCACTTGCTCAGGATCACACCAGAAGAATGGGGCAGAGCCATAATTTTCACCTGGGCCAGTTTGACTGCTGGGCCCCAAGCTCATACCATGATACCTTTTCCCCTTCTGGCTTCTGAGCTCAGAAAAGGAGCTAAGGAATCCTCCTGCACACAGGAGCAGGGAGAGGTTTCTTTTCCCAGAGTGAGTAGCGGTATCCCAGGGACAAAAAGCCTTCGCTAAAGAAGTGAAGTCCTAATGACAGAAATGCAGAGAGCAAGCTGAGTCAAGGAGGGGCAAGTCTTGTGAGGTAACTTGTGTGGATACCTGCAGCTGAGAGCTGCAAGGGTCGGGGGCAGGACTACCACTTAGCTCAGGGAACTGCTACTCCTGTTGCTCATTCACTGATTGGATCCCTTCAGCAGTCCTACAAGTTAACCATTTCTACCCCTTTCCCAGTTGAGGAAACCAGGGCTCTCAAAGGTTAAGTCACTGGCCTAGAATCACACAGCTAGGAAATGGCTTAGCTCGGGTTCCCATCAACTAGAAAGACCATCTTTCCCCAGGGCACCATCTTGACTAAACACAGGGCCGCGAACAGCAGGGAGCAGTGGGGAGCGGGACTCCCGGAGACCGGGCCAGAGGCCTACCTCTCCCTCTCACTTTGCCACCCGCCTCTTCACGATCCACCAGACCCTTCTGCAGAGCCCAGAGGTGGCTGCTGCTCTGGAGGCCACCAGCAGGGGGCGCAGGTGGTGGCTGGCTCCACCCTGGCAACAAAGGAAAGAGGCCGGGGAAGCGGTCGCCCTTTGGGCCTCCCTTCTCCCCCAGGGCTCTGCAGCCCCCACCAGTGCCCTGGCCCAAAAGGAGGAGAGGGAGGGCTGCAGCGAAGGGGCGCAGCCCTGGGAGCCCACTTACACCGCTGGAGGGGCGAAAGAAAGGAAGGGTCAGCTGCTGAGTCACACACCGACAATGTCCGCCCTGTCTTTCTTTGCCTTGTTAACGAAATGCGTGTTCCTAAGACTGGACAAGCCTGCCACCCGGGCCACTGCTGACCCATATGGGAAAGGAGGCCCCGCACCGGGGTACAAGCCGTGGCACTAGCTGAGGGCCTCTCAGCCTGGTGCCTTTGTGTTGCGCACAAGCTGTCCAGCCATACTTGGTGGCCCTGCCTATTACATCCAGACCTCTCCCTGGGCCGGGCTCTCAACACTCACATCCCCAACCCAGTCCCCAGTCCCTCCTGCACGACCTACTCCGGAGAGCTGGTGCCCATCAGCCTCCTTTCTTCAGCTTCCCTGGCCGCCGACAAGGCAGGATCCTGTGCCATGGCGCTGACACATCACTCCCAAGCCCCTCAGATTCTGTCTGGGGTATGAATGGGGGCTTCCCTGGAGCCTCCGGATGACAGAGCCGAAGCACTTTTCCTGCCTGGATGCTACAGATGGCCTTTGGAGAGAGAGGGATAAGGAGCTTTGGCTTATAAGCAGCAGCCCATCCCGGGGCCAGCGGATGCAATACAGCCCCACCTTCCGCTCAACTCCCCCAGCTCTGGTGTGGGTTCAGCCTGGATTTCATCCTGACTCACTCCCTAGGCCCCTTTCCTACCCTGAGACCTCCAGATCTGCCAGAGCAGCAGGTTGGGAGGAAGGAAAAGAGGGAGGAAGGGGCATCCAGGGGCTGGGATGCTGATCCAGGCCCGGGGGGAGGTGTCTGCACAGCTGCAAGCAGCCCCCCTACCCCCGGTCTGTGAATGGGCACATCACCCCCTCCCACCCGCCTGCCACCGCTCCTGAAACAGTTGGTCCTAATGAGCGCAAAGCAGGCAGGGCAGCTGTGTGCATTATCCATATGCATGGGGAGGTGTATATTTATCCTCACGTCCCACCCCACCCTGCAGCTGCTGCCAACCCCTATGCCAGGAGGGTGAGTGGGCACGAGCGCCTAGGCTGCTCAGGGCCCTGGGCCTCCTCTCCTCCCAGCCCTCCCTCCCCAGCCCACGCCCACAGCCTTCACTTGACCCATTTTGGAGGCAGAAGTTTGTGTGTGTGTTTGAGAGAGAGAGAGAGAGAAGAGAGTGCACACATCATTTCCCCAGTTGGTGCTTTTGATTTCCTCTGAAGTATCTTGATTGCGGACGTACAATGGCATCTTGCTGCCAGTGCTCCCTCAGCAGCTTCTGGCTCTGCGCCGCCTCCTCCCCAGGGCCAGGGTTTTCTGCTGACTCCGGGGCCCGCGGCTGGCTGGCAGGGAAGGAGCAGGCCCGATCCCGGCTTCCATCCCTCGGCCTGAGCAGCAGGACCTGGAAGCCTAGCCACGGTCCTTCCTGCTCCTGGGGCTGGGGCCAACCTGCACCCTGATGCCCCCACTCCACCTCCTCTTTCACTTGGATCTCCCATTGCCTCCTAGCTGGTCCCCTTGCCCTCCACTGCCTGGCCACTCAGGCCCTTAATGCTCAGAGCCATTGTTCTAAAACTCAATTCCCCTGCTCAGATGCCTGCAGAGGCACCGCTGCTGTGGAACACGAAAGGTCAAACTGTTTATCCTGTCATTGAAGGCCACTCTGGTCTAACCTCAAATCTTTTTTGTGGACCTGTCAATCATGGGCTCTCACACATACCCTGAGTTCCAGATGAGCTACCCTCGCTGTCCCGCTACAAGTCCCCCACAATTTTATCTCTGCACCTGCCCTCACAGCGACCTCCTCCCTGGGGTGACTACCCTCCCTCCTGTGCTTTGCGTACCCCTCCTTTAGGGCATGATTCAAGTCCTGCCTCCCCAGGAAGAGAGCCCGGTAGCCTCTAGCCCACAGGGCTCCCCTGTAAAACTCAGAGCCCCTGACAACCCAGGCATTTGGCATTCATTCATCCATCCATCTTTCATTCCTTCGGCAGATATCTCTTGAGCAGAGGCAGAGCATCTACAGTGCCTCATGTCCTGGCCTGTTCACTCATGCCTTTCTGACCTCACCACTCCCTGCTCTGCCCCTCACCCACCTTTCCAGCCACTCGCCCACTGCTCTTCCTGAAACAAGCATCTTCTGGCTCCAGCCTTCGTGGTTGTTCCCTCTACCTGGAACACTCTTGCTCCAAATATCCCCAGATCTTGCCTCCTCACATTCTCGAGGTCTCCACTCAATGTCACCTTCTCAGCAAAGCCCTCCCCGACCACCTCCATTTATAAAAACTGCCATGCCCCCTCACCCCTACTGACAAGCCCTACCCCCTTCACCCTGCTTTACTTCCCTTCATAGTACTTATCATCAGTTGACATTTATTGATTTCTTGTTTGTCAGCTGTCTCTTCCCCACTAAGTTATTAGCTCCAAGAGGGCGGAGTTTGTCTGTTTTGTTCACCAGTATATCACCAGCATTGGAATAGAGGCCAGCATTAGAAGGACATCAATAATTATTAGTTGAATGAATGAATGAGTGAATGAATGAAACAGGTAACGTCTTACGCTCTGAAAAATAAAAAATGACTAATATTTCATGTCCTCCAGGGGCACACAGGCTACTTGGGCCTGCAGCCTGTAACCTGACACAATTAGTTAAAATACCAAGTGAGAGTGTTAAGTGCATGGGAGTGAGGTTGGCCCAAAGGAACACGAATATCGTGATAGCTGTCAGTGCCTGAAAGCGGCCTATGCCATCACCATCCTGGCATCTCACATGCATCATTCATTACTCTTCATACCCCCTCTGGAGAGGGTGGGGAAGAATGCACAGAGGAAGTGAGACTCTGAGGTTCGGGAGGCAATCCAGGCAGAGGGATCAGCAGAGCCACTGGGGCATGGAACCACATGGGCTGCTGGGGGACTGACTCTAAGCCTATGATCTGATGGGTGGAGCCCGGGGAGCTGTAGCTGGTAGAGGTGGCATTTGGTGTGGCTGGAGAGTCCCTATCCATTAGGCTATGAGCGGCCCATTTGCTCAGCGCCCTGCAGCAGGCACACGTATGGAGAGTGTCCGATGACAACATCCGATTCACAACCAGGCAGCCAGGGCACCCACGTGTCAAGTGACTCACTGCCATTTTTTCCAGGTGGGCTAGAAGTCCACAGCACCCTTAATGCTTAGTTCTTGGAAGCCTGCTCCCTCCTTCCACTTCTTACCTGCAATTCTGAGATGTTGCCCATACCACCTCTAGACCCCATTCTACAAACTGTTGAAAACTATGCCACACCCTACCCCCCACATCACCCTCTTCTTGCCTCAATGTAAATAGTGGGAAATAACCTATGGCACTGAGCCGATGGATTCTCTCTCAAGAAAGACCCAATTGTTGAAGATCTAGTGCAAGGAGAAGTCATAAATATCCCAGTTTGCTGCAGTTGAGAGGAATTTACCACACAGCAGTTAAGGAAAACTGGTTGCCTGTGGAGGAAACATTCAGACTCCCAGTGCAGAATTCTGGGGTAAGTCCACTGCCAAGTCCCTGAATCATAAATGCCAGGGACAGGGGATTTTAGGGAAGAAGCCCCGGGCTCGTAAAGGCCTCCCTCACTCAGGGGATGTGATTCTCATACGCAGGAGAATATGGTAGAGGCCAAAGCTCTACCCACCAGATTTCTGTTGGTTCTTTGTAAGAGCTTTCATTGTGGAAGGGTGTCTCGAGGTTGTACGTCACTGGAGGAATTCAAGCAGAGAGTGAAATCATCCTTCCTTGGAAGGGAAGCAAGCCTTTGGGGTGCAGATGGACAGGGTAGAGTATTGGGGGGGGGGAGAAAGAGAGACGCCGAAGGAAGAAGCTGATGTTCTTAAGGCCAGGTCCCCTCCTGACCCAGGTCTATAAACCTCCCACCAGGAGCCCCCAACCCCAGCTGTCTCTGCCCTCACACTGATCTGTTTCCCATTCCCTGCAGCTTCCAATGAAGTTTCTAGAATCTTAGCCCTGAATCCCAGGCTCTTGTCCCAGCATTTTGGCAGAGTATAGGGAAGAGGCAATCCAAGGGTGCCCTCTATTTCCTTCCTTGCCCCTTGAAATGTAAGAAACTGGACTCAGAGGGTACTAGAACCAGTACCAGGATCCTAGGTTCCAGAGCCCACCGTTTCTAAAGCACCTCCAAGGAAGAGATTTCCAACATCCAGCAGGGAGAGCCTCACCTCGGAAGAGGGCTAGAGTGTGGTGGGGTATGTCCAGGGATACCCAGGAATAATTTTTTTCCTCCCCTTATCCCACAGCCCCCGTTTCTTTGTAGGTCTAGAGCACTTAGGTTGGGGAAGGACGTGTCCTAGACCGTCCCCCAAACACACACCTAATTTACATAAGGCAGAGGTGGGATGGGGTAGGAAATCCCCTAGTGGGCTAGTCTGGTCCTGAAAGTGTTCATGGCCTCTCCCCACCCACCCTCATATGGGAGCAAATGAAGGTGTCTGAGGAAAGGGCATGGTGACAACCACAGGGTCCGAGTGGGTGGATGTGAACGGCGCCTGAAAGAATCCAGAAATTAGGTTAGAACGCAGGGGCTCGACCTCCAGAGAGGGCCCTGGGACGCTGACACAGCGGCCTCCCGGTTCAGGGTGTTCCCGGCTGCCCCATCTGCCTCCCCCGCCCCCAGGGTGCCTTTTGAAGCCGGGAGGGGGCTTTGATCTGGGGTCTGCCAGACTCTCAGCTGGCCGGCCAGGTGCGCTGGGGGAGGGGCGGAGGGGCCGACCATCCCCCCGGGGCTCCCCCTCCCCCGGCCCCCTGCACCCCGCCCCCTCCCCCCATCCCCGGGCAAGGAGACTGTTTCCGGCTGTTGCAGGAGGGCACCCGAGCACCCCGACTCCACGCCTTGCAGCTGTTCCCCAGCTGCCCGGCCCCACCCCAAAGACAGCTGGGAGAGAGGCTGGGGGCGGGGAGCGGGGCGCAGCTGCTCGGCTCCGGGGCTGGGACCGGGGAGGGCGGCGACATGAAAGAGCCTGGACCCGCCGGGGTGGCGGGCGAAGGAAGCCCCCAGGCGGTTGCCTCCCTGCGGGCTCCGCACATCTGGCCCACAGGAGCCGTCAGTGGGGAGGGGAGACGCGCTCCGCTCCTGACCACCCAGCCCTGCCTGGAATGGGGAGGAGCGATCACCTCCCCGGAGGGCGGGGACGGGAGGGCACGGCCGGGCGGGGGCTGTGAGAGCAATATCTCGGAGTCTGAGCGGTTAGCCGAAGGAGGCACAGGGCGCGCCTGTGGCTGTGAGAGGTATCTTGAGTGTGCAGGGTGAGGAAGGCCCCCACGCCTTCTCCAGCTGGCCCTGCTCCTGGGGCACCTCCAGCTCTCCTGGCCTCCTCTGCCCCTGACCCTTTTGGGAGGTGGGTGACAGCTGCTCCTGCAAAGCCAGGGACAGCTGGGTAGCTGGGGACAGCTGGATGGGGTGAGCGTTTCCCGGCTTCCCTGGCTGCCCAGGCACTCCAGGCCATACTACACAGTTAGCTGCTTGGCCTACAGCCTATGTGCCTGGGTGTCTATTTGCTGGGGTGGGCTTTCAGAGCTGGAACCTGGTGGGGTTCAAGCTCATCGCGCTACCACCAGTCTCCCCTCCATATCCCAGTTTCATTGATGTACCTGGAGAAAGAACCTCTTCCATCAGCTAAAACAAAACTAGGCCAAGTGGGAAAGAAATTGGGCAGCTTTCTGTCTTGGCTCCCAACTCCTGGCACAGAAGATGTCCCAGGGTTCCTGACAACCAGAGAAAGCGACAGTGAGTCAGGAGCAGATGTGAGTGGACTTAAATGTCTATCTGTCCACCAGCACCTGGCCCCAGGCATCCTTCCACCCTGGGTTGGAAGGGCACTGTGCTCCAGCCATCTGCCTCCCCTCAATAGCCCCAAACAGGTGCAGGGGAAGAGAAAGGGGCAGGCCAGCTGTTGTCATCATGCTCCTGGCTCTGGCTCCTTGCCAAAGTGGGGAAGGGGGAGAAGTGAATCAAGGGTCCACCCACCCCCACACTGAGTCATTTTCTACTCCCACAGGATGGGAAGATGGAGGCACTAGACCAACACTTTTGTCTGGCCAGCCCGACTGGCGGGGCGACATGGACTGACCATGCCCTCCAACTTGGGTGCTTATTTTTCTGAGAAGAGGGGTAACTAAGAGTCAGTGAGGGTTGGACCCCTGGTGCAGAACTTACCCATAGTTCCCTGTCTTGCTCTAGGCTTTCTGGGGCGGGAGGCATTCAGGCTCAGATTCTACCCAGGCAAGGGGAAAGAGAAATAGGCACCCAGGAAAGGTTGACCCTCCTACTTTACACATAAGCAGATCCATGCAAAGTGTTGGGCAACAAATCAGAGATCCAGCAACCCCCTCACACCACTCCTGCTCCAACAGAGGAGGGCTTGGTGTGCCCCAGCCCCTCCTTCCGGCCCACGGGTCCCTGAGACAAGCAGGTCCCTGGCCAGTCCCTCATGGCAGCACTTCTCAAACCCCAGGATGTGTCAGAATTACCAGGGGGTTAAAAATGCAGATTACTGGGAATTCCCTGGTGGTCCAGTGGTTAGGACTCTGTGCTTCCACTGCAGGACTGCAGGGAACATGGGTTCGATCCCTGGTTGGGGAACTAAGATCCTGCATGCGTGTGGCGTGGCAAAAAAACAAACAGGTTCCTGGGCCCTCAGTGATTCCAAGTCCAAGTAGGGCCCCAGGATTCAGCCCTTTTAACAAGCTCCCAAGCATGCTACTCTTTGAGCTCTGCCAAAGGGGATGAGGGTAGGATGTCTTTTTCACCTTGTTACCCTAGCACTGTGCCTCCCAGAGCACAGGATTTTCCTGCCTGCCCTCCCTCCATGCTCAGGGGCAGGGGCTAGAGCCCAAGTTACCAAAGGAAGCGTGGAGCTGAGTGACCCTCCCCGCTCCCCTCCCCCAATGGGGGCCAAGGCTCAGTTAGACTAAATTCCAAGATAAGGTCTTCTCTACTTCTGTGCCCTTGGCCCTACACAGTGCCTGACGCTTAGCATGTGCTTAATAAATATTTGTGGACTGAAGGAGGTAAACTCTGCAAGACTCATAGAAAGGTATTTCTTCCTTTGTCTGTCCTTGCTAAGAGCATGTTGGCAGAAACTCAAAGAGATACCGGGGCCCATGCGGCCGGGGGCTGGGCCTAGGAGGCCCTCAGCAAATATTTGCCAAATGAACCCAAGGCTGAGACCAGACGCAGTTAGTGCCTGACGAACTGACGTTCACAGGCCTGGAACAGGCTAAACCCCGGAGAGAATCAAGGCAAGGAGGGCAGGGGCTTCCATCCCTAGAGGGGCCCCTCCCCACACCAACGCCTGAAGACCCCAGGCCTGGGGGAGTTAGGGGTAAGAGGCGAGGCAGGGAGTGGGACTGCGCCATTATGTTTATTAGAAGGTTGGATTTCGGTGTGTGCTCTAGACAGATTACAGAATAAATACCTGCGCCTTGAGAACAGGAAGTCCACGATTCATACAAAGTGCTCACTACAGGAAGTCGCTGTGTCAAAATCCAGGCAAGGACCCAACTCCGGGCAGCCCCTCCTCTCCCGCTGACCTCAACAAGGGCTGTGCTATGGTTTTTTATTTTATTATTTCTTTTATTTCTCTTTATTATTATTAATATTATTATTATTTGCTTTTGCTGTGGTCACTATCATTGGCAAGGTTCCTCTCCCCTTTCCTGGACATGGGGGTTCCTGTCTTTAAGATTCCATTCTGAGGCTGAAGGTGCCAAACGCTGCTTGAGAAGTGGCCTTTGAACTCCGTCTGGGAGGATGGTGAGAAGGAAGCAGGAGAAATCATTCTTGGTTTTAAAAAAATTAAAAAAAAAAAAAAGCCCCACAATCTACAGGTCTTTCCTTATTTAGTCAGTGATCAAACTGCCCAAAAGAAAAACAAGAGGAGAAGCAGGCCAGTGGACACTGGTCCCTCCTCCCAGGGCTGGCTGAGGAGAGTTGGAAACTGCCCCTACCCCCAAGGCTTTAGGGGAAGCTGAGGCTCCTTCCAGCCACGGGGGTGGGTAGGGGAAGGAGTGGAAGAAAAGAGGAGAGACAGAGAGAGAGAGAGCTCAGCGCCTTGAGGTAGACGCTTTCCCAACTCCAGAGCCACCTGCAGCCCCGGCCCAGGCCAGCTCCCACTGTCACCTCCGAGTCCAGGAGATTCGTGATAAAAAAAAAATCAAAACAAGCCCCAAACAAAACAAAATCCAAAAGGAAAAGACTTGGGGAAATGAAGGAGGAAGGGAGGGAGGACAGGAAGGTAGAAGGGCAGGTCTCTGGATGCGTCATTCCCGAGCCACTGGGGGCTGAGGCGGGGAGATTCCCCAGCGCCCCACCGCCCGCGTAGCGTTAGCTCGTCACGTAGTGTTTGGTGGACGGCTGCCCATACACCCTGTAGAAATCCTGGTGGCCAGGCTGCTGGGAGGCGTCGAGCCAGTCTCTGACCGCCAGGCTGGGAAGGGACTGGGGGACGGAAGGTGTGGGCGGGAGCGCATGTGAGTACTCCTGTGAGGGCACTGTCCAGGGGAAGTGGCCGGAGCGGGGGTAGGGCTGGTGGCCGCCATGGTTGGCCACGGAAGAACAGTAACAGTTGTCCACAGAACAGACGAGAATCTTGCGGCCCCCATACTGGGGGAGCATGGGCTGCTGGGCGGCGGAGCCATTGGGATACTGCGATGGGGGGAACACAGGACTTGAGTGCACTGGTTGGGCGCCGCCCGGCAGGGCCACCAAGTGCTGCGTGGAGCTGCAGGGGCCCAGGGGCTGCCCTGACTGGCCCTCGCCGCTGGCCGTGCTCGCTGCCCCATACTGGCTGCCCACGGGGCCCGACGACGTCTCTAGGAAACTGGCCTCAGGGAAGGCCGTCGAGTGCTTGCGCTTTTCCGCCCCAGAGCTGCTCACACCACAAGGGTACAGGGGGACGCTCTGCAGGAAGGGCACCGGTGTGCTGAAGGGGCCTGTGGAGAGTTTGGGCAAAAGTCGCTAAAGCCCCTGTCCCAGGCAACCCAGGCCTCCTCTCCCCCGGGGACATTTTCCATCTGTAGGACCAAGCACAATACATCATGCACCATCTTGATGCTCACTACTCCGTTAGCAAGCAGATACTATTATCTCTCCCATCTTACAGCTGAAGAAGCTGAGGCTCAGGGAGGTACTACGGCTTGACCAAGGTCCCACAGCTAGAAGTAGCAAAGCAGGGATATGAGGAAAGGTCTATCTGACTAGGCCAGGCTGCCTGTCAGAAGGAAGGTTCTGGCATTTACCCCTGCCCAAAGGGTTCTCTCCCTTTGATTGAGGATCCCACCCTCACCTTCTAGCATCTTCCGTAGCTGCTTCTCCTTCTTGGCCACCTCGTTCAGGAAGAGCTTGGAGTTCAAGTGGCCGATCTTAGGGGGAGAAAGGCTGCTGCCTGTACAGGTCTGGGTCCTGGGGGCAGTGGACGGGGCATCTGCTGTGAGGAGGTATCACCGGTAAGCCCGCCCTACCTCCCCGCAGTGGGCCTGGCCCTTCCTGCCCTCCCCCACATGTGTTCCCCTGAGGGCTGGTGGCCATCTGCTCACCTGTCCATTAGGATTTTCACAGACTTGGTGTTCTAGAGGGAGAGAAAAGGTTTAGTCAGTGGGAAAGGCAGCATGAGAGAGGGGAAGATGGAAGCTGCCCCATCCTCTCTCTCCCCAGGCAGGGCTGACCTTCTGATTCTGGCCAGAGTCTGGCGGGGCAGGGGGTGGGGTGTCTCCATTTTCAGAAGATTGAGCGCTTGCTATGTGACAGACAACACTGTAAGTGCTTTCTATACATCTATCACCTTATCTAAACGACTACCCTAGGAGGAAGGATCTGCAAGCACTCAATCTTTTACCCCAAAAAATCTTTGGGGCAAGATGTCTTTTGGAATTTGGAATTTTTTGGACTTTAGAAGGGAAATATGATGCCCGTATCATAATATGTGATTACAGCGTAGGACACTGTAATCTAACACATCAATGTTTCTGCAGCAATATGTTTTGTTGTTTTTTCTTTTGGCCACGCCTCGTGGCATGTGGCATCTTAGTTCCCTGACCAGGGATCAAATCCCTCCCCTGCACTGGAAGAGCGGAGTCTTAACCGCTGGACTGCCAGAGAAGTCCCAGCAATATGTTTCAATATTTGTACCAAGTAAAGATCAATAAAGGCCATAAATTGTCAGCATCAGTTCAGGTCAATTTTTGCTGTTAAATGAGCTGCCGGAACTTTTTTCTTTCTGTTTTCAGAGATTTCTAAAACTCTGGCATTGCGGGTAACAGATCATAGATCTGTATTATCAACCCCATTTTATAAGTGAGGGAGCTGAGGCCTAGGGAACATATATGACTTGCCCAAGGTCACAAAGCTAGAAGGAACAGGGTGGGAGGGTTTTGAATCCATGAAGGCTGGCTCCAAAGCCCTGTGAGCATACTGGTGGGGGGAACCAGTTGGGGAGCAAAGCATCACAGACTCCAATTTAGAAATGCCCCTTGGGGCTTCCCTGATGGTGCAGTGGTTAAGAATCTGCCTGCCAATGCAGGGGACACGGGTTCGAGCCCTGGTCCGGGAAGATCCCACATGCCGCAGAGCAACTAAGCCCGTGCACCACACCTACTAAGCCTGAGCTCTAGAGCCCGTAAGCTGCAACTACTGAAGCCCGCACACCTAGAGCTCATGCTCCACAACAAGAGAAGCCACCGCAATGAGAAGCCCACGCACCTCAATGAAGAGTAGCCCCCACTCGCCACAATTAGAGAAAGCCCACGCACAGCAACGAAGACCCAAGGCACAAAAAAAAAAAAAAAAAAAAAATCTTAAAAATGCCCCTTGGGTCCCACCAGCCGGTCCCAGGCCCAGCCCACCTTCATGAAGCTGACATCCTCCGTCTTGTCGAAGAGCAGCTGCAGGGAGCCCAGCAGCTTCTTGGCCTCCTGCATGCGCTCCCCGAGATGCAGCGCCTGCGCTGCGTTCTCGCTGCAGAACTTGGCCTGGGCCTTGTCCAGGACCTCCACCGTCTGCCGCAGGTCCTCATCCAGCAGCTGGTGCAGCTTCTCGTATTGCAGCCGCACTTCCTCCTTCAGTTGGCTCACCTTCTCCTGCGGGCACCGGGGCAAGAGTGGGTGGGCAGGTAAGTACTGGGGACTTCAGGCTGCTGCTCCTGCCTGTCTCACATACTGGATGGGGGAGTCTGGGACCCCAAAGCCCCAGGTTGCCCAGGGCTCCCAAAGGCAAAGTCTGACCTGCCAATCCCCCACTGGTAGCACAGGGCTCTGGACAGGTACCCTGGCACCAGTGGGGGGCTCATCTACTGAGGTTCATTGAATGACTGACCAAGGGATTCCGGCATAGAGCCGACCACGCAACAGATCCTAGCCCAAGGCCCAGTACCCAAGCCGCCCCCCACCTCATACCATGGGCTTGGGCTTAGCTACCTCCACCAGGCGCTTGTCTGACTCGAGTTTGTACAGCTGGTCCTCAATGTCCTGCTCTCGCTCCTCCAGCCGGTCCTGCTGCTTCATCAGCATCTTCTGCAGAGACAGTTGGGGTAGGGGCATCAGAGGAATGGGTGAGCACCATCCTTACCTCTACAGAACAGACTCATCCTCTGGATCCTTCTTCCCAGACGACCTGAAATTTCTGCCCCCCCAACCCCTTCTGGCTCCCATGCAATCCCAGGGGCCTGGTGGCAACTGTCTGGCCAGCCTGTCCCCAGGACGAAAAATCCTGGAATGCTTCCCACACATATCTAAACCATAAACTTTCTGAGGGCAGGGTCAGGCCTGCCTCTGTTGTAAGCACTTTTCCTGTATAGACTTATCTAATCATTCTAGTAATGCTATGAGATACATACTATTATTATCCTCATTTCAGAGAAGAGGAAACCAGAAAGGTTAAGTAATTCACCCAAAGTCACACAGCTAGTATCAGAGCTGGAATACAAACCTAAATGGCCAGGTAGTAGGGTCTGTTCTTATCCAAGTCATGCTGCCTCTCTCTGGGGAGCACCATCTCAGAAATGATGCAGAGGGTCACACAACCTTCCCGGGTCTCACAGGCCCTCTGGCCCGGTCCAGAGATCTCACCTGATGTTTGCCTTACACTTGGGGGGCATAAAGCCAGCCAGCTGCCCCCTTGCTTGCTCTTGATGCTGAGAGCTAGGCCTCTGAAGTCCTTGCTAACTCCCTCAGCCCCTCAGTTGGACCCTGGGTGGAAAGGAAACTCTGGCCCTCCTAAGACCCAAGGTCAGTCTGCTGGAAGGTTCGGAACAATGCTGCTCTTCTCAGCCCTTAATCTTCTGTCTCTACAAGCCCTCTCTTCCCAGACCTGCCTATCCCAGCTGTTCCAGCCGCCCTGTCATCCTCCCTTGCCAGATACACCTCTTCAAACAGGGTCTCTCTCCTGCCCAAGATCCCTCGATGACCCCTCCTTCCAAACTCTGTAGGCTTTCTTACTTACAACCTGACTCTCCCAGCCAGGTGGGCTGGTATCCTGTCCCTGACACTGCAAATCTGAACTCCATGTACCCAGCTGGTGTTTTTCTGCAGCCCACAGTGCCTTCTCCCCATCCCTTGTCTATCCTTCAAAGCCCAGCTTAAGGTCCTGCTCCTCTAGGAAACTTTCCATGGCCCCTGCTCGGAGTCTGTGCAGGACCCTCCCTGTCTTGGCCATACAAGGGGCTGTCACATTCTGCTCTCCCTCTGTAGCTGTGCTGTTCAATACAGTAGCCACTAGTCACATGTGGCTATTTCATTTTAAGTTAGTTAAAAATAAATTAAATTGAACATCAGTTCTTCTGTTGTACCAGCCTCATTTCAAGTGCTCAATAGCTACATGCAGCTAGTGGCTAATGTACTGGACACCACAAACACAAAATGTGACCATCTCACAGAAAAAGCTATAGGAAAACACTATTCTATAGTCTGACCAACTGTGGTCTAATCTCCAAACAAAACTCAAGACCTCTTGAAAACAGGGCTTTGCTGCTGCATTTTTCCACTTCCCTTCCTAGCCGGGACCCACAAAGGCCCCAGCACCCTACAGATGCATAATGTGTTTCCTGAATAAACCCATGGGTTTTGCACACAAAACAAGGTTTGCAAAGCAGATTGCACAGAACCTAGCTCACAGTAAGTGTCCACTCAACAAGAAGTGGTTCTTTTTCTTCCTCTGTGTGGACCTCAAAGTGACCCTCAAGTTTGACCCATGACCCCCACTCCTGTCCACACTCAGCTGGCTTCCAAAAGACAAGCCGCCACCAATCCCTTCCTTGTTCCCCCAAACCCCTTTACATATGGGGAAACCAAGGCCAGCCAGGAGAGTTCAGCGACCCTGTTTTTTGTTGGTGCTACCCTAGAACCAGGGCCCTGGGGACAGGAGGAGGCAGGGGGTGAGGCTCTCAGATTCTGAGCTGGGAAAGCCTGGGGCACCCCGCCCCCCCGCAACAATTTGACCTTTCAGTGACCCAGGACAGTACCTTAAGAGACAGCCCTAGGAGATGTTGCCCTGCCCCCCACCCCCAGCCCAACATGCACATGGATCTGCTGCCGGCCTGAGAGTCAGAGCCTGTAGAGAAACACAGCTGGCTGGGCGCAGGAGCAGAGGTAGTCACACACCCTCCCTTCCTGTGAAACTGCCCCCAGTCACGTGAAAAGGGCAGGCGGCACCCCACAGTATGGCCCACCCACATGCATACAACTGCACGCACACACACAAGCACAGGCCACCACCTGGGCCCTGAGACCCCCTCGGGCACACTGTCACACACACACAGCCCTGCACAGTGAAGGCTGGCCCTCCTGAAGGCCCCCGATGACTGAGGGAGGCCTGCCTGAAGGCAAGGTGGCCAGGGTACCACCAAAGGATATGAGACCTTTTTACCTCCCCTGTTACAACTGACCCTCAACTTTTTGCCTGCTGGCTGCCTCGTCCCCACACTCGGGAAGCAGTCCCTCCAACTTGGATGCATCTCAGGCTCCAGGCCACTCCTGCCTTCCCAGTGCCCAGGATATCCGAGAGCCCAGGCCCCAGCCACACACACACATCTGTGCACCACGGTCTCCTGGCCCAACTACTTTTCATGACCAAACCCACTGGTATCAGAGTAGAGGTGCACCTGTAGCTAAGTCCCAGACGAGGGGCAGAAGAGAGGCAGCCCCAGATAGGATCTCAGCCCCACTTCCCTCAGAGGCCTGGAATGGGGCTGTTCACTCCCACCCTCTAGGCCCGTGGGAGGCCTCTGTCCCACTCCCCTGCAACCCGTTCAGGGAGTTCATGGCTGACCCCTCAGGGCACAGCCAAGGGAGGCACTTCCTGTCTTGTCCTGGGGAGTGGGGCTCAGCCCCTTGCGCCATCTAGGCTTTTCTCAGATCCTTTCCTGGCAGCACGGCCACGCTGGGACCCTGAGGTGTCTTCCCTTGGCTTCCAGGTCCAGGTCCTGGTTCCTGCCTGCCCAGAGCCCTCTGGGGTGGAGCCCAGTCCAGGTCTAGCAAAGGCAGTGGCCACACTGCCTAGCAGGTGGCTGGGTTTCGTTGGCTCTCCCCCAGCTCAGAGGCCATCGGACTTCTGTCTCCACTACAGAGGGAAGGGAAGGGCCAGGAATAGGAAGGAAACTGGCCAGGGAATGCCAGCCAGGGAGGGCTGGGCGGGGGGCCCACCATGGCCAGCTCACCCTTGCAGGAACGGTGATCCCTCAGGGCTAGGTGCTCTTCATCCTGACACAGCCAACACCAGGGGGGAAGCAGGGGGCGGGGGGACACTGCTACCTCAGGCACTGGAAAATCGGGGTGGTGGGGAGGAAGGGAAATATCCACTTGCTGCCCCTTTAGTACCCCTCACCTCGATTCCACCAATGAATGAATCAGGTTGCTGAGAAGCTGGGAGATGGAGAACAGAGGAAGCAAGGACCCCTCCCCACTACCAGCAGCCTCCTTTCCATCCCAACCTCCCAGAACTACTGAGAGCTGAGGCTCCACTGCCCACCTGGGAAAACCCACAGCTGAGAGATTTCCCAGCTTGATTCAGGGCAAGGCCTCTCAGTGTGGGGGAGGGCACCTTACAACCTGCTCCCAGCCCAGAGTGGCTCTGGATTGTGGCACACCTCAGGTGTGCAGGGACAGAGGGGAGACTAGAATGGTCTAGACTAGGAGCACTTGAGGGACCAGGCCTCCAGCAGGGGCAGGGGCAATTGGAGGCCCAGCCCCACGCTACACCTGCTGGCCCAGGTGGGACCTGCTTACTGCTGTCCCTGTCCTTCCCTAAGGACCTAAGGCCTTCCACGGTCTGCTCCTGGGTCTGTGAGGGCAAAAGCATCAGGAAGACTTGGGGGCACACCATTCCCACCCCTCCAGGACCCTCATATCTGTCGCCTAATGTTCTAGACTCTGCCTTGAGCTGTTCCTCCAAAGCCCCTCCCAGCCTGGGGAGGGGGGCAATCACGAGCCCCTCACATTCCTGCCCTGGGAAAACCTCACTCACAGCCCTCTGGAGACTGACTGGCCAGGCCCAGCTGGCATTTTTGATGCCAGACTGGACTGGGCAGACGGGTAAGGCCATTGGGACTCTAGGCTGTATAAAAGTTAATAAATGATAATAATAAAACCCTCAAGTCAACCTTGAAGAGAAGCAAAGTCAGGAGGGAGCAGGGCCCCAGGATCTGGGCCAGAGGCAGGCCTCAAGTTTGTAGATGGGACCAGGGCTGGGACCAGCAGCCCCTGTGATGGGGTGGAGGCGGGAAGAGGGCGCTGGGCTGCTGGAGTACCTCTGCCTGCTGGGATCCCTGCCCAGATGACTCTCATGCCAGCTCCAGCTCTGGATGAAGCCCCCGCTCAGAGCTACCCCCTCCTAACCTCCTCCCCAGCTGCCAAAGCCGCCCCCCACTCTCCCACATAAGCCCTTGTCCCAAGAATACGTCAGCCTCCCCTCTCCCTGGGCCACAGCGCTCCCTCCTGGTCTCAGCCTTAGTTGTCCCTTCCCATGCCTCAGCCCCTACCTGGGGCTGCCATGTGGATGCCCAGGCTGCGGGCAATCACAGACCCAGAGAGAAGAGGCTACAGAGCAGGAACCAGGGACAAGGAGAGAGGCCGCAGCCCGGGGCCGCGGCAGGCCCCGGAGAGGGTCTCCCAGCTGCAGAGCGGAATTAGCTTTTGCCATGCAGAGGGCACCGCTCTGGGGCAGCAGAACAAAGAGGCGAGAGAGAAAGCCCCCCTTCGTCTGTGTTTGAATGCCAGGCCAGCCGGGAAGGAAGGCTTTCCCAGAGCCAGGGACGAGGCCAGCCAAGCCTGCCTGCTCCGTCCAGGGCTGGGGCCCAAGCCGGGCTCCCCTTCTTCCTATGACCACCCCAAATGCCCACAACACAGCATCGCAGGACCCACCCGGGCTTCCACCTCCAAAGCCCACTACAGGCAACGAGCTCACCGAAGGTGAGTCTCCTCCCCTCCCCAACACCTCCACCAGGTGAGAAAGTCACACAAGACTCGCACCCACCAACCAACCACCATCAGGCAGGAACACACTAGCGCTGTCAACGACAGATACGTGTGCACACTCAACTTCAACTCGCAGGTGAACGGCAAGCAGGGCACCCTCCTCTCGCTCACACACACACACGTGCATGTCTTCCCGACCCCACAGCCACACACAAGACAACTCCGTAATTAAGTCAGTCACTCACACTGCACCTTCTCAGAGATACACACGTTGAGATACAAAAAAGTAGTCCCATGTGAGATGCACAACCAGACGCACTGGTTACACACGCGCACACACACACCTGCAGACAGACCTGGATGCACAGGCACCCGGAGCTGCAGCACGCAGTCATCAGCAGGGCGTGCATGACAGGCGTCTGGTCTGCCTGTGTCAGCAGGATCCTGGGGTGGAGGTGGGGGGCTGGGCCTCCGCCTCAGGCTCCTCTGCCCGGGGCCAGGGAGGAAGGCCAAGTCAGGCCCCCTCTTCCCGATCCTTCAAGATGGTCAAGGAAGGAGCAGCCACTTGACCCTCCCACCTCCCACCCCACCTGAGACCTCAGGATTATGGTCGGGGGCAGCGGAGAGCAGTGGGGTCCGTACCGCCTGAGCCAGGCTGCAGCCACAGCCCGGCTATAGCTGGGCCAGGGCGGCCCTCACTCCCAGAGCCCACCCGGAGACAGACACGTGGGGTGGAGACCTAGGATCCCCTCCAGGGTCCCAGGGCAGCCCCTCCGGCCATGGACAATGTGAGCAGGATGACCTCACCCCCAGCAGCTGCAAACCCCAAACTGGCCCGAGAAGTGGGATCCTGTCCCCAGAGAACATCTCCTCTCAACTCTAAACCTTCGAGAATGCAAGGAACAGGGTCCTGCGCACATTTCCAACCTGTCTGGGGTACTAGGAATGACACAGAGGCACAACTATGACCTGAACACACACACCCACACACACACACACACACACACACACACACACACACACACACACACCCTGCATAGCCCTTCACAGATATAACTAGGCCTTATCTTGGACCTTCTTTCTATGTTGAAGGAGGTCATGAGATAGAGGTGCTCCCAGCCCATACCAGTCCCGAGTTCCTCACATGAACCCCTAAACCCAGGGGCTGGAAGAGGGTTTGACCACCTAGGGCCGCCACACCTGAGTCCACCTGGATATCCCAATCTTGGGCCCTTAGCCTCCCATAGCCCCAAGGGAGAACACATTTGGGGTCTAGGCATGTCTTAGAGTGTCCTCTGTGGTCTACCCAATGGGCATCCAGGCCTCATGGCAATGTGGCTTACACATTGGCTTCCCAAGGGCAGAGTGGGGCAAGGACTTCGAAGGCCTGACTCTGAGACCGCCGGCTAGTCCCCTGCTAGGCGGAAGCCCTGCTTGCATTCCTGCTGGGCCCCAGCTCTAGGCCGCTGCACAGGTGGGTGCTTTGAGTATGCGTGTGGAGGACCACCAGGGGGAGATTGATCAGCGTTTCCTATTCCTAGCCAGTAGGGCATTTCAGCAGCCCCTGCCCCTCCCTGGGACAACGGAAGAGGAAGCACAAGAGGAAGAGCTATATCTTAAGATGTGTGCCACGCTTCCATGCTTCTGCTCCTGCATCTGGGATAATTCTGTTGCCTTCATCCGTGGTACCAGCAGAGGCCCTTTAAGACAGACTCCCTCCCACAAGGGAAAAGAAGCCCAGGAAAACACCCCTCCCCATGGCTAGCCTAGAGAGGATGGAGTGCAAAGGGTTCTTCCATTCAGGTTCTTTGTGGCTCACCCCCTCCCCTGAGGGTGGGGCCCCTCTTCCTACTCGTTCAATAAGTCCAACTCACAGTGAGTGACACTGGGCCATTGAAGGGTTTCCAACTCCAGTGCCCTGGGACACCAGAGAGAATCTGGAGGGCCTGGGGTAGGGGAGCCTGGAGAGGGACGAGACTCAGGCTGTGGGGCACAGATGCTGAGCGCACAGAACTGCACATCTGGCTGTGATGCAACCCACTACTTCTGAGCCTGCCCACACCAGGAACAGGAACGAACACAAGAACACACACACACACACACACGCGCACGCACGCAGACGCACACACATGGAGCTGCTGACAAAGTTCAGGGCCTGCTTCCATCCAGTTCCTTCCATGAGCTGGGGGATCAGGGACCTGCCGGTAGGAACCCCAGGGTATACCCTGCGTATGTGTGCCACCCCCCATCCCCCAACTATACAGACAGGAGACAGGTGCATTTGAGGGCAAAGCAGACAGTCTCAAAGACACTCACAAACACAGACCCACATCTACAGACACCCTCTTACTACCAAATCAGGTAAAATTGTGTTTTCTCCCCCACCTAAATGAAAGACACCTGAGCTCACACCCACCAACCAACCACCGATACAACTAAGGGCAAAGCCGCGGGTGCAGGCACACATTCACTCATCACCCTGGTTGCTGTCCCCTCTTCTGTGCCTTTCAGCCCCATCTCCACCTTTCCCTTCCTTTCATTTTCCACCGTCAATCCCAGGACAGAGAACTGGACAGCCTTCCTTTCTCCTGCCTCTGCACTTTTCCCAGCCTCCTCCCCAGCCCTTGCATCTTTATTAATAGCAGCAGCTTCCCAATACTAGGGAAAGTCTGGGCTCTGCCTGCCCTGGGTGGGGGGCGGAGTACACTAGGGGCTCATTTGTTCCCCTAGGCCTCTGCCTTTTCCAACCCTGGTGGGGGGAGGCTCTTCTCTCCATCCCCCACCCACACTTCCTTTAAGAAACCAGAGGCTCTGTCCTGGCACAAAACCCCAGATCTAGCCCATCCGATTAGAAACTAATTATACAGCAAATTTTATTTGTTATCCCTGCCCTCAGCCTGTGGCAACCCTCCTGCCTTTTGTTAGTGGTATGTGTATGTTTTTTAATTGCTGAACAGTGACTCATTCTGACTGGTCCCCCTACAGGAAACAGCCCCCATCT
Organism: Leucopleurus acutus; assembly: GCF_964270905.1. Classification (NCBI taxonomy): domain Eukaryota; kingdom Metazoa; phylum Chordata; class Mammalia; order Artiodactyla; family Delphinidae; genus Leucopleurus; species Leucopleurus acutus. Next base: position 25,965,280 of record NC_139156.1, read on the forward strand.
ACAACCGTCCCCTGCTCAGAGCTTCCTCATAACCAAGCTCCCCACTGGCCTCCACTAGCCTCCAGGGGCCCCCACCCATAAACACTCCCAGTCCTACCAAAGCCCAACCTCACCCCCATGATATCACACCCAGGCCCCAAGCTGGGGCTTGAGATGGCTCAGACAGTCTCAGGCCAACCCCTTCTTTCTGGTATGACTCAACCCTGAAAGCCAGGGGACCTGGGAGGAACCCAGGAGGAGCCCCCCTCCACTGAAGGGGACGGAAGTATTGCTTCAGTCCAGCTCCAAAGCCAGGCCAGCCCCAGAGGCCTGAGGGGGAAGGCGGTTTTGACATTGGCTGCTGCTACAGGGTGTATACAATGGGAGGGGATGCGGTTCCGTAATCACCCAGCCGGCAGCCCAGGGGAGCCAGCTGCCTGAAACCAGATTGCAAGGCGGCTCAACCTTAAACCCACAGGATTCTTCTTCCATCTTCCACTTCTCCTCCCCAAATGTGGGAGGGCTGTGATAGAGAGCTGGGCTGGGAGAAAAGCGCTCAGAGTGATGAAGACATACTTTAAGGTGTGTTCATGCAGACGCGTGCAATACGCACAGGCACACAGTGGGCAGCGATTCTCACACATGGAGAGCGGGCTACGGGGAATAATCCGAATAGCTGAGATGCTGTCCGGTGATGCTGTTGGCTGTCCAGGCCTTGGCCAGATAGATACCAGGAGTTCTGCTCTCCCTCCGGAAGCTCCCCCTCCAGCCCCCCGCCCCCCACAATGTGTTTCCACTAGGGCTTGAAACTAACATGGCTGCTTTTGTTTACTTCCTCATTGGTATGCCAGCATCATGGATCATGTCAGCCACAGCAGCGGCACCAGGACACTCATTACATAAACAGCAGCTGGAGAAGCAGGACCTGGGTCACTCCCTTTAGTGACTTCCCGTAGGGCCTACGGAAACAACGCCAGGGGAGGGAGCTGCGCGCAAAACAGAAAAGCAACAGCCAAACTCTACCCCTGACAGCCCCACACCTCAATTCTATAAATGCCTCACAAGATGCCCCCTATGAGCACAGGTGCAGGAATATCAAGTACCGATCGGGGATCCTACTTCCCAGGACCTTGCCTCCAAACTTAAGGAGGAGTTTGTAAGGGAACCTCTGGCCTGATGTCACAAGAGTCAGCCTGTCCGGATGGGTGATCCCCAGGCAGTAGGGAGAGAGAGGGGGAGAGAGAGACAGAGAGAGACAGAGAGACAGAGAGACAGAGAGAGAGAGAGAGAGAGAGACGGGGGGGGGGGGGAGAGAGAGAGAGAGAGAGAGTGTGTGTGTGTGTGTTTGTGTGTGTGTTGTGCGTGTGTTTGTGTGTAGGGTACTTGCCCGGATCTCATTCCTCCGGATCTCCACGTCGCACACCGAGTGTCCCTGATGCGCACCGCTGTAGTAGCAGCAGTACTGGCACACGGCCACCTGCTCGGCCTCGCAGTGGTAAAGGCGGTAGGCGTTGTGTTGCGGGCAGCTCCAGGCCCGCACGTCGTCCGCCTCCACCAGGAGGTGCCCGCGGGCGGTGGAGGGCTGCTGCAGGTGCGTCTGCACGTGGGACTGGCAGCAGGGCGCCTCGCAGCGCAGGCAGACCTTCTGCGCCGGCAGCGGGGGGCCACGGCGGCAGAACACGCAGTGCAGCGCCGCCGGCGGCTTCTCCACGTGCAGGGCGTTGAACTTCTCCACGATGTTGGTGAGCTTCAGGTTCTTCTCCAGGCCCGGCTTCTGGTTGTAGGCCTGGTTGCACTCTGGGCAGCGCACCAGGCCGCTGTCCTTGGCCCACGCCTCGCCAATGCAGCCCCGACAGAAGTTGTGTTTGCACGGCAATTGCACCGGCTCCACGAAGACATGCAGGCAGATGGGGCAGATGAGCTCCTCCTCGAAGCAGTTCTTCCAATTCTCCGCCATAGCGGCTGCGGGCAGGGGGCCCGGGCAGGTCTCCCCAACTCCCCAACTCTGGGGGTCCGTCCGGTGCCACTACAGGCCCACCAAGCCCCGAGCTCCGGGCCCCGGCGGCCCCGAGAGTCGCTCAGTCACCAGCGCCTTCCGCGCGCCCGCCCCCCAGAGGAGGGAGCCTCGGTCCTCACGCAGCGCGCGCAGCCGGCTGCGTCTCCTCCTCCTCCTCCCGAGCGCCTAGCGGGAGACCGCGGACTGCGCCAGGGCCGCGGCCGGGGCACCAGCCCTGGAGGGGAGTGCAGGGGTCCAAATTCCATATAAGAGGCCGCCTCCCGATCGGCGCGGCTAGGGCAGCGGCGGCCCACGGCCTCCACTCGGCCCCGCGGCTGACATTGGGGCGCGCCCCAAGGCGGACAGAGCCCGGGAGCCGCACACTTCCTCCAGCGACGGCGGCGGCAATGGTGGCTCTCTCCTGGCTCGCCGGCGCCGCGCCTCCCTCGCCTCGTCCAGGGTCTGAGAGGCCGGAGAAGCGAGTGCGGCCGCGCCAAGGACTGCTAGATCCGGACCAGGAGGGCGAGGCAAGCCGGTCCCCGGGCCGCGGCGCGGGCGCCCCCCGGCTGGCCGGCCGTCTGCGGGTGCGGGCTGCGGGGCGCAGGCGGGCCGACTCCGGGGCACTGCGTGAGCGCAGGGGCAGTCATTCAGATGAAATTCCAGTCCCCGGCCAGAGACACCAGCCCGCCTCTGCCTTCCTCCTCCCTTCACAAATAGAAACGGAAGGGGGAGGGAGAGAAGTGGAAAAAAAAAAACCAACCAGAAAGGGAGGGAGAAGAAGCCCCGTCGGTGCTCCGGCCTGACCCCCTCGTCGCTACTTCTGCGCTCCCCCGAGGCCCGGCGCCGGGCGCCCCCGCCGCGAGAGACCCCGCTCTCCGTCTCCGCGCTGGGCGGGCGCCCCGGCTCTGCCGAGGAAAACAAGGATTGATCAAACTAGAAAGGAATTTTTCTCAACTGCTAATGAACAGGAGGCTCGGCTCCCGGCCCTCCCCTCCCCCCGGCCCTCCCCCTTCGCCACCCCGGCCCCCCTCCCCCCCCACTTTCTTTTCTTCTCGGCCTCTCCTCCGGCCTTCGGGGCTGCGGTCGGAGCCAGCCCGCGGCGGCGGGGCCAGGCCAAGCCAGTCGAGCCGGACTGCCTCCCTCAGCGCCCAGCCATCTTGGGCTCCCGGCGGCCGCCGCGGTGGCGGCCGGGGGTTCGAGCGCGCTCGCTGGAGGGTCCTGCAGCGTTCTTTCTATCTCTCTCTCTCTGTGTTGTTTTTTTTTTTTTTTTTTGTGGTGGGATTTTTTTTTTAAGGGGAGGGCTGGCAGCCTCCCTCAAATTAGGAGAGAGAGAAGGGAGAAAATGCCAAGTCCCGATTTCTCTCCACCTCTGCTCCACCCACCCCGGTTCTTTCCAAAATATAAAAAAAGATTAGAATTGGAAGAAGTCGGCAGAAAGGCGAGCGCCCGCGGCCCCCGGCTGCTGCCCAGGCGACGCGTCCGGGGCGGGCCCGCGCCAGTTGCTCCGTCGGTAGGTCCGTTTGTCCGCCCGCTGCTTCTCATCTGGGGAGGGCACTCCGGGCAGGGTCTCCGCAGCGGCTGTCGCCTCAGAGCTTTATCCTCAGATCAAAAAAAAAAAAAAAAGGAAGAAAAAACCCCCCAACACTCTCATCACAGCCACCTTCAGCCATCTTGCGCGTATTATTATTTCAGGAATAATCTGTTTAATAAAAATAGCTGCGTCTCTAGCCCCCTCCCCCGCATCCTGGGCTCCCCGCCCCCTTTTAATAATGATCTCGATAATAAAAATGATCTGCGAGCCGGGCAGTCCACGGCTGCCTTTTCCTGCCTCGGTTCGCTCGGGCTTCGGCTCTCCTTCTCCCAGGAAGGGGACGGGGGTGGGGGGTGCTCGCCGCTGGGGCTGGGGTGGGGGGGTGCGTCCCTGCTGCCCGCCAGTCGGCCGTCTCAGCCTTAGCAGGGAGGGAAGGGCACCCTCGCAGCTACCGCACCGTTGCGAGGACGGCAAGCGGGGGAGGGGCCCCGACTCGCGGGACCGGCTGGAGGGATGCACAGAGGTCCCCGATCTTCCCGCCACGGCCTGGCCTCGGAGTCTGAGCCCGGGGATAGGGAGGATACAATGGGCTCGGAGCAGAGTGCGGCTGGCAGGGTGGAGAAGCGGGCGGGCAGCGGGCTGCGGTGAGCCGGAGTCCCGAGCTAGGGCGGAGAGAGGCGGAGGGTGGTGTCCCTACATCAAGGCCGGTCCCGCTACTCTGCAAGGGAAGGGCGGGGAGACTGGGAGGGGGAGGAGAGGAGAAAGCAGCAGCGCAACAGCGGCGCCTGTAATCAGCACCCGCTGGTTCTGCCCACCCGGCACCGGAGAAATAAGCAGACGCGGAAGGGGGGAGGAGGGGGCGGGGAGTATTGTCCGGAAGTGCTATTACAGCTGCTGGGGCGCCCGGCTCCTCCCCTTTTCCCTATCTGGAGTTGGGGGCTATTCCGGAGATTGTTCCTGCTATTGGTCTCCAAGCTGAGGCTCCGCCTCTTTAAGGCGGGGCAAGCCGTGGGCATCATGTGACTTGCACTAACTTCGGTTACCTTAAACATTGGGGATGGGGGTTGAGTTTCCGCGCTTCTTAAAAGGGAGATGATAACATTGCGGGGTGGGACCACATCTTTCTGGGCCTCTTCACCCATAGCTCTTTTTACCTGAGAGGGAAAGGAGGGTTTGTCAGTCTGCTCATCTGTCAGATGGAACTGAGCAGTGAATTACAAAGGTTCACTGTGCAGCAATTTCCCGATATCCTCAATACTTTTCCCTATATATATATATATATATATATATATATATATATTTAAATACGTTATTTATTTATTTATTTTTGGCCAGGCCTCGCGGCTTGCGAGATCCTAGTTCCCTGACCAGGGATCGAACCCATGCCCCCCGCAGTGGAAGCACGGAGTCTTAACTACTGGACCACTAGGGAATTCCCTTCCCTACATTTCTAACTTAGAACTACCAAGCAAAATATGCATTATCTCTCTTCAGTTAATAAGGAAATGGCGGCTTAAAAAACTGGGGTCAACCGGTCAGTTAACAAATATTTAACAAAAGCCTCATGTCCCAGGCGTTTTTCTAGGCCCTGGGGATTCCCTGGAGAACACGTACCAAACTTTTTTTAAAAAAATTAAATATGTAGGATAATTTCTGTGATAGAGAGTACGGGACTCACACAGTACTCTCAGAAAAAGTGACATTTGAGCTGAGACCTGAATGTTCAGGAGGGGTTGGGCAAGTGACAACCTGGGAAAAGAGTGCTTCAGTCAGGAGGAAAAACAAATGCAAAAGCAATGAATCAATCAGGCATGTTCCAGGGCAGAAAGAAGGCCTGCGGTGAGGGAGAAGCCAGGTAGGGACCAGAACACACAGGGTCATGGTAAGGAGTTTGGACCTGAAGCTGGTTGTGAGAAGCTACTAGATTTGGGATATATTTTGGAAGTAGAGCCAACAGGACTAGATAGGATTTAGACATAGGGTGAAGAGGAATCAACACATAATAGTAATGGGGTAGGAATGGGATCAAGATGTGCTTATCACTGTATATATATATATAGTATATCCTTCTGAACTTATGATTTGGGCCTCAACAAGAGGCTGGGTGGTGGTGCCATTTACCCAGAAGGAGACAATTGGAGAGGATTAGGTTTGGGTGGGGACATTTTTAACAGTTCTAAGTTAAATCTGAGTTGGTTTAGCTATCCCAGTGGAAATCCTAGAGGAGACAATTGTATATACAGACTCAGAGGGGAGGTTTGTGCTGGAGAATATGGATTTCAGAATCATGGGCGATTATGTTCTGAATGGTAGGGACGTCCCTGGTGGCACAGTGGTTAAGAGTCTGCCTGCCAATTCAGGGGACATGGGTTCGAGCCCTGGTCCAGGAAGATCCCACATGCTGTGGAGCAACTACGCCTATGTGCCACAACTACTGAGCCTGTGCTGTAGAGCCCACAAGCCACAACTACTGAAGCCCGCGCGCCCTAGAGCCCATGCTCCGCAACAAGAGCAGCCACCGCAATGAGAAGCCCGCGCACTGCAACAAAGAGTAGCCACAGTTCACTGCAACTAGAGAAAGCCAGCGCGCAGCAACAAAGACTCAATGCAGCCAAAAAAAAAATTTTTTTTTAAGGTATAACTGAGATTCAAACTCGGTTCAAAATGACCCATGGGTCCCTGATCCTTCCATAAAACCAGTGAGCTTCTCTGCTTCAGGACCTTCAATCTCCTTATTCCTGATTGGGGGGTGGAGGTGTTAATGTGGGCCCTTCAAGGACACAGCATGTGTCTTTTAGTACTTTACATCCCCTTACATGGAAGGTCTTATGCTGAATGAATGACGCATGCATGCATGTCTGAGTGAATAAACAAGGAGAAAGTGGTTTTCTAGCCCTAATCCTCAATTCCATGCTCTAAAGACAGTTCAAAGAAACAAGGTCTAGATTGGAGCGTCCTTCTCTGGCCTCCTCACCAATGACCTCCAGGATAATCTAAAGGCTTCCACTCATTTATCACCTTTCTAGACGGCTCCCCTTGACTTAAACATCATACTCTTCTGATTTTCTTCATATCTTTCTAACCACAGACTTCTCCAATTTCCATCTCCTAAATGTTGGCTGCCCTCCATGCTCTTCTCTTACTAACCTATACCTGCTCCCTCATTTACTCCTAAGGCTTTATTACTGTCTATATACTGATGACTCCCCAGTCAGTCTCCAGCTTAGATCCTCACCCTCCTGGGTGCAAACCCATGAAACCAACTGTGCTGTCCACCCAGATGTCCCACAGATACCTTGAATTCAATGTACTGGAAACTAAAATCTTCATCCTCTTCGCTTTCCAGCCTGCTGCCCCTTCGAAATGTTTGCAAATCTTGACTATTTCTTAACCTCTCCATTACTTCACCACAAACTCTTGCCTAATTATTTCAGTAGGTCCTAATTGGTTTCTGTTTCTGCCCTTATGTCCTGGAGTCAATTCTCAACAGAGTAGCCAGAGTCATCTTTGAAAAGTATGTCAGATTGTGTCACTCTTCTGCTCACTTTATAATTGCCAGCAAGGTCCTACAGGATCCGGCCTCTGTGTAAGTAATCTCTTATTATCCCCTTTCTCTCACTCTGCTCCAGCCCCACTGGCTGTTCCTCAAATACACCTGGTGTGTCTCCCATGCCCCACCCCTCCAGGCTCTTAGCAGTTGCTCCTCACTTTGCCTGAACCAGTCTTCCCCTAGATATCCCTACTGCACCCTTCTTCCTCTCATTGAGATCCTTTGTTCAAGTTAGCCTAGGCAGTGAGGCCTTTCCTGACCTCTGTATTTAAAATGTGCCCCTCCCCCAGCCCTATCTCCCCTCCTCTGTTGCGTTTTTTTCCCTCCATAGCACATAGCTCCATGTACTATGTATTCTACTTTAAAAAAATATTATCTTCCATTTCCAAAATATAAGATCTGTGAAAGGGGTTTTCTTTAATGCTGTGTCCCTGATGCCTACAGTGGGACCTAGCACATAGCAGCTGCTCAATAATTATTTGTTGAATCAATGAATGAACCCCATTCTCTCCATTCCTACCACTTCTACCCTAATCTAGGCCTGACTGGTCACCTTGCCTCCAATCTAGTTCTCTTTCAAAATGTTCTCCATCCAGCAGGCAGGGGGATGGTCCTACTGTGAAAGCTGGATGACTTAAGCCATGTACTCTAGGCAATTGGAACTCCACAGTTCCCAAGAAGAGTTTTGGGGCTTTGTCCCTGTTGTTCTGTCTGCCTGGAGAGCTTTTCAAAGTATAGCCCCACCTTCTTTTGCCCAATTCATCCTTAAGCATCAGGTTTTGGCTTAGATGTCATTTCTTTCAGGAAGGTTTATAAATCTCCCCAGACTGGGTTGGGTACCTTCTCTGTGTTCATATCCTAGCATAGCCCTTTAATAAAGTGTTAACTCTAACTGAGCAATTACTATGTGCCAGGCATTTCATGTGTATTATCACATATAATCCTTGCCAAACCTCTGTGAAGCGAATATCCACTTTTAGAAGAAGAAACTGAGGCACAGATTAGTTAACGTGCCTCAAGTCAAACTGATAACAAGTGGTGGAGCTGGGGTAGGATTGAAAGCAGCTTACTGCCTTCCCCTTTTAGGGCTCTTGCAATTGTTTCCCGGCCCGTCTTCCCCCACTGCACTATGGGCTCCTTAAGGCCAGGCCTGTGAAGAGTCTCCCAGCATAGAGCTGAGTGCCTGCCACACGTTTGTTGAAAGGACAAGTGAACATATTTTCTAGTTCTTACCATTTCCACAGTGTTATCGTACTGGCTCAATAATGCTCAGGTGGCCTTCCTCTGACTTGTCAAGGTTAAGACCCAGAAGCTCCATTCTCCCTCCTTCTGGTGCTTTCAGCACTGAGACGGCATGTGGGGTGGTAGTGGGTGAAATTGGCAAAACAGAGGAACAGCGTCGGTTCTTTTAGTTCTCTGGCCCCAGGAAGGCCACTGCTCACCTCACAACCCCCTCAAAGTCTCCCTTGCCCCTCAAGTTCCTCAGAAAGCTGTGCTCACACAAACCATGGACACCCACCAGCAGTCTTTTTTGCCCTTTCCCCACCCTGCCCTCAGCTCTCCCGCGGAGACTTCCTGCACTGAGGAGGAGGGGCTGGTTAGTCCCACCATAGCCCATGGAAGGGTCCCGAGATGGCCACCCCTCCCAGGCCACATCCTGCCCTGCCCTACGGTCTCGGGACATTCCTCTCCCTTCTGCTGCCCAGCTAGTCCCTCCCCTCACCCCACGCTGGCCTCCCAACCTCAGAGCCTGGCAGGCTGGGTTGAGTCACTCATTTCCAGCATGCATTCTCCTTCTGGTCAGGCCAGTTTGGCAAATCTCTCAGGCTGCCCAGACCCATGGCCTTGGAGCCTGTGGGTCCCCCTCCCTAGGGCCCCTGATCCCCCAAATAGGGCAGAGCAGACTCCTGGAGGAATGTACAGGCTTTCGGAGGAGACATTAAAGATCACATGGACGGCTTCTCCCCTCCTTAAACCTAGGGACAGAGTCTCTGCTCTGGGTCCAGGAGCCCTTTTCTTTCCAGAAACAACCCCAGCCTACTCCTGTCTCCCGGAACCACCTAAGCACAGAATCTCGCTATTCTGTTTTCTTTGGGACAAGAACTTCACCCTGACCCTGGGTCCTTCCAGGCTAGTCAGATGAGGAGGATTAGATAAGCAACCTGCCCCCAGTCTCCAAGGAGAAAGGGGAAGGGGTGTGGCCTGGGCCACCCTGGGGTAGTCAGCCTGGCTCCAGACCCTCCCAGCTCCCTTGCTCTGACTGCCAGAGGGACTGAGGGCCCCAGACAGGACCTGCCCCACTGCTGAGGAGGGGCGGGGTGGGGTGGGGGGGCAGCCATAGTTCAGCAGGAGGTCACAGAGGAAGGAGGAGTGACCTCCCCCTGGGGCAGGTCCCACAGATACAGCTGCGTCTCAAAGAGGACAGGGAGGGGAGCTAAGAGACCCTTCACAGGAGATGACTCCTTCTGCCCCCTACCCTCTTGTGGTGCCCCCAGGACCTCTGCAGAACCCCCTCAGTGCTACAGCTCCATCCTGAGGACCAGAAGAAAAGGGCCCTGCTATTCCCCAGGACAGACAAGCAGGCCTAGTGGGAAGGGAGAGAATGTGTTTGGGCCCAGAGCAGTCCTGCGGCTTCCTGGACCCTGCCTGGGTGTAGACCCACTCCTGCCTGCCTCTAAGGCCCCCGGCTGTTGCCTTCTCCCCCTCTAGCACTAGGCTCTGCTCTGCCACACCAGGCCCTGGAGAGATAGGAGCTGGGTGATCCAGGGAAGGAAGATCCACCTGCCTCCTCACCCAGACCAGGCCCAGAGGATTTAACAGGAAGGGTAGGCTGGCCTCTGTGTCACCCAGTGCGCCAGTTCTGAAGCTGCCCCTCCATCCTCCCCACAGGCCCTGGATTAGGAGGTTGAATTTAGGTGCCTGGTGAGGGGAGCGCTGTCTCTTGCTCTCGCGGAAAGGGGCATAAGGACCTTGCATGAGCCTCTCCAGCCCCACAGAATGGCAGCTGGGTCTGTGGTCCTCCTGCAGCCCACACTGGACCTGAGGGGCCGTGGGCGTCTGCCTTGCATAGCTGGCAAACAGCATAGGGGAGCCCCTTCTTCTTGGAAGCTTCAGCCACGGGGACCTGAGGAAGGCCCGCCTTCCCAAGGGAAAAGGGTTTTTTGGTGAGAGGTGGGTAGGAGAATGAAGCAGAAGAGAGGGTCTTTACCCACACACTCATCTCCCCAGACTGTGTTCCACCTCCTATCCCCCTGACCTTACAGGCATTCAAGACCAGTGAAAGAGAGCCGGTACCTGTGAGGTCATTTCTGCATGACTGAAGAGTCACAGGCCATGTGATCCTGCTTCCCTGGCACCCTCTCTACTCCCAACATCAGTCTTCAGGGCCTTTCCACCACCTGGCTTCTTCTAAGTGGCTGAGTCCAACCCACCCCCTCTGGCAGGGGCCCTGGCTTTCTGCTCCCCTACTCCAGGCAGCCAGAAAGGAGCACAAGACCCAGGCACTTCTGCAAATACGTTTAATGCACTTAGATTACACAGAGGAAGAGGGGGCAGGAAGGAAACGACATCTAAGTGAGTCACCCAAAAATTCTTACAAAAGTCCCAGGCTGGCTGCAGCCCCCAGGAACCGAGTCACCATTGACATTAGAAACTAATATAAAATTTTACAAAAGTCTGCTCATTGCAGCATTCAGGTACTTGTACAAAAGGAGGGCTCTTTCTACAGGGCTCCTGACTTACAACAGGGACCCAGGTACCTCACCTGGCACAGGGACCTGGAAGCCAGAGAGGAAAGACAACCAGATAAAAAAATACAGTCAAGGGAATTCTCTCTTGGTCTGCCCCATAGGGGCCGACCTTCAGGTTTTTTCCCTGCTCTCAACGCAATCTCAAAACCCAGTCTCAAGACCCTGTGTTATTTTTTTAAAACGTCCTAGCCCTTTAGACTCTCCCCAAGGCTTCCCAGCCCCTGCCCTGAAGCCTCGCCTTGGGAAGAGAAGGGCAGGAAGAGGCACCAGCTCCCCAGCCAGACCTGAGACCTTGCATGAGCCTCTCCAGCCCCACAGAATGGCAGCGGGGTCTGTGGTCCTCCTGCAGCCCACACTGGACCTGAGGGGCCGTGGGCGTCTGCCTCGTATAGCTGGCAAACAGCATGGGGGAACCCCTTCTTCTCGGAAGCTTCAGCCACGGGGACCTGGAGGGACGGGGTAGGATGGGGCAAGTTTCGAGGAAGCCTGTGGAAGAGGCAGATTTAGGGAGGGAGGAATGAGGTCAGGGCTCCCAAAGAGCTACAGGGAGGGAAAGAAGGGGTCCATCTAGTGAGCGTCCGTCATATGCCAAGTGCTGTGCTGGGCATGCCCCATGGTCAGCCTCGCTTCATCCCTAGTGAGGGTCCCCTCTCACCAGCCAGAAGCTCAGTGGAGGGCCCCCTCGCTGAGAAACCTCTGAAAGGCACCACCGCCTAAGGGAAAGGAGGTCTGGGCAGAGATGGCGAATGTTCTACCACTCCCCCAGAGCCCATGCACTGTAGGGAAAGGAGATGGAGGCTGGTCCCAGCCAAATTTTGGAGGTTCCCCACACTGACAGGGCAGGAAGGGGCCATGGGCTTCACAGGCTCATTGTCTCAGAGCTCCCCTGCTTCCCTTCTGCCTCCCACACTGACAACAAAACTTAGCTCAGAAAATAGCCCCTCCCCCCAAGCCAAACCAGGCAGGTAGAGGCAGGTCCCCAGAAAGAAAGAGTCTGTGGAGGGGCAGGTCAGGATGGCAAGCAGGGAGGCAAGCCAGTGGCACCTCTTTGGCCATGAAGTGTCTGAAGACAAGAGCTTTAAAGGCAGGGATGCTGTGGTGGGTGAAGGCCAGGAAACGTCCTTCTGGAAAAGTCCTCAGAGCAGAAGGCACAGCTGCTGCCAACATCAGGTCCCGAGGGGCTTCCATCTTCGGCGCTTGTGTGCGTGTGGGGGCGTCTCTCCCAAATGCCAGGCTGATCCGCCGTGAAGCGCTGAGTTTGATGGGGTTAACCAGGCAGCCCTGCTGGTGTATGCAGAGAAGGAACCAGACCCGAGTGGCCCCTTGGAAGTCCAACAGCCTGGCCACTACCCTCACGGCCCCTGGAGGCAGCTCTTTGGCTAGACTGCTCATCAGAGGCGTCCTGCACCCCGTGGACCTCCTTGGCACTCCCGGTGGTGCCTGTGTGTATGGTGGCTGCAGACAGGGACAGGGCACGGGCCTGTGTGGTCCATGACAGACAAAAGGACTTTGCTTTGGAAAGGCCTGAAGGGTGATCTCGGAATAGCCGTCCCTGGAGTTGGGGCTAAGAGGGCACGAAAGGGGCTTTGCTGATTCCAGGTCGAAAGTGGGAGACAACCCAAGAAGAACCCCAAAACCATGGGCCAGAGATAGGCTGGCTATGAGATAGGAAGACCATGAGATCTGCAATACTGGGGTGAGGGGCCAAGGACCGAGAGAGGCCAGGATGCAGGAAAGGAGACAGGACAAGGGGTAGAGAATGAAGGATGAGAAATGAATGGATGCAGGGAGGGCGGGAGGGCGGGAGAGTGCAGCGTTTGCAAAACCAAAATGAAAGACATGTTGAGAGGTTGATTTTTCTGTTTTTAATAAGCCAGAGTCCTGCAGCCTGGAGGTTGGGAGGCCCAGGGGATGAGGAAATGGGATGGGAGTGGCAGAGAGCTGGAGACCCAGGCCCTGAGTGGCAGGTGGGGATGGTCTGTGAAGCGCTGGGCTTCGCCCTCTCTCAGGCACGCCTGGTTGGGAGGAAAACGCCTGGAAGGTGAGGCTGCAGTCACCAAGTCTCGGAGGTCCTGATGATCCTTGAACTTTGTGGGGACCCAGTCCAGCTGGGAACCAGCAGCAGCCCTTCCTGGCCCCAGCTAAACTGGGCTCAAGGCTGCATGGGGGAGTGCCTCGGCTCCACCAGGCCCAGCTGGGAAGAAAAGCCTCTCCGCGAAGCTGGATCCTCCAGGGCCCCGGACTGGCAGGCGAACACTGGCACCTTCTCTGGGGGCAGCTCAGGCGGAGACGGCCCCAGGCCCTTGTCTGAGAGAATGAGAAAGTTCATCTGGAAATAAAGTTCTGTTTAAAAAACATTATATAGATGGCTTCTGGGCATCTTTGAAGAGCAATAAAATACCATCCGGTTTCTACAAAATAAAATAAGGAGGAAGAAAACCAAACACGATCGAAGGAATCGTTCCATGGCCAGAGGAGCTTGACTAACAAAGGCTCCCCAGAGTTGAGCTGGGCAGCGCAGGTGGCCACTCCGCCTCCCTGCTGCTGGGCTGTGTGGCAGAGGGTAGGCGAGAACCAGGCCTGTCTCCACCTAGGAGCACATCAGAGGTCCGGAGGCAAATCTCAAAACGGAACCTGTGGCAGTGGCAGGAAGGGAAGGTTGGCATTTGCCCAATTGTGGCCCACTGGGGCCAGGGCCTGGTCACATGGCTTGGCCGGCTGCCGGGGGAGGCCCCCGAGCTGCAGGTGAGGGGGGGGGGGCCTGTGGCCTGTGCGTGGCATCCCAGCGGGCTACGGGTGCAGTGGCTGCGTGGTCATCCTCACACTTGTCCTTTTCTTTGTGGGAGTCTTGTTTACGCAGTTGTTACACTGGAGTCACCGGGGAGCAGCTGGGCTCTCCCTTGGCCCCTGCAGGGCCCAGCCCAGGCTAGTGCAGCGGACTGTCAAAGACCATGTCAGGTAGGATGGAGACTTTGAGCTTCTTTTCGGGCCAGCTGTACTCTTTGGGAAGTTTGAACTGTGGAGGGGGAACAAGCACAGAGCCAGAGTATACATGGTTAGCAGAACCCTCTGCCTTCTTCCCACGCTGCCTAGAGAGAGGCCAGGACCCTCACCGAGGCCCCGTCCCCTGGGTGCTGGGGGCAAGACAGGCCACTGGTTGCCTGGCTTCAGTCACCAATGCTAGACCCAGGTGGGCGGCTGGGGTCAAGCTGCTGGAGTTCGCTGACCCCTCCTTTCCCCTTGCCCTGCCAATAATTAACTGGGGTTGGAGGAGGCTTGTTTTCTAACACTTTCTTGACTGTGCTGACCTCCCTCCAGCTCACTTCCTTGGTTCTGCCTCAAGCATGTAAGGAATCTGCTCCCTGAGGCCCAGGGGCTAGAGGATGGGGGGCAGGGGAGGGTGCAGATGCTACAGGGAAGTGGCTTGAGGTCTGGAAATCTGCGGTCCTGCCCCTGCCATGGCTTCTTTCTGAGGCTGGTGGGGAAGAACGCTGGAACTGCCCCTCTGTAGCCTTTGCCAAAGGGTCCCCAGAGAAGGAGGTCCTGGCTCGGCCTCGGTGGGTGCTGAGAAGCACGGCTAGTGTGGCTTAAGGTGAATTCTTGGGCCTGGTGCATTCTCGAGTGGAGTAAACCCCCATCCTGCTCCCCCTTGTCCATTCTCACCTGCTTCCCAGGGTTACCAGCCTGAGAGAGGTGCCAGCAGTGGCCAAGGAGAGCCCAAGGTCTTCCTACCCGACTCCCCGGAATCACTGATTTGCCTACAGTTGTGTTTCTCGAGCTTCTGGTGGGGGTAAGGGAAGAGGCTGACCTATCTTATTCCTTCTGTATGCTAGGACCCTGCATGGGTCCTATGGTGCTCATAGATGCTCCCCGATTTAGGAGCAGGGTCTGCCTTTTATGACTCCCGCTGCCCCAGGGCCAGGCAAGAAGGCAGGCCAGGCTGGGAAGGAGGGAAGAGCAGGGCCTTCAGCCTGCCTAGAGCTGGTGCTGGCAGTGGGTGGGCCTGACACTTCCTGGCTGGCTCCCTCTCCCTCCCTCTGATGGGGGACTGTCCAAGCCAGGACCAAAGTGGAGAGTAGGGCAGGGTGTGGGGACAGCCTCTGGACAGGAAAGAAAAAAAAAGTCATTTTTAGTGACCTACTTTCCTAAGCTCCTCCTGGCTCCTGTCCCTCCTGCCTGGACTACCCCCCTTCCACCCCCTCAGCACCCGAGCTGAAAGCAGCAGTCTGGCATGGTGCCGTCCCTGTGCGACATGGCCTCTCCGGAAGCACTTCTGGGCAGCTGGCTCTGGTCTGACTGAATGGGAGCCAGGCTTCAGGGACCGGTGACTTGCGGGGGTTGACTGGCCGGCACAGACTGGGTACTTGGTGACTTCTGAACGTATACATGAGTTAATTTACTAAGCCACATCCCAGAGGAGAGAGAAGACACTATCCCTTTGGGGGTGACCTCAGGCTCTGAGGACTTCCTGTTCACCTGGAGACCTGGACGGGCCAGTCCTGCCCTGTGCACTGTCCTCCGCCCCGTGGACGTCTGTCGGAGCCCTCCGTGTCCTGGCTGACTCGGCCCTGGAAGCCCCGGCAACTGGAAGCTCCAGCCCTGGCTGAAAGCTGGCTCCTGCCTGACTTCGCTCTAGCTTGGAAGCCTGGCCCCTGGGAGGTGAAGGCGCTCTCCCCCAAACACACTTCCTGGCACAAAGGACGAAGGAAGGGTCTCTGCCCCGGGGCAGGGGAGGCCCAGAAGAGCAGGAGGACAGCCAGCTTTGTTAATGTTCCATTAACCTATCCGGCAGGGCACTGAGGCCAGGAAGGCTCAACCCTGGGGTGCTGCTTGGTAGGAGGCCGGGGGAGGGGAAGGGACTTTCCAGGATGAGGTAAATCCCCACAAATGAGGATGCTGGGAACAAGGAAGAAAAACAAAGGGGATTATGGGCTCCATTCCTATACCCCAGCAGAACAGCCAGGGAAAGCACAGGCCCCCACCTGGCCCGCCAGCTCGGCTAGGGCTGGAAGAGATGGACCAGAGGGGAGAGCTCATGGCCAGAGAAGGGAGGAAGGAGAGTGGCTCCTGGGTGGCCTGAGGCAAGAGCAGGAGTCCCTCGCTGCCCACCAGAACTCTCCCGTGGAATGTTCTCTGGCAGCAGGCGTGGGCTTTCTGTTCAGAACCTGCCAGGGAACAGCAGGGACTGAGGAGAACTCTGTGCTCCTCAATGAGGAGCCTGAAGGCCCTGGCTGCCTCTTCAATGAGGTTCTCAGGAGTTGGCAATTCAGACAATTTGCTGGGTGTCCTTACAAGGGCTGGCGGTGGCGTAGGGAGTGGTTCAGGGAAGAGAAGTAAAGTCATTTAACATCTCCTTTCCAGCCTATCTCCACACGTCAGACACACACACACACAGACACACACACACACACACACACACACACACACACATGCACGCTCCTGGAGACTGGAACCTGCCGTCAGAGAGAATCAAACAGCTTACTTCCTCAGGAGAAGTCAAATCTTCCAAGTCCTCCAACATTTTCTCTACAAACTCTTCAGTCAACAGAATCTGGGAAGAAGGCACAAGACAGGCTTTTATTATTTTTTTAAAATATATGGTCTTTTTGCTAACTGCCAAGCTATGGACCTTTCTTCAGGCCATTAAGGAGCTATGAGGCCACTGCAATGTGTTCTAGGGACACAGGGAAGGGCCTGTCGCCCACATGCCCACCACCACCTGCCTACCACATCAGAGGGACTGGAGCAGAGGAGGAAGGACATCAGAGGACAATGGGAAGCAGGGGGGGACATCTGGAGAGATGGCGGTGCTGCTCCCAGAAGGGACACGAGAACGGGTGGGGAGGAACCCCTGTTTTGGCAGTTCGGGCTTCCTGCGTGCTGCAGTGTGGTAGTGGGGAGACAGAAGAGCTGAGGGGCAGAGAAGAGAGATTCCAACACTGTCCTTGCCCAACCAGGTTCACTTGGTAGGACAGAAGGGATCTGTCTGGATTTGGAATACAAGCCTCGTCTGGAATCTGGAAATGCCCCGGAAGGTACATCCAAGAACGTCTGAGCTGCAGAATTTGGAGATTGTACACCAACCTCTCTCATTTTACAGAAGGGAAAGGGACTCCTTAACTCCCACTTCCATCCGTGGCCTCCACCTCCTCCCAGACTGGAAGCTCCCAAACCCCTGCCCTGCTGGCCCCATTCAGCCACTGAGTTCTTCAAGCTTTCCTTTAAGAAACCTCTTCTCCAGGGCATCTCCCAGCTATCCCACTTTGCTGTTCTAGTCTGGTGTCTTGTGGCTTCACGCTTTGATGTAGAGGACAACCTGTTCCCACTATGCGGCAGGCACAACCAAAACCCTCACCCCCTAAAGCAGTTTTCACAGTTAGCAGCAATGTTCAAGGGTACCCAGGGCTTCCTCAGCCTGGTGGGCCGTCTTCTCGACTGGCTCCTCTGCCCAGCCTGACCCCTTCCGCTACCCCTCTACCCCCGTGCTGGTCAACGGGGCCCCCTGACCTCTGCAGCAGACCCTTCTGTCCCCCCGGGCTGTGGCTCTCCCCGCCTCGTTCTGCCTTCTCCAGCAGCCTGTGAACGCCCGGGGTGGGGGTGGGGGGGACGGAGGGAGAGAACAATGAGTTGAAGACCAAGGTGAGGGGCTCCTCTGAGGAAAAGTCCCCTATGACAAGGAGGAGGATCCAGGACTTGAGAAAATACCCATCAGGTTTCCCCTGGGAGTTGTCCACTCTGACGAGAACCTAAGTTTCAACATCTGGAACAGAGTCAGCTTGTGAGATCAAGTGAAATGGCAGAGAAAGGAAGGCGAGCAAGCAGGATCACTGGGCGCCTCACAGGACGGAGGGCTCCGAAGGAAGGAAGTTGATGGGCTGGAGGTGTGAGCAAGGAATGAGAAGACTACCCCAAGTGAGCAGGTAAAGCACCACCACATCAGGCGCCGTGCTAACCGCTCATGTACCTTATCGCCTTCCAGATGAGGAGACTGAGACACAGATGGGTTATGTGATTTGCCCAATGTCACGTGGCTTGTGAGCGGCTGAGACAAGATCAGGTCCCGGTCTTGCCTGGACTCTAAAGTTAGCGCCCAGAGCACAGCTTCCAAATCCTAAGGTCTTGCCCTCATTTATTGGTCCTTCCACTCGTCTGCCCATCCATCTATTTGATTCCATAAGCATTCCCTGGGTGCCTCTGCTAGGCCTGGCCCTGGGTGGAGCCTCAGGAACACAAGCATGAAGGCAGTCCATTCCCCACCTGGACAAGCACCTTCCCGCGCTTGACAGGGAGCCAAAGGTCATCTCCTTCTCAGGCTGCAAGCCCACAGTCAGGGACAAAACAGCTCCAACCACTGGCCCACAACTCCTCACCAAGGTTTCTGTTTGAGGAGCTCAGGCTTCAAGTGGAGACAGAGACAAGGTTTAGACAGGCAAAGCCAGTCCAGGGAAATGCCCACCTGAGGTGCCCCCTCCCACCTTCCTCCTGGTTCC
This sequence comes from Leucopleurus acutus, assembly GCF_964270905.1. Classification (NCBI taxonomy): domain Eukaryota; kingdom Metazoa; phylum Chordata; class Mammalia; order Artiodactyla; family Delphinidae; genus Leucopleurus; species Leucopleurus acutus. The sequence continues at coordinate 25,983,575 of NC_139156.1, forward strand.
CCAAGGCAGGACTGGCTGGCTCCTCTCACAGACTACCGAGACCCCTTCCCAATCCCACCCTGACCCTTGCTCCTCCTGCTTTTATCCCAGGGCTCCCCTCCCCACTGCCCCCCAAAGCCCAGAGTCTCTCTACCAGTTATCACCAGTCTGCTTGAGTAGTACAAAAGTCACATTCACATTTTTGGCATTTCCGGGGCCTGCTGCCATCTCTGCAAATGCTAGCACAAACACAAGCATACCTAAAACCCAATTATATTACAGTGGCTCCAGTCCGGGCCAGGCTGAACTGATTTCTAACCCACAGATACTTCGGAGGGAGGACATTTCTGCCAGAGAGGTAAATAGGCCTGGCACTGTAGCTAGTGCTGGGGGTGAGATGGGATTGTGGGAGGGTTCACAGGGACGGTGACCACGCAGAGAGACTCCAAACAGCTGGAGAAATGGTAAAGGTAAACCCACCAACACTGAGTTCAGTCCTAAGCCAGTTCCTCTGACAAAGGTCTGGAACGGGTGGCGGAGAGAGGGTATGTTATGGTGGCCTTTGGTACGATCTGTGTGTGGACTCATTTTATACTCAGCTGGGGGAGGGGATGGTAAGACCGAAAAAGGGGACAAACCCTAGTCACTCCTCAATTTTCACTTTTGGTGATTTGTTGGTTCCTGCTGGAAACTTCGCATTTTAAAAGAATTAAACGGGGAAAATTATACATGAGATCTGCATGATATTAAGGGTGACATTCCCTGCAAAGAAACACGACAGACTGTCATAGCTCCAGGCACCTAATTTAATTTCCTTTGGGAGTTAAACCTTAGAAGCTTGGATTGAACAAACAGGCCCTGTTCTTTGTATATTTCAGACCTGGAGCTGAGAATGTTAACAGATCTTATCAACAGGACACTGGAGATAGACAGCTATGATGGAGCAGCTCCTGGGCGCTCTCACCAGGAACAGACTCGCCGTTGTGATGCAACTGTGGGAAAAGCCTGTGCAATTCTGGGGCTTCGGGCTCTTGAAGCTCCCTGGGTCCCCATGGAGCTGCCTGGCTCTGCCACAAATAATAACAGGAAGGGTTATGATAGTGACAGTGAGTGGTAATAATACCGCCAACAGCAGAAGCAGCGCCTCCCCCGTGTGCCAGGCACTGGGCCAAGTGCTTGACCGGTATCATCTCACTGAATCCTTAGGGCAGTCCTGCAAGGGAGGTAACCAGCATTCCCATTGTGCAGATGGGCGGGTGTCGAGAGGAGACAAGTCTGGACTTTAGAAGAACAGTGATCTGACCTCATGGTGGTAGAAGATGCTCTTTTCCTGTCTGAGGAAAGGACCCCAATTCAAGAAGCCTTGTATGCTCAGAGCTGACTCCTCTCTCTCCTCTGATGGGGGAGGTGGAGGTGACTTTGGCTTCAACCAATGGCCTGGAAAACCAACGACACATCTCCCGGCCACCTGCTCAGCTCAAGAGGGCTGGAACCCTGGGCGTCACAGACATGCAGCTGCTCAAAAACCAGGATGGCCAACTGGAAAGGAAGGCAAACCATGCCCCAATACAGTTTCCAAGTGGGAACAGCAGGTCAAATTTCCAGGTCAGCTTGGTAAATGTGTACATAAGACGACAGTTGCATTAGTCCAGGAAACAGCAGTAGAAATAATAATAATAATGAAAGTAGCACTCATCGATGGTAGTACTCATCAGGAGCTGGGCATAAATGCTTATGTCTGTGCACAAGCAACCCTTGGAGGGAGAAGACTCTCTAGTGAGACGGGAAAGCCCCCCAAGCAATCTGAGCAGCAAACTCCCCTAGAAGGATTCTGAAAACCCAGAGATACCAGGCCCCATCCAGACCTTCTGAATCCAGACCCTCTGAAGCTGAACAGCTCAGGCAAGGCCAAGGCATCTGCATTTTTAAAAGGCAACCCCTCCCTCCAGGAGATCATGGTGGCGGGAGTGCTGGGGAAATACACTCACAGGGGAAGTGGGTTTGGGCACAGGTTTAACCAATACAGATGAGTTAGTGGCTGCAGCTCTACTACCAGCTCTAACTGGTAGAGCTGGGAGGGGAGCAGTGGCTCCCTGCCCCCCACTCCCAACCTCCACCTTTGATGAGGCTTGGAACACAGGCCAGCAGCTTACTCCAAGGTGCTCACACCCAGTGCCTTAGGACAGCCTGGCTGGTTGGTGAAGATGCAGGATTGTCAACAATCTCCCAATTCCCCAGGCCCCAGCAAGTTCCAGAAGGAACCTGAAAAGTGATCTTTCACCAATGCCTGCTCTGGGCAGGCCTGGCTATGGGACAGGCAGGGGCCCAGCTGCTGTAGATCTGATTCAAATGTCTGCGGTCAGTGATATTTCTGAGTCTGCAAACAGCACTGACAATGCCCACTCCTTCCCCTTAGTATGACAAGCCACACTTTGTCTGGGGCCTTGTTTGCTCTTAGTGTTGACACGTTGTTCTTGCTTCCCAACAAGTTTGGCTTTCTTTTTCCTTCCCTTTCCTTCTCTCAGGGAAGGAGATGTGCTGTTTACGGGGCAGAGCCTGCCATGGAGCTGCTCTGGCACTCACAATGGCAGCGGGGGACGCAAGACCAGGAAGCAGGCCAGTCTGCATCCCCCCAACCCCGACCGGCCAGACAGAAGTGAGAAAACAGCCCAGATGACCCCCATCCCCCAGGCTCGGGGGCAGAGGTATGTGTGGCAGCTACCACTGCAGTGGTGGCACAGGGAGGCCACCTTCATTTCCTGTCCTTGCTGGGTGGTGAGGAGTTGCCTGAGGCGGCCAGGAGCAGGCTCACACTCCCCCTGCTCTGGCTGGCTGCCGCTGAGGGCAGAGCGGGCCGTCACAGTCCTCGCCCGAAAGGGAGGCTGCTGTACCTCCCTAGGCACAGTGCTGGCATTTCAACCCTAACGGCTGTACCCTGGACACTGAGGTCCCCATGGCAGCCCAAGCAAAGGTCTCCAGGGGGACCAGGTCGTGGCCAGGTTCACCAGTGGAAGGAGAAACAGCAGAGGCACGGAAGAGGAGCTGCCCAGGGCCTGGGCCAGGGATCGCCAAGTGTCTTCCACACAACATCCAAATGGGTGCATGGGGACAGGAGAAGGCAGCGGCTTGTCCAGAGGACAGTGGTGAGTCAGCCGCTGGACTAGGAGGAGAGCCCAGCAGTGACTCCCCAAACCAGGCCTGGAGAAGCGAAGCCCACTTGAACAGCTGCTGGGTGTCTTCTCCCAAGCCCTGGGCCTCCCATCAGGGCTGGTAGGGAATGGCTGGGAACGGGGGGCCACCTGGGTGAGCTGTCAGACACCACACAGCTGAGAAAGCATTGCAGGGCTTAAAAAAATATTCTCATATTTGGCGATGTGACCCCTGTGTGACCTCTGGGGCCGACTTCTCCCCCTTCAGATCAACCTTGGCTGGGGACGGATGAACGACTCAGCTCTGGGCCAGGCTCCCACTCAGAGGCTAACAGCCCGGTGTTGACAGACTCAAGGGAGAGAGGCTTGTTAAAGCCACTGGGATGAGGAATGCTGGGGGAAGGAGTGCAGGAGAGGACGCTGGCAGGCATCCCCCCGGTCTGAAGACCCTCCTGTACAACCCTGGAGTTGGTGGACAGCCTTTACCATCTCAGAAAAGATAAAAACAGCAAATGGTAGGGCAAACGGAGGAGTCCAGCGTCAACCTATGGAAACTGAAGAGCCTAAGGAATTGGAGGATTCCTGCCTCTCCAGCTCCTCCAGGAAGCAGGGAGTGCCCACTGTGCTTACTCTGGGGTTGCAGACAGCCCTGCCTTTCTGGGCCGGGGCCTTGACGTTCCTGGGGCTGGAGAGATGGGGCAAGGAGGAGCCTGGAGGGCAGGTGCAGGCCCAGGAGCAGGTGGGTGTGGAGGCCTGTCTGGGGCCACTCCACAAGCTCCGGAAAGGGCCCAGATTCCCTCACTTTCTGCCTTTTTCTCTCAGGCTCTCCTTTGTCTCTCTTCTCCCATGTGGGGTGTCTCTGCCATGCCACTTCCCCAAGAGATAACAGGCCTGGGCTGGAGGCCAGAACAAGGTGCCAAGGCTGGGAGTGAGGGCTTCCAAGGCTGTTGAAGGCTGATGCAAGAAAGTCATCCTAGCCCCTCCCAACTCCTCTGGGACCAACAGGGAGTGTTCAAGCAGCAGCCAAGAGAACAGAAGTCTGGGTCTCTTCAGTTCTGGGGCTGCTGCATCCAGTTCCGTCCTGATGCTCTGCCCCCAGCAGGCCTGGGTACACAGGGGTCAGGGAGACACCCTGGATCCCGGAAGCATGAGTGAGAGATTCCTGTAGGAGGTGAGGGCAGGCCTCTCTGTTGGGGTCTCCCTCCAGAGGAGCCTGGGGTCCCTCTTGGCCCAGTGGAGTGGGCCCTCACTGGTGACTATGAGCCTGACCCCAGGCCTCCAGGAGGTCCTCAGACTCCCCGGGGAGACAGGCAGCCCCACAGGGAGACTCAGAGGCCCACAAGTAATTACAAGCCCAGGTTCCCACAGGCTAGGGAGCTGCCTGTGACCACAGTGGCAAGACCCTAAAGAGGAAGGCGGGCTGCCAGTCAGATGCAGAAAGTGCTGACTGCTTTGGGGGCGGGGCGGGGAGGAGAGCTGGTGTGGGTGTTGGCTTCACAGCTGAGGACAGGCTGGTCTGGGGGCAGGGGCAGGGGCAGTGGGTTTCCCAGGGCTCCCTGGAAAGGGCCTTGAGAAACCCCTCGGTGAGTTAGGGTGCGTGCCTGGGGAGCGGGCCCCAGCCAGCCTTCCCGGGAGCTCCCCTGTGAGCTGGCCCCTGTGGTGGACCACACTAATGAGCCCATAACACAGGCCTTTGATTAAGCAGCTCCCAGCACAGCAACTTTATTGAAACATGCCGAGGCCAGCGGCTGGTTCCCACAGCTCCCGTTCCCGGGGCAACGGCGCCTGGGAGGGGACCATGTGCTGGGAGTCAGCAGGGCGAGTGCTCAAGCTCACTGAGGGGCTGCCAGGGAGGCGAGGGGGAGCAGGGCTGGAAGGGAACACCAGTAGCCGGAGGATCAGGGGCTTGGGAATCAGGGTTGGGCCCAGACCTTTGTGGGGACTGGGGGGCAACGTGACATCTGCCGAGTCCTCTGGAGGCCCAGGTCCCCAGGCTGCTGAGAACTGGAGACGCTGACTCCCCCCCCATCTCCGCTGGGGGCAGGAAGATGTTCCAAGGGGGATGGCGGGGCTCCAAGGACAGGTTCAGAGTTCAGCATGTGAAAGGCAACTGGGTGAAATTTCTTCTTGAGTTTGGGGAGACTCTAGTTCCTACTTTCCCAAGAAAATGTGCTTAACCTTCAATACACAAAAGTGCTATCTGAGGACACTTCTGCTGAGACCTGTCAACACACTGTCACCTGCTAGGAAGGAGGACCTGTGACCTCTCAGGGGCTGGGGGTCTCCTACACGGTCCCTCGTTCCCCAGTCCTTCCCAGCTCTGCCCAGGCAGAAGGTCTACCCCCTCCCTGCTCTCCACAGAGGCAGCCCGGTGCCCTGGGACACGCTGGGGCTTGGGGGAGGCCCTTTCCACTTGTGCTGGGCTAATTTCAAATGTTATACTTCAGAGCTTTTGCTACAGCAACTACCAACACCACATGGACAGAAATCTAATGTTACCAAGTGGGACTTTTAAAATGTATTTATAACTTTATGGTTCAAAGTAATTTTGTTATGAAACAATGTAATAACAACAGTGGAAAAAGGCAAGATAATTTATGGAACACAATATCCCTAAAGCACCGGCTTCCATTTCTACCTCAGCTTAGTCTGGGGAGCGCGGTTGGTGTCCTTTGTTTGCCGTTTGTTTTAATTAAGGGTTAGTATTTTGGTGGGGAGGGGCAGGGAGGAGCTGGCCTGAGGAAGAGACACAGACACTCAAAGACTAAAAATGTGCCTACATTAATGCTATACACACTTCACAGACCCCCACAGACCAGGCTAAACCCACAGAACTGGCAAAATTCTCTTCCCCTTTACAGTAATCCCTCCGCCCACCCGCACCCTCCACCATACACCACAAACAAGGCAGAGTCACCTGTTAGATCAGGGTCAGATGCCCTTTCTGAGAGAGGTAAGGTAGAGTTCCTCCTCCCGTGCCCCCAACAAACAAACAGAAAAGGATGTTGTTCCTCTAATACATCCGGGAGTGGGAATCAGGGTTGGGCCGAGTACCCATTAGAGACCTGGACGGGGCCGGGGCTGGAAGGAGGCCTATGGCTCTCAGGCCCCAGCACCCCGCTTGGCAATGGCTTGAAGCTGTGCTCCAGCCAGAACAGCAAAGGAGGGACAAAGTATTCCGGAAAAGCCAGCAGGTTTCTGCACAGAGAAGCTGGGTGTCCATCAGGAGGAAAAGGAGAACCATTAGACGGGGGAGGCTCTGTGTGCCAACGCCTGCGCATCTCAGCCCAGCTGAGGCATCCAGGTCCAGATGCCCACTTTCTAGGAATTCTGGTGGGCTTTCCATATAGCACGAGAGTGGCTTCCACACTTCCTCCCATCCTGCTTCACCCTCCCGCTTCCTGTTCCTTGGTTTACCCAGTGTGCAGAAAGTCTCACATCCCTCAAACCTGAATTTCCATGGCCAACAGAATTATCAACGGCCAGGGCCTGGAGAGTTAGCGCTCCTGCCTCAGGGTCTGGGGGAGAGGCCAGGAAGTGCTTCTGGAGCTGGTGGGCTAGGCAGTAGCATCCACACTCCACATGGCATCTCACAACCAGCCCCTCAGGAAGAGGAGCCGCCAAGAGCTGCTAAGGGAGGACCGAGAGGGGGCGGGCACGGAAAGGAGGGAGGGGGAAGAAAAGGAGCCTTCTCACTTGTAGCCAGGGTCCATGAGCTGCGTAAGGGTGCTCTTCGGTGGCAAAGGCGCCTTCTACTCCCGTGGAGACAAAGGTGATGGCCATGTCACCTGTGATACTTTTATATGTAAAGTGCCGTCCGTGCAGGAGCCTGCCCCTGGGGGTGGGAACATGAGACAGTGAGAGCAGGCCTGGCCAAGGCTCAGGGACTGTGGAGGCTACACTCCCCGGGATGGGCTGTCTGGCAAATGCCCTCCTGACCGACCATCTGCCCACTAACAGGGGCCTGGAACTAAACACGTTCATCTCAACACCTCCCAAGAGAAGCCTCTTACGAGTTCTCTACCGTTATCCTTCCAAAGTGCTCAAGGCTAGCAGATACTAGAGCAGCATTCAAAGGGCCTGAAAGGGGATGGGAGTCCACCTCCTTCGTGTCCTGGTGAGGAGACTGAGGCCAGAGAGGCCGGTTAGTAATGTGCCCAAGGTCAGGCCCAAGGCTAAAAGGCGGATCGTGCCCCACCTTTGTTTGGAGGGTAGGGGTGAAGAAGCACCTAAACGAATTTCCCACACCCTGGGATGACGGCCTAGTGCCCTCACAGCACAATCCTGTGTCCGGGGCACAGTCTTCCACCTCCTCCTGGCTCCCCACGAGATTTAAATGGCTACCAAGGCCACATCTTTAAAAAAAGCTGAAGCCAAGTGGGGTCACTCTGAGGGAGCCACAAGAAGTTACTGTTAATCCCAAGTCTGGAAATACACCTGGGGGAAGGGCAGGCAGGGGCAACCAGTGGGGCAGAGATGCCAGTCAGCAAAGGAAGCAAAACCTGCTCTTGGCTTTCTCACGTTGCCTCAGATTAACCCTTCACCAGCCTAAAGGCCCTGAGCCTGGGCCAGAGAGGGAGCTGGAGAGGAAATCGTTGGGGTCCTGGCAGGGGGGTTGGGTACGGGGGCCTGGCCAGACCCTGATCGCTCTGGCCACTTGCTCTCGTTGCCCTACTGGGCAAGGCTGGTCACCACACAAGGTCCTTCCTCAGGCTCCAGGGACAGTGGAGACGGTCCAAACCAGTGCAACCCCCTTCTTCCTTGTCACTGCTGTCTGAGTTTAGAGTTATCCTTGCTGCTTCTCCTGCTCTAAAAGTGAGGGTGGAGCCCCTGAGGGCTGTGGAGGAAGCCACAGCTGCAACAGGTTCAGCCCTGTGCAGCATCCCCATGCAGAGAGCTGAATTCTGGCCACAGGGGTGGGTTTCTGGCACTGTGGACAGCAGCAGGAGGGACACAGCTGGGCTTCTGGGTCCCTCAAGGAGTCTGCTGTGCGGGCCATGGGGTTTGGAGAACTGAGTGTTTCTGCATGGAAAAGCAGCAAGGAGGAGAAAATAGAGTCCCACCCATCAGATTCCCCTGCCCTACTACCCCAGTGCTACTGGGGACCCTGCCACCCCTGACTCTGGGCTGGTGGGATGGCAGGGCATCTGAGACTCCCTAGGTCACTGCACCTCCGTAAGGGAGCAGGGCTGGGGGACACTTCTCTGGACAAAGGAGTGCTCACCAGTGCGGTGAGCACTACTGGAGAGTTCAGGGTCCACAGGCTCCCCCAAAGGCCCAAGACGGAGCGGGCTGACTAGCTCTCCTCCCCACCTGGGCCCCGGACTCTGCCTCGGTGTAGGGGGCAAGCACAGGCCTGGTGGCTCCTTGAGGCCAGGTTGTATGCTGTGGGGCTTACCTTAGGCAGAGAGGAATGAGGGCTCCTGACTCCTGGTTGAATTTCAGATGTACGCTCTCGAGCTGCCGCGTGCGGATCAGCTCATGGGGAATAATGGCCGTGGAGCTGTCACTTTCCAGGCTGTCTTTGCGGCTCCTGCAAAGCAAGCACAGGAACAGGTTCAGCACAAGGTGAAAACCGCAGGACAGAAGGCTCTCAGGCCAGGCTCCTGAGGAACGACAAGGATGGTGATTGATGATGAAGATAACAACAGCCACCATTTACTCACTACACGCTCGCCAAGTGCCAGCCCTGCGTGAGGCACCTCTCGCTGATTACTCCTCACAGCGCCCCCGTGAGGTGGGCACTATTATTATGGCCCTTTTACAGATAAGGAGCCGGGGATCAGGGAGGTGACCTAACTTGTCCAGGTCGCAAAGTGGGGACTGTGGAGCTGGGATTTGGTCGCAGGTAGGTCTGGCTCTGAAGCCTCATCTTTGGCCAACACTCTGTATAAAAGCTTATGTCACAGTGGCTTGTTCTTCCCTAAGATAGCAGCAGGGGCTTCCGGGAGCCCTTCTTCCCCTGCCCTAGAGCCTCAGACCCCAAGTTCTCTAAGGCTGGGGTGCTAGAGTGCCAGAAGACATGGCTCCGAGAGCTTCCTTCCTGCTGACCCTGAAAAGGCTGACATCAGAGCAGGCTCAGAGCATGCACACTCCTGCTAATGGCCCGCAGCTGCCGTGACATACACACCCTTCATCCAACAGGAAATGACACAGTCCTCCTCGAGGGGTGGAAACCAGGCTCTCATCAGTCAGATCAGTGAGCCTGGCTGGGCAGCAGGACCGGGCCACCACCCTGCTGGGCTACGAGGCCCCAGGAACCCTGGGCCACATTCCTCCTGACTGTGGCCCCAGCCATGGCGAACTGTCGCTTCTGCCTCACGCTCCATCCTGTCCTGCTTCCCACCCACAGCTTACTCCACAGCTGGGCCACGGGGCCCATTTACAATCTAAGATTTGCTCTTTCAAATTCAGCTGCCCCCACTGACAACCTCTCAAATCTGCCTCAGCCAGAAGTGAGGGTTACCCACTGATCTCATTCAAAAGGCCAGATCCTGGTTTGGACTGTGAATCTCAGAACAATTCCCCAAGTGAACAAAATACTGGGTGAGAAGCTTTAGTTATTTATCGTTGAAGCGGCAATAGCCACCCAGGATGTCCGGGCTTGATCTGGGCTTGACAGTCGCACAGCCAGTGGGGGCCCAACCTACTTACACACTGGGGGGCTGAGCACTGGGGCCTGTGGCCCAGTGAGGCACCCCAACACTCAGAGCACCTCCCCAGAGGGAGGAGGATGTGAGGTCAGCAGGCAGGATGGAGGGTGACATCAGAGAGCACAGGGCCCTACTGAGGCAGTGGTCTATAAAGCTCCCGAGGTAACAGGGACTATTCCTACCAGCTGGGGGGATCCACCCTCAGATGTGACATGTGACTGATCTTTCACAAAGTGGTCCCTTCCTCTGGTTTCCAAAGCCAATTCTGAAACTGCCCTTTGCCCTAGTGTCTCCTTTGACAAACCCTTTCACAAGACCTGTGAAGGAGACAAACATGCTGGCCAAGAGGGTCACAGAATTTCAGGGCTGGAAGGAAACTCTGAGGTTGTTTAATCTACCTCTTTCCTTTACAAAAGAGAGCCGGTAATGTGCCCAAGGCCACAGAGCTGGGCTGTGGCAGGCCATCGTGGGAGCCTAGGACCTCTGACCAGCTCTCTTCCCCTTACACCCCGGCTGCCACGCCTCCCTTCTGAGGAGGGCAACACCAAACACCACCCTCGGGGCTTGGACAAGAGCAGGACTCAAGAAAGACAGCAGCCCTCTTTGGTGAGCCCTTACTCTCCTCCAGAGTAAGGAGTCCATAGATTCACTCACTGAGTCCTCACAGCAAGGACTCTACACCAGGTAGATTCCTCTATAGTTAACGCTTCTCGTACAGGTCAGGAAACCCGTGGCTCAGAGAAGTGAGGTGATAAGCCTACAGTCACAGAGTGAGCTTAAGAGGAAAAGCCAGGGTGTGACTCTCACCATCACTTCCCTGTGCTACCTCTGAGACACACCACCATGCTCCCAAAAGGCCTGGCTGCCAGGTGGGGCCTCCGAGCCGGTGGGCCTCTCTGACACAGGCAAAAGTGCTGATGAATAGCAACTGGGGGTGGGAGCAGGGGGGTTGGGAGAGCAGAATCAACAGCACACAGGGCTAGAGATGTCTCAAGCTGGAGGGAAAAATAAATTGTTGAAAGTCAGCTAAAGTCACCTTGGTAACTGCTACAACACACTCACCCGGAACGAGGACATCAAACCCAAGTGCAAACAGCTTTAAAGAAATGGAAAAGAACTTAATCATCTGAAGAATTAATGTGACAAGTGCCCACATTTACACCTCCCACCAACCTTCAATCATTTGAAAACGTACTTTAATCTTTTAAAAGAAAAAAAAAATTGCAAAATGCTAGATGTGCCGTCCTGGAGCTTGGGTATTTCCGGCATGCTGCTTCAATGGAAACGCGGCTGCTCCACATACACACACGCAGGAGCCCAGCTTTTTGCTGATTTGTTTTTTCTGGACATCGATGCAGAAGCATGAATTATTTGTGTGGGCTGGGTGAGGTATTAAATCTGCAGCCGACACAGGTTTGCAATGTTTTGCATGGTTGTCAGCTTAATCTTAGTCATAAAAAAATAAGTAGTGTGCTCGCCAGCGTGGCCTAATTTTTCAGCTGGGCTGTTTTCTCCCTGAGTTCCTAGCAGAGGGGAAGGCAGACGGCTGGAAGGGAGAATGGCTCCTAGGGAGGCATGGAGGCCCATAACCGCTGGGGGCTGCTGGGAAGATGGGGCCAGGGGATGAAGGATGCTCCAGGAGGCAGAATGGCTAACAACATAGGTTTGGGGTCTGAGTCCCATATGACCTTGGGCAGATAACTTAGCCTCTCTCTAAGCTTCTCTGTCCTCTCCACGGGAAGAATAACAATACCCTTTCCTTATAAGGATGAAATGAGATGACCCAGGTGAAGCATCAAACAGTGCCTGGGATATAGTAGGTGCTCAGAACGTTAGCTGGCTGCCTCTAGAACTCTACCTGCTCCTCATGCAGGAATGTTGATAGCTTAATAGAGACTTATTTGCCTTTCCCCTGGGCCCAGAATCCAACTGCCTCTGGCCAAGCCAGTCCCCCATTCTGAGCAAAGGTCCTTGCCCTGGGCTTGGAAGAGGGGACTTCTGAGATGGGGAAGCAGCCACTGTGGGCCCCAGGCAACCGGTGGTGTTCTGGGAAGGCCCAACTACAGGCCAGCAAAACCCCTTGAGGCCTTTGTTCTGCTGAGAGACACGCTGGCAGGACCGCCTTCCTACACAATCAGCACAATCAGCCTTCCTGCAATTCTCATCTACTGGTCCTCAAGTTGCCGAGAATTAGTTTAATCCATCCTCCATGACAGCCTTGTAAATCCCCGAGGCTCTCACAGACCAAGAGGAGTTTCTCTTCTCCAGTATTTGCAGCCCCAACTTTCAACTATATTCTTAAGATAAGGTCCTGAAATCTTCCATTCATCCAAGTCACTCTCCCTTGGATTCACTCTAGCTTGTCAAAGCCCGAGTGTCATGTCCAGAAGTGAAGTGTCACGTGTGGAAATAAATACAGTATGTGGTTTAACCAGCAGATCACAGAAGGACTGTGAGCTTTCTCGTTTGGGATACTTTATTTCTATTAAAACTGTCATCAAATTGTCTATTCTTTGTAACCTCAGCATACTACCAACTTATACCACACTCCCTCTGTCAACAAGATCTCCCTCAGGCTTTCTCGCATGGACTGAGCTTAGACCTCTTCCGCCCTAGCTTGTATGTACTCTAGAGGATTTGCATTATCTGGCTAGGGTGTCAAGCAGTCTGGATACTTCTGAAACCTGACTCTGGCACCCATCATATTGGCACTCCCCCCTGACTTCACATCACTGACAAAACTGATAAACTTGCCATCGATGTTCTCATCCCAGGCTTTGATTAAATAGTGAATAGGACAGGGCCAGGCAGACAAGCTGACAGACTGACATCATCACTCTTTGGGTATGCTCATCCAACTGATTATAATCCACCCAACCATTCCATCACTAAGCCCCTCACCCTCCTGGATGCTCTGTATAGACATTTCTCTGTCTTGCCAGCAGTGATGTCAGAAGACACTCTCAAAACATCTTGCTAACCCCCCACCTATACAAGGTCTACAGCATTTCCTTTATCTACCAAATAGAAATAGGTTAAGTGTTTCTAAAAAGGCAGTGAGGATGGTCCGGCAGGTCTGACTCTTTGTGAATGCATGCTGTCTCTCAGGCCTCACTGTTTTTCCTTAGAGAGTGTTCACAGCCTACTCGCTGAATAATCTAGCCCAGAGTTTTCCCTGTGAGTTGACACCAAGCTCACTAGTCTAGAGAGTGCAAGATGCTTTTTGCATCTTAAAATTTTTGAGTGCTTTCAGTCTGTCAACACCTCTCTCCCATTCCCTCAGAGATTACTGACAACAGCTTCCTGAATCTCATCTGCCAATTTGACTGGTATTCTGGGGTGCAATACATGTGGACCAGGAGATCTTTCAATCATGGCTTCAATCCTCTTATCGATGCCTGTATGACTCTTCCTAGTCTAATAACCATTCTTTTTGAGATGGAAGCACAATATAAGTAGAGGAAATTTTTGTTGCCTCTCTGCCTCTGATTAACATTACTCTGTCCAAACAATGGGGCCTAGGTTTTCTTCTTCTTGTTCCAAACAGAACTATGAAAAACAAAGTCCTTTTTGCTGATCATAGCCCTTTTTTGCAAGACTTAATTCTTCTTGAGTTTCAGATTTTCTTGATCCTGTTCCTTAAAGTGTCTGTTGGTATAACATACTTCTCTCTCCAGCTTTTGTTCAAATTCTTCAAAAATATTCTGAGTTATGTAAAGAATTCTCTACATATCTCTACTGGTCCCCAGAGGTATTACACCTCTTTTTAGTTTTCAGGGGACTTTCTGCAATAATAGTATTAAGGGGTACCTTTAACTGAGTGCACACTATGATGCCAGGTCCTATGCTAAACCCTTTATATACTTTATTCCTTTCATTTCTATAACAACCCTATAAATAGGTATTATTTTTCCCATTTTACAGATGAAGAAACCAAAACTCAGATACTTAAATAACTAGTCCAAGATCACACAATGGGCAAATAAAGGGCTGAGACAAACACCCCAGGTCTTCCTGACGCCAGCTAAAGTGTAACCACAATATTTTTCCTTAAGAGCCTCCCATCCCTCTGAGTGGTCTTTTCTTCTGGGGTTTCAAAGTCCATGAAGACACATCTATTTTTTTTTTTTCCCTGAACTCTTAAAAGAATTGCTTCCTAGAAGCCATGGCAGGGCTTCCCAAAGGGTATTTGATGGAATTTTCATTTAAGAGAAGCTTCTAGAAGAGCAGATGTGGCAAAGGCTGGATGCAATACACTGCATCTCAGATTAAAGATTCATAAAATGTTGGCATTTCGAAGACTCTGAGGAGGACTACAGAGGGCAAAGGAACCAGTTTCATTTTGTGTAAGCCAGTCTCTTCCAACCTTAGCCACAGGAACCCCTTTTCACTTAATCCCCAACCGACCTCCCTAAAAGGCTGTGGGGACCCTCCCTCTGGGGACCACTGGTCAGGCAGTGCTCTGACAAGGCCCAGGGTTGTCCCTCCTGAACCCTGCTCTGCCCAAGCGCTCTTTCCCAAGGCCCTGTCACTCCCACTCCATCAGCTTCCTTGCCGGTCAGTCAGGTGCACAGCCGAGGCGCCTCGTCATTTTCTTTACCCCAAGACAGATGATCTCAGGAGGCCTGTCAGACACTTATACGATGCTCACCTTCAGCTCTCAGCCCGATGCCGGGGAAGCTGAAGTTCTTCTGAGTGACCAGGGCTTACCTTGGTGCCAATTTTGTGATTTTTACCTGGAATTTTGTGTCATTCTTTCTTTTTACTGTGCAGGGCAAGCTGTAACAGCTCCTACAATATCACTTCTTTGACTTTTTTTTTTTACTATTCTTTTTTTAAAGTTGAAAGAGCCAAATAGTTCTATAAGGTTCATTACAATAGTCAGCAGTCTTCCCATTCCCCACTCCTTGGAGACAACCACTGTCATCTCTGTTAGCTGATTCTTTTGGTATTTTCCTCAATACCTCTAATATACTTTCTTTCTACTTCCTGGTATTCCCTTTTCAGGCTTTATCTATTGACTTGCTGCTACAGAAGATGAGCTTCTAGCTCCCTTCCATCCCACCCTCCCACCTTCCCAAGATAACTATATTGTAAGTTTGCTTGGCTAAGTATTGTTTACGTTATTATACTAATGCTATTTACAACTGAGTCATGTAGTATAATATGATTACTTTTCCTTTCTAGTGTGATTTTTAAAATTATTTATTTATTTTATTTTTGGCTGCATCGGGTCTTAGTTGCAGCACGTGGGATCTTTCATTGTGGCGTGCAGGTTTCTCTCTAGTTGTGGTGCATGGGCTCCAGAGCACGCGGGCTCAGTAGTTGTGGTGTGTGGGCTGAGTTCCCCTGTGGCATGTGGGATCCTAGTTCCCCAACCAGGGATCAAACCTGCATCCCCTGCATTGGAAGGCGGATTCTTAACCACTGGACCACCAGGGAAATCCCTAGTGTGATTTTCTATTTTCCTTGTATTTAATAACTGTATTGGTTTTCTATGTGTTTATTGCTAATTCAATCCTAAACTAATGACCAATGGCCTATAGATTCTCCCAAGACTTTCAAATAGAGCAAATATTTATCAATTTTATCTTCTTTTTAAAAAATTAATTAATTTATGTCTGCGTTGGGTCTCCGTTGTTGCGCGCGGGATTTGTCTAGTTGCGGCAAGCAGGGGCTACTCTTTGTTGTGGTGCGCGGGCTTCTCATTGTGGTGGCTTCTCTTGTTGTGGAGCAAAGGCCCTAGGTGCGTGGGCTTCAGTAGTTGCAGCACACGGGCTCAGTAGTAGTGGCTCGTGGGCTGTAGAGCACAGGCTCAGTAGTTGTGGTGCACGGGCTTAGTTGCTCCGCAGCATGTGAGATCTTCCCAGACCAGGGCTCGAACCCGTGTCCCCTGCATTGGCAGGCGGATTCTCAACCACTGCGCCACCAGGGAAGTCCCTCAATTTTATCTTTTTAAAGACACTTCTCCAGGGGCTTCCTTGGTGGTGCAGTGGTTAAGAATCTGTCTGCCAATGCAGAGGAGATGGGTTCGAGCCCTGGTCCAGGAAGGTCTCACATGCCGCGGAGCAACTAAGCCCGTGCGCCACAACTACTGAGCCTGCACTCTAGAGCCCACGAGCCACAACTACTGAGCCCACGTGCCACAAATACTGAAGCCCGCGGGCCTAGAGCTGATGCTCCACAACAAGAGAAGCCACCACAACGAGAAGCCTGCGCACTGCAACAAAGAGTAGTCCCCGCTCGCTGCAACTAGAGAAAGCCCACATGCAGCAACAAAGACCCAACACAGCTATAAATAAATAAATAAATAAATAAATAAATAAATAAATAAAACTTATTTTTTTAAAAAAAGAGTAGCCCCTGCTCGCCACAACTAGAGAAAGCCCGTTTGCAGCAATGAAGACCCAACAGAGCCAAAAAAAACAAATTAAATAAATAAATTAAATATCATTAAAAAAAAAAAAGACATTTCTCCAGAGGATCCTTCCAAAAGACTCTAGTCTGAACTGTCTGCCTTCCGTTTTTGCAGCACAACTGTCGTCATGGGATCACCCCTTACCTTCACACTGGTGATTCCTCTCGCCTCTTTCTCATGTTGGATCCTATTTCCTGCTCCCCGTATGTCTTCCTCACTCATTTCGATGGAGCATATCCTCTAGCAGATTTCACTTTTTTAGTATGCTTCTCTCTGACCTGCCACCCTCAGGGGTTTTCAGGCAAATTAAAACACCAGCTTTACTCTGTGCACTGGTATAGAGACTTCCAAGGCCTTCTTTCGTTATTTTTTCCTGTGAATTGGCAGGCAACTCCTCCACTTTTATCTTCTTTTACAGGCAGTACCCAGTGGTGAAGAGGTCTGGATCTGGATTCAAACAACCCAAGGTTCAAATTTTGGCTCTGAACTTTATTAATCTTGGCTCATTGACCCAAAATAAGTTATACAATCTATCTAAGCCTCCGTGTTCTTGTTTGTAAAATGGGGACAAAAATAGCCCACAACACAGGGCCTGGCACATGGCGATACTTAATAAAAACTGCTTGCTTGGGACTTCCCTGGTGGTCCAGTGGTTAAGACTCCGTGCTTCTACTGCAGGGGACAGGGGTTCGATCCCTGGTCGGGAAGCTAAGATCCTACGTGCCGCGCGGCCAAAAAAACAAAAACAAACAAACAAAAAAACCTGCCTGCTTGGTCACAGAAGCTGTCCAGCCCAGGATTCTTCCTGTATTGGGAGCACTGAGGACTGGTTTGTGGATGGCTCAGAGGCACACCTCAATAATTCATCAATTGATCTAAATCTTTCCATGTCTTTCTTTTTTACTATCTGTCTATGTAACACATCCTATATTTACACTTTCCACTGTTTAAGGGGACTTTTTACATATCCTAACACGCCTTCTCTTTCCAGTGTCAGGACAGACTCCTGATTTCTAGTGCTGCACAGTTTACAGTACAGGCCCCTGTTCACCCTACCCACACTTCACAGATTGACAGAACCGTATCCATGTTTCCTCTCCACCCTGGTCTCTACAGACTGAAGAGTCTTAATTTTTCCATTTTAGCCTCAGGGTATTGGTCACATTCTATCAATGGCAGCAGGTGTGGAAAGGAGAGGAGCCCAACCACCGAGACTCCTTTTAGCCACAATCCCAGTCCTGTGACAGTGATGACGTCTGCACTGGCCACACGACTTGGGGCCTTTTCCTTGGGGACGCCCAGGAGCAGGAACCAGGGCACCCGGGTTGGCAACTATTCAGAAGTGAAGTGGGTTTGGCCTGCTGAGCCCAGCTCAACCTCTGGCTTCTGCCGCTAGCTTGGGAGATTATTCCTTTTGCTTTCAGATTGCTGACGAAAGCTCTGAACTTTCCAGAGAAAGAACCACTTGCAGGTTTCCCTTCAGAGCAGGACTGGGACAGGGTGTGGGTATGGGTGAGAGCACCAGCTCACCTCCACAGTTACTGCTACCATCTGAATTTGGAAAAATTATCTGATGAGGATGACACACGGAGTAAAAGGCCTTAAAAGGTTATTGGTAAACACCAACAACCAAACGATGAAACGCAGTATTTTCACTGTGAATATTCCAAGGATGGAACGTGATGATAGAACAGTGGGACGGAGTGTGGGTGAAGAAGACAGAGTGAGGAAAACTTGTGTTAAGGTTGGTGGATTCCTTCATCAACTATTAACTCCTCTGGGCACCAGGGACCGCCACCCGCAGCCTTGTGGTCTGACTCAGGTGGGAGACTAGGACCCCTGCTCTCCTGAACGAGCCTGCTCTAGCCAGAGCCCTTGGCTTCCTGGTTTCTGAGACACTGAGTCATTTCCTCTCTCCAGCTCTCACCTTTGAGCCTTCCTTTTCCCTTCCCTGGAGAAGTGACTCACTACTGAAGTGTTGGGTGACACTGAGGATCAAGGATGGGCGATAAAAATACTCCTGATTGTGCAACTTGAGGAAGAGAGATGCAGTTTGGATTGAGAATTCAATGTGCCGGCCATGAACTCTGAGGCTGGGGTGTTAACGATGGCCACTGCTTCACCTCTTTGGGGAAGTAGAGCAGAGAATGGAGTTCAAACAGAAATTCACCCAGGCAGGACTGCTGTGGAGCCCTTGTTCTGCCCTTTCAAGTGTGTATTTCCGAGAAAGGCACATAAAGGCAGGCACTTAGCAAGACAAATGTGGATCACAGAGGCCTGGGCCCTTCCTCCCATCAGCCCTGTGGGGCCTGGCTGGGGCCCTGAGAGCAGGGCTGTTTCTTCTTGGGTTTTTCTCTCCAGTGGAAACAACCGTACTTCCCTAGCGTGGGAGCGGTGAGGGGCGCCAACATGACACACTCGGGCTCCAGGCAGGCCATTGCACTGACATGATAGAGCCCTTCGAGCAGGGTTACCCAAGACTGCCCTGCATGCAGGAAGTGATGGCAATAGCCCAGCTGTTTTCCCAGATGGAAACTCACCTTCCTTCACCCAATTCACTGGATGCAAACGAGATATTTTCTTCTTCTAATTAATCTTCATGGGTCTCATGGGCTGAGCAAAACAAAACACAATTTTCTCTAAAGGCTGACTCTGGCCAGGCCGCAAGCTATTCACGATGGGAACAGAGGCAGCACGGCTACCCATCCAAAAGGCTAAAGAGATGGGAGCAGAGACACTCATAAAAGTGGAGAGAAATACATGTGTGTTTTGTGTGCATGTTGGGGGAAGGGTGCAGCTGAAAATGTCACAACAGGAGAAATCATGCTACAAAACCTTAATTTTCCAGAAAATTAAGGCAACAAGCAAAAAAAAAAAAAAAAAAGCCTTAAAAGCTGCTGGTGCAATTCCAGAAGACTGAGAAACTTAGCTCAGCGATGACGGTTCGTTTGCTTTTTTTTTTTTTTTTGTGGTACGCAGGCCTCTCACCATTGTGGCCTCTCCCGCTGCAGAGCAGAGGCTCTGGACGCGCAGGCTCAGCAGCCATGGCTCACAGGCCCAGCCACTCTGCGGCATGTGGGATCCTCCCGGACCGGGGCAGGAACCCGTGTCCCCTGCATCAGCAGGCGGACTCTCAACCACTGCGCCACCAGGGAAGCCCTAGTTTGCTTTTTAAAGGTGTCTCAACTACAAAGTGTCTCTCCCACAGCCAGGAACCTTCCCCCCCAACACATGTGCACACACATGCACGGGCCCTGCCCCTCTTTGGGGGGGGGGGGTTATGTGACCCAGAGAGCTCCCTAAAGGTCCCCCAACCTCAATCAGTGACTCACTGGCAAAAGGAGGAGGAGGTCCTGGTACACTGATGCAGGTTCCCAGCATCAGAGCAAGTTTACACAAATGCAAACCTCCCCACGCAATGCACCTGACCAGACCATGCACATCCCCGGGGTCACTGTGGGGAGGCTGGGAAGCAAAGGCCAGACTCCACAGAACAGTCCACGTCTAACCAGGCAACCTCAGACAGAGGATGCCAGTGACGTTTTCTCCCTCGACCCAGGTCCTTATAAATGTCGGCAGGCACAGCCCTTAAGCCGGGCTCCCCTCAGTGGCACAGAGGAGTTGCTTCCCAAACTCACGCGGGCAGGCCGTGGGAAGGGAGGCGCCAGCAAGCCGAAGGAGGCTTTTCTCAACTGATCATCTTGGGAAAAGCCAGATACAAATTTCACGGCTGGAATGCAGGGGTTGTGAAACGCTGGAAGAAGCCCCAAAGAGGGCCAAGGACTCCCCTTCCGGGAAGGCGGAAGGCGGTGGGAGGAGGGTTGGCAGGGGGAGTGGGAGAGGAGCAGTTACCCAGAGGGCCCTGCCTTTCTGGGAAGCAGGAAGTGAGGCCTCAAGCAAAAAAGAAAGAAATCCCCTAGCCCTGAAGTGGTGGAGGGGCCAGAGACATACGGTTGATTTTGTTTCTGAACATGAAGAAAACAAGGCTTTGTGTTAAAAAGTAATTCTGGTATAAATGAGACAATTATGACACATCTTGTTATCTCGGATTTGGAAGCACTGAGCCTGGCGGCATGTCTTCCCTAGAGTTAAATACAAACGGCAAGCTTCTAACATGGGGCTTTAGCCTTGTCCTCGGTGCCAAGGGAGCAGTCTCTACTCATCTTTGACTAGTTAGAGGAGGTCCACCTATGAGGGTGAGAGACACAGTCTGGGGTGTCCCTCACACGGTCCCTGAGAATGGAGTAAGGAGGACCACACCATGTTAATGGCTGAGGGACTGCCCTAAGTGCCACCCTTTTCTCACCTTGGCCAAGTTACTTATCAGCCTCTTTGTACCTCACTCAGTTTCCTCATCTATAAAAGGGGGATAATAAGATTATCTACTTCACAGAGTGACTATGAGGATGGTATAAAGCACTTGCACCTGATCAGTGTTAGTCGCCATTAAGGTGGGAAAAGATCAAGTGCCTGATTCTCTCAGGTAGGCCAGAGCCCAGATGCTAATACTCAGGCTCCACTGGCTCTTCTGAACCTCTGTTCTATCTCCACAGCCTTCTCAAACCACGCTCAGGCCCATAAGACTATGCATCAGAGCCCCAGCCCAGAAAGCCTGACTAAAGGAAATCGGACACGAAGACACAATAGGGCCCATGCCGGTCACTCCCCCACAGGGAGAGGAGCAAACACTAGTGCCAGCACATTTTGGGTTGGCTTTCTCAGTCACAATCCATGCGGTTTATCTGAAACCGGGTCAGGTCCCAGGGTGGGCAGCACAGATATTACAGTCGTGCGTGCTAATCTGAACTGAGGCCGCCGTCATCGATCCTGAGGTGACAGGGAGCTGGAGACTTGAGGGAGGGTTGGAAAATGTTCTTGGCAAAGAAGGAACCATTTCTCAACCAACTGCTAACAAACTGGTAACCAGCACTGACAACCTTAGAGGAGACATTCCGATTCCCTTCAGACTGCAGATTCCAGCACCTTGGAGATGCAACTGGGTCCTTGAGCTGCAGGGAGGGGAGATGACCCCAGATGGCTGCACCTCTGATCTATTCGCATCCATCTCTCTGCAGCTCAGCCAACTCAGGCCAAAGAGAGGAGGCTGCAGCCTCCGCCCTGAGTCTACAGATAGCCCTTGGACCAGATCCGATGCCCCACTGCCCAGTGGGCTGAGTCTGGGCTGGACGTCTGCATCCAGGAACTCTGTGTGCCTTACAATGTCTGGGGGTGCAGCAGCTGGAAGTACGCCCTAGACTGGGAGTGAGATCTCAGACTTGTCCCAGATGTATAGTAGGGGCAAGTGGGCTGCCTCCACAGGAGCCCCTGCCCTTCTGCCCAGAAACCCAGACCTTTGGAGGTGGAAGGGCCATCTGGACTGAGACTACAAGTTATGGGGCAATCTGCTTGAGCCTTTAAGCCTTCAATTACCTCCCGACCTCCCATCAGTACCAGTGGGGCTCAGAGGAAGAGGCCAAGCTCAGGGCACGCGAAGGAGTATGGCCCTGGGACAGGGTCCAGACTCACAGGTGGAGAGTTTCCAGATGCCCCACGACTCAGCCTGGCCATCTGCTCCTGCCAGGGGAAGATGGTGCCTTAAGCCAACTCCTTCAAGGCGGCTGGCTGCAGAAATCCACTGGCTGGAGTTGAAAGCTGCTTGGAGGTGGCAGTGGAAGCTTCTCCAGGCTCTTGCAAAAGGCCTCTACTCTCATGGCTTCTGGATGGCAGATTCTTCAGGTTGGCCACCTTGGGCAGCTGGAGTAACTCTCCCTACTCCACAATCTGCTCCCAGGTTACAGCCTCGACTTTAACCAGCCAGGCCTCCCCTGTTCCATCCCTGTCAGCTTCTTCACCTGCTTGTTAAAATTCCAGGGCTCCTTCGAGGCCCGTCTCATGTCCTTCCTCCTCCAAGAAGCCCTCCCTAACTACTCCAGATCATGCTGACTTGACCCTTCTGTAGCACAATAGATCATTACCATTTCTGGGGATCGTGGATGAGCAACTGGAGCTAGAATTCAAAGGAACTATTTCCAACAAATTACACCCACAGCCAGAATCATGCCAATTAATTAACTGTTTCAGTTCATGTGCCCCCAAAAGAGCCTACACCTCAGATGGCCCTCTGGGTCCTGAGCCTGCCACACAGCAAGTGTGTAATAAAGACTTCTTAGAAGAAGGACGGATCACCCTGGTCTTGCATGAGTGGTCCGCCTCCCTGTTAGCCCAGGGCACAGCAACTTCCTCTCTGGCAGGCAGGGTTCCTGCTCTGGGCTGCCAGCTCCCAGGCATCCCCTGCCAGCAGCTATTCCCTAGAGTTGCCCTGGGACTAAGGGCAGAGGGGGGTGCCCAGCTCCAGCTCTGCCCACCATTCGCCCCCATCAGAGGAAGAGAGGTCAGCAGGAAGTGGATCTGACCTCTGGGGTGGTCACAATCTCTCCTAAGAGCTATAGGGGCTCTTGGACAGACAGCAGAGGCCTGCAGAGGACTTCCCTTCCCTGCGCCCCATGGAAGGGAGGCAGGAAGAAGGGCCTCAGCAGCAGGCGTCCAGTCCGGGGCTGGCCAGACAGGGAGGCCCCTGGGGTTGCAGCTATCAGCCGGAGACCAGGCTCCAGGAAGGAAGGAAGGGCAACTCTGGCCGAGGCCGAGATAAGGAGGGGAATCGTGCTCAGCACAATGGGCTCCCACAAGGCTGGGAGGCCCCAAGTCAGATTTTGCCCCAACTTGGCCTCCCATCTGCTTACACAGCCTATGTAAATATTTACTGTTGTTTATATTTCTGGTCCGCTGCGTTCCCTCTGAGGCCCTTACAACCCACAGATCTGTGTGCCCCAGAGACCCTGAGTCCATCCAGCAAGGCCTCTGGGCATTGTTCTCTCTCATGCAAGCCACAGGGACAGGCCCTGAAGGACAAAACTGCCCCCTCGTCCCAGTCCCGGGACACTGCTGTCGGGAAGCTAGACTAACCCCTCTGTGGGCAGGGCACTTACGGGGCCCGGTCGTGGGTGAGGCCGTTCTGCCGCTGGGGGTTGATTGGCGGAAGGACGGGTTTGCTGTTGATCTCAAGTCCTCTCCTCAAGGTCTCCCGGATCTGCTCCGTGTCTGCAATGACACCATTAAGTTACCTGATGGCCCTCTGGGCCCCCAGCATCCCCATCCCTGTCCTTGGACCCTGGCTCTGCTGATGGGCTGGGGAAAGGCCCCCACGAAGGCTGGTCTTGAGGCCACTCTAGGCATCAGCTGTGCGATCTGAGTGCAGCATGAGGACACAGAGCAGACGAGGCATCGTGTGCTCTGGAAACATCTGGTCTGAAGAGCACCATTCTTGAGGAAGACAAGGAATGGCCTCTGGACTGCAGAAGGGCACTCTCCAAGGCAGGGCTCTCCTCCACTGTCCTTTCCCATCCTGTGTCACAGGCCCTAGGCTTACCCCTAACATGGCTCCAGACAGTGGCTCACAAGACAGCCATTGCCCAAGACCACCCAGGGATTCTACCCACTTGATGGACGCCAGTAAGGGCTGCGAGTGCTCTGCCATGAGTGAGCAGGCATCCCTTGCACAAGTTCCTGGGTTCTGGGTGGTCGGCTGGTATCTGGCCCTGCCACCCCTTCCCCTTGGGCCGGGTCAGTGGGATACTGAGTCATCTCCCCACCTTGGTACTGTCCCAGGGAACCCTGCCTCTCCACGGGTCTGCCAAGGGCCAGGAGGTGACAAAGGAGTCCCCTGGTTGAATTATTTCTTTGCAAGGTGCTTTTCTGGTCTTTGGGGTGAAGCTTACTAGTCTGGTCCCCTATATTGAGATTTTCATCTAAGATTTACTTCTGCAAGCAAACACACACAAAAAAGCAAATTAACGTTTGCTGGTTAAAGGGTGGGCTTTGAGGATAGACGTGATTATTCACTTTCCTAGTGTTTGGCTTGTTATAGTGGCATGGATCTTACTTTTATAATTTTTTTAAAAATAGCCAATGATGGTTGAAATTTTGGACAAAACTGCGAATCCCTCCTTAAATTAGCTCTTTTGTCAAAAGCAACTGAATGATTCTAATAACTGTACACTCTCTCAGAATCTCCCCAGGGCTTGGCACGTCATTAGAATAAGCAGGAAGGAAAGAAAGGGGTCAGATATTTGCACTAGGGGTTTAAGTTGTTTTTTATGGAAAGAAAACCTTTTATAAGTGCGGTCACATGCGCTGGTATTTTATTCAGGATTCTAGGTATCTTACTCTTCAAAAGTTAAGAAAAGGTGGAAGAATTGAAAAAGGAAGTAGAAAGAGCAGCTGTAATCTCGTCTGTGTAAATGGCCGCTTTTCTTTTGGAGTGAGTTAGGGATGCCCTTTCTTAAAAACCACAACTGTTTCGCTAACCAAGACCAGCATGGTAAGCTTCCAACAGGGGAGCCATATCCTCCTTCCCCAAGGCCCCCCGACAAAATGCAGCAGGTAAGGGTGCCCTGCCTACACCCCTTACGTTATCTCTGCAAGAGAGTGGGGTGGGGAAGTGTGCAAACTGGCCTTACACTCAGGCCTCTCTTGTCTGAGGCCTGGGAGGGCCCAAGGCCAGAGTGATCCGCAGGTCTGGCATGGCTTTCAGGCTAGAGCTGGGCCCTGTGTCAATTCTGTGGGTGGCCGATGCTTGTTCTCTTGCATTTGGGTGGACTATGGCTGTTTCCTGTAACTGTTCTAGGGCTTCCACTCACCTCCCTGACCTCAGATAGCAAGGGGCAAATCTAACACACAATGGTCACTGCTGGAAGTGCGATCTGAAATACACACAGGAAACACAGGAGAAACGGGTCAGTAAAGCTCCCTTCATTCCACCCTGCTGAAGACCTCACTTGCTGTTTAAATCCTGCCAGGAAATACTGAAACCCGGCCTGGGGAAAGGGAAGGCGACGGCTCCCACCTTTGCCAGAGAGCCGCCGGGGCTGAGTACCGATGCAAATGCTCCGGCTGTCCTCGTCGTCCTCGGGGGGCCGGCTCAGGTCATCCCAGGCACACTTGGCGCTGACACCGCTCAGGTTGGACCCGTCCGTCTCAATGCCTTTGTCAACTCTCTCCTGCTTGGAAAGAGTCAAAGAGCCGGAGTTCCTTCAGCGAACCGGTGGCCCAAGGTCACCACCACCTTTCCCATGTTTACTGAGCCCTGGTAAGAGCTGAGCACGGGGCAGGGGCCGGAAGAGCAGGGTCTCTGACCTTATTCTGCCCTGGTTACTAACGCGTGGCGGTCTCTGCCAGCCACGGGTCTCCTCCAGGGGAACCAGGAATTAGGGGAGCCGGGAAGAATGAAAATCCCAAGGGAAGCGTCTCCTCTCCCATCAGCCTTCCAGTAAAGTGACTGTCATTACCCGCTTCAGAGCTCCGACTCTGCCCACCCTGTGCTGGCCCGTGGAGCTGATGTGGCAGAGCCAGGAACCACCCTCCTGAGGAAAGGCACAGTCCTTCCTCTCCTAACTGATCACCCGGTCGCTGCTCCAGAGGCCAGGGTGGACGCCGGCCACAGGCGGGAGAGGCGGGGACTCAGCCCAATTTCTCCAACTCCATACCTGCAGTTTTCTCTTCCAACAGCAGAGGGTGTGGTCACACAGGGAAGAGTCCCCAGAGAGCAGAAGGGCCGGACTTCCCCTTGCTGCATTGCTGACTTGTTTGGCCAAGAATTCTGGATGGAGATTCTTTTCCATTTCTTAGACTGAAACGGGGGCCTGGAGGGCAGTGACCATCTTTAGACCCCACCAGAGGCCCTGCCTTCGCACAGGCCTTGACACTTCTGAGTCCAAACACTCTCCAAATGGCCTCAAGGAAGAGCTAAACACAAACACCTGGGATTTCTGGTAAAACAAAGTTGTGATGTTGGGCTTTGGATGAAAGGTCATCTGGGAGGCTCCCGCAACCTTGTTCATAAACAGTCATGTAGGCCAAATAGAGCTCCTGAGTTAGTACTTCAGTAAGAGTCTGCTCCTCCCTGTCTGGGGGACCTTCTGGCTCCACAGGCTCCGAACAGGCCTGCTGCTCGGCCAGGGAGCCCATCCAGGGAAGCACAAGGTAAGCTTACAGAGGGTCCTTATTTTTTGAGACCAGTCAGCAGGTGGCCCTGGTCCAATGCCTCCTTCCCATCAATCCCATCCTCCTCCTCTCCAGTGCTACCAGCAGCCTAGGCAAAGCTGGGGATTCTGAGCAGAGGCGTGGGA
The DNA here is from genome assembly GCF_964270905.1 of Leucopleurus acutus. NCBI lineage: Eukaryota > Metazoa > Chordata > Mammalia > Artiodactyla > Delphinidae > Leucopleurus > Leucopleurus acutus. The sequence continues at coordinate 26,009,958 of NC_139156.1, forward strand.
GGCTGATGACAGGGAGTGGCTCTCTGTGCTCTAACCAGGGGCGTGTGAGCCCTAGTTTGCTTGGGGTGGAGTCTACGCTTTTCCCTCTCTACTGGCCACCCTGAGGCGTCTCACCTAAGCAAGGAGCTCAGGACACCTCTTGGCTCAACAAGCTCAGCCCACTTACTTTACGAGTAAACAAGAAAGGGTGAAGACGCAGAGGAGTTCAGAGACTTGTCCACGCACATAGCTGGCTAGTGGTAGAGCTTGGAGCAAAGGACCAGGAGCAGCTCTGAAACAAACGGCCTGCAAGCAAGCCCCGGAGACACAAGCGAGCACACAGGAGCTCCCACGGGTGCACAGAGCGCCCAGGAAAGGAAGCTGGACTTTCTCACCAAGGTGCCCCTGCTTGCTTTTTTTCTTTAAATATAATCCTTCTCTTTATAAATTTATTTATTTATTTATTTTTGGCTGTGTTGGGTCATCGTTGGTGCGTGCAGGCTTTCTCTAGTTGCGGCGAGCGGGGGCCACTCTTCGTTGCGGTGCGTAGGCTTCTCATTGCGGTGGCTTCTCTTGTTGCGGAGCACGGGCTCTAGGCACGTGGGCTTCAGTAGCTGTGGCTCACGGGCTCCAGAGCGCAGGCTCAGTAGTTGTGGCGCACGGGCTTAGCTGCTCCACAGCATGTGGGATCTTCCCGGACCAGGGCTCGAACCTGTGTCCCCTGCATTGGCAGGTGGATTCTTAACCACTGAGCCACCAGGGAAGCCCCCCCTGCTTGCTTTTAAAGAACACTAGGCGCTCTGGGTCCTGCTGGCTGGCCTCAGGGGCGCCTGAAGACTAGGGAGGAGAACTGTTCTCAGCACACAGAGAAAGGATGGGCTGCTTACCCTAGTAGCTTAAAGGATCAGGTGCTTTCTTAGCACTTGGCACCTAGGACAGGGGCCAAACAACAGCCCATGGTGCCCCGTGCTGGATCCCAGTGTGGCTGCAGAACAAGGGCTTAGGGAAACATAGCCTTTGTGGTTCCTGGTTCTTGCATAAGCAGAAGCTACAAAGAAACCAAGTTTAAAGTACAGATAACAGAGGATATCCTGGCAGCAATTGGAAAGCTGCAGTGTTCAAGGCACTAGGAAAACAGAGGAGCACCATCTGTGAATGAGTAGGGCTTCTGCCCAAGAACTCCCAGGTCTGCAGTAAACAGCCCAGGAACTGCTGGCTACATGTCCGCCTGCTACCTCTCCTGGCCACCTCCCACCCTTCCTAAAGGACATATAACTCCTGGCAGCAGCCTGTGGCCTACCAGATTTTTGCAGAGGCATAAAATGTTCAGAGATGGCAATGACCCGCAATGGGCAGGGGCAAAGGAGAAGGAGGCAGGCACATGTCAGGCACATTATTAGCTGTCTGCGGTTCCTGCTTCAGGAGCTGCCAATAAGAAAGGAAGTTATGCTCTACGTGGCTTTCAAAATTCACCTTCATACAGAGTGCTGCTTCTAAAAAACCCAAAGACAATACTGACACTCTGTACAGGTGGGCCACAGTGAGTGAGAACTGCAAGCCTGTGTGTATAGAGACTTCCTTTTATATATGAAGGGATGCCAACCTAGCCAGGGGAGGAGCTCGGTATCCGACTACCCAAGATGAAAAATGTATCTAAAAGGGGGATGGGATCATTAGACCAATCAGCGCTTCTCCCTGCAGCTGGGCTGTGGAGTCACTATCACCTGTCCTACTGTTACAGGGTGGCGGTGGCAGTGGGGTGGCTTCCTGAAAGAAACTCTGTGTTCTTCTAAGAAGGGGAACATGGCAGGATGAGTACTGGGCAAGAAATATCCACTATACTGATTTTCTTTCCTTGCTAGTGATCCGATTTTCTGGTCAGGTTTATTGATGTATAATTTGCTTTCAATAAAATCAATCCTTTTAAAATGCAAAAAAACATATGTCTAAGACAAGTTTTCCTGGCCGGAAATCTCTGCTCCCTTATGTGCTCTGCAGAATTCAGAGGACAAATTCCAAATCATGCCATATTTCTACTCACTCACAAATAAATCTCCTCCGTTTTCCCAGGATGAAAGCCAGTGTTATTTGGAAGAAGCCTAGGCACAGTGTGCTAGAAAGGTTTTCCTCACTCAAGACATACTTGCAGGTGTGGATCGATCTCAAATATGGTCTCTCCCCTCCTCATGTCAGTTATCAGCCAGGGGCCGCCAGCGCTGTGGACAAGGAAAGGGGACAGGATGGTAACTGAGGGTCTGGGGCTGATGGGCTGGGTCTACATCCTGCCCTGTTTGCTGCCCCCAGCCCAGAACACAGGGGATCGGTTAGTGGCCAGAGACAGTCAGGGAGAGTGATCAGGAAGCCCCAGTCTGAAAACCCAGAGCCTGAGCAGCAATGTAAGGGGGCACCCACATGTGGAGAGAAGGAGGGGTTCCCAAGTCCAGGCCCAGGGACCCTGCCCCCATCTCATAGTGCAGGGATGTACTCACATGGGTACTGTCCGCAGCAGCTCCAGGATGCCCTGCCCATTCCACTGCTGGGCTGCGTGGAGCTCCTCGGTGCAGACGCCAACAATCTGAGACCCCGGGACAAAGATGCCATTGTGCGTTAATGGCCATTCCTCCAACCCACCTGGAAGGTCAACTACCCAGGCTCTCTTAGTATCACCAAAGTTGGGGGACCACAGGCAGGATCTGTGCTCAGGGGCTGATGTGTCCAAAGTGGGATGGTTCCCTTAGGAGGGAACAGTGGCCTGGCTAGCAGATGGATGGGTCCACACACAGGGCACTGAGGTCTGACCCTTTCCCTGCTGTGATGGCTCAGGGGTCTGGGCGACACAAAGCCTAGCCCTAGACTGCAGAAGAGAAAATCAGGGCCCTGCCAACTCAGGATGGGTCCCCAGCCCATGTCTCTGGAAGCAGGGGAGGTCCAGGGAGGTGCTCCTGCCCAGTCTAGGATCATGGGGGTTGTAAACAGAGGAGATTTTGAGACCCTTTAAGCTTAGCACGATGACCAGAGGGCACCAGCATCTTGCAGAGAAGCTCCCTTCCTTATCAGGGGCCGAGCCTTTGAGTAAATCTCAAAGGAAACAACTGAACTTCCACACAGACCCCACCATGATCACAAGCAGCCCGGGTGCAGCCGGGGTAGGTGCACGTCGTCCCTTCCGGGTAAGGGAAAGTCCAGTCCAAAGCTGCCTGCTGGGAGGTCCTGTGCCTGTGGCTATCTGGGTCTTACGAGTTCACAGAAATACCCTCCCTGCTATCCACTCAGTACAGCCATCCTTTCCTACCCAAATGGCCCCTGCCCCTGCCCCCTTACCCCATCTCAGCAGGTTAAATCAGGCCATCCGAATCTACCCGACAAACCATCAGAGGGACTAGAAAGTGGAAGGAGACCACAGGAAATCTCTGTTCCCTCACTGCCCCACCCAAGCCCTCCTGTCCTACCAGGAAAGGCTCAAGCCCAAGTCCAACCTGTGCCTCACCTGGAGGAAGGTAACCACCCCAAACGGTGTCTGCACGGGCTGCATCTGCGGGTCCTCTGTCAGCAACATGTGCTGAATTCTCGACTCACTGTTATCCAAAGGGCTATGCCAAGACACGTGGTCCCCGCTGCAGAAGGTGTTCTCTGTGGACAGACGTGAGGGTCCTCAGCGACCGAGGCCCTGCAGCCAGGCCTGGAGCCCGACCCGGGGTCTCAGAAGCCCAGGCTGGGAGGCTCCCCAGACTTCCAAGGTGGCCCCTGTGAAGGAGGGGACGCATTCACTTGGATGGGAGCAAAGAGTATGGCTACTGCCCCCAAACCAAACACGTTCCTGCTCGCCAATTCTGCCAGCCTTCAGTGGAAGATGACGGGCTACCAGTGTGGCTGCGTGCTTGGCCTGACAAGTCCAAAGACTTCTGGCATCTTTGCTTCCCCAGCACCTTCACTTATTCGGGAGGCAGGGGGCAGCCACAATCGGGTCTGCCAAGAAAGAATAAAGTGCTTTACTGTGGGACCATGCTGGCCAGAAGCCCACAGGAAGGCTGGAGGGCAATAAAACCCTTCACCTTGGAAAAACATACCAGGATTTCTGTGCGGCTGAAACAGTGTTCAAACAGGAACTTCCTTCCTTGGAGGGCTTTTGAGATCTGTCACCAGTTTCTCACAGGTAGACAGATTCAGGGAATAGTTCCTCATTAGATGGAGGTCTGACTTTGCCTCACTCATCTCGGCCTAGATGTGCAGCCTGGAGGGGCAGCTGTTCCCATGAGGACACAGGCATTGGACCCAGGCTGCCCAAGAGAAATGTGCAAATATGGCCACCCTGTAGTCTCACTGTTGCCCTTCACACAGGCCCGCTGCTTTAAAGAAAGATGTTTAAGGTATCACAGCCACAAGGGAAAAACAACGCCTTGGGTGTCCTTCCACAGGTACTCTGCATTTACTAGCCTATAAGCATCTATAGGTCCTCTCCATTTTTTTTTCCCTTCACACCATTTTGCACATTTCTTTTAAAATTATGTATCTTGGAGATCATTTCATATCAACACATAAAGAGTTACCTCATTCCTTTTTTTCCCCAGTTTTATTGAGGGGAAATTATTATTTATAATTGACATATAACACTGTTTTGTTTAAGGTGTATAACATAATGATTTGATATATGTATATATTGTTAAATTATTACCACAATAAGCCCATCACCTCACATAGTTACAAATTTTTTTTCTTGTGATGAGAACTTTTAGGATCTACTCTCTTAGCAGCTTTCAAATATACAACACAGTGCTGTTGACCATAGGCCACCATGCTGTATAATTACCTCCCCAGAACTTATAACTGAAAGTCTGTACCTCTTAACCCCCTTTACCCATTTCACCTACCCCTCCCCCACCTCCTCTCCCCTCTGGCAACCACCAGTCTGCTCTGTACCTATGAGCTTGGTTTTTGTTGTGTTTTCTTTTGTTCATTTGTTTTATATATTTTTTAGATTCTACATATAAGTGATATCATATGGTATTGTCTGTCTTTGTCTGACTTATTGCACTTAGCATAACATTCTCAAGGCCCATCCATGTCCCAAGTGGCAAGATTGCATTCCTTTTTATGGCTGAGTAGTATTCCATTGTGTATATATACCACTTTCTTTATCCATTCATCCACCAATGGACACTTAGATTGTCTCCATATCTTGGCTACTGTAAACAACACTGAAGTGAACATGGGGGTGTGTGTATCTTTTCAAATTAATGTTTTTGTTTTCCTCAGATACACCCAGAAGTGGAATTGCTGGATGACATAGTAGTTTCTGTATTTCATTTTTTGAGGAACCTCCATACTATTTTCCAAGTGGCTGTACCAAGTTACATTCCCACCAACAGTACATAAGTGTTCCCTTTTTCCATGCTCCCACCAACACTTGTTATCTTTTGTCTTTTTGATGACAGCTGTTCTAACAGGTGTGAGGTGATATCTCACTGTAGTTTTTACTTGCATTTCCCTGATTAGTGATGTTGAGCACATCTTCATGTACCTGTTGGCCATTTGTATGTCTTCTTTGAAAAAAGGTCTATTCAGTTCCTCTGCTCATTTTAAAATCAGATAGTTTGTTTTGGCTACTGAGTTGTATGAGTTTTAATTTTTTTGTATGAGTTATTTTTATATATTCGACATTAATCCTTTATCAGCTGTATGATTTGTAAATATTTTCTCCCATTCAATAGGTTGTCTTTTCATTTTGTCAATGGTTTCCTCTTCTGTGCAGAAGCTCTTAGTTTAATGTAGTCCCACTTATTTATTTTTGCTTTTGATGTCTTTGCTTTTGGGGTCAAATCAAAAAAAAAAAATCACTGCCAAGACCAATGTGAAGAAGCTTACCCCTAATGTTTTCTCCTAGGAGTTTTATGGTTTCAGGTCTTACATTCAAGTCTTTACACCATTTTGAGTAGAGTTCTGTGTACAGTGTAAGATAGGGGTCCAGTTTCAATTTTTCGGATGTGGCTGTCCAGTTCTTCCAACACCATTTATTGAAGAGACTATCCTTTCCCCCATTGTATATTCTTGGCTCCTTAGTTGTAAATTAATTGACCACATATGTGTGGGTTTATTTCTGGGTTTATTTATTCTGTCCCATGGATCTATATGTCTGTTTTTATTTATTTTATTTTACTTTTTAAATAAATTTATTTATTTATGGCTGCGTTGGGTCTTCATTGCTGTGCGCAGGCTTTCTCTAGTTGCGGCGAGTGGGGGCTACTCTTCATTGCAGTGCGCAGGCTTCTCATTGTGGTGGTTTCTCTTGTTGCGGAGCATGGGCTCTAAGCACACGGGCATCAGTAGTTGTGGCACGCAGGCTCAGTAGTTGTGGTTCGCAGCCTGTAGGGCACAGGCTCAGTAGTTGTGGTGCACGGGCTTAGTTGCGGTGCACGGGCTTAGTTGCTCCGTGGCATGTGGGATCGTCCCAGAGCAGGGCTCGAACCCGTGTTCCCTGCATTGACAGGCAGATTCTTAACCACTGTACCACCAGGGAAGTCCTATATGTCTGTTTTTAATGTCAATACCATACTGCTTTGGTTATTATAGTTTTGTATACTGTAACTACCTCAATATTTTTTTTTAATAATCATGAAGTAAGTTTGTATTTTTCATCCTGAAATAGCTGAAATTGTCAACTACTTCATCTTTCATATAGCTGTATAGTAGTTCATTATCGTCTGTCACTTATTTTATTTATATATTTGTTTGTTTATTTATTTATTTATTTGGCTGCATTGGGTCTTAGTTGCAGCACATGGGATCTTCATTGTGGTATGCAGGGTCTTTCATTGTGGCATGTGGGCTCTTCGTTGCAGTGCACAGGCTCTCTAGCTGCGGCACACGCGGGCTCTCTAGTTGTGGCGCATGGGCTCAGTAGTTGCAGCGCATGGGCTTAGTTGTCCTGCAGCAAGTGGGATCTTAGTTCCCCAACCAGGGATTGAACCCACGTCCCCTGCATTGGAAGGTGGATTCTTAACCACTGGACCACCAGGGAGGTCCCTGGTCTATTACTTATGATCTGGGAATTTCAACTGTTGAGATCTCTTGACTTTTTATCAATATTTAAAGTAAGGCACAGCTCCAGGCAGAGCCAATCATAAACCCCCAAATTTCCCAATTTCTGCTTGGCCCACTCCTCCCAGATTTTCTCTCCTTTTACAGTAGTGTGTGTCTACAAGCAGCATGCATGATCTGCAAGTAAGAAAACAATACAACAAGTAAAAAGACTGAATTAGTAATTAAAAGCTTCCCCCACAAAAAAAGTCTAGGCCCAATGGCTTCACTGTAAATTCTACCAAACATTTAGAGAAGAACTAATATCAATTCTTCATAAACTTTTGCAAAAATTAAAAGAATAGCTAACACTAATTCATTCTATGAAGCCCTGATACCAAAACTAGACAAAGGCACTGCAAGAAAAGAAAGCCATGGATCAATATCACTTATGCATAGACACAAAAATCTCCAACAAAAATACCAGCAAACTGAATACAGCCACATATAAAAAGGGTTATACACAATGACCAAGTGAGATTTATCCCAGAAATGCAAGTTTGGTTTAACATAAGAAAATCAATTGTTACATACTATATCAATAGAATAGAGATTTTTTTAAAAATCACATGATCATCTCGATAGACACAGAAAAAGCATTTACCAAAATCCAATACTTTTTTTTTAATGAATTTATTTATGTATTTAGTTAGTTTTGGCTGTGTTGGGTCTTCGTTGCTGTGTGGGGCTTTCTCTCTAGTTGTGGCGAGCGGGGGCTACTCTTCATTGCGGTGCGCGGGCTTCTCATTGCGGTGGCTTCTCTTGTTTTGGAGCATGGGTTCTAGGCACACAGGCTTCAGTAGTTGTGGTGTGTGGGCTCAGTAGTTGCGGCTTGCAGGGTCTAGAGCGCAGGCTCAGTAGTTGTGGCGCACGGGCTTACTTGCTCCGCAGCACGTGGGATCCTCCTGGACCAGGGCTTGAACCCGTGTCCCCTGCATTGGCAGGTGGATTCTTAACCACTGCGCCACCAGGGAAGTCCCAAAATCCGATACATTTTAATGACAAAAACACTCAAACTAGGAATAGATGGGAACTTCCTCAACCTGTTAAGTGTATCTACAAAAAACGTACAGCTAACATCATACTTGATGGTGAAAGACTGAATGATTTCCCTCTAAGATCAAGAACAAGACAGAGTTGCTGCCTCTCACCACTTCTATTCAATGTAGTGTTAGAGGTTCTAACCAAGGCAATAAGGCAAGAAAGAGAAATAAAAATCTGGATAGACTGAAAAGGAAATAAAACTATCTCTATTAAAGATGACATGATCTTATACATTGAAAACCCTAAGGAATCTACTTAAAAACTATCAGAAAAAACAAGTTCAGCAAGATTGCAGGGTACAAGAATAATATACAAAAGTCACTTGTATTTCTATACACTAGCAAGAACAATTTGAAGATAAAATTTATAAAATAATTCCAGGGACTTCCCTGGTGATGCAGTGGTTAAGAATCCGCCTGCCAGGGCTTCCCTGGTGGCACAGTGGTTAAGAATCCACCTGCCAAACTGATTCACTTTGTTATAAAGCAGAAACTAACACACCATTGTAAAGCAATTATACTCCAATAAAGATGTTAAAAAAAAAAAAGAATCCACCTGCCAGTGTGGGGGACATGGGTTCAAGCCCTGGTCTGGGAAGATCCCACATGCCGCGGAGCAGCTAAGCCTGTGTGCCACAGCTACTAAGCCTGTGCTCCAGAGCTCGTGAGCCACAACTACTGAGCCCGTGTGCCACAACTACTGAAGCCCGCACGCCTAAAGCCCATGCTCTGCAACAAGAGAAGCCACCGCAATGAGAAGCACAAGCACCGCAACGAAGAGTAGCCCCCGTTCGCCACAACTAGAGAAAGCCCGCCCACAGCAACAAAGACCTAATGCATCCAAAAATAAATAATATCAATAAAAATAAATTTTAAAATAAGAATCAAGTTGGATCCCTTCTTCAAACCATAAATAGAACTTAATTCAAAATGGATCACAGGCCTAACTCTAATAGTTAAAACTCTTAGAAGTAACATAAGAGTAAATCTTCTGACCTTGGATTAGGCAATGTTCCTAGATAGATACCAAAAGCACAAGCAAACAAAGAATAGATAAACTGGACTTCATTAAAATCAAAACCTGTTGTGCTACAAGAAAGTGAAAAGAAATGCAAATTAAAACCACAATGAAATAACCACTTTACATCCATTAGGATGGCCATTATAAAAATAAAAAAATAAAACAAACAAAAAACCCCAGAAAATAACAGGTATTGGTGAGGATGCAGAAAAACTGGAACCCTTGTGCAATAGTGGTAGAGATGTAAAACAGTGGAACTGCTTTGGAAAACAATTTGGTGATTCCATGAAATACTAAACATGGAATTACCATACGACCCAGCAATTCCACTAAGTATATACCCAAGAGAAATGAAGACATGTCCACACAAGGACTTGTATCTGAATGTTCACAGCAGCATTATTCATAATAGCCCAAAGGTGGACACAACCCAAATGTCCATCAACTAATGAATGAATAAATAAAATGTGGTATATCCATACGATGGAATATTATTTGGCAACACAAAGTGCTGAAGTACTGATACATGCCACAACATGAATAACATAGCAAAAACATTATACTAAGTGAGAAGCCAGTCACGAAAGGCCATGTGTGACTCCATTTATACAGAATGTCCTGAGTAGGCAAATCTATGGAGATAAACAGATTAGTGGTTGCCTAGGCCTGGGTTGGTTAAGGGGGAATCGGAAGTGACTGGTCTGGAGTTGCTTTTTGGGGTGATGGTGTCACAACTGTGAACTATAAAATATGTGAATTATATCTCAGTAAAGGTGATATATTAAAAGAATAAAGAAAATGCAGTAGGCGAAAGGGAAGAATTTTGCAGGAGAGGAAAAGTGGGAGAAGCAAGGCCCTGGATTGTTACTACCAGTTCAGGTTAAGCAGGCTGGCCCAGGAGAAACCTAAGTCGTAATGCCCAGACATCATAGCATTTTATAGTCCAAATCACCTCAATGATCACCTACTCCAGCATTTTCATTTTCTGCAAATGAGGAAAGGATCCTCAAGACTGCCCAACGTCAGGGAGCAAGCCAGTGAGGATGGGCACAGTGTAACACCTCTCAAACATGTTTTGTTTTTTGAATTTTATTTATTTTTTTATACAGCAGGTTTTTATTAGTTATCTATTTTATACATACTAGTATATACATGTCAATCCCAATCTCCCAATTCATCCCACCACCATCACCCACCCCCGCTTTCCCCCCTTAGTGTCCATATGCTTGTTCTCTACATCTGTGTGTCTATTTCTGCTTGCAAACCGGTTCCTCTGTACCATTTTTCTAGGTTCCACGTGTATGCATTAATATACAATACCTGTTTTTCTCTTTCTGACTTACTTCACTCTGTATGACAGTCTCTAAGTCCATCCATGTCTCTACAAATGACCCAGTTTCATTCCTTTTTATGGCTGAGTAATATTCCATTGTATATATGTACCACATCTTCTTTATCCATTCATCTGTCGATGGGCATTTAGGTTGCTTCCATGACCTGGCTATTGTAAATAGTGCTGCAGTGAACATTGGGGTGCATGTGTCTTTATGAACTATGGTTTTCTCTGGGCCTCCCAAACTTTTGAGTCATCCATAACACCTGTTAGGATTTTTGACATATCTATGTACACCTGTACTGTCACCTACATATATTTTTCCCCCTAAAATTGACTCACTTTTTTTTAACCTAAACAAACTTACTTTAAAAGGAAAATTCATTTAAAAAAATTAAAAATAAACGGAAACTTCATATCACTGTACTAAATAATAAGGGAAATAGAGAGAAAATCAGTGTTGCTCACCGTAAAGTGGAAGATAACAACTTCAAAATAATTCAATGAAAAACAATGTTATTAATTTATAACTGATACTGTTGCCTACCTAACATTGTTAAAAACTGAAATGAACAAGGGTTAAAGAGCTGTTAGAGGTTTAAAGAGTCATGACAAACTCAGCAGGATTGAATCAGAAGGGGGAAGACAGTCCTCACTATTCATGTCACTGAATGCCTTGTCCAGTTATCACTTAAAATCTCTTGCTGGCTTTGGCAAACCCTGGCCGACTGGTTAACCTTGCGTTGGGAAGGCCCTGTTCCTTACTAGCTGTGACCCTGGGCAACTTACCCAATCACAATCTATAAGCCTGTTTCCTCATCTGTAAGCAGGAAATAGTGTGCCTACTCAGTGTGTGCTCCACGTTATTACTCCTGTACTGGAATACAGTATAGCTACTCCCATCCAGGTCCCAGTCCCTTTACCAGAAAACAGGACCGGCCACAGAACCTGTAGCTAACAGCAACTGCCAGTAGGTGGCACCATTGCTCCTGGTTTAAGGAAGAGCTGGGCCAGTTAGTTCCCTCCAGCGCCCCCCACCTCTAGCTGACTTAAGCTGGAAACGGAAGAGGCTACAAAGGTTTGGAGTCATGACCTTTTATTAACCATAAATAACATCGATTTAAAAATAAATGTTGTACCAACCCACACTGTTGAAATGAAATACGAATGACCAAAAGCTCCTATGTACAGACAATTTGGGAAGGGGCTTAATTTAGGCAGCTGGGAGACAGGTCCCAGTCGCTGTTCTTGGACCAACACACCAGCCTGCGGGATCCAGAGTGAGTTAAGGCAGGAGGGGGAGGAGACAGTGTTAACTCTCCACAGAAAGGTTCAGAGAGCATGTAGCTAACAACCTCCCAGCCCTGCCTGGTGGGGGAACCAGACTTATTAGCTCTGCTATATGGCCAAGAAATGGTCTTTCTTAACAATGAAAGAGCCTTGGTCACAGTTTTCAAGCCTGGGACAAAGCCACAATGGGCTCATTCTTGAGTCCAGCCTGGTCTTTATGCCCCGGATGCTCAGCCCCATTCTGTGCGGAGCCACCGCGGGTCTCAGCACTCAGGCCCAGCACCCACCCCAGGAAGCCCTCAGACCCTTCAGAGGGGTTTTCAAATGCTAATACTGCCTCGGTTGGAGGCCCAGCTGTTCAGTCCAGTGGTCAGAGGCGCTCGCTCCCTCTCCCTTCCTCTCTCTGGTTCCCTGAAGGGTCCTTACCAGGATATTAGGATGCAAGTCCCTGAGACCCCAACCCAAACAGCACGGCAGAGGGGCCACAAGGGCTGTTCCAAGTGAGGCCTGCAGGCTTACTTCCCATTCTCTTCCCTCTTCCTCTGAGCTCTGCCTCCCAGCACCATGAGAAGCCTCCCTTGGCTGCAGCCTGTTTGGCAAATTCACACCATTCCACGGTGGCAAAGAGAGTCCAAAAACTACTAGGTTCAGTTCTGCCCCTTGCTTTGTTTAAAGAAAGGTTTCATCACTCAATGTCTCTTTCCCCATTAACAAACAACTCCCTGGCAAGAACTCTTAAAAGGTGGGGGGCTGTATGGCTGTGCCGATCCTAACTGACCCCTCGAACTGGCTGTCACCCTACCCCACTTCCCAAACATCCAGCTTTAGTCATGGTGGTTTGAAGTTGGACTGTGCCGGATATAAAAAGTTAGCAAAACCTAGGGAAATGGGTTGCAGAAGAAAACAGCTATTGTTCGCAAAATAATTAGTGCTGCCTTTGAAACACTGAGAAACAAGTGCATTCTTCAAGAGTTCTTAATTCATCCCAACTCTGGAGAGTGACTGTCTGTCTCCATTCTGAGTGGAAGGACAGGCCCAGTGGTGTTTCACACAATACCTCAGAAAGCAATGTCCCACCCACAACATTCCATCTCCGTGGTCAGAATCCATATACTTGGTTGGAGGAGAAAGGGTTAACGTTGTCTTTTGGAGCCCCAAAAAGAGGGTTTCTCATGGCTGACGCTTGGAGGCCCGTGTCTGGAGATGGCTACATGCATTCCAGAGACAGAGAGCAAGGGCAGGAAACCCAGCTGAACTGTGCCAGGTGTCAAAGGGGTGGTGGGTCTGCAAGAAGTGTTTTAGGGAGTGCAGGAAAATGGAAGGTGGATCAAAGCAGGTTGGTAGATTGGAGTCTGTCAACTTTCTTTTTTTAAAGTCTTTATTGAATTTGTTACAATAGTGCTTCTTCTGTTTTATGTTTCAGTTTTTTGGCTGCAAGGCGTGTGGGATCTTAGCTCCCTGACCAGGGATCAAACCCGCACCCCCTGCACTGAAAGGCGAAGTCTTAACCACTGGACTGCCAGGGAAGTCCTGGAGTCTGTCAACTTTAAGGTCAAACTTCTCAACAATGGGGTAGCCATCACCGTCTCTCAAGAAGCAGTCTCCATCCCTCTCACCTTCTTGGTGCTCACAAATTTTCATGGTATATTTCCAGAAAAGAAGAGCCTACAAAATTTAAGAGGTCATAGGGTGTAGACAGACTGATGTCACTGCCACAGATCACATTTCTGGAGCCTTTAACACACTCATGAGATGCTATGCTCATTCTGGGGAGGGAGTGACCTGAGGCATCACACAGAGGGCACTGCTCTCACTGTCTAGCGCCAGTACTCCTCTAACTCCACCTGACAGCACCCACCAAAGGAAGGGCACAGACCACCTTCTTGCCGGTTAAGATCAGTGCTCACCTTCCCCTGGTAACTGCAACTCTCCTTCCTCCAGGGATCCAAATAAAGCCGTGAGTGAACACTTTCCCGCCCGCCTGCCCCGACTCCCCAGCCCCAAGCCAAAGCTAAGAGTTCGGTTCAGAGCCTTGCAGCCTGGTGAGGCATGGCCCACCCTAGGAGCGCTGGACGGCAGCTGAGAGCAACATGTATGTATATCACATAGGAGCAAAATACAAATCTGTCCCAGGTAATTCCCCTTTAACACTCGAGTGCTGTAAGGAGAGAATAAGAGTGGGATGTTCTGGAGCTTAGAGGCTTCAATTGGTACAAAAGAGCAGAATCTGGCGCCCCTGCCCTTCTCTACACACATGCACAGCAGACAAGATGCTTGTAGGGAAGATCTCAGGAGCGTGATTACACAATCGCCCCACTGCAGCGTTTCAAATCAAACTCTCCCAAAGAAAGGCCGAGACAGGATTCTTTCTTCAAAAAAGAAAAAAAAAAAAAACCCACAAAACAAACAGCATGTGGAGGAGGGAGAGAGACAGATTCTCCGTCCGTGTGTTAATGGGCCTTCGTGGCTAGCAGGCAAAGCTCTTCGTAGCTGAGGGTATGGTGTGGACGGTGGCCCATTGCCAAGCTTTTCCAACCCAGGCAAGTGGTGGAAGCAAGGATTAAAACCCCCTCCCACCTTTTAAAAGTCCTGAAGGCAGTTTCATGACTGGAAAAGTGAATCTGTTTGGTTAGAGAGCATCCCTCATCTAGTTCTGTGTGATATCAATCTGGCTCAATGTGGCTGCAAGACACAGCTCGGGAAGTGGGCGTGCTGTACCACTTGATTAAGTAAAGAAGAGCGAGAGGAGACATGTTTGTTCTTACAAAACTGAAGGGGAACTGAAAGGATGTTCCTTCTAGGTTTTTCCCAGAAACAAAGGAATTGCCAAGGATCAGAAAGCCAGTCCAAGGAGACTCAAAATTGTTTCCCTATGTATTTTCTCAACAACCTCTGTCTCTCCACCTTCCTCCCTCTCCCTCAAAGCCACAGACACAAAGGCAAATGGTTCAGGGGAAGGAAGATCCCTTTTATAAGCAGAGCTCGGCAAAGCTACTGCAGGGAAGGCAGGAGGCTGGCAGGCTGCTTGGGGCCCCCAGGGGCCTAACCCAAAAGCGAATCTCAGGACTGGCTCTCTACCTGGCAGTGGTGATACCCCCAGAGTCTGACTGTGGATCCCAGACACTCGCCTTGTGTCCGCACGCACAGGGCCCTGGCCAGACACCCTCATTCTCCCCGCCGGTGATGGTGAGGACCTTGACTGCAAAGGGAGCTTGTAGGGATTTATCCGCCACGGCTCGCAGCTGTCACTAGTCAAAGCCTGTTCCTTCACCCACTATGGGCCATGCCCTCCTGTAAGGAATTCAGGGCCTTGCTCACCACTTCAAGGGAGCCTTGAGTCCTAAGCTGGCAGACGCTTCCACTTCTCTTTTAAAGCAGCTCCATCTGTTTAGACACCTGTCAGTATGGAAAGGAAGAGTCTTCTGCCCAGAGGCCTGTAAATGGGCAACACCCGCCCACGCTCCTCTCACTCTCCTGAACCAGCACAGAGGGCCTGCCACCTACACGCAGGGAAGATTCCAAGCTCCTCTGCTCTGAAAGCCAAATTAACTAAAAAGGTTTTAAACTTGCAGTACCTACGTACATTTCAATCCCTCAAAATGCCAAGAGATGATTTGGAGCTTTAAAATCAAGCACATGCTTCTACTCCTTCCACCTTTTTCCTAAAGAGACTACTATTTAAATCCACAAGAGGGCTTCCCTGGTGGCGCAGCGGTTAAGAATCTGCCTGCCAATACAGGGGACACGGGTTCGAGCCCTGGTCTGGGAAGATCCCACATGCTGCGGAGCAACTAAGCCCGTGCGCCACAACTACTGAACCTGTGCGTCTGGAACCTGTGCTCCTTAACAAGAGAGGCCGCGACAGTGAGAGGCCCGCACACTGCGAAGAAGAGTGGCCCCCGCTTGCCGCAACTAGAGAAAGTCCTCGCACAGAAACGAAGACACAACACAGCCAAAAAAAAAAAGATACATTGCCTTTGACTTAATCATTCTACTTCGTTGTTTTTTTTTTTTTTTTGTGGTACACGGGCCTCTCACTGTTGTGGCCTCTCCCACTGCGGATCACAGGCTCTGGACGCACAGGCTCAGCGGCCATGGCTCACGGGCACAGCCGCTCCACGGCATGTGGGATCTTCCCAGACCGGGGCACGAGCCCGTGGCCCCTGCATCGGCAGGCGGACTCTCAACCGCTGCGCCACTAGGGAAGCCCAATCATTCTACTTCTTAGCATCTATCCTAGAACAAAACGTGCACAAGGAGGAATGAACAAGGATGCTCACAGCATCTGTGCACTGTTTGTGATAATGGAAAAATGGAAACAACCCGAATGTGCATCACCAAGAGAATGGTTAAATGATGGCCTAGCCATACTACCAAGTCAGAGGCAACAGTAAAAAAAGAATTAGATAAAGCTTCATATATTGACATGGAAAGATCTCCAAGACATACTGTTACTTGAAAAATCCAACTGTGAAGAACAGTACAGTTTCACTTACATTAAAGAAGGGAAAAAAAAAAACCCAAACCATTTCTTTAGGTATCTAGAAGAAGGTGGATACACAGAAAAAAATGTCTGGATGGTCATACAGATATGTTGCTCCTTTTAGGGAGGGGCCTGAGATTGGGTCGTGTGGTCAAGGAGGACTTGACTTTTTCTGTAGAATCTGAATTTTTAACCTCCAAAATGTATTTATGTATTATTGGTATATTTTAAAAAATAAAATTAGAAAGAACTCCTCCTTGATACCTCGGGCACGCAGCGGAAACTCCTTAGCAGCTCCGGCAGCCACCATACTGGCTACCATGCCACTCACTCTGGGTGCAGTGATACAGATCTGGACTGGCCAGGAAGCTAGGGGGCCACCCTTGGCTCACATCTAACATATCACCAGTGGCACTTTCACCATCCAAGCTTTTAAGTTCTTAAATGCCCCACCTTCTCCTAAATTAATCAGACTGGTGATGCTGGTCCGCTTGCCATAGACTTCAAACTTCTGCTGTTATTTTATTTTTCTTCTTCTCTTGGTGGTTATGGTCAGTTACATAAAAACAATCCCCCTTCTCAGGCTTCCCTGGTGGCGCAGTGGTTAAGAATCCACCTGCCAATGCAGGGGACACAGGTTCAAGCCCTGGTCCAGGAAGATCCCACATGCCATGGAGCAACTAAGCCCGCGAGCCACAACTACTGAGCCTGTGCTCTAGAGCCCGCAAGCCACAACTACAGAGCCCATGCACCACAACTACTGAAGCCCGCGCACCTAGAGCCCGTGCTCCGCAACAAGAGAAGCCACTGCAATGAGAAGCCCGCGCACCGCAACAAAGAGTAGCCCCCGCTCGCTGCAACTAGAGAAAGCCAGCACGCAGCAATGAAGACCCAATGCAGCCAAAAATAAAATTAATTAATTAAAAAAAACAATCCCCTTTCTCTCCCTTGCAATTTTTGTTCTTAGTCCTATTTCTGTACACTGTACATTGTTTCTTATGAGCACTTCTAGCATTCTTACGGCTCAGGATTAACATTGCCTTTGAAAAATCTAAAATCTAAGATCTGTAGACATAGCTATAGACCAACAACCTGATAGGCCCAGGTGAAGATGACCACACATACCTGCTATTCTCATTTTTTAGGGTAGACAGAGCTGATGCACTTTTGCTCTGGAACAAAGCTGCCTTCGTATCTCCGAGCATTTCTGAGCCAAAGAACTTCAGCACAGCCCTCTTTTTGCCTAAATTCCAAAAAGGAAGGGCATTTTGCCCCTTTGCAGAAGTCTGGAAATCTGGAGGGACACACTACTCTAGGATATACCTTTTTGCTTTGTTGTCGTTTTGCGTTTGCTTTGGGAGTAGAGAGTTGTACTCTTGGCACATACAGGCTAGGGAGATGCAGACAAAACAATCATCTTTGTTTTTCCTTCAGGAGAGAGGATGGTGAAGACAGGATGTGGCTTCAGAACCTTTCACGGGAAGAACCTGCCCTGGCCTTACGTACATAAAGCATTTGGTTTCCAACGAATATGAAGAGAGAAACTTTCAGGAGCCAGGTAAGAAGTTAAGTAAATGAACGTTATCTCAAGTGCTACCCTCATTAAAGAAAATGTCTACCCTAATCCAGACTATGAGTTCAAATGTAAGCGAGAGTGCACCCATTCAATAGCAGGCCGGGGGTGGAGCTCAGTGTTTCACCCCAATACTCTCAAGAAGAAGCCATCACCGAGTGAATCACTAGACTCAGTCTGGTGGCAGGGGAAACTGATGGATCAATCAATCAAACCAATAAACTTCACCCTCTTCCCAGCCACCAACCATGGTGAAACAGGTAAAAGGAAAGCATATGGTATAGAGGTGACCTGAGTACTACAGAACACAGTTTCCAAGGAATTCTCTTACTTAATCCACTAGGACTTGGCCAGCCCACCATACAGCTTTGTACTTCAAACCTCTCCAAAGTACATTAAAAAAAAATTTTTTTTGCCACTCCTGGTCTGAAACTTAGGCTTTAGAAACAAACAAAACTTAAGGTGAATTTTCAAACAAAGTAGAGAAAATAATACAATAAATTCCCATATACCCATCACTTGGCTTTAGTAATTATCAACTCATGGACAGTCCTAAATCATCTATAACCCGCGCCGCCCAACTTCCCACCCTAACCTCACACGGTTATTTTGAAGCAAACCTCGGATATATCATTTCATCCATAAATATTTTAGTATTGATCTCTAAATGGTAAGGATGCTTTTAAAAAAACATAACCACAATTATAAGCATCAAACCTAAAAACTTTGACAGTAGTTTCTGAATATTATCAAATATCAAAGTTACTGTTCAAATTGACCTTCCATAAATGTCTTTTACAGTTAGTTTGTTCAAATTACTATTCAAACAAGGATCACACCGTGTATTTGGATGGTTTACTTTTTAAGCCTTTTAATCTCAAAATTGTATTCTTCTTTCTTTTTTTTTTTCCTTGTTGAAGGAAATGAGTTGTTTGTCCAGTAGAATTTCCCACAGTCTGAATTTCGCTGTTTGCATCCCCATGCTGCTCTGTCCCTTGGTGTTTCCTGTAAATACCAAAGGTTAGAGCTAGAGGTTGTGAGGTTAGCAGCCAATGATGACAATTGCCTAGATCTAATATTTCATTGGAAAGTTCCAAAAACTATTCTATCATTCTTTACAGTTTGTAAGCCGCAAATTGTCTCTAAAGTTACCTTGAGGTAATTTTTACAGGAAAGGCAGAGTAAATGTGTGGTTCTTTTCCTTTATTTGCCAGTTTTCAGTATAATAAATTGTTGTGTCTTCTAAAGATGATCAGTGAGGTTTTTCTGTTGTTTGCCTTTTCTTAAAAATTTATTTTTTGAAGTATAGTTGATTTACAATGTTAATTTCTGCTGTACAGCAAAGTGATTCAGTTATACATGTATATATATATACATATATATATTCTTTTTCATATTCTTTTCCATTATGGTTTATCACAGGATATTAAACACAGTTCCTGTGCTATACAGCAGGACCTTGTTGTTTGTTTGTCTGCCTTTTTAAGTATTACTATGAACACATAGATTTTAATATATCTGCTGTGTTTTAATCACTGCAGTTGTTATTGTTATTAATACTTATGTTGTCCCCTCTTTGATTGGTGGAAGTCTTTACAATAGACTCCTGAGTCTGTTGATATGACCTTCACAGTCTTTGGTAGCTTCCTTGTTTTCTAGTATAAAAAGATGTTGTAGGCTCGTCTTGTATATTTTCTGCCCCAGATCTGGAATCAGCCACTTCTCCAAAAAGCCCTGATTTCTTTTAATGGGAAATAATATATAGTGACCAAGATCTGGACCTAGAAGTGTCTACTGCTACTGGATTGATTATTGTTTCAAGACTTTGTTAATGAAGAGATAAAATACACTTTTTTTAAAAAAGCACATCTCAAGTTTATCCTGGTATTTTCAGTTAAAATTTCAGAATACAGCATTTTAATTTATTTGATTTTATATTTTTTTCTCTTATGCTGAAAATATTGGTTTCTAACGTAATTATTTGCATTATCCTATTATACACATATACTAGTTTCAGAATAATAGTACCAATAGTATTATGAACAATATGATACTGAAAACAGCTTTTTTTTTTGTCTTTGTGGTATATCTATTAGGGATATAAAGTCTGTTTTAAAATCTATGTGTATTGTGTTTTTTGTTGTTGTTGTTGTTTTTGCGGTACACGGGCCTCTCACTGTTGTGGCCTCTCCCGTAGCGAAGCACAGGCTCTGGATGCGCAGCCTCAGCGGCCATGGCTCACGGGCCTAGCCGCTCCGTGGCATGTGGGATCTTCCCGGACTAGGGCATGAACCTGTGTCCCCTGCATCGGCAGGCGGACTCTCAACCACTGTGCCACCAGGGAAGCCCCTATGTGTATTGTTATGACATCATTTGGATATGCTGTGAATTTCATTTGCTTCATTTTGCTTTTAATTTTTAGGAAATGTGGCAGGCCAACTTTAAGGCAGCCCCTGTGATTCCCCACCCTCCCGGTGTTCACATCTTGTATTCTCTCCCTTTGAGCATGGGCAAGACCTTCACCCTGCTCCTTGCCGAGAGAATATGGCAAAAGTGAAGGGATTTTACAGATAATTAAGATCCCTAATCATTTGATTTTTAAATTTTTACTTTTTGCTTGTGTTGAAATATACATAAAATAAAATTTACCATCTTAACAATCTTTAAGTGTACAGTTCAGTACTGTTAAGTACATCCACGTTGTTGTGCAACCAATCTCCAGAACTCTTTTCTTTTTTTTTTTTTTAACATCTTTATTGGGGTATAATTGCTTTACAGTGGTGTGTTAGTTTCTGCTTTACAACAAAGTGAATCAGTTATACATATACATATGTCCCCATATCTCTTCCCTCTCAGAACTCTTTTCTTGCAAAACTGAAACTTTGTACCCATTAAACAACAACTCCCCATTCCCCCCTCCCTCTAGCCCCTGGCAACCACCATTCTACTTTTTGTCTCTGTGAAGTTGACTACTCCAGGTACCACATATAAGTGGAATCATACCATATTTGTCTTTTTGTGACAGGCTTATTTCACTTAGTTAGCATAATGTCCTCAAGGTTCATCCATGTTGTAGAGAGTGTCAGAATTCCCTTCCTTTTTAAGGCTGTATAATTTTCCACTGTACATATACACTACATTTTGTCTATCCATTCATCTGTTGATGGGTACTTGGGGTGCTTCCATCTTTTGGCTCTTGTGAATAACACTGCTATGAACATGGTGTACAGGTATCTCTTGGAGACTCTGCTTTCCAATGCTTTTGGATATATACCCAGAAGTGGAATTGCTCAATCATACGGTAATTCTATGTTTAATTTTTTGAGAAACCACTGTACTGTTTTCCACAGTGGTTTTACATTCATACCAGCAATGCACAAGGGTTCCAATTTCTCCACATCCTCGTCAACACATTATTTTCTGGTGTTTTATTTTTTTTAATAGTAGCCATCCTAATGGATATGAGGCCCAATCAATGATTTTAAGTTAATTATAAGGGAGATTATTTTTGGTGTACTTGACTGAATCAGGTGAAAACCCTTAAAAAAGGACTGTAGACACACACACACACACAGACACACACACAGACACACACAGACACACACAGACACACACACACACACACACACACCCCAGAGACTCTTTCTGCACTGCTAGCTTTGAAGAAGCAAGCTGCCTTGAATCCTACAGCCATAAGGAAAGGAATTCTGCCAACAACCTGAGGGAACTTGGAAGCAATCCCTCCCCAGTAGAGCCTCCAAATAAGGATGCAGCCTTCAACTACTTCGATACCAGCCTTGTGAGACCCTAAGCAGAGGGCCCAGCAAAGCTGTGTCCAGACCAATGACCCAAAGAAACTAATAATAAATGTGTGTTGTTCTAACCCATTAATTTTGTGATAATCAGTTTTATAGCACAGAAAATTAACACAGGAAAAATGTTCATTTTGGTTTTTGTTTTATAATTTTTTTTTTCAGAAGTAAGACATCTTTTATTTTTTCAATATTAGGTAGTAATGTCATTTGCTCCATTATTGATATGCATTAGTAATCTTTAAACAAAACAAACAAGACAATCTTCTCATCTAGAAATCTTCTCTATATTATTACACTTTCTTACTCAAATTTCCTCAATGCTTTTGTAGAATATAATGAGGACCAAATTATACATCTGGTTATAAACTATCAAATTTATACAATGTGAAATATAGATCAATCACAATCTGTTTATAAGGACTATTTTGGTAATATTATAGTCTTTTTTGTTTGTTTTATAATTATATAAAATTTACATCACTCCAAAGTCATAAATCTAAAAACAAAGTATATTCAGAGAAGTCTGGCTTCCCGTCCTCTGCATTCTGTTCCCTCCTTCTCCCATAGATCACCATTTTAAAAATAATATGGTTTACCCTTCCACTTAAAAATATAAAGAAAAAACATGATTTCTTATACAAATAACTTACGTTACATACTTTTCTCCACATTGCTTTTTTTTTCGGCTGCTGCGCTGTGCGGCCTGCGGGATCTTAGTTCCCTGACCAGGGATCGAACCCGTGGCCCCTGCACTGGGAGTGCAGAGTCTTAACCACTGGACGGCCAGGAAGTCCACATTGCTTTTTTTTTTTCTTTCTTTTTTAAGATCGCAATGGCCATAGTTTTATTTTGGTCACAACATTACCGTATATTTGATTCTGTATCCCTGAGTATTCAACAACTTTTTAGGCTATATGAAAAAGAAACTTTTTTGCTTTGACTCGTTTGCCCGCATTTTAAGCAACAACTCTGAGGACACTGCACAGGAACTGAGGCAGTTCCACTGCTTATCCTCATCAACGTTATCATTATTACCACCAAATCTTTTACTGCACAGATAGAATGATGAGTATTCATATTCCCAAACATAACGTCTTAATGTATATTGAAATATCTGAAATAGAATGGTTGGATTTATACATTTTTAAGAGACATCTTGTTAACAGAGTGTATTCTACTTACATAACCAAGATCATAAATCTATAAACCATGCTGTACGAATTACAAGAAAGATTGTAACTGTACTTTACTCTGTGGTAAACTGACTGTATTAGGAGCCCCAATTAATACCCTCTCCGAATTCATATATTTTACCTGTAACTTTGTAGACCCTTCCCTCTCTGACCCTAGGTTTGGACAGGAGGCTTACTTTGGCCCATGGGACAGCAGTAAACACAGCAGAGGCCTGACAAAGCATGCACACATTTCCACATCTTCCCATGGACCCACTGCTGTTGTGAGAAGATGCCTGCACTAGTTATTACAAATAGGTAATGTTTCAAATATGATTTTAAAAATGCTTCAATTAGTAGCTATTTGTGAATATCTTTTCATATTTTTGCTCATATGTCTGGGATTCCTAGAAGTGAGATTGCTGTATCAAAGGGTAAATAGATAAGCATTTTGCAAGACAGTGATATGTTCTCTTCCACAGAGATAGCCCCATTTTGCATCCCACCCTGAATGCATGGAAGTGCCTGTTTCCTCACAGCTTGGCAACAGGGTATGTGACCAAACGTGGATTTCTGTCAATCTGACAAGTGAGAGGTGGTATCTCAGGGTAGTTTAACTTGCATTTTTCTTATTATGGGACGAACATCTTTCCTTTCATGTGTTTATGGGGCATTTGCTTGAAACATCAACTTTTAACCCAGAGAGCTTTTTGGTTGGCTTCACCTCTGGCAACCCCAAAAAAGATAAATTAATAAAACACTGACTTCTCTTAGCTCTGTCACTGGCCACCATGGTGTAAGGTGAAAGCAACACTCAGCACTCATTGCTTTTCTTCTACCAGATCATGGGAACAAAGAGTCACTCCAAATGCATTATATCTACCCTTCTGTCCAAGGCAAAAACAGAGTCTCGAGTGAAGAGTCTCTGTGTAATCGTACTTCTCTTTAATTTCTGATGCATTTTCCTTTGCTGTGTAACCTTAAACAAGTCACTTAACTTTGCATCTGTTTCCCTATGTATCAAAACATGATACTATCTACCTTGCAGGGTAGTTTCTAGAATTAAATAAAAGAATTAAAATATGTAAAAATTGCCTTGAGATGAAAGTACTGTACAAATTAAGTAGCTGTTACTCATTTGAAAGATTCTACCGCTGGAAAACACGACCACTGTTGACAAGAAAAAGAATGAAGGCAGAAGGGCGCAGTGGGAAGTGAGACACTCAGAGTCTACCCACTGTGGCAGAGCAGACAACTTCCTCAGGGAGCCAGGATTCTAATTTTCAGCTCAGGAAATGAACCCCCCCTCTTCCTTAGTTTATATCAAGAAACACAGCTACAGTATTTATGGCGTTCTCAGAGATCGCCCAGCTGGGTCAGACCAAGAGGGCCCTGGGACAGAAAGCACAAAGAGGGAGGAGGCAGGCCGTTTGCAGGAAGCCAGACCAGAGCACAGCAGAGCCAGCTGGAAGCTGGATTAGAAGGAAACAAGCATGTCTTAAGTGGCCTCTGGGTTCAGTGGTTTGAGCTCCCAGATCACCAACCCCATACCCAGCACTTGAAGCCTCTCTTCTTAAAGCCAGACTTGACCAGGACAGCTTCAGAGATGGTAGGTCTACTGCCTCCCAAGGCCTATCCATGTTAGGAAATGCTTCCACATCTCAAAGAGTAGTCAACACCTTTCTAATTCTCTCCTCTGGATAACAAAGAAAAGTCAAATCCCTCTTCCACATGGCAAGACCTCAGATATTTTTAAAACACCTGTGTGGGTCATATGTAGTTCACCACTCTCCACACCTCATCCCTAAGTCTTTTCCTCTTCAAACCAAAAATGTTTCCAGTTTCCTCACTTTATTTATTTATTTATTTATTGTCTTGCCGGATCTTAGCTCCTCAACCAGGGATTGAACGGGGCCCTCGGCAGTGAAAGCGCTGAGTCCTAACCACTGGACCGCCAGGGAATTCCTTCCAGTTTCCTCACTTTTAAAGCCATTCCTCACAGACCACAGTTTAGCGAGCTTTTGCCAGTCTGAAAGTCACTCTTCTCTGGATACTCTCTGAGTTGTCAATGTCCCCTATAGCATATGGCACCCAGGAGGGACTGCTGGGTTGGAGATGGAACATGAAACAGAAACTTAGTTCTGAGTACAAGGGTAAAGACCAGACCTCCAGCTATCCAAGTGTCTGCCCAAGTACTTCCAAAGTTCCCTACCCATCAGATACAGAAAGTGGGCTGGGGATAACCAATTTTGGGTGATCTGGTTATTGGAAGAGGCAGCAATAAATTATGAGTGATAACAGTTTGGTACTTAGGCCAGACTCCTTGCCAGGACATCTCTTCCTGCTTGAAGGGATGGAATAGGGACTCAGTCATGACAGTGAGCTTGGAAGTGCATTTAGCTGGGCTTTCTGAGCTATGGTGTCCGCTTAGCCTATATGTCCCCAGTGTCAAAGAACTCCTTTAACATTAGAATAAAGCCAGCCTTGAAGTTACCAACAACGGGAAGACTCCTGTGATTCACTTTGTGGACCTCAGAAGCTACAAAGTCCTTCTCCAGTGCCTGGGCTGCCAAATGACCACAACTACAGGTGAGAGAACACAGTGGCAGTGATGGTCAGGGGCCACCCAGCCTTGTGGAATCATCTTCATGGAGGATAGCTGGGCATATGTACCAAACTACAAAATGTGCAGATCTTGTGACCCAGAAATTTCACTTCAGAAATTTCTTCTGGGTGCCAAGGACCCAAGATGTCTGCCTCCTGCCAGAGTTCACACGGATGAACACACCCCACTGTTTCCACCACCAGCTTCTGTGACCCCAGGGAGAGCCACAGCTGCCCCCCGCCTCCCCCAGAGACCCTCCAAGACCAGCAGAAAATAATCAAATTCATCAACATCAAGAGTCAATATCCAAATGTGTCAATAGCATAAAGGACCTTGAACACTTCTACTGCCAATGTTATCCTTTACAGAGCTCAAGTCCAAATTCCTCCAGGACAGGGTGTGCAGGGATTCTGAAATTCCCAATAAGCCTAGCTGGGTAACCTGACTGTTTGGAAGAACCAGTTCCAGGCAGCACAGGCAAAACCAGCCTAGACATGAATTCCAGTAAAAGCAGCTGTTTCACCAACTCTGAAGGGACTCCTTTATTTATTTTTTTATTTTTATTTTTTTTTGCGGTATGCGGGCCTCTCACTGCTGTGGCCTCTCCCATTGTGGGGCACAGGCCCCGGACGCACAGGCTCAGCGGCCATGGCTCACGGGCCCAGCCGCTCCGTGGCATGTGGGATCTTCCCGGACCGGGGCACGAACCCCTGTCCCCTGCATCGGCAGGCGGACTCTCAACCACTGCGCCACCAGGGAAGCCCAGGGGCTCCTTTATTTTATCTTCTGATTTTTCCTATTTGGAAAAATCTCTGCTGCTGACAATGTCCAATCTGATATACTCCTCTGGCCCGCCTCAAGAAACATGTATAAGGAAAGGCCCACAGAGAAGGTGAGGACAGAGTCATCACAGAAGCTGAAAATGCAAGGTTTAGAAAAACACTTAAGTGAGTTCTATATGACTGAATGATTTCTTGTACCCTAAAGATTAGGCAGGGTCTTTTCCATGGCAAACGCCAGAGGAATATGTACGTTAGCCAGAAAAATAAACACTGATTTATGCCAAAAAACAAAGAAATTTATTCTGAGATAATTGAACATGGTCACCAAGATGTACATACATAAATGTTCCTTAGAGTATTGTTGAAAGTGGGGGAAAGCTGGAAACTCTCTGAAAGTTCATCAAGAAGGGTCTATTTATACTGGAGGGGTCTGTTATCTTACTATGTTGATACTGTGATATAATAAAAAATATATATTTTGCTTTTTGTCCCCAGCTCTTAGAGCTCTTAAAACCTTTGTTATTTCTTAAGTGATAAAGGTGCTAGAAGCATCTTTTGTTCTTGGTCTTTGACCCCAGTTCTTGACATAGAACTCCTAAATCCCTTGGAATTTCCTGAATTGATAGGAGCATCTTTTGTTCTTATAAGGTGACTCTTGGTGGGCTCCTGGATAGCTGCAGGATGGGGGCTGGTCACTGAAAGGACCAAGCCATGATTAGAAGCTTGGAATGTTCAGCCTCACTGCCCCCATCCTCCACGGAGGGGAGAGGCTCTGGAGACCGAGTTAATAAATGATCATGTCTATGTGATAAAGCCTTGATAAAGATCCCTGAAGTATGAGATTCAGAGATCTTCTGGGTTGGTGACCATGTGCAGGTGCTGGGAGCATGGCACACCTGGAAAGGCACGGAAGTTCTGCACCCCTTCCCACATACCATGCCCTATTCATCTCTTCCATATGGTTGTTCCCAATGAGTATCCTTTTTTTCTTTCTTTCTTGTTATTGAGATAAAATTGACATATAACATTATATTCGTTTCAGGTGCACAACATAATGGTTCAACACCTGTATATATTACAAAATGATCACCACAGTAAGTCCAGTTAACATCCATCACCATACACAGTAACTAAATTTGTTTTCTTGTGATGAGAACTTTTAAGATCTACTCTCTTAGCAACTTTCAAATATATCAATACACTACAGAATTATTAACTATAGTTACCATGTTGTACATTATATCCCCATGACATTTATTTTATATCTGGAAGTTTGTACCTTTTGACCACCTTCACCCATTTCACCCACTCTCCACCCCTCTGCCTCTGGCAACTACCAATCTGTTCTCTGTATCTATGAGTGTTTTTTGGGGGGAGAGGGGTGAGATCATACTTTTATTTGTCTTTCTGTCTGATTTATTTCACTTAGCATAATATTCTCAAGGTCCATCCATGTTACTGCAAATGGCAAGATTTCCTCATTTTTTATGGCTGAATAATACTCCATTGTATATATATGCCACATTCTCTTCATCCATTCACCCACTGATGGACACTTAGGTTGCTTCCATGTCTTGGCTATTGTAAATAATGCTGCAACTGAGTTGTATTCTGTTACAATGAACCAGTAACCTGAGTTCTGTGAGCTGTTCTAGCAAATTATCAAACCCTAGGAGGGGGTCATGGGAACTCCAATTTATAGATAGTTGGTCAGAAGGACAGTTGACAATCTGGGACTTGTGACTGGTGTCTGAAGTGGGAGCAGTCTTATGGGACTGTGCCCTGACTTGTGGGATCTGACATTAACTCAGGTAAACAGTGCCAGAACTGGGAACACACTTCTATTTACTAGATGGGATGCTGCCCAATTAATTAATCATTGAATAAAGCCAGTTAGAGCTTTAAAAAAAAAAGTGTCAGAACTGAACGGAATTGTAGGATACCTAATTGGTGCCTGCAGAAAACTGGAGAATTGCTTGGTATGGAAAAACCCAGACATCTGGTCATATAAGGAAGTAGGGTAGTAGAGGAAAACCATGCATTTTCCTTGCACTATTATACAGTGGGACACCATACAACCACTACAAACACTGCTACTGATCTCTATTCACTTAGACTATGACATAATGCTGGTGAAGAAAGCATACTAATACAGTACAGTATTGTTAGTAAAACTGTCTATTTTATGTGTAGAGACATCTCTAGAAGGATGGTAAGCAAATATTAAGAGTAGCTATCTCAGGGGCTGGGATTCAGATAATGTTTATTTTTCATTTTCGATTATATACTTATTTAAATTACAAAGCAACAGAGGTTTTTTTTAATAAGAAATTCAAACAACAGACAAGCGTATAAAGTGAAAAATGAAACTCTCTTTTCTCATCAGTCCCATTTCTCAGATATAACCACTATTCATGTTTGACTTGCATTCTTCAAATTTTCTTCTAAGCATATATAATCAAAGTCACACTTTTTTCTTATTTTTTTAAAGTAAAAATGCAAGCCCATTCTACCCACTGTTCTGTGACTTGCTTTTTTCATGTTTTAAAACATTACTTTTTTTTTTTTTTTTTCGTTACGCGGGCCTCTCACTGTTGTGGCCTCTCCCGTTGTGGAGCACAGCCTCCGGACGCGCAGGCTCAGCGGCCATGGCTCACGGGCCCAGCCGCTCCGCGGCATGTGGGATCTTCCCGGACCAGGGAACGAACCCGCGTCCCCTGCATCGGCAGGCAGACTCTCAACCACTGCGCCACCAGGGAAGCCCTAAACATTACTTTTTAACTGGAAAAACAATAAAGTTATTTTTGTTTGGGGGAATGAAAGTGCATCAGCCAAAACAGATTACAATGCATGTATGATCTGAGTGGCCCAGTAAACAGACGCACAGGACAAAGGCTTCCCAAGTTCAGGTCACCAGGCTGGCCGGTCCGGGTGGGGATCCAGACGTACCCAGACGTGCCCAGTCGGCCCAGGAAGTTGATAAGTGTCCTGTTCTCCCTAAATCTTCAAACCCAAAGAGGGACTGTTAGAGCTAGGCCCAGGGCTCAGGAAAGCACAGACACTGGGCTGCAGCCTGTCCCTGAGATGCCTGCCCTGCACCAGTGCAGTGCCCCAGGTTGCAGCTTCCACTGGGCCAGGCCAGACAAGGCTGAGGATGGCTACCCCACTGATGCCAGCAACACAGCCACGTACGGCCTGGGCTTGCTGCAACCACTCTTGAAAAGCACCCAAGCTCCTTGCTCTTTTCTTCCTCCAGTTCTAGTTTCAACTGTCATATTCCTGGAGAAGGGCTCTGTGAGGGGTCAGAAATGCTGCTGGAACTTCATCAGAGCTCCGCAGGGAGGAGCAGGCCAGTTGCCTGGCCCCTGCGTCCTGGAGAGATACCAAACAACAAGCCTGTCACCATGTCTGCCCTGAAAAGCAAGAAGACAGGCCTGGCTGCGGAGACCCAATGCCAGAGGGGCCAGAGCAGAGCTGTGTCTGGCTTAGGAGAGTCATTTTTTTCCCCACTGAGAGAGCTATGAAGAAACCGAGCAAGAAAGCAGACCCCTGCACTGGTCCATCAGGGCATGGCATTAAAGGTGTTCCAGTAACTGCAGCAGGGAGCACACTCTGAGGTGGTGACTGGCCCTGTGGTACTGGCCTGGGACTGCTTCTCGGGGCTCACCGTTCCCGACTCTGGGAAGTTCTTTGAAAAATTCAGTCACAGTTATCCTTCTCATTTTTTCTGATCATAAAATCCATGCTCTGTGCAGAAAATTCTAAAATGGCTGGAAGGTACCAAAAGGAAAATGTCAATAACTCATAACCCCATCACCCTAGGATGGCCTCTGTGAGTATCTTCATGAATCTCCTCCAGGCATCTATATGGACATGTACATATTGTTAACAGGGTTAGGACCCAACTCTATATAGAGTTGTAATGTGCATCTTTTTTGTTCTTTTAAGCCTGTTTCTTCTTAAATGACCACATAAATAATATTAACTGCTTCCATGTATTATGCCAGGTACTGTACTAGGGACACTGAATATATTATGAAGTAGATATCCTGATTACCCCATTTCACAGATGAAGTAACCAAGTCTCAGAGATGTTCCGTTTTGACCCACAGGTGCCACAGGTCCCACATGGCCAAACTGGCAAGCTGCCTCTTGGGCTCTTGCCCCTATCTGTGCTGTCCTCCAGCCCTTTCACTGAACATTCAATTAGGAGCCCCTTCAAGTTACCAGAAGGCTTCACCTCCTGCAGAGGTGCTGGGTCTACTCCTGACGCACCGGCTGCTCTGTTCTACTGGCCAGAAGCCCTCACTGCCCCCTGCAGGGAGCGTCCCTGAAATGCAGATGCTAGAGACAAAAGAGCCGCATTCTGCTGAAAGAGCTAAACAACTAAGACTCCCTAGGGGGCCGGAGAAGAGAGAATTAGTCTGAGGGTGAATATCCTAGCTTACCACCTTTATCAAATAACTCCTTTCTGAGAAGAAGCTCAAAACATTTCATGCAGTTCTCCAAGTAAGGTACAGACCCATGGAAGATAAAGGGATCTGCCTCAAATTCTTCCTCCCCCAACAAACCTCTAGGTACTGTGATCCCTCTGTCCTGGGCCACCGCACAGGCCCCAGCTAAAGCGAGGCACCTCACAGGGCCTCTGGATCTATCACAGAGATGGAAGGATGGTCACCTCTCTACTTGGATAGTTATTCAGAAGTGGAAAACACTCTGTCAGAGGTCGGCAGATTTTTTTCAGTGAAAGGCCAGATATCAAATATTTTAGGCTTTGAGGGCCATATAGTCCCTGTCACAACTACTCAACTCTGCTGCTGCTGCACAAAAGCCATAGATAATACGTAAAGGGCATGTCTGCATTCCAATTCAATTTTATTTACAAAAACAGGTGTCCATCAGGATTTGACCCACAGGCTATACTTTGTCAGCTTCTGTTTTTAGGATTTAAGTCTTCCCTAAAAACACTTAGATTTAAATATTGGATAAATTATAATTTACATGCAAACCACTTAAATTTTAGGCCATAAGACCATTTCTGAGGGGTTGATCTGTTTTATTTCAGTGGAATAGAAATACAATCTTTCAATCACTAATCGAAGATCTTGAGAAAGTACAGAGAAACCAGAGATTGTTTTGCCTTATAGTTGGTAAGTATTACTAACAGATGAAAGGGAAAATATTTTACAGATCCATAGCAACCAGAAAAGAGGATAAATCAGGCTGAGGGAAAGAAAACGTCAGGAAAATCAAAAAGAGTATGAGGAAGAAAAATGATATTAATAAAACCAGGCAGCTCCATTTGGCTTCAGTTAGCTAACTGGGGCAATGGAACCAGGAAACGAGAGAACTCAATAGCTCTCATTGGTAATGATGGAGCATCTCCTTTCAGAAAACTTCACTTGAGGCAAAGATATAAAGATGGAATACACCTGGGACATCTAGAGAGAAGCAAGCTGCTGATGGGAAACTGAACTGCAGCCTAGCAACGTCTCACACCTGGGGACACGCTCCAAGTGCCTCACTCAATCTTCTGACTTCCTTCACTCACTTGCCGAGAAGGGATGAGGAAGCAAGGCCTGATCCACTTCTTGAACCTGGAAAGAGAGCCCTGTGGTGTGTTGCTGGGCACAGGGAGGCAGAGGCTGCTGACAACCCCTGAGAGAGAAGAGGGGTTCCCCTCCTTAGGCTGGGGAGCTTTAGCAGAGGCAGGCTGGCGGCAGGATGACACTGCAGTAAGGTCCCAAGGACTAGAATGGCAGGGCTGAGAAGAATCCATGACTCTGACGCTGTGCTCCAAGGACTGCAGCGGCCCCAGCACCTTCTAGGGAAGGGCCACTCTAACAATACAGGCAGAAAAAAAGCTCAGAACACCTCAATTCCAAACACATCTTAATTTTTTTAAAAGTGTTTTCACTCCCCAAACTGGTCATTTCCCCTTCTTCTTTGAAATGCTTTTGTAGCTCTCCACTGCCCTTAGAATCAAATCCAGACTCTTCCTCAAGACTTTGAGTCCAAATGCAAGTACAAAGCCCAGCACTTTTCCATGCCTGCTAAGCCTCCAGCTTTTCCTGAGCCCTTTCCTCTCTCTCCCTCCGGTTCCTCATATTCCTCAAGCTCTTTCTCTCCTCAGGGGCCTACACGTGCTGGTCCCTCTGCCAAAAAATTCTTCTCCTCATTCTTTGCCTTTAGTCCTGTCCTTGCCCAACTCTACAACCTAAAATGAGTCCACCACTTTATTCTTTTGAAGTACCCTGAGCTTTCCCGTTCTGCGATCTTATGGAATCAAATATTTATTCACCTGTGTTTTCAGTGTCTCTCTCCACTACCTACGGGAAGGGATCCTATCTATTTGTTCCACAGGGCTTACCCAGCATCCGACAGAGTCCTCGGCATGTAGCAGGTACTTAAATAAAAAACACAACTAATAAAAAAGTGCTCCTTTCCCCCAAGGCCTCTTGTTATTTAAAATGGATCACTGGGACTTACTTCCCTGGTGGTACAGTGGTTAAGAATCCACCTGTCAATGCAGGGGACATGGGTTCGAGCCCTGGTCTGGGAAGATCTCACATGCCGCAGAGCAACTAAGCCCGTGCACCACAACTACTGAGCCTGGGCTCTAGAGCCCAAGAGCCACAACTACTGAGCCCACGTTGCCACAACTACTGAAGCTCACGTGCCTAGAGCCAGTGCTCTGCAACAAGAGAAGCCACTGCAATGAGAAGCCCACGCACCACAATGAGGAGTAGCCCCAGCTCGCCACAACTAGAGAAAGCCTGCACAGCAACGAAGACCCAACACCCAAAGCAGCCTAAATAAATAGATAGGTAGATAGATAGATAGATAGATAAATAGATAAAATGGATCGCTGGAGGCTCAGAGGCCACAGCACTCAAACCAACACTGATTAGGGTGGCCCTGGAAACTAGCTCCTGCCACTCACCAGCTGCAGGAAATTCTCCAAGGCCCACCACCTCTCTGAGCCCATTTCCTCATCTGAAAGGTGGCAACATCAGTATCTTCCTCATCTAGCCACCTACTGCAGAGGTTAAATAAGAGAATGTAAGTGCTAAGGATGGCTTGGTGCTCCATAGCTACTGTTTTATTTACTTACTTTTAAATATTAAATTAAAAAAAAAAAAGGAGGGCTTCCCTGGTGGCGCAGTGGTTGAGAGTCCACCTGCCGATGTAGGGGACGCGGGTTCGTGCCCCGGTCCGGGAAGATTCCACATGCCGCGGAGCGGCTGGGCCCGTGAGCCATGGCCGCTGAGCCTGCGCGTCCGGAGGCTGTGCTCCACAACGGGAGAGGCCACAACAGTGAGAGGCCCGCGTTCCGCAAAAAAAAAAAAAAGGACCTCAACAGGAAAAGACTAACTGCATTAGTAATTTTAACTTTAGAAAAGGTAGGAGGAGGTAAAACTCAAAAAAACTCCATAATTCATTGGGGTTCTTTAATAAAATTCGACCCACTGTCAGTATCTGGAAAAGTCTCTGACTTCAGGCAGCAGGGTGTGTCCCTCACCACTTCCAGCTTCAGACACAGGAAGCATGATGGATGGGTTCCTGTGCTAAATCTGAACAGTATGAGAACCACATAAGAGCTTGCTCACTTTCCTAACCCCAAATGCATGCCATTTAACATGTATTAACAAGCTTCCTCAGGCCAAGTAACCTAAGAAAGGGGATCAATTCTCAAGGACTCAGAAGACAACTTGGTTGCTATAAAAACAATTTTATGTAACAATCATTTTGTTGTTTGTTGAAAACAATTATAACATTTATGGATGATCACAAAAGTATTGTTACAATAATATAATCATTCATCTGCAATGGCTGTTAACATGTAAAATGTTCATTTCCCCTAACCTAGCAATCCAACTTCTAGGAATTTATCCCGCAGAAATACTTAGGCAAGAGTGCAAAGACATACATCTACAAGGATGCTCACTGCAAGTTTGTGGTAGGGAAAAATTAGAAACCACCCAAATGCCCAACACCAGGAGAGTGATTAAAGTAAAGTATATCTAGATAATGAAGTGTACAGTTAGAAAGAATATACTAACATGGAAAGATGTCCAAAAGATATTAAGTTGAAAAACTATGAAAAACATGGTCCATTTTTATAAAAGATATATGCATTGAAAAGAAAGTCGAAATATAGAACACTAATGTTTCCTCAGCGGGGGAATGAATTATGAAGGACTTTAACTTTGTGTCATATATTTCTATGTTTCAGGTTTTTTTTTTTTTAATATTCATTTATTTGGCTGTGCTGGGTCTTAGTTGCAGCATGTGGGGTCTTCGCTGTGGCGTGTGGGATCTTTAGTTGCAGCATGCAGGCTCGTAGTTGCGGCATGCAGGATCTAGTTCCCTGACCAGAGATCGACCCCGGGCCCCCTGCATGGGGAGTGTGGCGTCTTAACCGCTGGACCACCAGGGAAGTCCCTATGTTTCAGTTTTATAATGAGCAAATATTTCTTTTATAAACGGGAAAAGGAAAGAAAATGTAAAAAAAAAAAAAAATCTCTTGTTGTCATTAGTCTGTCCATACCACAGAGTTCAGGATGCTCAGGCAGCACCCTCCCCCCAATCTCCCTGATTGGGCCTGAATCACAAAGTGAGCCGACTCAGCACATGGCATGAGGTTGCCATTAAACAGCAGCAAGCGAAGGCACTTGAATTTCCACACAGTGTCAGTTACAAGATTGGGGGGCCATGTTTCTCCTGAAACTCAAGTGAAATTGCCTTGGAATTTGTGGTTAAGGCTTACCAATGGCAGAACTGAGAGCAGGCAGCCTCTCCAGCAGAATTCTAAAGCACAGCTCAGAAATCAAGCCCTGCTGAGCTGGGGAATGGTTTATTTCTAATGAAACCCAGAGGGTAGGGGGCAGGGGAACAGTCACTGGCAATCTGAGAAGAACAAGTGAGCTGATCAATAAAATTAAAAGGGAATGGGGAAGTAAGAGAAACTGGCTGCCAAACAAGAAGGAAAGAAGTTGAAGTGTCTACTGGTGAAGTTACTGATGTATTTACTGCAGAACTTACCAAATGGTTCATGACAGTGGCTGGATTTGGTTCTAAATCTATGTAGCAGGTGAAACAATGACAGCTACCCTGTCACATTTTCTTTCCACATGACACTTTTATACCGGCCCAGCATCCTGATCAGTATGCAAGGATCCTCTGACCCCAGGTAATGCTTGGGGCTTCTTGGGTAGGGGAGCAGATACTGTTTTGCCCACCTGGTGGCCATTCCCCTTCTTACTAAGAGAATCCCACTTTTCTTCCTCTGCCTTTCCTTGGCCATGACTTTCAGGGAACAAGGGCCCATCCCCAGCCCTAGGAGGTGGATACTGATCGGTAAGCCAACATGTTTGTCTCACTTTTCTGACATATCTCTAGCTAATGAGATGCAAGAGGAGATCAATGAGAGCGGTTCTGTGGAGGCTTTGATTGGT
This sequence comes from Leucopleurus acutus, assembly GCF_964270905.1. Classification (NCBI taxonomy): domain Eukaryota; kingdom Metazoa; phylum Chordata; class Mammalia; order Artiodactyla; family Delphinidae; genus Leucopleurus; species Leucopleurus acutus. The sequence continues at coordinate 26,045,586 of NC_139156.1, forward strand.
CTTGAAAAGACACACAAGACACAGGGAGCTCAGCTCGGTTCTCTGTGATGACCTAGATGGGTGGAATGGGGTGGTGGTGGGAGGGAGGTCCAAGAGGGAGGGGATATATGTACACATATCGCTGATTCACTTCGTTGTACCACAGAAACTAACACAACATTGTAAAGCAATTATACTCCAGTTAAGAAAAAAAAAGAGACTCGGGACAGAAGTGTCTTTTTTGCTACTTGCAGATTCTGTCAGGTGTGATTCTAGGATGCTAGGGATTGCGGCAGCCATCTTTGGAGTATCAGGGAACACGTTTAAAAAGTCAATCCAAAGTGCTGAGGAAGGCAGAGCAGGAAGTTAGAAAGAACTCAGGTCCTTAACAGCACCACTGAACAGATGACAACCACCCCTGGAACGCCCCACCTCCAGATGGCTCGCTCTGTAAGATAAGTGCCCTTATTGTTAGGCCATTTTAGTTAGGGTGTTCTATTACCTGTAGTCAAAACCATCCCAACAGATACAAGACAGAACAAAAGGTGTCCGCTCCACCTATGCATTCTCTAATGATTTGACTTCCAAGCATAACTGCACATCACAGTTACTGAGGCAGTAGATGCCCCTAAAGCTTGTGAGAGCAACTGATTTTGCCTACCAAGGGCTATACCTACATGTTTTCTGCCAGTGCTTTCTACCCTTTGCTTTAGAGGACTTCTCTCCCACTCCGTGTAGTTGGAAGTGAGGAGGGGGAAGACCTTAAACATAAATCATGGTGCTCCATCCGGACCACCACCCCCAACCAGGGGGGTGTCCTACTGATCTAGACAGAACTTATCTGGGTCCTTCCCCAGGACTGATGGAGGAATGTTGGAAGTAAAAAGCCTTCTGCCTGCTGGGACTACAAACTGGGAGAACTGGAAACTCTGGCTGGTGGTGCTCATCTTTCCTGGCACGTGGGAAGAGTCACTCTACAGTACAAGACCAACACACAAGTCGGAGCCCTGAGGACACTGTTCGAACGTATAGATCAAGCCATGCCTGAAACCCTGGACATCCCAGTAACCTGACCAATAAAGTCTTTATTATTTCAGGTAGTTTTTGTTGGGCTTCTGTCATTTGCTCATGATTAGGAGCATCCCGACTCAAATAAACACTAACCTGTCTCACCCCCACATCCTGACTCCTTCACCTTCTCTGGATACTCTTCTTTCCCAGGCCTCTCACGTTTCCACTTCTTTTCTCTACTGCTCAGCTTCCTACCTCTGAGCAAACCAACCAAAAAGTGACTGCCCTCCAGCAGGTCGGGGCTAAGTTACAGAACCTGTCCAAGTCATTCTTCAGAGCAAGCGTCAGAGGCAGCCTCATGCAGACCCAGGCTGGGCGTGGGCATCACCACTCCCCATCACACCACCCCCCAGAGTCTCGTCGTCTCTTTCCCTTGCCTCCCACTGCCCTGATGCTGTTTCTAAGTCTGGATGGCAAAGCTGTGGATGCTGTTTAGACCTGGAAAAGCAGGTCTAAGCATTCCACTTACTAGATACTGCTCAGCATGTTCTCACATGCAAATGGGCGGGGTACTCCATGTAAGTCACTGAGTTTAAGGTGGACAGCCCAGGTGAGGCAAGACCACCACACAGAACTATGCTGCTAGGTATACACGTGTAGGTCTGTCTATCCATACATCAAACATAAAATACATGTTCTGTATAATAACATATGTGTAACCCTTGTAGAGTGTAACCAGTTGGGACAGAGCAATGCCTACAAGGGAGGTTCTCTGCAGCATCAGGAGAGTGTGCTCTGCTCCGACAAAACTGGAAAGGCCTAAATCCAGTCTTACGAAAGAGTTACGAAAAGGGGCAATCATTCACACTATAAAAAGATTCTTCACCTTATAAAAAAGGATTTACTTACAAGGTCCCACTAAACTGCATGGGCTCTATTGCATATAGAATAGGATTTCATTTGTATAAGACTTTACCGGCACTGCCAACTACATAAATCAAGGAGCCACAGTTGAACTGAATTTGCTTTTTGCGTTTACACTGTGATATACAAAATGAGGTAATTTTACCTCATTTGTGTCACTATTATTAATTTTCTGTGTGAGAGAAAGATAATGGCACCAAATATTATCATATCAGGTGAGGCAGGCATCTGATACAGGGACAAGCAATGCCTCTCCTTCCTATCAGCGTTTCCTGTAAAATGGGGTCTTTACTAATACTGCAAAAAAAGACCAAGGTACCCATCTTCTCTATTCACATAAGGTTTTTGAAGACTGAATAATAATAATAATTGTGGGTGATACTTATATATCAATAGTACTTACTATGTATCAAGCACTGTTCTAAGTGCTTTGCAGGTATTAACTCATTTCATCATCTCAAGAACTTCATGTATAGTTACTGTTATTATCTCTGCTTTATAGTTGAGCAAATAAGTTATGATGCCCAAGGTCAGGAGGCAGTAACTGGCAGAGCTGAGGTAAAAATGCAGGCAGTCTGGGCCTAGGGGCCATGCTCTTAACCATGATACTATTCTGTCCTCCTTGATCTAGCAGTAATGTGCAAGATGGTGAAGAGTGCCAGGGAGAGAAGTGGAAACGGGGGCTATGTAGCCTAGCTACCTACCTAACTTACCAACGAGCTCAGGGACATTGGGCTGAGGACCTGTACTATGCAGTGAAACAGGAAAGGTGGAAGGAAGGGAGGCAGGGAGGGAGGGAAGGGAAGAGAGAAAGAGAGAAGGGAAGAAAAGGTAAGAAGGTGATTGAGAGGAGGCACAAGGGAGGTTTCTGGAGAACTAGCCTGTTTCTTGATCTGGGTGCTGGTTACATGGGGTGTGTTTAGTTTGTTAACTCTCAGCAAGCTGTACTTTTTATATGCATATTTTCATGAACAAGAGTTAAAAGACGAAAGTGTGGGTTTAAGAGGATTTGGGTAATATTACGAATGGCTTTAGCCCTCCTCTATGTATTTTCCAAATGTTCCAGAATACCCGAGCAAGGCATGCTGGAGCTCAGAGGCTATGTGCACAAGTGCAATCACCCATGTGGATGATTCTCAAACCTCATGGTCCAGCCTGAGACATGTAGCAGCCCAAATATCAGCTGGGCCACCAGCAACGTGGTGTCATGGTTAAGAGAGCGGCGTTAAGAACTACAACGGCTGTCCTTTGCACTTACTAGCTGTGTGATTTTGAACAAGCTACTTCCCCTCTCTGCCTGTCTTCCTTTCTGCAGCTGTAGAGCTGGTATAACAGCGCCTAACTCACAGGGCTTTACTGCACATTGAACGAGCACTTACAACCGCACCTGGCACATAGAACACACCACTAAATTTTAGCTCTTGTCCTCACTATCCAGGCTCATAGCCATGGTCTTCTCTCTTACATCAGTTGCCATACACTTTTCTTCATCATTTTCCCATTATTTAAATAATTACTACTCCCTGCCATGTTTCAAAAAGAATTTAAGGAAGATTTGTTTTAGTTATTATTCAAGTAGTACAATCATAGTATGAAAATCTGGAAAACAGAAAATCAGGTATTATACTTTTGGGAGTGTAGTCATCCTGCGGCTGCTGTGAAACGCCTGAAGTGATCTACAGGCACAAACTATAGCTGTTACATTACAGACACCATAAAAGGGCCTGTCGCAGCAGACAGGACTATGGAGCCGCACCAGGCAACATACACTCAAGAAACAGCCACAACTTTTTATTCTCAAAATTTTCAGTCCCATAGAAAAGTTAGAAGGATAGTACAATATACCCTTCACCTCCATACATCCTTCACCTAGACTCACCCTTTAACATTTTGCCACATTTGCTTTCTCCTCTGTCTCCCCCCGACACACTTTTTTTTGCCAAGTCATTCGAAAGTTAAGTTGCAGATATCATGTCATTTTATTGAGAAATACTTCAGCTTTTATCTCCTAGGAACAAAGACACTATCCTTTATAACCATAATACCATATCACACCCAAGGAATTTCACAGTTACACAGTACTGTTATCTAATACACAGTCTATATTTTTTCTAATTGCCCTAAAAATAACCTTTTTTTTCCAATTCAGGGTCCAATCAAGGATCATGCATACATTTAAACTGTCATGTTTTCTTTGATCTAGGACAGCTCCAGCCCCTTGCCATGTTTTCTTCTAGAGCACTGACATTTTTGAAGAGTCCAGGCAGCTGTCTTGTAAAATATCCCACAATCTGGATTCACCTGACTATATGCTCAGGATTCAATTCAGGTGAAACATTTTTGGAAAAGTGCTACATGGGGGCTTCCCTGGTGGCGCAGTAGTTAAGAATCGCCTGCCAATGCAGGGGACAGGGGCTCAGTCCTTGGTCCGGGAAGATCCGACATGCCGTAAGCAACTAAACCCGTGCACCACAACTACTGAGCCTGTACTCTAGAGCTTGTGAGCCACAACTACTGAGCACACGTGCCACAACTACTGAAACCCGTGCACCTAGAGCCCGTGCTCGGCAACAAGAGAAGCCACCACAATGAGAAGCCCACGCACTCCAACAAAGAGTAGCCCCCGCTCGCTGCAACTAGAGAAAAGCCCACGTGCAGCAACGAACACCCAGTGCAGCCAAAAATAAAATAAATAAATAAATAAATAAAGTGTTACATGGTTGGTGCTTTATATTTCACAGGGTAACATGTAAGGAGGTACATAGTAGTCATTTGTTCCATTTTTGTGTTGCTACATTTGATTATTTGGTTAAGCTGATGCCCACCCAAACTTTTCCATTGTAAAGGTATTCTTTTTCTCTTCGTAGCACATAAGTAATCTGTGGAGAGATTCTTTGAGTCCTTGTGACTATGTTATACCCCAACAATCTTTTTTATCTGATAGTTTTGACATCTGTTGATAATGTACCTGAATCAATGATCACATTAGTGTTGCAAAACAGCCACTGTGATGTTTACTGTGTGGCTGAAATGAACCCTTGCAAATCAAATCCCGCTTTTCTCCCCACTTGCGTTATTATTTCAGAACTATAACATCAGAACTATTTCAGAGGTTCATCTGCTTGACTCCACCTGACAGTGATTCATAACACCTGTTCTACATTTCTCTGATCTTGATCCACATGAGCAGGTACATTAAGTGCAAACAAACATATAAAGGTACTGGCTTAAGCACTGGGCAGGAAGCTACCTGTCTATACAAGCAAGAGGTTGCCTAGTCCTTAGAGCCCCATTTCCTATAGTAGATCAAATTCCATGTCAAGAAATGTCTATTTTCCAGGAGCTGAAATAGGTCAGTTGGGAGAGCATTAGACTGAAGAAAGGTCTGTTTTCTCAAAGACAGTTCTATATCGGCATCAGTTACAGGCATCAAAGAAGGGAGAGAAGGGGACACAGTGGGTTCAGGCAGTAGACTCCTGGCACAATCTTAAAACATTAAAAGATTGTGCAGGGAACTTCCCTGGTGGTTCAGTGGTAAAGAACCTGCCTTCCAATGCAGGGGACGTGGGTTCAATCCCTGGTCAGGGAACTAAGATCCCACGTGCCACGGGGCAACTAAGCCCATGCATGTGCCACAACTACTGAGCTTGTGTGCCTCAACTAGAGCCCACTTGCCGCAAACTACAGAGCCCACGTGCCCTGGAGCCTGCGTGCCACAACTAGTGAAGAGAAAACCTGCACGCCACAACTAGAGAGAAGCCCGCGTGCCACAACAAAGAGCCTGCATGCCGCAACGAAAGATGCCCCATGCCACAACTAAGACCCGATGCAGCCAAAAATAAATAAAATAAATAATAAATAAATCTTAAAAAAAAAAGATTGTGCAGACCTAGACGCTAGGATAGTACCAAATCACATGAGCCAGCTGCTTCAAGCAGCCTGCTTCCCCTGCCCCTGTGAATGATACGTCTTCCCATCAACAGTCCTTTAGAGTCCAAACAACATCCCCAGACCAGCTGCATTAGAATCCCCCGGGAAGCTGGTTAAGAAACAGATGCCCCAGTCCCACCTCTGACCAACTGAATCAGAGCCCTCCGGGAGCGTTTGGGACTCAGTGTGTTGAGATCCCAGAGGATCTCATGAGCAGCCAGGTTTGGGAACCCTTGCTTACAGAAGATCCACTGTAGCCTTCAAAAGGGTACTATCCCATAGGCCACACAATGATAGATGGTAGTTAAGGATCAGTCCCATTACATGATGGCCAACCAGCCAACAACTGACCCCCAGGGGTCTGAAACGAGGACAGAGGGTTTCAACCTACATGGTCAATTGCACCCCCAATTTATAGCCTACTCAAGGCTGAAAAAAAAGTCACTATACTCAGAGAAGTTGCCAGATCTATGGTTCTCCAAATTTAGTCTCTACCAGAGCATCTGGGAACATCACCCACCAAAGATTCTAAGTCAGAGATCTCCTCTGGGGCCCAGGAATGTGTGCTTGCAACAAGCTCTCCAGCTGATTCTGATGCAGGGGTCCATGGACCATACTTTGAGAGACCCTGGCCTAGATGCTAGTCTGCTCCTATCTATGACAGTCAAAGAGCAAGAGTTGGATAAAATTGTGTTGGCTTTCATTTGAAAACTACTTACCAAACCAAAGACACAAAATATAAAGTCATATGGGAAATGTTTCTGAGCAATTAATTAACCACACAGAAACATTCAGATGATATGCAACCCTCCATAAAAGGTACTGAATTCCACTCCGACATTTCATCCCACTTGAGGACTAGAGGCAGGCTGAGTCAAGAGCATGCAACCAAGGCTCCCAGCACAAAAGTCCCCACTTCCGGTTCCATATTAGCAGTCTCCAGAAGGGCACCAGGGGCACAGGACCATCCCCTGGAGGGCACTTGAATCATGTGAATCAAACAATATTTCTGACTGTCAAGGTCCTGCCTGATTCCAACGTCCCATTCACACTGTGAGGGAGCAGGTTCAAGGTAATTCGTTCTCTCTCTGCCCTATCCTCTACTGTGAACACTAGACTTAGCCAAGATTAACATGTGTGCTCGTGCCCCAGAAATGGAGGTGGCTAGGCCACTGGCATCAGGGAGGAAAGAGTGTGCTAACTGTGGGAAAAGGGGGAGACAGAGGAAGTGCTGGTCAGCTCCATGCTGAGCTGGCCTTTGGCTCCCTGGGAATCAGAAGTATGGCTGGCAGACTGCAACCAAGGCTCAGGGTGTCAGGGACTCCCGCTGCAGGAGGTCATATGACATATCCTTCCCTCCCATGGCCCAGGCAGCTTTCCACCCAGGAAACGCCAGGAAACAAGCCACCCTTATGGTACAAATGCGGTATAGCACTCCCAGGAAAGGTCCTTCCACGGACAACAAAATATACCTTCAGGTTCCCAACCCAAGCAGGCTCATGGTGAAAGGACAAGCACACCAGCCAGCTCCTGGGGCTCTTACCTGACTGGAACACATATCTGGCCAAGCCTTGCATTAGTTCTGCTGGCCATGTTGGGGGCGCAGACTCCCCTGTTTCTCTCTTCAGACGAAATGTCAACTCAAAGCCAAAACCACTAGGTCCATCTGCTCCTGTGAATCTGGAAGGAATAAAAAGCAAATGTTTTTTGTTTAACTACCTTAGGGAAAACACTGTTTTGTTGTCTAATTAAAGTTCTTTCCCTTTTTGGGTAGGCTCGGCATCCAAACCCCCTAGTCGGAAGAATCTTGAGCCTTGAGGGGAGGAAGGACCTCGATAGCCAATACGGAACAAGAACTCTAGCCTTGCCCTCCTGCCAGCTACAGCACATGTGTGTGACCTCAGCCTCGCCAATCAAATTCCCCTGCTGGTACTCTGAATTACGAGTTCCAGGTTTTGTGGCTCTGGAACATTCCTTTCTGTATGATTGAGTTAAAACCCTACAAAGGGAGATGGGTCACTAGGGCAAAGGGAAGATTTCTATTACTGAAAATAACCCTTACACTCTTTATTCCTTCAAGGTATTAATACGCACCTACTTACTTTGCTAAGGATATATGTCCTACTGTATGCCCTATGAGGATGGGACCCTTCCTCCACTCCCACCTCCACCCTGCCCCACAAGGGGACAATCCTTGGGCTAAACTGGCTGGCCTCCAAACTCAGCATTTGAGGATGGGTCCCAAAGCAGATTCCAAATACCCAAATACTGGGAGGGCCCATGATCTTCCTGAAAGCCAGCACCCCGCATGCACTCATCAATCAGCACATGCTCTTCCTGAAACCTGGCACTCTGTGTGTACTCTTCAATCACTGGAACCTTGAGGAAGCAGAGTTTGCCCTCCCTTCCCATCCCCAAGTGGCCCAGAATGATGATGGCCACAAACATCATAGGGAGATGAGGCAGGGGGAGCAGTGCCTGCCTCGCTGTCTGCTAGGAAACGCCCAGGAGGCTGAGTGTCCACAGGAGTCCCTGAAATGGACTTCTGCCAGAGAGGGAAATGATGTGGACGAGAGAGCAATGCTGGTTGGTGGTGGCACCTCCTGGGGTGAGGGAAGCATTCAGGGAGGGGCTCCTGAGAGTTACAGGAGGCTTGCCAGCATGGGAAGGACTAAAAGTTAAACTATGTTCATGATATAATTTTCAGTAATAATATCTTGTACAAACATGAGCCACAATGATTATACACATTTAAACTCCTCAGCATACGAATACAAGCCATAAAATAAGATGACAGCCAACACCTCCTTGTGCGCCAAGATACCGGAACAGGCGGTCAGAGGGGAGAATGCTGAAGGGGCAGTGATGCAGTCAGTGCCCAACCCTGGGATTCCACGTGGCATCTTTCCTCCATCATCACCACCATCGTCCCCAAGGGGCCGGGCCGGGAGACTGGGCAGAAAGAGGTGCTAACGTCTCAGAAGCTCTGACATCAGGGCTAGCCCTGCTTGTGTACCCGAGTTAGTCCAGCCCTCCTGCACTTGCTGCAGTGAGGAGCTCACCTCTGATAAGCTAAGTCCTCTAAAGGACTGAAAAGGAGCCTTAGAATCACTATTTTCTCTGAGTATCTATAATTGTGGGAGGCACACTCCATTTTGGGGTACACTCCTAGAATTTTGGAGACCGGGCTAGAAGATGCTTGGCAGGATGCAGTGTAAGCTATTTTCCTTCCTTGCTGAATTGCCCTGTTTGGGGGCAATTCTATGCAGAAAGGCTGAGGGAATAGCTAAGCAAGCTGAGGCTGTAAGAGCTGCCTCCCAAGGGCTATAGGCTCACGAGGGGTATGAAAACCTGGGGTAATGCAAGACTGACTTGGAGTAGTTAAAACCCTACAAAGGGAGATGGGTCACTAGGGCAAAGGGAAGATTTCAAGCAGCCGCCAATTAGAGGCAGCTTTGTAAAATGTATTAGACCATTACTCCCAGGGCTTTCATCTCAGGCCAAGAAAAATACATGATTTCTAACCGCAAAAACTTGAGAAACAGACTAAAAGAAACATGCTCCTCAGACTGTGCGATGGGGTGAACCCTCAGATGCAGAGAGAGTAGCCACATGCATCCAAGCAGCGAGGGCTGTGCACACACCACACGCGTGCATGGGTGTGCATGCACGCACACGCATTTCTACGCCATCTGCCTCCACACGGGGTGCTTTCTGGGCCAGCTCTGCGGTGGGCAGGCCGGCCCTCACTCGGCTGGCTGAGACAGACAGGTCTGACCAGATGGTCTCCACCTGCGTTTGATTACCACCCACCAGGCTGGCTGGATGCAACCTCTAAACTCTGAAACATGAGTTTGGAATGGCCCAGCCTCAGGATAAACACACAACCTGGAGCCTGTCAGAAGGCCTCTTCTTCAAAGCAGATTGCTCAGGCAATAGCCCAGTGACAAGGTCATTCAGTCTTTAAGGTCCCCTGGAGAGGCCTGGCCTGGTCTGCATTCCCTCAAGTGAGGGCTTCTCCAGCCAAAGCAGATTTATCTGACCAGACGATGAAGCCCCTCCTGGAGAGCGGCTGTCTCGTGCATCCTCCAAGAAAGGAAAGCATGAGAGGAAATCGGCACGTGCTGCAGAAGGTGGGATCTGGGTCAGAGCAAAGAATCTTTCTAACGCCAAAGGCTGCTAAAATACTGGCTGGTGGGAAAGGGGCCCAGTGGAATTTCTTCCTACAGAGATTCTTAAAGGAATATACTACAGATCCCCCCCAGTCTGGCAGGGAGGGGTTCTAACTGTCTTGTTGCAGAAGGATGGATGAGACGGCCTCTCAGGATTGTTTCCAGATCAAGAACTTCTGATCCTGCTCACTGAGGTGCTCAAGGGAGAAGCTGGCTTTGTCCCAGCAGTTTAGTGAGCCTAGGCAATGGCTGTGCCAGCCTCAAGAGTAACATTAAACCTGCCAACAGGAAAAACATGTGCCTTGAATCCTGACATAGTTGTGCAACCACTGGAACCTGCCCAAAGGTCTCCCCCAAAGCACCTGATTAAGAAGGTACCAATCAGACAAACAGGAACCTGGGAGAGACTTTCTAGAGTGTGGGTAAGCAGAAAAAGCTGACCTAAAAGTTGGCATCTCATGCTCAACACCATTAATTATTAGGAAAATTCAAATCAAAACTACAGTGAGGTGCCACTTCATACCCTCTAGGATGGCCAAAATAAAAGACAGACAGTAACAAGTGTTGACGAGGATGTAGAGAAACTGGAACACTCACACTTTGCTGGTGGGAAGTAAAATGGCAGAGCTGCTTTGGAAAACAGTTTGGCAGTTCTTCAGAAAGTTAAATACACCGTATGACACAGCTGTTCCTCTCCTAGGTATATACCCAAGAGAACCAAAAACATTTTTCACACAAAAACTTGTACACTAATGTTCACAGTAGCATTATTCATAATAACCAAAAAGTGGAAGCAACCAAAATGTCATCAACATATAAACGGATAACCAAAACATAGTATATCCATACAATGGAACATTATTTGGCAATAAAAAGGAATGCTGTACTGATTATTTGCTATAACATGGGTGACCCCTGGAAACATTATGCTAAGTGAATGAAGCCAGATACAAAAGACCACATATTGTATGATTCCATTTATATGAAATGTCCAGAATAGACAACTCCACAGAGACAGAAAGACTAGTGGTTGCCAGGGGTTGGAGAAGGAGAGAATGGGGAATGACTGCTAATGGGTATAGAGATTCTTTTTGGAGTGATGGAAATGTTCTGGAATTAAATAATTGAGATGATTGCACAACCTTGTGAATATACTAAAAAGCACTGAATTGTACACTTTAAAAGGGTGAATCTCATGGTATGTGAATTATATCAAAAAAAAAAAGCTGGCATCTCAGATACACCTAAATGCTAGGGGAAGCAGGGCCAACCATGTCAAGTATGCCAGGCCTTTACCTGGCTCTATCTACTAATAACCACTACAATTAACTGAATACCTACTAAGTTTGAGGCCTTGTACTAAGCACTTTTCTGATGTCATATTATTTAATTCTCCAACAAACCTGTGACTCAGCCATTGTTATCCTCATTTAACTAACATATGAGAAAAAGACACTTGAGAGAGTTTAAGTAATGTTCTGTAAGTCATCCAGTAAGCAAGTGGTGGACTTCAGACTTGAGGTCTGCCTGACTCCAAAGCCCATCTTCTTATTGCTGTGTGACCTCAGGCAAAATATTTAACCTCTCCATGCCTCAGTTTTCTCATCTATAAAATGGGGATAATAACAGTAACTATTTCAGAGTTGTTGTGAGGATTAAATATTCAGAAACCACCTGGAACACTATAAGCATTATATCACACTAAGTGAAAGAAGGCAGTTACAAAAGACCATATGTTGTATGAATCCATGTATGTGATATGATAAATAATATAATTTGTAATCTATTATATATTTATGTTACATAAAATGTCAAGCATAGGCAAATCTATAGGAACAGAAAGTAGATCAGTGACTGCCTCAGGCTGAGGACTAAGGACAAATGCAGAGTCACTGCTAATGGGTGTGGGGTTTCTTTTGAGGGTGATAAAAAAAGTTCTAAAATTAGTTTATGGTGATGGTTACACAACTCTTGAATATACTAAAAACCACTAAACCGTATACTAAAAACCACTAACCACACACTGCATGGTATGTGAATTTTATCTCAATAAAGCTGTTTTTAAAACCTGAAGGGAAAAAAACCCAAAGAACTAATAGTAAAAAAAATTCACAAACTATAGCTATAGATATATTCCCCTTAAGCATACAACAAGATGGTCAATCTCACTCATTTGCAACTCAAAAGCAAATTTAAAAAACAATGATACCATTATCACTTATCAGATTGGCAAAAATTTTAAAGTTATGACATTACATTCTATTGATGAGGCTATGAAAAAGGTATTTTCATATGTTGCTGGTGGGGATACAAATTAGTACAACCTCTTTGGAGGGGAAGTTAGCAACATCTAACAAAATTACATATTGTTTACCTTTTTTTTTTGGACATGCTGCACAGCTTGCAGGATCTCAGTTCCCTGACCAGGGATTGAACCTGGGCCACGGCAGTGAAAGCCCAGAATCCTAACCACTAGACCACCAGGGAACTCCCATCATACTGTCTACCTTCTGACCCAGCGATCCCACTCTAAGAATTTGTGATCCCCAAATACTGGAAGCAACTAAATGCCCATTCATAGGAGAGTGGTCCGAAGAGTACTATGCAGATATAAGAAAGAATGAGGAAGAGCTCTACAAACTGATATGGAAACTGTTAAGTAAAAACAACAAACGAGTACTATAGCATGCCACCTTTTGAGGAACAGAAAGGGGAAGACAGGAAAATGTATGTGTATCTGCTCATTTCTGCAAAAAGCAACACAGGAAGGATAAACCAGAAGTAAGATTGGTTATCTACAGGCAATAGCAATAGGAGGGAATCAGGTGGAAAGTACTGCATGGTGTGGGATGTATGAGTGTATGACATTTCTCTGAATATACATTTTTTTGGATCAATGATAATGCTTTCACATACTCAAAATGAACAAGGATGGAGGAAAATGCTAAATGTAATACAAACATAAATTAGTGAACTTAACTGTACTTCAATGAACAATATAACCACACTGAAGAGGGGAAAAAAAGAAGCCACCCAAGTACCTTACGTACACAGTATGTTGACCATATGTCATCAGGCTAAAGCCAAAAAGTACAGTAAAATACTGAACCCTGGTTAGTAGGTTTACTTTTTGCAGTGTTATGAGTTGGTAATTCTGAAACTACCTTCTGTGTAAATGTACTGTGGATAATGAGAGCCAGGTTTCTCTCATTGTCAGAAATGTTAAAAACTGGTAAACATTTCAAAGTTAGAAATACATGAAAAAGGATGGACAGAATGAGCCTCATAGGTATAATTTTGGAATTAAAGGTATCAATATGTTATTTAAGAGAGGAATAGATATAGAAATAGATAAAGATGTGGGTGTGGGTGTGATATATGTGTGTGTATTTCCTAGCTCTCTCCACTAAGTGACACCCCAAAAGCAATGATAACTCCTAGCACTCAGATTTTGGTGCCTAAATACCATCTGCCATTAAAAGAAAAGAGCTCACTGGAGAAATGGCTGAATCCAGGGTTGGGAAAGCACGAAATGAGCCTGGAACTTTTCGTTGTGCCAGAAGGTAAGTAAGTACTTGAAGAATGATGGGAACATGTCAAAAGTAGAGAGAAGCCAAACTGAAGGGCTCCCACTGGCCAAATCTAGGACAATTTGAGCATCAAAACAAATGGTATTAACAAATTATAACCTATTGAAGTAAAAATCCATGACTCCATACTGATTGTAATGGACCTAGTAACATTGGCTCTATAGATTTGGGACTTACCAGCCTCCATAATTACATGAGCCAATTCCTTATTTTATGTATATATGAGGGGTAGCAGCTTTTCCCTCTTGTGTTTGGAAAAAGCCTTTTCTATAAATATATTCTGTGGTATTTATAAAACATTTAGAAACAATCTAAATATTCTACAAGTAGGGGTATTATCAGTTCTGGTGCATTGTGTGGTGGGACATTACATGGTCATTAAAAATGAGACTTTTTTTTTTTAACAAGTTTATTTTCTTTTTCTTTTTTTTTTTATACTTTATTTATTTATTTTTGGCTGTGTTGGGTCTTCGTTTCTGTGCAAGGGCTTTCTCTAGTTGCAGCGAGCAGGGGCCACTCTTCATCGTGGTGCGCGGGCCTCTCACTGTCGCGGCCTCTCTTGTTGTGGAGCACAAGCTTCAGACGCGCAGGCTCAGTAGTGTGGCTCAAGGGCCTAGCTGCTCCGTGGCATGTGGGACCTTCCCAGACCAGGGCTCGAACCCGTGTCCTCTGCGTTGGCAGGCAGATTCTCAACCACTGCACCACCAGGGAAGCCCAAAATGAGACTTCTTGAAAGCAGGAGGACTAATCCCTGAGTTTTGAGAGGCAAAGAGTTTTCCGCCTCTAACTGGTGAGGAGGAACAGGAAGTATAAGTCAGAACCCCACTCTATATCCTCTATTGTTTGCTGTTCACCTACTTCTAACTATAAGATAAAAATATAAATAACTTTTTTAAATGGTCATGAAATTGGAAACTTTGTGCATTACTTGTGGGAATATAAAATGGTGCGGCCACTGTGGAAAACAGTATAGCGGTTTCTCAAAAAAATAAAATAAACATAGATTAAAGATTAAACACAGATTTATCAGATGATTTAGCAATTCCACTTCTGGGTATATAACCGAAAGAAATGAAAGCAGGTACTTGAACAGATTTTGTACACCCATGTTCACAGCAGCTTTATTCAATAGCCCAAAGGTGAAAATAACCCAAATGTCCATCAACGAATGAATGGATTTTTTAAAATGTGCTATATACATACAATGGAAAATTATTTAGCCTTAAAAAGGAAGGAAATTCTGACACATGCTACAACATGAATGAGCCTTGAAGACATTATGCTAAGTGAAGTAAGCTAGTCACAAAAGAACAAACATTATATGATTCCACTCACATGAGGTCCCTAGAGTAGTCAAATTCAGAGAGGCAGAAGACAGAATGGTGGTTGCCAGGGGTTATGGGAAGAGGTGAATGGGATGTTATTGTTTAATGGGTATAGAGTTTCAGTTTGAGAAGTTGAAAAAGTTCTGGAGATGGATGGTGGTAATAATAATTCCACTAAATACATCAAAAATGATTAAAATGATAAATTTCATGTTATATATATTTTACTAGAAACAAATGGTTTTAAAAAAGCATGAAACAAAACTTACTATAATGTGTGATCCAAAATATTCGACACAATGTAAAAATATACGAGAAAAAGGAAGAAAATGCAATAAAATTATTGAATATTATAGTGGCTATCACAATACAATTTTTCTTTTTCAAACTTCTTTGTATTTTCAAAGTTTTCTACCATTTATACCCTCCAGTGTAGACTGTAAACCCCACAAGGGCAGGACTGTGTCTTGTTCACTACTGTATCTGCCCATCTAGCCTGCCAGGCTTCTCACAGAACCTGTTGGCTAAGTGTCCATACTGGACACTCACGGTATGACAGGAGAGTCCTGTGGTCAGTGCCCACTTTTTCTAGGGGTGGCCTGGATACTTCTGAAGCAAGAAACGCTGGGCCAGCTAAGAATGCCACTGACCTTGTGAAGGTAGTACCTCTGAAGTCAGGTCTACAGACTGTGGCTCAGTCTCAAGCTCAGTGCTGGTGTCAGAAGAAAAGGAAGAGGGGACCATTTTCCTCTGGAGACATATGGCACAGGAGGACAGCCCAGTCCAATTCCAGAATCAAGACTGATGTCACTTCATTCCCTACAAAAGCTCCTGTTGGGCTTCCCTGGTGGCGCAGTGGTTGAGAGTCCGCCTGCCGATGTAGGGGACACGGGTTTGTGCCCCGGTCCAGGAGGATCCCACATACCGCGGAGCGGCTGGGCCCGTGAGCCATGGCCGCTGAGCCTGCGCGTCCGGAGCCTGTGCTCCGCAACGGGAGAGGCCACAACAGTGAGAGGCCCGCGTACCGAAAAAAAAAAAAAAAGCTCCTGTTGTCCTTCCTCCCCTACCCACTGGTTCCAGGCTGGCTGGAGAACTGGGCAAAAACAGGCCTTTATCCTGGGGCTGGTCTTCCCTTCCAACCAGCCCTCCTCCTTGGGATCAGGCTTTGTTCCCTGCTTTACTGAGTTGGATATTCTCTCCCAGAAGAATGGAGCCTCTAGGTCCCGTCCCAGGGGAACAGACAGAAAAGCTTTTCCTTTGGTGTCCTCCCTCCAAGTGCACACGCACATCCCCAGCTGGACCCAGCGATTACAGAAAGAACTGAAACGAAGACCTCCAGTAGCTCTGGGGCTCGGCACAGGAGGCTGCCTATCTCTTCTCCACAAGCTCTCTGCCTTCCAGGGCAACACCAAGCAAGTGCAAGGACCATATATCCAAACTCCAGCACATGCTTGGAGCACCAGCTGCCTTTGCTATTTGCACCAAGTTTCTTGAGAAGGTCAGTCTGCTCCAAGGCCCTCAGTGCTGGCCCAAGCCCCATGACGCCCTGGGATTGGCCACTACTCTGCCCCTTACACCCATGCAGAGAATAAAGAGCTGCCTGGCAAACAGAGGGCATCACTGGAAACCACTTCACTAGGGAAAACAGAACGTGAGCATTTCCCCATGCATGGCCTCTATCTGTCCCCTAGGGGACTTTCTAGGTGAAGAAAGAGGGACAAAAGCCAGAGCCCTGCTTTCTCCAGGGCTCAGCTCCTGCCACCTCCTTACCACACATAGTTTCCCCAGGTAACCTCATAAAATGGTTTCCAGCACCAGGTCTGTGTTGAGGATTCCCAAATCTATCCCCAAGCAAAGGACCAAACCCAGACACCGCAAACTCAGTACATACAAATTTGAACTCAGTATCTCCCCAAACGTGATCCTTCTCCATCTTTCTCTAACTGAAGACGAGTACTACTATGGTAGCCTGTATAATGGCTCCCCAGATATACACATTCTAATCTGTGGAACCTGTGTATGTTACCTTTCATGGCAAAAGGGACTTTGCAGATGTGATTAAGGATCTTGAGATGCTAGATGATATCTGGGTGAGCTCAAGGTAACCATACGAGTCCTTAAAAGTGGAAGGGAGAGGCAGAAGAGTAGGTCAAAGAGATGTGACATGAGGACTTGGCCTGCATTGCCAGTTTTGAAACTGGAAGACGGGGCATGAGCCAAGGAAGGCACGTAGCCCCTAAAAGCTGGTAAAGGAAACGGAATATAGCCCAGCTGACACCTTGATTTTAGCCCAGTGAGACCCATGTCAGACATCTGACCTCCAGAACTGTAAGAAATCAATGTGGTAATTTGTTATGGCAGCAATAGGAAACTAGTACAGCCACTAAGCCAGAATCCCAGGAGTCATCCTCCAGCCCTCCCTGTCCTCCTGTGCAGCCAGGCTGGCAGTCACTGAGGTCTGTTGACATTTCCTCCTCCCTCCTCAGCAGCTCTCAAATCTGTTCTCTTCTCTCCATCCTCACTGCCACACCATGGGCTGGCCTTTTTTCCCCCTAAGGTAGAGTCGATGTACAGTATTATGTAAGTTTCAGGTGTACAACATAGTGATTTACAATTTCTAAAGGTTATATTTCATCTAAAGTTATTATAATATGTTGGTTATACTCTCTTCATCCTACACTTGGATGGCCAACACTGCTCTTCCTCACTGATCTCCTGCCTCCTGCCCTATTCAGTTCTTCACTCTGATGTTCTCAAAATGGGATATGATGTACCTCTACCCTGCTAAAAAATCCTCCAATGCCCACCCCCACTCCAAACCTTCAGGGTAAAGTGCAGACTTCTCAACAAGACCACCGGGAACTGGGTTCCCCTCACCTCCTCGGCCTCACAATGAATGAATGACTGGCAGATCCCTGACACACTAATGACTTCCTCACCTCTGAGACTCTGCACAGGTTGTTCCCTTTTTCTCTGCCCTCTGCTCATCTTCAGGAAGGCTCAGGTGTTACCTTCTCTGAGCTGGGTACCTGTGCTGAGTATCTTCGGTTTGCTCTTCTAGGTCCATCCCCACCGTGGCAGACAGATCCTGAGGTGGCCCCCACGACCTCTGCCTCCTGTGTTCATGCCTTTGTGGAATCCCCCCTCCATTTTTTTTTTCAAGTATTTATTTATTTATTTCGCTGCACCGGTCTTAGTCGCAGCACGCGGGATCTTCGTTGCAGCGTGCGGGATCTTTAATTGCGGCATGTGGGATCTAGTTCCCTGACCAGGGATCGAACTTGGGCCCTCTGCATTGGGAGTGCGGGGTCTTAACTGCTGAACCACCAGGGGAGTCCCGGAATCCCCCCTCCTTGAATGCGGGTAGGACCTGGGACTTGCTTTTAACCAACAGAACATGGCTAGGTGATAGAATATCACTCTCATGATTATGTTACATTATGTAAGACCATGTCTTGCTAGCAGTTGCTATCACCATTGCTGGCTCTGAAGAACTTTCCAGGACTCTTGCAAGGAAAGAAATTCTGCCAATAACCTGAGGGAGTTTGGAAGTACTAGATACTTCCCCAATGGAGCCTCAGATGAGAATGCAGGCCAGCTGACACTGATTGCAGCCTTCTGAGACCCTAAGCAGAACACTCAGCTCAGCTACACCTGGACCCCTGACCCAGAGGAGATGTGAGATTATGTGTGCTGTTTCGAGCTACTAAATTTGTGGTAATTTGTGTTGCGGCAATAGAAAACCAACACACCCACCTTGCTCTCTGCCCTTTAAGGCTGACCTCTGTGGGGCTTCTGAGCCTTCTGGCTTCCACTTGGGTTCAGCCAGTGGAAGCCCTAAAGGAAATCAGAGGGAGGAAGGAGAGAGAGATCAGGGCTCCCTCCCTTTGAGACTACCTGAGGCTGGCCATGCTCCTCGACTGAAGGTTAGGGCTAAAGGTCACTGTGAGGAGGGACACTCTACACAACTCTTTCCTTCTAGGTTCTCAAACCTCACTCCCTCCTCTGGTCCCTTCAGCGCTAGGAGAGCAGCAGCCAAGCCAACCGCTAGCCCTGCATTAGTGCACTATCCTCTATGGTGCCCTTCCCTTATAAACAAACCCTCCCCCAGTCATCCTACTTTGAAGGTACCAAACTCTTTCTTGTTGAGTCCCTGACCCATATAGGGCACCTACCACTCTTCCTTACTCCTGTGCAAACCACCATCACAGGACCCTCCTTGCTGTACTGTAATTGCCTTCCTAGCTCTCCCATTAGGACTGGATTTGCCCCTTTTTGCACCACCAGTGACTGGCAAAGAAGTGCTCAGTGAAGGCTTGCTGAACAAGGGAACAGAGTGAGACTGAAATATTTACTAACTAGACTAAATCTGAGAAAAGAGGCAAAGTTTTACAAGATTTAGAATACTGGGCAAGGGATAAGGAGGCAAATGCCAGCCCAAGGTTATGAGCTGAAGGGCTTAGGCAGAGTGGTGAGCCGGCCCAGCAGTGCAGGGAAGCTGGGAAGTGAGGAAGGGAGACACAAGAGATTCTTAGTCTTGGGCTCTTGGGCTCTTTGAACCCTCTGGAGGTCCCAGGGTGGACTTAGGGAAGAAATTGCATAAAATTGTACTACCCTAGGGTCCTAATAAGATGCTAGAGAAGAGTCCAGTGACATAGGCAAGCATACGGGCAGTGGAGGTCACCTGAGCTGACACAAAGCCCAGCTCCACCACTTGCTAGCTGACCCTTGGGCAAGTTAATTTCCATGTGCCCTGGAGTCTCCTCACCTATTAAACTGGGAGAAGAATATTTGCTTCATAGGGCAGTTGGGAGGCTTTTAATGGATGGCACAGTGTCCAGCACCAGCAAGTACACAAACAGAGAGGCCAGTATTCATCCTTCCCTTGCTTAGTGCTCAGTAGAAGCAGTCCTGCTCATCATTTCTCCCTGAGAACAACAGCAGATGCCTCTAGCTTCCCTACCCTCTAGACTCTGCAGCTTAATCAGCTCCATCCTTCAAGAGCTGCCTGGATCTTCCAGCTTTGCCCAAGTTCCTGACCTTGGATCCCTCAAACCAGGCCCAAGATTCTTCCTGACTGCTTCCATGCTTTGAGTGAAGCCATTACAACAGAATTCAGTAAACAATTACAAAATAAACATTTGCAAAGATTATGTTTTTATTTTGAACAATTCACAATTACTGATACTTCATGAGCTGTTTTTGAATGGTGTTTGGTGACTATACAAGTACTATTCGAGGTTAATAAAACTTTGTAAAATTCTTTTCCAGTATGTTTATATGGTAATATTCTGATAGTTAAGATTTTTAAAACACTTCCAGCTATATTATATTAATTTTGCACAATCTTAAAGGAAGGGAAAAAAAGAAAGAAAGAGAAAAACCATATCAGTTGAGACTCTGCACCCTCACACTGAGCTGGGATTCTCATGAGTCTACAATGTGGGGCAGGCACCTTTGAGTTTTAACTCTGAGTAGCAGATACTCTTTCTACTACAACCAGACTCGTGGAATGCATTTGCCTACTCAAGTAGATGTTTCCTGAGATCCCTTGCTGGGAGCCAAGTACCATGTTCCCACAGCATTCCTCGAGTTTAAAAACAGTGGCTCCCAGGACTGATTTAGCTGAGAACCCAGCTAAACAAACTACCTGGCTCCCAACACTTAGGGTGGCTTAACTCTATCCTGGGCTTTCAGTGAGCAAAGAGCTTCCCAGACTGAGAACTGAATCTAAGAAAAGCACCAAGCTAAGAGCAGCAGACGCTTTCTCTGCAGAATGGTGAAAGCTGATCACCCCACCCTACTGGAGACCGACTGTACCTTCTTTCCTCTACTCCTGTCCACCACCAAAGAACCCAATGGTCAGTCCCCAGAGGGATTCCAAGCCCGCCCCGGGCTCTATAGGAATTCTGGGCCAAGGAAGAGCCTGGTGCTTGAGTTTCTTGGCATCACTATGACAGCCCCCACTCTTGGCTTTGGGCTAAAGCAGCATCTATACAAAGATCTTTTTTTTAAAAAAAAAAAAAGACAGGCTAGGCCAATGACATCAAGATCACAGTCTGATTTGGGAAGCGAGGTGCTGTCTGCACACAGGTGTACAGCCTGGGGGCTTCTTACAGACCCAAGAGCCAGGGCATTCTGTCCAAGGACTTTCTGTCCACCCACTAGCCTCCAGGACTCTGGGAAGTCGGCCACCCCAGATCGAGACACCTGAAAGAGGGTAATGGGAAGAAACAAATCTTTTTCAGCATCTCAGTTCCCCAAGAGCAAGGATTGTACTTATTGTGTTCTGTACATGGGCACATCATGTCACAGCTAAGCAAATGCTAAATGATAATAATATTCCCATTTCTGTCCAAAGAGATAATTAGGCTGAGACGTTCAATGACAAACAAGATAAGACAGTATTAAAAAGCAATGAGCTTTCCTCTTAGTCACTGCCAAAATTAGACTCAAATGTCTTAATGGTATTTCCTTTGAGCCACTTTGCTGTTTTCTTTTTAGGGAAATAAAACCATCACTCAACTCTGTTCTCTTGCCTTCACACCAGTGCTGAGTTCCCAAATTACCAGAAAAGTTTCCTAAAACCCCACTCCTGCCCCCATAATATCATCCCTTTGCTTCCCTCATCAGTCAACAGATAACAGATAATTTGTTGAATGTCACGTTCTTTGTATTGTCTTCAAACTCTCCAACCTCGTCTTGCTCCGCTGTCCTCTTCTTACCAAGCCCCAAGCATATTGGCCTTCTTTCTGTTCCTTGAACACCTCAAGGTCCTTCCTACCTCAGGGCCTCTGAACTAACAATTTTCACTGCCTACAATCTTCACACGGTTGGGCGACCAGAGCATTGTACAACTCCAGGGAGCACAAATTGCCCTGAATAATATGAACGGTGCCCCTAGAGTTGCAAGACATGACAGCCCTGGCTGCCACTTTGTCACTGAAGTCTCAGTTCAAATGTGTCTTCAAGGAAAAGCCGTCACTGATTACCTGCTAAACGCAACCTCTCCACCCACCTCAACCCCTACTTCTCCCTGGGTATCTGCAGCACATCCTCCCTGCTTTATTTTCAACACGGCACCTGCGCTATCTAAAACTGTACTTATTTTTACATGTTCTTCCTATTAAAATGTAAAATCCATGAAAACAGAAATCTTGCCTGTCTTGCTCCCATGACAGCCCCAGCATTTAAAAGGTAATGTGCACTAAACACACTTCAGGAAATCAATTAAGGGATTACCATATACCAAGCACCGTGCTAGGTGCTGGGGGTTCTCCCCCACCCCGATAAAGCAAACTTCCGACCTTTTTAACAAAATCACACACCTCCTCCCAGAGAAAGGCTCTGACTCCTATGAAAATGCCCATGGAGTATCAACCCTATTACAAGTACATGGGTCCAAACTGAAGAAATCCCCGAGTGAGCTAAACGCTCAGACTTGGTGCTGGACCAGAAGAATTCTTTGCCTCTGCTGTGAGAATGCTTTCCCAGCAGCCAGAGAAATCCCAAAGCAAGGTTTTTTTAGTTTTTCATTTATTCATTCCTTCAACAAATATTTGTTGATGCACCGGGGAAACAATGCATAAAGCTGGTATACATCCTTTCCCTAAGGGAGCTTACATTCTAGTGGGAAGGAGGGCAGACAGACAACAAACAAGCCAGCTAAGTAAAATAAGGTAAATGGTCATAAGTGCTTTAAAGAAAAATTAAGCAGGTGATACTGCTTCATGGAGGGGGGTTCAGGGTTCCCATTCTAAATAAGGAGGTCGGGTAAGGTCTCACTAAAAGGTGATATTTGAGGAAAGACCTAAGGAGGTGAGGGAGTAAGGCATGAAGCTATCTGAGAATCGAGCTTTCTAGACATGGGGAGAGCAGGTGCAAAGGCCCTGAGGCAGGAGACTGCCTGGCACTTTGGAGGAACAGCAGCAGACTAGAGTGGGTGGAGCACAGTGAGGAAGGAGAGCAGCAGGGGATGAGGTGGATAAAAGAATCTTGGCAGCAATGGCCTTTGGCTATTACTAAAGTGAGACTGGAGGCCACTGGATGGCAGAGGAGGGACATGGTGTGGACACTGCCCCCAGCCACAGAGCTGGCATAGAACTAAGGGATCCACATTAGCAATGCTCCTGTAAAGCTCGAACCCCAAACGCTCCCTGCTCATCTACTGCCTTCCTTCTGGGCCTTTTCTCTGTGCAAAACCCCTGGCTACGGGAATGAAAAATTGCCAGACTGGCTCCAGGAGGGCGGGAATCCAGCACGTCTGCAATCCGATATATTGAAAAAGCTAGAACGGGAAGAAGAAGGGGTTAGGGCAAGCCATGGTGTTGTCTGTCAGATTTCACTGTTTTGTCCTCTAACCAATCAAGCTTTTCAGAAGCATTTAGGAGTCAGATCCATCACAGGCAGAAAGTGCAGCCAGCCAGCTTGATCCCCTGGGACCGGCAGCCTGGGCCAGGCCCCATTCTCTAGTAGTTACCCCTCCCCACAGGCATGGCTCCTGAGCTCCTACCTCATGCTGAAAGGCCTGAGATCAGAGTAAGGGAAACTGCTGGTCAGAGGCAAGGCTCCAAGCACCTCCAGGCATCACATGGAGGTCAGCAGTTGAGAAACAAAAACATCTTGACTGGCCTCATTATGGCAAAGCTGGTTCTATGACGGGGACTCAAGAGGCCTGAGTAACACGGGAGGGAGTAGGAAGGTAAAGGACCTCTGAAGGCCACCAGCTCATACTAACCTGCTAGTTAAGGGCCTGGAGTCCAGTGAACCACATCCCTCTGAGCAGCTGCTATGAACCCATGTTCTCACTTACAAATGAGGAAATGGCCCAAACCCAAACATAGGCCTGGCCTCATTTCTGAGCCTCAGGACTCCTGCTCGCAAAGAGCCCCACGCTAGGCCTCAAGGGACAGACTGCAGAAAAGGAGGCTGGGAGGTTCCGCGTGATACCTAAGGTTCTGAGGCGGTAACCAGCCCACCTCTCTGCACTGTTTCCCTGCTCAAGGACACTTCAGCCAAAAGACTGGAGGCCCCATGAAGACCAGACCAAACCAGGAGTATGCTTTTCATTACTACATACCTCATACCCAGAACTACCCCAATAACAACTAACCCTGTAATGAGTGAACGGCTGACCCTCCAAATGAAGAAGACAGACCAGTGATTAACGCTGGATGGGAACCAAGTGTACCCACCCATCACCTGGTAGACCCAGTGCCAGGAAAGGACAGCAGGCCATCCTTTCTCCTAGATCCACTGATCAGATCCTGCTGCAAACAGACAGTATTATTATATTATTGATTCCTATGTATGGCAGAAAGCCTCAAAAGTCCTAAATGGTAGCTCATTTATTTCAGGCAATTACCTGAGAAGGATCTTATCTGTCTCTTGGCAATTGTGCTTATACTTGTGAACCTTCTGTATAACTTGGGTACCAGGAACCTGGGGCACTCTGTAAGCCCAGTCTCAGTCTTCTGTATCCACACACCCGAGAAAGGGAGAGACAAGGAGGCTTCCGGTATTAATTTCCAGGTGACAGTGATCACCAAATCTAATCACTGATCAACTTTCTAAGGGGCAAACAACAAGAGGAACAGCACACACTCTGAGGACTACCACCACCATGCACGGTGATTTGCATTAAAAGGATGGAGGTATTAACTGAGAGGTGGGTGGCCAGCACAGTTGGTACATATACTACCTCAACCGCTCTTCACTTCCATGAGAAGTCAAGCAGCAAGAGAAACGGATGTAGTTAATGCAACATGACAATGGGTAGGAGCCATCATCCCAAGCAAAAGTGCTGTTTTCAGAATTTGGAAATCCTAGCAGCCGTGGGCCAGATGAATTTAGAAAATAGCATGAGCCAAGTACTAGGGAAGCCTTGGAAGATGTTAGTCTCAAACTGAGAAACTCACATAAGACAGAAGCCCTGCATACACTGGGCACAGCATCACTCACAATGAACTGCTTACAGAAATCATCGTAAGGACAGACGCAGGATCGCAAACAAAAGGTGATAGGATTATGGATGATTTTTTTTCTTCCTTCTCTAATTTCCAACATTTTTGGTAAAATGGTTCAACTGTCTGTCTTTGTAAATGAAAAAACGCAAATTTATAACTAAAAAGTGACAACAATAATGGATGGAACAGGAAAAGTACAGGCCAGCAAAGTTTTGGACTTTAAAGAGTCTTCTTGATGCTGGTTCAGCTAAAACAGAGTTTGAGGTCTGGCTGGGGCCTTAAGGAGCCTGATGTACTCATTTCTCATCTAAGACAAGATTAAGCTTGCCAGGGTCTGCTGTTGGACAAGCTTGCACACCAGTCTTTGTAGTGTCTGTACTGGAGGGCATATCAATCTTGAACCTTGGGATTGAAGTTGTAGGCTACCAGCCTACCCAGTACCAGCTACAGACTTTATGAAAGACACCACCACTAGGGAAAAGAAGGTACAGAACACACGGGCCAACCCCAGTTAAAACCCACCGAGATGGAGGGATTCAGATGTGGACTCAGTACCTACTCAGGGGAACTAACTCACTTAATGGCTTGAGAAGTGACCAAAAGGAAAATATGCCAGAAAACACTGTCTGAACCCATGATGTAAGAAAAAGGGGTTTTGTGTTCGGGGGGTAGAATGGGGAGGGGGAGGAGGCGAAGAACAAAAACAAAGATATATCACTGGAGAAGAGATACAGATGTCAGATAAGCACATGAAAAGATGCTCAACATCATGTGTCACTGGGGAATTGCAAATTGATATAACAATGAGATATCACTCCACCCGTTAGAATGGCTAAAATCCAAAAAACTGACAATACCAAATGCTGGTGAGGACACAGAATAAGAGAAATTCTTATTCATTGCTGATGGGAATGCAAAATGGTGCAGCCACTTTGGAAGACAGTTTGGTAGTTTCTTACAAAGCTAAACATAGTCTTACCATGTGATCCAGCAATTTTACCCAAATGAGTTGAAAACTTATGTCCACAGAAAACCCACATATGAACGTTTATGGCAGCTTTATTCAAAATCGCCAAAAACTGGAAGCAATCAAGATATCCTTCAATAAGTGAATGGATAAACTATGGTATATACACACAATGGAATACTGTTCAGTGATAAAAGGAATAAGCTATCAAGCCACAAAAAGACATAGAAGAAACTTAAATGCATATTGCTTAGTGAAAGAAGTCAACCTGAAAAGGCTATATACTGTATGATTCCAACTACATGACATTTCAGAAAAGGCAAAACTAAAGAGACAGTAAAACAATCAGTGGTTGCCAGGGGTCTGGGAGGAGGGAAGAAAGAATAAAAAGCACAGGGCATTTTTAGGGCAGTGAAACTATTCTGTATGATACTCTAATGGTGGATACAGGACATGTATTTGTCAAAACACACAGAACTATGTAACAAAAAGAGTGAACCATAGGGCTTCCCTGGTGGCGCAGTGGTTGAGAGTCCGCCTGCCGATGCAGGAGACACGGGTTTGTGCCCCGGTCTGGGAAGATCCCACATGCTGCAGAGCGGCTGGGCCCGTGAGCCATGGCCGCTGATCCTGCGCGTCCGGAGCCCATGCTCCACAACGGGAGAGGCCCACGTACAGCAAAAGAAAAAAAAAAAAGAGTGAACCATAATGTAAACTAGAAGGCATTAGCTAGTAATAATGTACCATACTGGATCATCAATTGTAACCAATATACCACTAATGCAAGGTAATTAGTAACAAGGGAAACTATAAGCAGAGGAGAGAAAGGGTATATGAGAACTCTTTGGGCTGTCTGTTCAATTTTCTATAAACCTAAAACTGCTCTAAAATATAAAGCCTATTAATTTTAAAAAACCATTACAGTAAGTCCCCTACATACGAACCTTCAAGTTGTGAACTTTCTAAGATGCGAACGTGTGTTTGCATGTCTGATCATGTAAGTTAGTTCACGTGTCTGGTGTTATCTGTAAAAGTTTGGTACCTAGGCTAACTTTGTTGGACTTAAAAACAAATTGGACTTATGAATGTGCTCTCGGAGTGGAACTCGTTCATATGTAGGGGACCTACTATACAGGAATTAAAATGTTTTAAAAAATGATGTGGGGCTTCCCTGGTGGCGCAGTGGTTGAGAGTCCGCCTGCCGATGCAGGGGATATGGGTTCGTGCCCCGGTCCGGGAGGATCCCACATGCCGTGGAGTGGCTGGGTCCGTGAGCCATGGCCGCTGAGCCTGCGCATCCGGAGCCTGTGCTCCGCAACGGGAGAGACCACAACAGTGAGAGGTCCGCGTACCGCAAAAAAAAAAAAATGATGTGACAGTCTGCATCGATATAAGGACAGAGGAAAAATATATCCTCTGCTGGTTATATCACTCTGCAGGATGACAAGACAACTTTATTTCAGAATAAAAATCCTTCCCATGTTGGCCCTACAGACAGCTCAGCTAGAAGGTATGGGTACTCCCAGCTTTGAAGTGTTCCTCATTTCTATACCTCCTCCCCAGAGAGAAGGATCAGATAGTCCACACATTCTGGGCAACATATGCTCTGGGTTGGGGGAATGCTGGGGCACATCCTTGACCACATAGGAAGCATGACCGTGTGAACTTAACATCCAAGCCAGAAGCATCACCTTTGTACTCTTAAGAGCAGACTTTCCTGGCAACTTACTAAAAATGACCACAGTAAGGCTGCAGAAGCCTTGACTTGAATTTGACACAGGATCCTATCACCTACCCTCTTGCCAATTCCCGACAGAACTCTTTCTTCTCTACAAAGTTGCTTCAACACCCAGCTCAACATTTCCCCTACAAAGCTCTTCCTGCTTAACTATTCACACTCCATTAATCCAAGATACCTTTGAACTGAGGCGCACGATAGTAATAGAGGTCCAAGGAGGGACCTTCCTCCACACGCCCACACAGGTAGAGAAAGGGAAGGGTGAGGACTGTTGGAGCCAGACTGCCCAGGTTGATAGCCCAGCTCCAGCATTCCCTGGCTGGGTGATTATTTCCTTAACATCTCTGTGCCTCAGTTTCCTTGTAAAATAAGATTAATAATATCTACCCCATGGAGCTGGTGTAAGGATGAAATGAATTTATATAAAACACTTAGAATAGTGCCTTGCACACAGTAAGAGCTACGAGTAGTTTGCAATTATTATTACATGTTTTAATGAAGCACTGAGGACCACAGGGTGAGGGGAGACAGCCACAAAGTCACAGAAGTCAGGCAAAGCCTTAAGTTGCTTCCAGCCCCAATCCTCACTGTCGCCTTCTTTCCCAGGGACTCTGCCATCTCTTATCAAGCAGATCTTGGGTTTTTTCAAGGACAGAAGCTCGGTATGACTTCTCATTGTCCCCCACCCAAACACATCACCTTCTCCAGTGTTCTGCCTGTACTGGGACTCAATATATCTCTGCTGGTGGGGTGTGCCGCGCAGCCTGGTGCTCTGTGGAGAGCTCGGCAGCAGGTCAGCGAGCTTCGAAAGTATGTGCAGGGGTGAGGAGACCATTCCCATGGGGCTCAGGTCAGAGAGGACAAGACCTCTCCACACACTTCTTAGGACCAGACATCAGAACGGAGCTACTGAAACAGGAAACGTAGTTGACTGGGAGACCTCAAAGGCAGGACAGAGGAATGAATTTAGGAGCCAAAGGCCAAAGTCCTGAGTCAGGACCTCTGAGTCAGAATGCTGGGCAAAGGAGATGCTGGCAAACCCAGACCCAGAACACGGCAGGTGTGAGGACGAGCACGCATGGGAAAAGCTGCGGCGTGGAAGATGGGAGTCTAAAAGGGTGGGCTGGCAGGGAAGAATCCTGGGGCTGAGAGATCTGATCACATCAAACCCATGAAGGCTTCCAAGTTTCTGCCTCTCTCTGCAGGAAGAGGAAGAACTCTCCCAGTGCTGACAGCCTGGCAGTCACTCCTGAACAACCAGGCCTCTCGGACTTTTAAGTCAGTTTGACTGGGCCAGCTCAAGGAATCTCCTCCCAACTGCCCCCTTACTGCCGAAGGACTCCTTGAATCGGAGAATTTAGCATCTCTACTCCATGGAGGAAGAGAGAATCCATGCTGCAAATGAAATGCTTTACAAAGGATGAGGCCACACACCCACACAGATCTGCTAGGAACCCCACAATGCCTCAGGTCTTCCTGTGGTTACAAAAGAAAAGGAATTCTCAACATTTCAAAATTCAGAGATTGGGGGCCTGAAATCCAGCCCAGAGTGGTGGTTTCAGCCTCAGGGAGAGCTCTATCCCCACTCCTGGCCCTCATTCCCACCCCAGGCCAAGACCAAGGATGCCCCACTCTTTCTAGGTAGGCCAGGCCACGTGTCCTTAGCAGAGAGCACCACCAATTCACACAATCATCCTGAAACTAAACCCTCTGAGATGAAAGACAGAGGGAGGGACCAAAGCTTCAGGGAGGCCTGCCTTCCAGTGAACCTACAAAGCTCTTCCTCGGCCTGCTGTGCCCAGCTAGGGGGAGGGCTGGGACCTGCCATCTGTGGGTGGCTTAGAGAGGAATTCCACTTGTCAGTCTCCAGAGAGCTTTGGAAAGAAAGCAAAGGCCAACCAGAGGAGAGACCACACTCCTGGGCAGGTATGTTATGGCAAAGGCAAAATCTCCACTGGAAACCCCAGGGAATGAAATGGCATGTTAAAAGGTTCCTGCCAACCAAGCTTTGAGGAAGGCAAATTAGCATTTCCCAACTGCAGGGGACCAAGGCCACACAAAACAACGAGTGGAAAAGTTAATCTGTATCCAGTGTTTTAATAAATAACTCATTTAGTGCAGAGCCCAGATGGGAGAAACCCAAAGGGAAAAAGAGATTATCCACCAGCCCAGCAGAGGCAGCCACGGGGAGCCAGTCAGCAGCAGTTCCAGGCCCCAAGGGAGCAAGAACTACTCTACACTCCGTGGACATACCTGCCAAGAGGCCAGCGTTTGTGGGGCAGAGCCCAGATCGACCATGGAGGTAGAGCTGAGGTGTGGGCTCTACCCTGTGGAGCTGCCAGCCTGCAGGCCAACACCACACAAAGGCTGTCTTTGGAACCAGCCTGGCGCATACAGCAGATGACCTGCGCAGTGGGATCCCACCAGGGAAGTCTGCCTGAGATCACAAACACACTCTGCAACTAGCCAGCCTCCTGTGCCTTGGTTAGGCCCCCTGTAGTCTGGGTCTAGCCAGGGCTGCTGGCAGGACCGGGGACAGCCAGAAATCCTCACGGAGAGTGGTGCTGAAGCCCCCCTCTTCCACAGCTCTGCAAATCCGCACATTCCAGTCCACAGCTGCCCGGCCACAAAGGGAAGGGCCAGAGCTGCAGTCTTCCGACAAGCACTTGGCAGCTGAAGCTCAGCTGTCTCACACCTCCCAAGCTGGGGGGAAGAGCACCAGGACAGTCTCTCCCGCTGAAGTCAGTTGGCGGTGGCCTTAGGGTTCCTAGAAAAGCACGTTGATCTCCCGTGTGGCTGCCCCGAACTGCAACTTGCTCCATCTCTCCAACTTTAGAAACAGCCTCTTAAGAACCTTTAATCCAAACAAGTGCTCTCTTGCCCTATTTCCTTTAGTGACTGTGAATAGGGAAAGAACTTGGATGGAACTGGCCAAACCAGGGCTCATCCAGTCAGCTTACCCTTCTCCCCTCTCCGGGCTACCAGGGTGGGGCCGCTCCCCTTCTGCTCGCTGAAGCAAGCCTGCCAGGAGCAAGAAGAAACGCAGGGGACCCCTAGGCTTCTGCCTGTCCCTGTCCTCAACAAGCTGTGAGGATAAAGAAAGATCTTAATGGGAAGAAGTACACAGTAGGCATTTAATAAATGCTGTTGACTGATTAAAATGGAAAGGCAATACAGAACAGTAGCTAAGAATATAGGCTTTGGGGTTGCTAGAACTGACTGTCAATTTACCACCTGTGCAGTAAGTTCTCTAAGCCTAAATTTCTATATCTATGAGCAAGAGGTAATAAGAATTCCTTATGTCATAGAATTACTATGAGGATAATATAAAGTGATAATTTTATATAAAGAACTTAGCACTCAGGACAGGAATAAAGACACAGATGTAGAGAATGGACTTGAGGACACATGGAGGGGGAAGGGTAAGGTGGGATGAAGTGAGAGAGTGGTATGGACATATACACACTACCAAATGTAAAATAGATAGCTAGTGGGAAGCAGCCGCATAGCACAGGGAGATCAGCTCGGTGGTTTGTGACCACCTAGAGGAATGGGATAGGGAGGGTGGGAAGGAGACACAAGAGGGAGGAAAAATGGGGATATATGTATATGTATAGCTGATTCACTTTGTTATACAGCAGAAACTAACACAACATTGTAAAGCAATTATACTCCAACAAAGACATTAAAAAAAAAAAAAGAACTTAGCACTAACCTGCAATATAGTAAAAACTAAAAAGAGGGCTTCCCTGGTGGCGCAGTGGTTGAGAGTCCACCTGCCGATGCAGGGGACACGGGTTCGTGCCCTGGTCCAGGAAGATCCCACATGCTGCGGAGCGGCTGGGCCCGTGAGCCATGGCCGCTGAGCCTGCGCCTCCGGAGCCTGTGCTCCGCAACGGGAGAGGCCACAGCAGTGAGAGGCCCACGTACCGCAAAAAAAAAAAAAACTAAAAAGAAACTAAAAAGAAAAAGTTTGCTTAAATTATTACCTTAAAGACGAACAATGCCCTGTACATTGAAAGAAAGCATAGAACATTTTATTTTTTACACTTTTTAAAAATTGAAGTATAGTTGACTTACATTGTTGTGTTAGTTTCTGGTATACAGCAAAGTGATTCAGTTTTATATATATACGTTCTTTTTTCATATTCTTTTCCACTATGGTTTATTACAGGATATTGAATATAGTTCCCTGTGCTATACAGTAGGACCTTGTTGTTTATCTAGCATAGAACATTTTAGATGTTAGGAGACCCTGCTGCTCTCATTACCTTGCTGTATGGCCTTTGGCAGGCTACTGTACTTTCTAAACTGCACAATTTAAGGGAGATGGACTAGATCAGTGTTTCCCATTTGTCTGCGACAAGAAATAATACTGAATCATACTTTAAAAAAAATTCCCTTCTCAACTGTCTTTCAATTTTTTAAATCATAGCTAGGGCCAGGTTCTATTTGGTGTTAGCATGTCTTTTTTAATACCTCGCTCGTACTTACTAATCTCTTGAACAAAGAGAAAGCTGGCCTCAGGCTCAGAATCTTCTGTGACAGGCCACTGTATTAAGCTAGAATTTAATAATATTGCTTTGTTATCACTGTGTTTACTTCCATAACTACCTTTAAATTACAGCAAGTGATATTGGTTTCCATATATGGTAGTGATTTAACTTTTTTTTTTTTGCGGTACGCGGGCCTCTCACTGTTGTGGCCTCTCCTGTTGCGGAGCACAAGCTCCAGACGCGCAGGCTCAGCGGCCATGGCTCACGGGCCCAGCCGCTCTGCGGCATGTGGGATCTTCCCGGACCAGGGCACGAACCCGTGTCCCCTGCATCGGCAGGCGGACTCTCAACCACTGCGCCACCAGGGAAGCCCTGATTTAACTTTAAAAAATATATTTATATCAGGGGAGGTTAATTTAAAGAAAACATAAAGTAGATAATATACTACAGGTGGCAAAGGTTATGAAGGCAGCACTAAAAATTTTGGAAATACTGGGCTAGAAGATTTTGAAATCTCCTCTCCTTTCCAAAAGTGAATGTTTGTGCCCTAGAGGTGTCAGACTGCAGATCTCACCCCAGCCCCTTCCTACAAGGTTCCTCTCAAACTTCACTTCCTCCCTGGAGCTTCTTCCAAACCAGCAGCCTGACTATAAGTCACTCACTCCACTGTGCTCCCAGAACATGTTCTACATCATGGATTGCAGCATTTATTTACCCAGTACTGTAACTATCTCTTTACATTTATCCTCCCTCTACAACATGTGCTCCTTAAGACAGGAATTTTGTCTTGGCATCTTATCCCCAAGACATCTATTATGGTGCTCTGTGTCCGATACAAAATAGGACTTCAGCACTTGATAAGTGCTGAATAAATGAACCAAGGCTTCTGCCCTTTTTTTTCACTGAATGAGAAGTCAAAGGCAGTGTAAGAAGAATGTTGCCAGAGAGTCATTTGCCATAATTCCAATTCAACACCTCTTAGCACTTAAGCTGGGTGATAGAACACTCATCTTTCTGACCTCAGTTTCAAGCCCTAAATTATATGAGAATCAATGAATCAGTTTTAAAGAGGGCTCACCACATGAAATGTTTGGAAAAGCAAACTTTTCTTCAAGAAACTTACCAGGATCGAGAAGAGACCAGTCACACCAGCACAAGGCCAATTACAAAGGTACTTTTGACTTCTGCAACATAGACCAGAACTGGGTAAATATCCAAGAACATTCCTTCCACATCCTTCTAGTGGCAGGTTTTAATACCAGAAAATACGAGGCTCGAGTGTGAGACCTCACCTCAAATGGAGGTCTCACTATTGTCATGAATGACATCTGAATATCAAAGTGTTTTATCACATAGAAATGACACACATATATGAGGGTACTGCTAAACAAAGAAAGGCCCTTTTTCAAATTCAGAGGTTGCCCTTTGTGAAATATGGGACTTCCTCAATTATGTTCTTCATGTCATTTGGGCCTTAGACTCATACCTCATAAGCAGGTAGACTGTAAGAATCTTTAGGCCACATAGAAAACAGTATTCTTTTAACTGGAATAAATCTGTCAACAAAAAGGTACAGGCTAGCTGCACTAAATATCCTCTGCAGGTCCTTATTAAAAATATAAATTAAAGTCCAGCATAGTCCCTCTACTCCCTGCATCTGTTTGCTATTCTATCTCCATTATTAATAATGTAATGCAGGGTCTTGATTCACGCAAGATTAATTCCTTGTTCCCAAAGCCTTAGGCTGACATTGCAATGGATATGTTTGGAAGGCTATAAAGGCAGGCCCAGGAATTGCTCCTGACACGTGATCAGTGAGGAGATGGGGCCTGGGCCTCCAAGATTAACAAGAGAAAAGAGGAAGTTGGGTTGGGCCTGTGATCAGAGCTGTGGTATAGCCTAGTGGTTAAGAGCTCAGACTCTGAACAGCTCAATTCAATCCTAGCTCTTTTACAGCCTACAGGCGAGACTTTAGACAATTTATTTAACCCCTCAAGGGACTCAGTTTCCCCACATATAAAACAGAGATAACAAAAGAACCTGATAAGATTGTAAAGCATTTGACAGGATGATGAAAGATAGTAAGAACGAAAACAAAGACAAAAAAAAAAAAGAAAAAGACTATTATCATCTTCTTCCTCATCATAGCATCATCATCTCTAGAATCAACCTCTTAATGTTGAGGCAAGGTAGGAAGAGCCCTGCTACTCTTTCAATCTACACACGCTAAGCAGCCACCACCAAGATACCAAAAAGATAGTATAAGAGGTAAAAAAAAGATAGTATGCAAAACAAAAAACAGAAAAGGACATAACAGAAAGAGAAATCATGGACTTCCCTGGTGGCGCAGTGGTTAAGAATCCGCCTGCCAATGGAGGGGACATTCCTGGTCCCGGAAGATCCCACATGCCGCGGAGCAACTAAGCCCATGTGCCACAACTACTGAGCCTGCGCTCTAGAGCCTGCAAGCCACAACTACTGAGCCTGCGTGCCACAACTACTGAAGCCCACGTGTCTAGAGCCCGTGCTCCTCAACAAGAGAAGCCATCACAATGAGAAGCCTGCACACCACAACGAAGAGTAGCCCCTGCTCGCCGCAACTAGAGAAAGCCCACGTCCAGCAATGAAAACCCAACACAGCCTTAATTAATTAATTAATTAATTAATTAATTTTAAAAAAAGAGTATGGACTCTGGAGCCAGACTGCCTGTGTTAGAATCCTGGCTCCACCACTTCCAATCTGTGTGACCTTAAGCAAATTATAGAATCTCTTTGCGTCTCACTTTCCTCAACTGTAAAATGGGGCAAATGTTAGTACCTACCAGTATTTTAGGGTTGTGGTGAAAATAAAATTAGTTAATACATATATATATAAAGTGATTAGAAGAGTACCTGTCTCATAACCAATGCTTAACTGTTAGCTTTTATTATTACTGTTGCTATTTTTTCAACTGACAATGTTTAACTTAATATTAGAATGTGTTTAAATTCAGTGATTATAGAGGGAAGTAGGGGAGGCAGGTAGGAATTATAAGTATTACAGGGCAGCAAATGGAAGAAAGACTAGGATAAAAAATGTACTGCAGGGACTTCCCTGGTGGTGCGGTGGTTAAGAATCCACCTACCAACGCAGGGGACACGGGTTCAAGCCCTGGTCCGGGGAGATCCCATATGCAGTGGAGCAACTAAGCCTATGCGCCACAACTACTGAGCCCGTGAGCCACAACTACTGAAGCCCGCGCGCCTAGAGCCCAGGCTCCGCAACAAGAGAAGCCACTGCAATGAGCAGCTCCCGCACCACAACGAAGAGTAGCCCCTGCTTGCTGCAACTAGAGAAAGCCCATGCGCAGCAACGAAGACCCAACGCAGCCAGAAATAAATAAATGTACTGCAGCTGATCTGAGCACAGATAACCGCAGGTTAAAAGGAAGTAGGTAAGATCGACAGAGGGATAGAGATGGATATAGTCATGATAAAGCAAGTAGAATAAAATGTTAATGGTAGAATCTAGGTAGTGGTACATGAGTGTTCACTGTAAAATTCTTTCAACGTTGTTTCTTGTTTAAAATTTTTCATAATAAGCTAGAGGGGAAAAAAGGAAGTAGACCTAGAGGAATCAGCCCAACATCTGGGTCATAGCTGTGCTGCCTGTCATTTGAGCTCAAACGTCAGAAAAAGCTTGGAAAAACCTGATGGTTTTGGAACTCTTGCTCACCAACACTTTCCTGCACCAGATGAGCAGAGCTCAGGTGATGACCTGGACCACCTTGGCACAAGGAGGTACAGGCAGAAGGCAGAAACCCAGATGTTCCATGTGAGAAATGCCAATCTCAAGGGACAATGACATTATCATCCCTGCTCAGGAAAACCTCAGAAATAAGGCTCAAGGCTAAGGAACAGGGAGATGGAAGGGCAAGTGTACACACTCACTCATGGACTCTGTTGTCGCCATAGAGATCACTCAGGCCAAAGCTGATGTAGTGCCAGTGCTCAGGGATGTTGGCCGAAGGGCTCCCCACATTCCTGTACATGCTAACATAGTCCAAGGGGTCTGGGCCACCCAACCTGCAAAAGACAAAACACAGGAGTGTCAGTGTGAGCCTGAAATCAGAGAATGTGAAGTTGAGGGGCTCTACCTTACAAACCTAAAGACCCCATCCTAGAGGAACCTGGGGTAAAAGATAACTAAAGGGAGGCCACACCTCTCCAGGATAAGACCAAAGGATGGGCATCTGGAGGCAGCCCAATTCCATAAGCACAAGAGACTCCCTTCTCCTATCTCCAACAGGTAGAACCTCCTTCAGAAATAAAACAGACTTATTAATATGTATAAAATGGATAACTAATAAGAACCTGCTGTATAAAAAAGTAAATAAAATAAAATTCAAAAAAAAAAAGAAATAAAAAAGACTGATTGGTTGACCCTTTGGCTTCCTTCTGTTTCAAATTACCAACCCCAAGTGGGATTGGCAGGGATTATCTCTCTTCCATGGTGCCTATAAACACGCCAAGCTTCAAGGCAAGAAGCGCATCAGTCAATCAATTGGCCTCTGTTGAAATACCATCCTGATCATCCCCAATGGGCATTGTTACTGGAAGCAGAGGCTCAGCTCCACTCCTGCCTCTTAGACAGCTAATTCCTGAAAGACTATATTGTGCCCTATGTTAATTACAGTTTGTTCTAAACAGACCCAATGCCTCCAGACCCCAGCCCGCACCCCCCAGACCAAAGCTGGTCTTTTATCATGGAAGTGACAAAGGCCAAACTTAGGCTAGC
Organism: Leucopleurus acutus; assembly: GCF_964270905.1. Taxonomy (NCBI): domain Eukaryota; kingdom Metazoa; phylum Chordata; class Mammalia; order Artiodactyla; family Delphinidae; genus Leucopleurus; species Leucopleurus acutus. The sequence goes on from NC_139156.1 coordinate 26,082,460, forward strand.
TCGGCTCTGCAGAGAAATGAAGCAGGAGCCAGGCTGAGAGCCCTATGAGCTCTTGCATCTGGAAGATGATCCCAGGACACAGCTGCCTCTAAGGTAGAGCTGGAACATTAAATGATTTGGGGCCTCTGAGAACCACATTAGACTTCCCCCATAATTCCAACAGAGAGGCAGTTGAGGAAGAGATTCAGCCATTAGCTCACTCTAAGGATTTAATTCAATAAGGGTTCCCTTTAGTAGAGTAATTAGTGTTCTTTAAAAAAAAAAAAAAAACCCTGCTTTTCTTCAGAATGGATAGGGAAACTTGGTAGACTTGAGAAACAAGACTAAAGGGAAACCATCAGCAGAAGGAAGTCTGCATCTAGCCCACAAACACTGCACTTGAGCTGCCTCGGACATCTGACTGTTCCACAGACTGCAAAAACTTTGCCTGCTCCTGGGACAAGGATGGGGTACACTTTACATTTGGGATCATATGCTGAAGGAATGCCAACAACCAAATAAAAGACATGTTACATGTATGTGATCCCAGCAAGCATGCCAGTACCATGCAATTCAAACACTATTTAAAACCAGTAGGTCTGGTTTCACCCTCTTTTGGCAGGATGTTATTTGCCTTTGTAGAAATCCTTAGTCTCTGCTAGGAAATGCTAAGTTATTTATAGGACTTGTAAGAAAGTTGCTACAAATAGCTTAGGATCTCAACTGAGTGGATTAGGAAAAGGGACAAATCTCCATGTCTTTCCTTAACTCTGCTTTCGCCAACTCGTCTGACTAATTCCACAACCAGTTAGATTTAGAAAAGTTTGTCGGGGAAAAGAGGAAAGAAAGGACAGCTACCCCTGCAAGGACCTCATGATAACTGCAGAACCCTGGAACAGGTGGGAATGATTACAGGCTCCATATCTGCCCATCCTTCAGCCTAGGTCCATCCAGCAACAAGTGGCAAAACTGCATCCGCTCTTCCATGCTCCATCTACCACACCCCTGGCAGCCCTCTTTGTGGCCAAGTCTCCCAGAGGGTATTTCATCAAAGAGAGAGGCTTTACCTTAAAACTCCAACTGCAGAGAATGACCAAGAGTCAGACAAAATCAGCCTCATCTCTAAGCACAGAGCGTTCTGTTATACTCACTCAGAGACCTGATGGGAAGCAGAAGAGTATGTGGAAAATACATCTTAGAAAAAGATGTTATCCCAGGACCCAGATCATCCCTCAACTTAAGTCCTTGAACACCTGACTTCATTCACTCCACAGGGAGGTTGCCAGAGTGAACTGGCCCTAGGGCACTGGTTCTACTTCAGCAACCTGATCACTCACGTCTCAGCTTTCAAGCAGGATGTCCCGGTTGGCTAGGGACCACTAGTCAAAGAGTCACCCTTCTGTCACAAGAAAAAGAATCCCAAGGTACCCTGGGCCACAGCCAAACTGAGGCAGCCTCAGTCAGCCATCCTGCTATGAAAATTGAAGCGGGACTGTGGGATCCCAATTGTGAGGTTATCAGTAAATTAATTTCAGGATCTTAATTATGCAACCCCCTCCAAATCTTAGAAAGAACCAGTCACTGAGCTGTTCCCTCTCAAAAATTCTGCATCTAGGCAGCATTTCTAATTCCACAAAGTGCTATGCAATCCTTTTTATTTGTCATTAGATGCTGGCCCATCTTTTAAGATAAGTCCTGGCCTGGTTAAGAAACTTGCAACAAGATGAAAAAAGAAAGGTTCCTGGGGGGATGGGGGGAAAATAAAGGGTTCCCAAACCAGTCTTAGTCCTTTGCACCTGTTCAATACCTTTTACACACAACTCTATCCTTCATGGCCACTTGAGTGACATAATAACTGTTGCCCAAGTCTGCGTAGGGATTTCTCCTTATACTCAAATGAGGCCTGAACAAACAGCACGGCAGTGGCAGGTCCCCTTTTTCTCATGACACATCCCAATAGAGTCCATCACTATACATATTTAAATATAGTGGTACAATATATTTAAATATGGGTGATTAAGTTATCAAGAACTGCTTTGTACTCAGAAGCTCTCTTGAAAAACTCCTCTCAACCAAAGAACAGTGTGCCTGCCGGAGAGAACTGTACCACTGGCCACCCCTCCTCCTGGCTACCAGACAGAGGCAGGCTGCTCCCGTGGCTCTCCCTAAGGAGCAGGTGGCTGCTCCCCAGGCCCTTCACACGGTCAGCCTCTTCACATCCTCCCATAGACACAGGGAGCTGGCCTCAGCCCTACACAGCCTAGCTTCTGCCATCTCCAGAAGAAGAAAGAGGTTGTCACAGAGGAAAAAGACTCACTCTTAAAGGGAAAGGTAACCAGCGAAGACATCCACTCTATTCACTTCCCCCTTTGAGTGTACCTCCCCTTTGGCCACATCCCAAGCAGCTGCCTGAACAGAATTTCAGGAGTCAATGAAGGGGCTCATCTAATACAGTGCCTGCACGAATGTGGTTTTGGACAGATTCAATTAATTCTCAGTCAACTTTTGGTCCAGAAACACCATGAAGAAGAGTCCCTATAACACGTTTTGCCCAGAGGGGGCAGGAAGAGACAAGTTGCAAAAGAAATGTGAAACTAGAAAAGACCATCCCCTCCCCAGGGGCAGCCCATCTGTACACAGGTCTGATCTTAACAGAGCTACTTGAGCATTACCCTCAGCTTGCCTGAGGAACTGCTGCCTAAATCTGGAAGCTCTGGACCACCAAGCTCCTCTTAACATCTCACTGCAGGATCCTCCGTGTCCAAGTCCCAGGTCTTCATCATTTACTGCAGTCTTCTTCAATTCTGAGCCAAACCATGGATCTCCCTGACCCTGTCTGCCTCTGTTCTAGCCGGTGACCTAAAGCAAAGCAGCTGCAGAGCCAGAAGCAGCTCTGCATGGAGAAACAGAACTGTGCAGAGTAAGCAGAAAGTTTATCAGGAAAAATTGCTCCGCCAAACTTCAAACGCAAAAGCACTGCACTGATATCAATGTCTGAGCTCATCGGGAAGGGATCAAAAAGAGGCCTCCTCCTCATCCCTTCACAAGCACAACGCTCACAACTTGCTCCCCTCCTAACCCACAGACCCACACCCGTCACTACCCTGTGCAGTCTCGTGCCCTCTGAGCTCCTCCAGCCGCGCGGCTCCAAAGCCTTCTCAGATGCTCCCCAGGCCCCGCCTCGCCTCCCCCATCCCACTTCAGCAGCCGCCCCCCCCCACGGCTTCCCCTCGCCCACTAATGACCCCCTACAGGCGCCCCCTCCTTTCACCACGTTTACAGTTCCTTCTCTCCTATCGTTCCCTCCGCCGCTCCTACTCACACCCCCAATTCACTCTATTCTCCTAATCCCAATTAACCCTTCATTCCCCTCCTCCCTCGCTAACCCTTCGCTACCCACAGGCTTCTTTAACCCCTTTGTCCCCATTCCTAACTTGAGCCTTAACTTCTTCCCTCGCAGCAGAAAGCCCTTCTTCCAAGTGCTTTAACCATTCTCCTTCCCCCTCCTATTCCCGCACAAATGACTTGGCCCCAGCGCTTTAACCCTTCTCAGCCCGCCCCTGTCCGTCTCCCCGCGGCCCAAGGCATACCAGTACTTGACGATAGCGGTAACCTGGAGCGGGTTCGGCTGGTCTGGGTAAAGGCGGCGGCACTCTCCGTAGATGGCGTGCAGTCCCGGGGGGAAGAGCGAGGCGAAGGCCGGAGGGGCTGTAGGGCCAGGGGCCGGGGGCGCGGTGGGAGCGGGGGCGCAGCTAGGCCGCAACTCCGCCATCGGGGCGCGTAGGGGGACCGGGGAGGGCAGACGAGGGGGAGAGCACTGACGCGCCAGCAGGCGACCTCCCTGGGTGCGACTCCCGGAGGCGATGGGGGGGCTGCAGCGAGGTCTAGGCTTCGCGCCTGCGCAAGGCGCACCGTCCGCCCAGGCCGTAGCCGCGGCAGAGACGGCCAGAGGGTGCCTCGGGGGCCGCGGGGCGCTCAGGGGGCGGGGCGCCGGCCTGCCCTATTCAGGCACCCATTGGCTAGTGTCTGTGCCAGTCACAGGTGGGTAAGGCATGAGTTGACAATAGGTCCCGCCTCCCTCTCCCAGGGTTGCGGGGGTGTCCCAAGGCTCTTGGCCTCCCCCTAGTGTTAGGAGGAACCCAGGTTTAAATAGAGATATAGGGGCATCGTTCTGAAGTGCTAGGGTCCCATGAAAGCACTGGGAAGTGCGCAAAGGGCTTGTCACTGTTATGGTGACACGCTGCTCAGAAGGATTTAAACATATACTTGCCGGGGACTTCCCAGGTGGCGCAGTGGTTAAGAATCCGCATATTAGTGCAGCGGGCACAGGTTCGAGCCCTGGACCGAGAAAATCTCACATGCTGTGGAGCAGTTAAGCCCGTGCGTCACAACTACTGAAGCCTGTTCGCCTAGAACCCCAGCTACGCAAGGGAAGCCTCCATTCGCCGCAAGCGCAATGAAGACCCAACACAGCCTAAAATAAATATTGTTTAAAAACCTTAAAAAAATGTCTTACAATGGATTGATTCATTCGGCCATGTAGCGTTAGTTTTAATAGATTATAAATGTAAATGTTTCCTACCGTCTTTGAATATCCATTGACCGTATTGACTGACACTAACACCGCCAAATTCGGGGGTCATATGTTGAAATACCTATTTTGGAGTTCTGTTAGAAAGTAGCAAGACTTAAACTAGGATCAGTTAAATAGACATGGTGATTATTTATTTTTATTGGAGTATAATTGCTTTTCAATGTTGTGTTCGTTTCTGCTGTACAGCAAAGTGAATCAGTTATAAGTATACGTATATCCACTCTTTTTTAGATTTCCTTCCCGTTTAGGTCACCACAGATCATTGAGCAGGGTTCCCTGTGCTAAACAATTGTTTCTCATTAGTTATCTATTTTATACATAGTAGTGTATATATGTTGATCCCAATCTCCCAATTCATCCCACCCTCCTCTTCCCCCCTTGGTAACCATAAGTTTGTTCTCTACATCTGTGACTCTATTTCTGCTTTGCCTATAAGTTCATCTGTACCATTTTTCTAGATTCCACATATAAGCGATATTATATGATATTTGTTTTTCTCTTTCTGACTTCACTCTGTATGGACTTGGTGATTATTTAATACATGGTTAAAATGACATGGTTAAGATGACAATCTCTTTTTTGTTCTGTTTTAAGCAGAGGTATGCAGGTTGCCTTGAGGAACACCAATATTCATTATCTACTGTGAAGCTGCCCCTCTCCATTACCTTTGACTCTCTGTAACTGGGAAATGTTTTAATTCCTAAGACACCAGGTTGGGAATTATTTTCCTGCCTACAATAACTTTTCATACAGTAGTGTCTTCCACTCAGTGATCTTGAAGAAATTCCAAGAGAAAGGGATAGAAGAGAGTCCTGACTACTGCTGCTATTAACTAAAGGTTCCCTGCAACTTGAAGGGATGGAGGAAATAATTTAGAGAAAAATGCACTGGGCTCATTAGAAAACAGTGACACATAATCTCTCTTCACTTCCATTTTCTCATCCATCAATGTCAACTCTAAATCCCCATGAAAATTAAAGATATACTGTTACTGAAGCTATTAGATGAACGATGTTTTAATGACCAAAAGATCATCTATACCAGTAGTTCCAAATGCCAGTCTTCAGACCAATGTTAGCATGTTGCCAAGTTTACACCTATCCAGGAAAAAACGAGAAAATCAACCAAAATGTACTTTTTTTTCAAAAAAAGCAAATTTTATGCAATGTAAATTATTTTCCTTTGTTCTGGGAATAGGTTCCTCCCTATGTGTATTAAAATTTCCTTTTATTAGAGTGTGATGGTAATAGATGTTTAGAAACTGTTTATTTTGTAATAGATGTTTATTAATGTCTTATAGACCCATATGAGAACATGGCAACCTCAAACTGTCCAGGGTAGGGAGTGGAAGGACTCATCTGTAAAATCCAAACATCCATGAGTTACTCATCAATCCAAACCGAAATACGGACAAGTACTCAGGACTACATATTTCAGCATGCACTGCGAATCGCTTCAAAGGGACTACATATCCGGGCATGCACTGCAACCATCAATCGGCGTCCCCTTCTACTTATCTACGGAGACTACAAAGCCCAGGGTACTGTGCGTCGGAAACGCGACGCCCCGTCCCTTAAACTAGGCGGGCCTCCGAAGCCGCCTGGATGGCTTACTCAGGTGCAAGGCATGCTGGGTGTTGTAGTTCTTCGGAAGCGAGGTCGGGCCGCTCCCTGGCCGCCCTGTACCGGCGGCTAGACTGCGCATGTGTGTCAGTGGCCTTAGCGGCGGACCAGGCTGGCAGTTCCTTCCTCAGAAGGAGAGATTCCTCTGCCATGGAGTCCTACGATGTGATCGCCAACCAGCCTGTCGTGATCGACAACGTGAGTTGCATCCCCCTAGCGGGGCTTATGCTCTCCTCCCCGAAGGGATCGCTTCCCGTGTTTCAGTCTGGGCCGCCGGCTCTTTGTCACTGGCCCGGCCTGTCAGGCGGGTTCAGCCGCCGCCGCCTCCGTCCTCCCCCGACCCGTAGTCCGCAGACAGGGCGGCCAGCCGGCCAGCAACCATAGGATGGAGAACCTTGGGATGGATAAAGGGAAGGGTTATAGTCCAGGCAGGGTCCTTGGGCCCTTGGCTCGAGGGGCCTTAACCGCTCTGTGAGCGCCCGGCGCCCGCCCCTCCCCAGTTTCCGATAACTCTATTGGCTCCTCTGGCTCTCCATCTTGACCGATGACCCCGCCTCTGGGCCTTGCAGGAGGAGGGCAGCCCTCTGCAGTGATTGGCTCGCGCCCCTGTCGTTCTTCCGGGCCGCCATAGTGTTTCGCCTCTCTAAGGGGCGGGGCGGTGCACGAGGGCTGTTGGGATTGGTTTCTGGGACTCCCACTGGTGCGGCCTGACTGGCTAGGGCCCGCCTGCTGGTGGAGAAGGGCTAAGTTCCCTTAGATCCCGAGCCGGCCGGGAGGCTTGGCGGTGTACCTGGGTGGGGCCCGACAGTCAGGTGCCAGAAATGGGCTTAGGATTTCAGTTTTTTCTGTGATTATAAATTACAGAGTTAATAAAAGTCGAGAAGAAAGGAGAGTGACAAAGCAAGCAGGGAGGTACCTTCCTCTTCGGAACGCCTAGTTTCTGGGGGAAAAAATTACTAAACATAATATTTGCCAGGCGCTCTAGCGCTTACATGGGGGTTTCACATACATTCGAACTGGATCCTCACAAAAACCGGGTGAACAGTTGACGCAGGAATTTTGGTCCTCGTTTTACAAGTGTGAAAACTGAAGCGCGAAGAGGTAAAAGTGAGCCCAAGGTCGCACAGTGTAGGTGCCCTAAATCCGGTGCTTTATCCATTATTCCTCTTGATAGTACCCCACGCAAATGCATCAGTAGTGACAAATGGAAAGCTCTTAGTTTTGGCGGAAGGAGGCAGTTGTTAAAAAAAAAAAAAATGGATTTCTGTCTTCCACTCAAAGGTTTGGTCTCACGGAGATTGGTTGCTACCTTTCTAATCCCCTTCTAAGTCTCTAAATCCCTCCATTGAGGAAAAACTGACAATTCTGTCTTAAAGTGACTGTCAGATTCGCTCCGTTGATTCAGCCCTTTGGACCTTGCGCACTTGCAAGGTCCTTTCATTTGCATCATCTCATTTACGCTTCAACACTGATATGTAGATAGAACTTGAAATATGCAGAAAAGTGAGGCTTGGAGAGGTTAACTAACAGTATTCAAACCACCTGGTTTATGAATTAAGGATCCAAGACTCAGATTGAGATTGGGTTCCAAATTCCTCACTTTTTCCAAGGAAAGGTGCTTCTTTGGTTAGTTTTCCTTCTCTCCAGGAAGGAGGTTGAGCTCAGTGAGACATCTCATGTTGGGGAGCAATTTTTTTTTTTGTCTGCTTCATTAGACTGTTAAACCCTGGTGGGAAAAAAAATGGTATTCCTTCGTTTTTCATTACTCTCTCTTTCCCCACCTCCCTCCCACATACAGTATCTAGGGCCTGACACCACTATGTGCACATTGGATTTTTAATTTTACTGATGGGTGGGGGGATAAATGACTGAATATCTCTATCACGGTAATAAAAATGTCCCTAAATAAAGAAAGGATTGTGGGGGATGGGGGGAGCCTAGTTAGTTTCTGTACAGGGTTGAGTAGGACTCCTTGTTCTTGATGTTGATTTTCAGAGAACACTATTTCTGTCTTCAGCCAGTTTGTGTGTGCTTCATCTGCCTTTTTCTTAAGTTTTAAAAAGAAAAAAAAAAAGAAATTAGCAATCTCCTGTTTTCATCAGCAGTGCAGAAGGAGTAGTCTGTCCATCCCACCAGATCCTTTGCTTCTGGATTTGTCGGGCAGCAGTTCTATCTCCATCCGCTTTCTTTAATGTCACTTAAGCGAAGCCTCTTAGTTCCTTCTTTCTCTTTCTTGGTAGTGTATTTGAAATGCATCAAAACAGTGGTGCATTTTCAGTTTTAAGTCTTAAGGAATAGACTTGCTTTTTTCTGGGAAAACATTTCCTTTATTATGCCAGCAATCCCACCAAAAGGTAAAATAGGAGAAACTTAAGTAATTTTCCCACTAGGATTTACTGAGCATCTGCCACAGTTTTAGATATGGGGCCTCACGTAGTTCTTGCTGTTTGATATTTAGAGAGTTTTGTTTTGTTTGTTTCAAAGTGAAAGATGGATAGGAAAAATCATTTGAAATATTTGAGCCAACTTTATATTTTGAGAATGTGTCTCTAGCAGATTCAACAGCTCCATAGCTTACCATGCTGCCACAATTTTATTTCTGGGCTAAAGAGAGTGTAATTAGGGCTTCCCTGGTGGTGCAGTGGTTAAGAATCCGCCTGCCAACGCAGGAGACACGGGTTCGAGCCATGGTCTGCGAAGATCCCACGCCCGTGTGCCACAACTACTTAGCCTGTGCTCTAGAGCCCACGAGCCACAGCTACTGAGCCTGCATGCCACAACTACTGAAACCCGGGCACCTAGAGCCCATGCTCCACAGCAAGAGAAGCCACCACAATGAGAAGCCCATGCACTGTGACGAAAAGTAGCCCCCGCTCGCCGCAACTAGAGAAAGTCTGCGTGCAGCAACACTCAATGCAGCCATAAATAAATAAATAAACAAACAAACAAGCATAAGTCATTCTTCCCAAAGGCATATCATAGATAGTAATACAAGAAAGAGGAGGACAGCTCCCAGGCCACATTCTGAGGTCCACAACACTTTGATTAGAATACTATGTTTATTCTGAAGCTCAAATCTTTGTGAAGATCTCGAAGGTTAAGTTCTTTCCTAAAATGGATCAACATTCTGGTCAATTTTAAGATTGTCTTCGTGACCATACTGTGTGGGCCTAAAGGCAGGAACAATACCAGATCTTTACAGGTTTTTCAAGCTAAGAATTTAACTGTTTGGGGGGAACGTTATGCTGCTTCAGCCCCCTTTTTGAAAAGTGGGATACTTTAAACACACAGAAAAGTTCAGAGAAGTATATAACAAGCACCCATGTAGCATGTCTTCCACCCAGATTTAATAAATGTCATTTGCCATATTTGCTTCATATATTTTTAGGAAATAAAACGTTACAGATATAATTGAAGCCTCTTTGTACCCATCTACAATCCCATCCTTTCTTTCTGGTCCAGACATAACCCCAGAAGCAAACCATCATCATAAAATTGATGTGCTCCTTTCCATCCATGATTTTATGGACACATGTATTTTATAATGTGTGTGTACAGTATTTATGTTTTGAATTTTTACTTAAGTGTTATCATCTTATTTGCCAGCTCTCCTTATTATAGAAAATTTCAAATATAAACAAAAGGAGGAGGACTAGTATCACAAACATCCACATATCCATCACCTAGCTGAAATGGTTATCAACTCTCGGTCAATCTACATTCCCACCCACTTCCCTCTTCCACACTCTTTTATTTTATTATTTATTTATTTATTTTTGTTGCACCAGTTCTTAGTTGTGGCAGGCAGGTTCCTTAGTTGTGGCATGCATTGGGGATCTAGTTCCCTGACAAGGGATCGAACCCTGGCCCCCTGCATTGGGAGTGCGGAGTCTTATCCACTGCGCCACCAGGGAAGTCCCCACACTCTTAAAAACATAACCAAGGGCTTCCCTGGTGGCGCAGTGGTTGAGCGTCCGCCTGCCGATGCAGGGGACACAGGTTTGTGCCCCGGTCCGGGAAGATCCCACATGCCGCAGAGCAGCTAGGCCTGTGAGCCATGGCCGCTGAGCCTGCGCGTCCGGAGCCTGTGCTCCGCAACGGGAGAGGCCACAACAGTGAGAGGCCGCGTACCGCAAAAAAAAAACAAAAAACATAACCAATATACTATTATCAAACCTAATAAAATTAATAATAATTCCTTAATATCATCAAATATCTAGTCAATGTTCAAATTTCACTAATTGTCTCATTTTTTTAAACAATTTGTCATCAGCTCTTTTTTTTTTAACATCTTTATCGGAGTATAATTGCTTTACAATGGTGTGTTACTTTCTGCTTTATAACAAAGTGAGTTAGCTATACATATACATATATTCCCATATCTCCTCCCGCTTGCATCTCGCCTCCCAACCTCCCTATCCCACCCCTCTAGGTGGTCACACAGCACTGAGCTGATCTCCCTGTGCTATGCGACTGCTTCCCACTAGCTATCTATTTCACATTTGGTAGTATATATAAGTCCATGCCACTCTCTCACTTTGTCCCAGCTTACCCTTATCCCTCCACGTGTCCTCAAGTCCATTCTCTACATCTGCGTCTTTATTCCTGTCCTGCCCCTAGGTTCTTCGGAACCATTTTTTTTTAGATTCCATATATATGTGTTAGCATACAGTATTTGTTTTCCTCTTTCTGACTTACTTCACTCCGTATGACAGACTCTAGGTCCATCCACCTCACTACAAATAACTCAATTTCGTTTCTTTTTATGGCTGAGTAATATTCCATTGTATATATGTGCCACATCTTCTTTATCCATTCATCTGTTGATTGTCATCAGCTCTTAAGATCTGCTGATTCACTTAAGTTTAAGGGACACTAGAATTAGCTGAGGAAATGGAAGTCAATATATTTATGTAACACCGTCACTTGTGGTGTGACTTTCAGGCTGTTGGTTATACAACTGCAGCAAGAATCCATCCGTAGTTTGACGGAGAGAGTGAAGAGGAGGTGGCTTGCAGAGATAATCTCACTATTCAATTATGTATATTTTGAGAGCCACGGATGTGCTTCACATCAAGCTAGAAAGCATGTCTAGAACAGGGGTCTCGAACTCAATGCCTGCGGAGGCCAAGCAGATACATTAAAAAAGTCGTGGGGGCCAGGGGGAGAAGGTAGCCTTAACAACAGTGCGAGGAATATGAAAGGTGCGTTGGGCACACCTGACCAAAGGGCCAGCTGCTTCTCATTTCCAGCCAGTTGTCCCCATGTAGGAATGCAGACCCAGTGTTGCCATATCTTCTGATTTTTCAAGAGAAATCAGAAGTATTAAATTTCATGTGCAATCTCTAATTTTTTAACTGTTAGAAGTTAATGTAAAAGTAGTTTGTGGTCTATGGAGACAGAAAGTAGATTAGTAGTTGCCTAGGGCTGGGGGTTGGTGGTGGTTAAGGATGGAGAGTGGCTGCTAATGGATATAGCGTTTCTTTGGGGGGTGATGACAAAGTTTTAAAATTAGATTGTGGTGAATGATTGTACACTCTGTGAATATACTAAGAACTATTGAATTACGCACCTTAAATGGGTAGATTGTACGGCATGTGAATTTTATCTCAATAAAGTTGTTTTTAAAAAACTACCTTGTGGGGGACTTCCCTGGTGGCTCAGTGGTTAAGAATCCGCCTGCCAATGCAGGGGACACAGGTTCGAGCCCTGGTCCGGGAAGATCCCACATGCCGCGGAGCAACTAAGCCTGTGTGCCACAACTACTGAGCCTGCGCTGTAGAGCCCAAGAGCCACAACTACTGCAGCCCGCGTGCCTAGAGCCCGTGCTCCACAACAAGAGAAGTCACCTCAATGAGAAGCCCGCGCACCACAACAAAGAACAGCCGCAAATAGAGAAAACCCATGTGCACCAACAAAGACCCAACACAGCCAAAAATAAATTAATTAATTAATTTTAAAAAAAAACTACTTTGTGGGCCAAACAAAATATGTCTTTGGGCCAAAATGGGCCACCAATATCCTAGAATCTGAGGCTCCACCTCTCAGCGTCCTCTTCCCACTGGTAAAATGTGAGACAGCTAGCCTCCTTCCCAGCACGTCAAGAATAATCAGTGCTTAGGATAAGGTTGCCCAAGCCACAAGGCCTATAGCCAGCAGGTACTGGGAGAGCCTTGCTGAAGGATTTGCTATTTGTTTGCCTGCATCAGAAGGAGAATTGTCAGTGGTGGCTGGCAGCAGACTCGAGTCCCCAAAATCAAATGTTTAATGAGACTACTTTTTCAAGTAGCTTCTAAAAGGCATTTGTTTACTTGGCTTTGCCAGAGTGAATAACAAAGAGAGTGGCAGCTCATTTGCCAGGTATACAGTTCCTAGTTACAAATACTGTTAAAGAAATTGACATGACCCTGAAGAAATTGACATGCCCCTTTTATATGCTCTTATGGTATGGCTTGCGCAGAATAGAGGCAACTCAGCCGGCTCCCCCATCCTCACACATTCTTAACCCATTCTTCAGCTGGCCTGCCAGCAGCTCGTGGAGCTGCAGGGACAAGCTGGGTCTGGTTCCACCCGGTGCATCATTCCCAACCCTGCCTTTGCCTTCCCTGTACCACCTCTGCCTGGGGCTTCTGGCATTCCAGCTGCTCATTAAGGTTCCATACTTTAGGCTTCATCAGCTCAATCATTTGAGCTTGGTTTTCATTTTAGTCAACCAGCATCTATTCACGTACCTTGCACATGTGAGATACTGCTGATATACAGAGTCTCTGACTTCAAGGAATTTGCGCTGAAAAGAAACAAAAGTGGAAACCATAAATTCGAATAGAAGGCAGAATGAGGGAACTTCCCTGGCGGCCCAGTGGTTAAAACTTCGCCTTCCAATGCAGGGAGTGCAGGTTCGATCCCTGGTTGGGGAGCTAAGAGCCCACATGCCTCATGGCCAAAAAAAAAAAAAAAAAACAGAAGCAATATTGTAACAAATTCAATAAAGACTTAAAAAAATGGTCCACATCAAAAGTATATATATATATATGTTTTTTTAAAGAAAAGCAGAATGAAATTTATGCTACCTAGTAAAACAGGTAATGGTGATTTGGGGAGATAATAGGAAGAGGATAATTAATTCCAACTGGGGATTATTCTTCAGGAGCAAGGCGGTGGTATTTGAACTGGGCATTTTATTCTCTTGCCGGGAAGGATGGAGAGAAAGAAAAGAACCTAACATCTTAATCTGCTTTGTCACTCAGCCTCCAGTCCTTTTGCTAGTAAACTCAAAATCAAATATCCAGGAAAATCATCTCTTAGAAATATCTAGGAACTTTCCTGGCGATCCAGTTGTTAACACTCTGCGCTTCTACTGTGGGAGGCACAGGATCAATCCCTGGTCAGGGAACTAAGATCCTGTATGCCACGTGGTATGGCCAAAAAAAAAAATCTGGAGTCTGAAGCACAGACTCTAGATTACTTTTCTTGTTTTCAACCTCTACCAGGAGATCCAGTTAGTCTGCTGGCATCACCACACCCAGATGAAGGCAGTGGGCAATTATTGGAAGCTTGAGCTCACAAGTTCCCAGAGTTCTCTTGTACAGTGTTCTTTTCACTAGCTGTGCTGCTGTCCCAGGGCCCTTGGGTTTGCAGTAAGATAGTCTTTTCCTCCTTCCCAGTCTTTGAGCTCAGTTTACAGCTGCACCTTTTCCAGGCTCCTTGCTGTTCTGCCTAGGCCAATGGGTTTGCACATTGTCTCCTGTTTTTTCTGTTGGCAGAGGCTCCTGCTGTCTTAGGGAACTGGCTTGCCCTGCTCTCCTCCCATACTGCTTTCCCTGTCCTTCAACCACTTCTTACCTCCTCCCTCTGTCTTGCTACAATCAGGTACCAGGATGTCCCATCTCACCCCACCCCAGCCCCTGCCCTTCTCCTATAGAAGAGCAGAAATAAGAGACAGAGAGGGATCCAGGGCTGTTGCCAGGAAGCCTTTGGTACCAAGGTAACCTTGGCTAGTTAGCTCTCCTGATGTGTTTACTGCTTGCTGTGTAGGTCCTGGAAATATCAATATTACACTCGCCCCAGGAGAAGTGGTCACCATGCAGCAGGAAAAGGCTTGCCCTGATTACACTTGCAGCTACAAAGTGTGTTGGGGGGTGGAAGGACGAGGGTATCAGGTGTGGTGGCAGAAGAATTAAGAAGGAAGAAAACAGGGTGAATCTCAAGCAGTATCAGGCCTCGACATCTGTCCTGCGTGGAGTTGATGTCCAGAGTCGATGTTTACTTTGGCTGGGCCCGGGTGGTACCAGAGGTGATGGTGGGAGACATCAGATTCTTCTCAGACAGAGCTTTAGGGCTTTCCTGCTGTTTACCTCAAGAGACCAACAAGTAAAGCAAAGCATAGTGAAAAAACAAAACAACAACCACAAACCCCCTACAAAGCATAGTGGTCTGCCCCTGTAGTCAGAACCAGACGACGTGTGTCATATTGGAGTTAACTTCAAGTATGGCAGCGCTCGTGGGGGTGTCTGTCATAGAGGCCTTGGAGGGCAGGGATAGTCCGGGTCTGAGCTGGGAAAGTAGGTTAGAAGCGTTCCACGATGGTGTAACAGAATCATGCGCTCTTCCCTCCTTGGTTATATTCCTAAACTTGGCTGCTTTGGTGCTTCTAGTCACTTTCCTCTTCTCTCCTCAAGAGTTCTTTTTTTTTTCCCTTTATTAATATTAATTTCCCTTTTTAATTCCAAAAGTAAAACATGTTCAATGTAGAAAAGTCAAAGAATACATAAAAATCAAATAATATTCAGAGTATGCAGTAGAAATGCCCCTCACCACCCCCAGCCCCACTGCCCTCCCTTTGGTGTGTGTTCACTGTTCAGATTCTCATACCAGTGGATATAGTATACATAAGTATAAGGTCTCTCTCTTTAAAGTAAAGGTGGAACCATATTATACCTACTGTATGATATATATCTCCTCTTGTTTTTGTGATGTTGTGACTTCTCTTTCTCTCTCTCCTCAGGGATCCGGTGTGATTAAAGCTGGTTTTGCTGGTGATCAGATCCCCAAATACTGCTTTCCAAACTAGTAAGTCATTCTGTAGCTTAGTCAGGAGCTCGGGAGGCTTGTCAGCTTCATTATGGTGTCAGCCCTCCATCTGTTAGGGAGAAAGGATCTCTCATTTGGGTCAGTATTGGTACTCAAAACAACAAGCGAGGGACAGGAGCTGGCTTTTGGAGTAAGCAGACAGTTGCCTGCAGGGTACAATCCGAGAGGTGAATTTTTTTAAATTTGATTTTATCTGATGCCAAAAATGTTATCATTGGTGACTCATTGCTTTGGATGACAGTCTCTTCATGGAACCCTCTTCTTAAAATTCTCCTATCACCCAGGATGGGGTTAACATTAAACCATACCTACCATCCTAGTGAGAATGAGTTTTTGGGTTTTTTTATATAAGTTTATTTATTTTTATTTTTGGCTGCATTGGGTCTTCGTTGCTGCGCGCGGGCTTTCTCTAGTTGCGGCACGAGGGCTTCTCATTGCAGTGGCTTCTCTTGTTGTGGAGCATGGGCTCTAAGCACGCGGGCTTCAGTCGTTGTGGCACGTGGGCTCTAGAGCGCAGGCTCAGTAGTTGTGGTACACGGGCATAGTTGCTCCGCGGCATGTGGGATCTTCCCGGACCAGGGCTTGAACCCATGTCCCCTGCGTTGGCAGGCAGGTTCTTAACCACTGTGCCACCAGGGAAGCCCAAGGATGAGTTTTTTTCTCAGCACTTTCTTCCTAAGGCAGAGAGATTGCAGGCAGGAAAAGGGCACGGGTGCCTGGGAAAGGGGCTCAAAGCAGTAGAAAAAGGAAGAAAGACCATCTGTCAGTTACAACATCACAGTTTTCCTTAAGAGGAGGCCTGGGCAGGAGGATAAGGAGACAAAAACTTTTTGAGCTAATCGATCTAAATGAATTCTTGTTTCCTTGTCTCTCTTGATCTGCATATATAGTGTGGAAAAAGAAGAACTAGAGGTATTGAATCCTCCAGAATTTGTTTTAATAACTTATAAAATAATATAAATATAATAAATATATGAAATACAAATGACTTAAAATAATAAATACAAAAAAATAAAATAATACATGTTTATTATAGAAATTGTGGGAAGTGCAGAAAAGTAGAAAGAGGAGAATCAAAATCAACTATAATCTCATTCGTCAACAATAATCACAGTAGAATTGAGTATATTTCTTCCCATCCAAGTACGTGCATCAGTACATCCTTCCCGTGTCCTGTCATGTGTTGTGTCATGAAATGAAAAGTAATGGTCCTCCCTGCTCTCTTTTGTAGTGTGGGCAGACCCAAACACGTTCGTGTCATGGCAGGTGCCCTCGAAGGCGACATCTTCATTGGCCCCAAAGCGGAGGTAATCACCAGTCCTACTGAAGAAGCCTCAAGCCAGCAGGGGACCTTCATTGTTCCCCACTCGGGCAGTGTCCCACGGTGCGACATGGCCTCGAGTAAAAGGAGCAATTTCCTCTTGAACTCTCCCCTTTCACTCTCTCATTCTAGAGAGAGTAAACCTAGTTGGTTTCTTTCTCCCAGGAACAACCTCTGGTTTTGGAGAAAAAATATCTGGAACCCCACTTTGGGAAATAGAGACCAGTCTAGAAAAGAGGGCTTTCGCCTTCCTTCTGTACTCTGTCACTACATTGCCAATGATTAAGTTGACTGGCTTCGTTATTTTTTTGGCAGAAGTGATTGGGGGGAGATTCTAGCTGGGATACCCTGGGGATAAGTTAATTAGCACAGTTTGGCAGTTAATTAGCACAGTTTTCCTCAGGCAGCTTCTAGAAGCAGAACAACAGAATCATTGTTGCCAACCTTGGTTGCAAACGCCAGGAGATTGTGTCCTGAAACCAGGCAATGAGGAGGGTGCCACCCAGCGGCCCAGGGAAATGCAGAAGCCCTCTGCTTTGCCAGCTGGTTGGGCACTGAGTACAGTTCGCAGCATACAGCTTAGAGACTTGGAGGCTGGGTGGCCCGCCCTTAGCTGTGGTTGAGGACTGCAGGCCCTGGAAGAGCAGGGCCCACCTGGCAGCCCTGCTGAGAGGCTGGCTGTTGCTGTAAGTGCTGCTCTCTGCCCCCAGGAGCACCGAGGACTGCTCTCCATCCGCTACCCCATGGAGCACGGCATCGTCAAGGACTGGAACGACATGGAGCGCATCTGGCAATACGTCTATTCTAAGGACCAGCTGCAGACTTTCTCAGAGGAGGTGAGGGTCCTATGTTCAGGGTGCCCCTGCAGGGTTTGCAGAGCAGGCAGAGCCCCTACCCCAGAGATGAGGCGGATGACGATGATAACTGCCACGAGCGTTTGAGTCTTATGTTCTAGGCACCAGGCCATGTGCTTTCCAGATATGTTTGCATTTAATCTTCACAGCATTCCTATGAGATACAGGTAGTATTATCTCCATTTTATAAACAAGGGAACAGAAGGTCAGAGAAACCAGGTGGTGTTTTTAAGATCACCCAGTGAATAGAGTAGTAGAGCTGGGATTCAAACCCACGTCTTTCAGACTTCAGAGCCTATACTCTTTACCTTCTAAGAAAGGAAGTCTCAACTCAGAAACACAAAAGGAAGGTGCATACTAGGCTTATCAGAATTTCCAGGGGAGGGATATGTTCCATTTTTTAAAAGTACAGTCAATATTGAAATTTAATTTTCTATTTTGAAAAAAAAATTTTAACTATTATTTTTATCTTAATAATTCCAAATTTAGAGTTTAGCAAAATCTTGACAACTGGAGCTATACAGTAGGTACAAGGACCTATATAAGAATCTTGGAAGACAAGGAGGGGAGTAAGGGATGAGGACAGAATGAGACTTTAAAGGGGGTGTGAATTTAGAAAGTTGAGAAGCTGACTTGGGTGGGGATAGGTGACAAGCCCAGTTTGTCCTTTTTTGGAGAGAGGCTGACAAAGGTCGCCTGAGCTCTCCAGCCAGCCACACAGTACTAACGAGGGGTGGGAATCTGGCCTCGCCCTGATTGCCATCTGGGCATCTTTCACCAGCATCCTGTGCTCCTGACGGAGGCGCCTTTAAACCCACGGAAAAACCGGGAACGAGCTGCTGAAGTTTTCTTCGAGACCTTCAATGTGCCAGCCCTCTTCATCTCCATGCAAGCTGTGCTCAGCCTGTGAGTAGCAGCTGGCTGGCTAGCCTGGCCCCTTGTGGGGAAAGCAGTCCTTTGGCAGAGTCGAGGCTGCCTCTCCTTTGGGTTGGTTCAGAGTCACCTGAGCATCTCTGTCAGGGAAGGTTGGATGGTGGGAAAGACAGCATTGAGGCTGTTTCCCAGTCTCGTAACTCCCTGCTGGTTTGGTGCCAGAGGCTCTCCACTCAGCCTGCTGGGAAGGCCATGTGCTGCAACAGCTCTCCCTGCAGGCCCCTGTGATGACTTCGGGTATTATTTCAGGGCCTACTTGTGCCGGGTGCTATGCAAGCCTGGTGATAGGGTCGTGATGAAAACACCTCTCTGTTCCCTGTTCTCACACCCCCGTCGTTCTGTCATGCTCCCAACCTGCCTCACACCAGGGTTAGGTATATTGGCGAGATCGTACACTGGTGACCTACAGATGGCATGTGTTTGGCCCCATTAAAAAATTGTGAGCCAGCATTTAAAAATTAGGACATTTCCTATCAAAATCCAAATTTCCAGCTTCTCTGAAAAATGGGAAGATCTGGTCATTGCTGGGCTTGCACTCCTCTAGAACAAAAATCAGCTGGAGCTGAAATAAAGTAGCAGCTGCACTTTAGATAGGGTTTGCAAACTTGACTTCACCACAGTCTCTCCATTGCCTGTTGTCCTCCCAACACGAAGGCCAGTTGCTATTTATGAAACATTGTGGGGTTTTCCCCTCATATCACAGAAATATATGTCTGTACCCTTGTCCTTACCAAAAGAGAAAATACTAAGGACAGACCTAGAGGGCCATGTGGGAAGAAGCTAGTTTTTTATGAAAGTGAAGATATTATTTTCTTTTACTCATTCACTTTTCCTGCCTGACCCTTGTAGGCATTTGAGTTTTGTCCTCTTGTCTAGAGAGTAAAAACTGTCCCTCAGGCTGGGTCCCTGAAGCAGTTGAAGGCCAGGCCATCTCCTGCGGTTAGAGGGCCTGCTCTTCTGGGGGTTGGGGAAGGAGCTTGGAGAGACTCAGCCCCTTTCCTTCAGACACTACAGGCTTGCTTGCTTCAGTACTCAGGCTGCCTTCATACTTAGTCCAGTCGAAGGCTTCTGGAGAAGGCAGGCCCCAGCTTTAGTTTAGCTGACACTGAACTCTAGCAAGAAGTGAGTTTCTTCCCCGAGTGAGGAGGCAGGGGTTGGTAATGGTTTGCCCCCTTTGCTTCAGTTATGCCACCGGCAGGACCACGGGTGTGGTGCTGGATTCTGGGGATGGCGTCACCCACGCCGTGCCCATTTATGAGGGCTTTGCCATGCCCCATTCAATCATGCGCATCGACATCGCTGGCCGGGACGTCTCTCGCTTCCTTCGCCTCTACCTGCGCAAGGAAGGCTATGATTTCCACTCATCCTCCGAGTTTGAGATTGTCAAGGCCATAAAAGAAGTAAGTGTTGCCCCCGTGGGCCCAGGGCTGGGAGAGGGAATGGGATCAGCAGCCAGGACCTCCGTGACCTGAAGTGAAGAGCGGCGAAGCTCCTGTCCTGGGGATCAGGCTCTGCCCTCCCCAGCCAGGCCTCCTGGCAGCTGTGCGGTCTCCAGCTGGGTCCCCTGACCCTGATGGGTTCACCTTCCAAAGTGCTGCCGTCTTGTGATAGAAAGGGAGCTGCCTCTATTTCCTAAGCTGGGTGATGAGCACACCCATGCTCGTTTACTTAATGCTTTTTATACATTACGTACAAATTACATACGTTCTTTTACATCCTTGAAGAAGTCAGAATACTTTTTTCTTTTTTGGTAAAATGAACCCTCCTGCCACCTATAGCTCTAGGAGACCTCGGAGCTGGGTAGGCGGTACCCAGAACCGTATGAGTAGTAGGAGAAAAACACCTGAGTTTGCACTAAAATTAGGCTGTGGTCTCAGACCCAAATCCAGAAAGCTGAGTTGCCACGCTTGCGCAGCAGGAAGGTGGAGCAGGTGAAAACGATATCCTAAGAAAGGGCAGGGAGATTTGGGTCAGCCCTCACTGGGTGGCACTTAGTATATGCAGCTCTAACGACCTTTAGGGCAGTCACTGCAATGGGCAGATTTCTGCAGCAGCACATCACTCCCGGGGACTTTGACTGGGTAGGCGCCAGGTTTCCTGCCTGCCTGACTTGTGCTTGGTTCTGCAGAGAGCCTGCTACCTATCCATAAACCCCCAGAAGGATGAGACGCTAGAGACGGAGAAGGCACAGTACTACCTGCCCGACGGCAGCACCATTGAGGTAGGTGTCCGGACCTCTCCCCTCAGACCTCCCAGGCCCCAAAAGCTCTGGGCCCAAACCAGACTTCCCACGGGCAGGCTGGAGTCAGGTCCTTCACACCATCTGCCTGGAGCAGCATAGCTCTTGAGCCGCAGCATCTTCTGCAGAGCGAGGTGCCAGGGACTTTGCTTGTCCTGTGTGGAGGGAAGGAGGCACCAGAGGCATCTTCCTAGGTCGGAATGGGACTAGGAAGGGTGAGGTAGAGTGCTGTCCTTAACCACTTAGGCACAGTGTAGGGTGAGTTCCATCTCCCTGGACCTCCATGGATAGGAAGAAATTTCGACAAATGAATGAATCCATCTATTAAGTCTGTGGCCGGCAAGTGCCAGAGCTAGGATTACACACAGGAGCGTCCTCTCTGTAGTTTCCCAGGAGCCCTGTTTGTTCCTTTTTGTTCCCAGGAGCCCTCTCTTTGTTCTTCTTTCTGCCCTTGACGTACAAGGTCTTGCCTGAGCTTGGCCTTCCTAGCCACCTGGTTACTAAGCCGTGGGCAGAGGGCCCTCTTCCATTCCCACTCCCAGAGGGACCTCAGCCCCCACCCCAGCCTAAGAAGCTTGCGGCCCCCCCGCAGATTGGTCCTTCCCGATTCCGGGCACCTGAGCTGCTGTTCAGGCCGGACCTGATCGGTGAGGAGAGCGAGGGCATCCATGAGGTGCTGGTGTTCGCCATCCAGAAGTCTGACATGGACCTGCGGCGCACACTTTTCTCTAACATCGTCCTTTCGGGAGGCTCCACCCTGTTCAAAGGTTGGTCTTTGCTCTCAGCGCCCTTCCCCAGGAAGCTTCCACATACTGCTGGGCCCAGACGCCCAGAGAATTGACATGAGATTCTCCTTTCCTGCCCATTCAGGTTTTGGTGACAGGCTATTGAGTGAAGTGAAGAAACTGGCTCCGAAAGATGTGAAGATCAGGGTAGGAGCATGCTGGAGGCGGGGCCAGGGGCTGGGTGGAACTGAGCCTCCCAGGATCTGGAGGGCCATGTGGCGTGGCCTCCCCTCCTGCTCTGCCCAAGTTTTTCGGGCACCGCCAGATGGCTCCCAGCTTCTGCTCTGCCCCTGAAGCCCACCAGAGGGGAGGACCCCTCTTCACTCTCCGTCTTCACAAAAGGGGGCAGTTCTGATACCCAGATGTGGCAGGGTGCTAGGCTGAGGGCCCCACACATGGTCTTTCAGGGAAACGGTAACACTGACAGGAGACTGACTTTGACTGCTCCCCTGTGACACAGTCTAACGTCCCAGTGACTGCTGAGGAGAGCTGGCCTGCCTAAGGGGGGATCCTGAATGGAGGAGTGTGGTTCTAGCCATACAATCTGCTTCCCACCAGCCCCCGACGGAGCCAAATCTTGCCCCCAGATAGCCCCAGCTTCCCTGGGAGCCATAGATACTTAGAGATGCCAGGAACCTGTTTCTTCAGATGAGCAGGCTGGCCACAGTACCCCCCAGAGAGGCCACAGGGTCCAGCAGGGACATAACTTAAAGCCTGCTTTATGAAATATATCCACTGAAATGTATCCACGTATCCACCGGCTCTCACTGGTGGTGAGAATTGGCCACAAAGGTGAGTAGTGGCAGGGAAAGGGAGAGGGGAGGATGGACGTCTCAGATTCCTCTTTCCACCCACCCCTGCAGATATCTGCACCGCAAGAGAGACTGTATTCCACATGGATTGGGTGAGTAGCTCTTCTGGGCATAAGAGCAGAACAGGAAGCAAAGGCATTGATTACCCCTCACCACCCCATCCCTTTAAAGAAAAGCGTGGTCTGGTTTGGCCCCAGGGGGACTGGCTGGCTCCATGAGTACCCACTCCCCTTCTCTGACATTGTTCCTTTGGATTCCCTCCACTCCAGGGGCTCCATCCTCGCCTCCCTGGACACCTTTAAAAAGATGTGGGTCTCTAAGAAGGAATACGAGGAAGACGGTGCCCGATCCATCCACAGGAAAACCTTCTAATATTGGGACATCATCTTCACCTCTCTCTGAAGTTAACTCCACTTTAAAACTCGCTTTCTTGAGTCGGAGTGTTTGCGAGGAATTGCCTGTGTGTATGAGTGTGTGTGTGGGTGTGTGGGTACGAGTGTGTGCGCATATGCGAGTGCCGTGTGGCCCGGGGATCCCAGGGATCCCGGGGCCCAGAAAGGACGATGAACTACCCACGATGGTGACGGCCTGAGACCTGGGGTTGACCACTAACTGGCCCCTGACAGGGAAGAGTGCTGGCAGAGGGCCCTGCTCCGTCAGCGGGGTCTTTGGCTGGCTGTGTGGGACTATGTTTACTACCATAGGGAGACAGAGAGGGAGGTAAACCCAAGCCCCAGGAGACCTTGCTGCTGCCCATCCTAGGCTGGGCCAGCCCCACCCCTACCCCACCCAGGGTGCCCTGCGGCCCAAGGCAGCTGCTGCCTCCCCTTGCTCATCATTCTGCTCTCAATGCCTCTTGATCACAGACTGAGGGCCAGGGTTGAGTTCTGTCTGGTTTTGTTGCAGTTTGGGTTTAGAAAGCTGGAAAAGCACTCCAGGAGCGGTTACTGAGACTTCGGTATCAGGAGGGGGCAGGATGCCCTCATCTTCACCTGGAGACCAGGACCACACTGGGCATTTGAGGAGGGCAGGAGTAGTGCTACTTCTGATGGGTGGCAGAGTTAACGCTCTAACCCCCAACCCCCATCCGGGGATCTCGGGAGAGTTTCAGGAGCCTGTTGGCCCCAGGCCCTTGCTTTCCATCCATCCATGGGCAAAGCCATCTTCAGTTTTATTTATTGAAGTGTTTGTTCAGTACAGGGACTGGAGCGAGGGAGCTCACTGCCTCCTGCCCACCAGTCACCCTGTTCACACTAACGTTTACAGCACCTAAGCTTAGCATAGCATCCAGGGCCCCGCCACTCCCTGCTAACGGTGAACTAACAGTGTCCATAGGCCTCAGGACCATTTGGGATCAGAGGCTACACTCAGAGTCACTCCAGCCTCTTTCTTTCTCCCTCTTCCACTTGCTCACCACCCTGGAATCAACAGGCTGGTTGCTGGTTGGATTTTCTGAAACAGGAGGTAGAATCACCCTTTGGCAGAGGCTGCTAGCAAAGGAGGGGTGCTGGGGATCCAGCCTCCTTAGGACTGGAGAAAGAGCTGCGATTAAGTTGCCTTTTCCCACGCTAGCTGACCCAGACAGCCCCCTCTGGGCTGATTTGTGCCATTCTTGTCTTTGCACTTGTTTGGTTAGGGAGGGGCCAGACCAGAGTGCCAGGAGCTGATGGGCTCAGGCTCACCTCCTCTGGTCCAGTGGGGCCAGGTGCCTACCCTGGACTGGGCTGGCCTGGCAGTGGTCCCAATGTTCTTCAGGCCAGATGGTGCAAAGCTGGGGCTAGCAGATATTCACCGGCACCCTCACCTGTGACACCAAGACCTGCCCTGATCCCAGATTCCAGGCAGTATTCTCCCCCATGCCGTCCAACGACCAAAGGCCCTGCCAGGTGTGGGCCACAGCAGCAGGTGTGTGTGAAAGCGATGTGGCGACCCACAGACTGCAGTGTGCTTAACCAGCTCACCTCCCCCGCCCTTAGCCCAAGCCTGTCCCTCGCACAGCCTCGCACAAACCACGTTGCCTGGTGGGGCCCAGTGTACTTAAATAAACTCGTTCCAATAGACACATCAGCTGGGCCTCTGTCTGTAGCCAGTGCAGGGTGGGAGGAGGGAGAAGCTGTGGGCCCGGAATCTGAGGCTGTGACTGGGCCTAGTCTGTCCTCTAGAGGGCACTGTTGCACCAGCCAGACTTGGCCTGACCTTAGCCCAAGCCCCAGCCTGTCAGGGGGACGCAGAGAAGATGGTGTTCACAACGAAGCCCAAAGACCAGGTCAGGAATGAAGGTCCCAGGCCTTTGCACATGCCCAAGCCCATGGATGAGACTCCACCCCAAATGAGGGGGCCAGCTCTTCACATCTCTGAAGTCAGAAGCTTATTAAAATACTGTTCCCAGGGCCCACGCGCAGATATGCTGATTAATCAGTTCTCCATTTTAAACCTGTATACTTGGGGGGTAGGGGGGAGCGGTTTTCCAGGCACTTTACAAATGTTAATCCATTTGATTCTCCCAACAACTGTACAAAGTGTAAGTATGTTTGTTATTCCTTATATAATTTCCCAAAGCTCTGCCCTTTGTTAGCTAGAATTTGAACCCAGGCAATATAGCCCTAGGGCCTACATTCTTAACCGCTGTGCACACCCTCAAATAACCATTGGCCTAGAGCAGTGGTTCCCAATCAAAGTCAGTTTTGCCCCTTAGGACACACTTGGCAATGCCTGGAGATGTTTGGTCGTCACAACTGGAGGGAGATGCTACTGACATCTAGTAGGCAGAGGCCAGGGATGCTGCTAAACACCCACAACAAAGAACAGCCCAGCCCCAAATGTCTGCAGTGCCGAGGCCGAGAAACGCTGACCTCAAGCAGAGGTTCTCAGTCCCAGCTGCACGGGAAAATCACCACAGAGCTTTCCGAAACCCCAGTGCCAGGCGGTACCCAGACCCATGAAATCAGAATCTTGGGGAACAACTCAGACACCAGCATCTTTGCAAGCTCCCCAGCGACGCCAAGGTTAAGGACCTCTAGCCTAGAAGTGGCCACTCCTCCTTGCCCACCACGTCCAGCCGTGGTACACGGGAAACGCACTGGGGCTACGAACGCAGGCCTGAAAGCTGATTTGCTCCCAAGGGCCCATGCGGCCATGGGCCTGCGGGCTCCCCCTGCTACCCCAGTGACTCTGATGTGGGTGGCCCCCCACTCATCTCTGAAAATGCTCTCAGGCTGCTCCTATTAAGTAAGGAATCCTGTTCCCCAACCCACCACTCCCACACACAGCACAGACCTCAGGAGTGGGAATAGAAATGACCGACTTCGATCAGTCTGTGATGAAATGAACATTGCTGAGAGGCCAGGGGGATGCGGGCGCCCTGCAGCAGCTAGGGCGCGCTACTCCACGCACAGCTGAGGCAGAGAGTTCTGAGAGAAGCCACCGCAAGGGGCAGGTGGGACTCAGTTTCCTCTGACTAGGCCAAAGTGGTTTCCGATCCCACATAGGGCGCCAGCCCCAGCCAGGAAGGGGGATAGGCCTCTGTGCCCACAGCAACCCCACGTGACCACAGGGCGGGCCCCCTCCCTTCGTGATCCTCTTCTTCCTCCTGCCGCATAGGAGGAAGCGGGTCCCTGAGCACAAACGCCCCAACCCTTGCCCAAGCTGAGCCCGACAGCCAAGCAGGAACTTAGACCTCAGTGACGCTCCCTGCGCAGCCCCAGGAGCTCCCACTCCGCCATCTGTCCTCCAGGCTGCACCCCAGGAAGGCGAAAGAGACTGGCCGCCCAGGGCTGCAGGTAGTGTCCTCAGCAGGGTGGCCTTGCCGCTCCCCTCACACCATCTTAATGTCCAGGGTTTGGGCCCGTGACAGGTTCTGACGCTGGGCTTTGACCGCATGCAGGCGTCTCCCATACAGCGTGAACTGGGACCAGGTGAACAGCTGCAGCAGAGCACAGGTGAGGGGAACCAGCACCAGCAGGTAGAAGCAGCCCTGGCGGAGCGTTGGGGCCTGTGGTGGGGGTGGAGCCGGGGGCTCTGGCCAGGGCTGGGCACTCCCCACAGGCGTCAGTGCGGGCTGCTGGAAGAGATCATGACCTAGGATGAGAGAGTCCGCAGAAAGAACAGGTCAGCCCCGGTCTCCTCCACAGTCCACAGTGCCGCATCTCACACGCCACGGGCACATGTCCAAATGGCAGCTCTTGATTCCTCCCCCAGACTTGCTTCTCCCCTGTTCTTCTCTTCTTGGGGAATGGTACCGCCATCCCCCCAATAACCTCGAAGTCTTCCTAGATTCCTCAGTTAATTTCACCACTCCCCAACAGCCAATCCTTCACTTCCCCCAACTCCAAAACACAGCCCAAAACAAACACTTCTTTTCAGCCCCCGGCCGCACCTGCTCCAAGCCTCCATCGCCTGTGCCACAGCCTCCCTACAGCCCATCCTCCGTGCAGCAGTCAGAGCGAACTTTAAAGCATGTAAATCAGACGAGGCCACTCCCCTACTTAAAAGCCACCCAATAGCTGCACTGAGAATAAAATTCACACCCTGCCCAGATCTACAGAGCCCTCTTCACTTTTCCAGCCTCATCTCCAAACCACTCTTTTTTATAAATTTATTTATTTTTGGCTGCGTTGGGTCTTCGTTGTTGTGTGCGGGCTTTCTCTAGCTGTGGCGAGCCAGGGCTACTCTTCGTTTCGGTGCACGGGCTTCTCACTGCGGTGGCTTCTCTTTTTGCAGAGCACAGGCTCTAGGTGTGCCGACTTTAGTAGTTGTGGCACGCGGGCTCAGTACTTGTGACTCGTGGCTCTAGAGCGCAGGCTCAGTAGTTGTGGCACGTAGGCTTAGTTGCTCCGTGGCATGTGGGATCTTCCCGGACCAGGGCTCGAACCCGGGTCCCCTGCATTGGCAGATGGATTCTTAACCACTGCACCACCAGGGAAGTCTGCCAAACCATTCTTGATAACTTGGGCCCACTTCCAGTTCTCTCTGTCTGAGATTTGCTGAGATCTTTGTAGACCAAATCCTCGCCATTCAGTTCACATCCTGGGTGTCACCTCCTCAGAGAGACCTTCCCGGACCACACTAAGCAGCTTCTCAGTCACAATGGCTAGTTTTTACCAACGCACTTATCACTACCTGTTTGGCTGTTTATTGCCGACCCTACCCCGACCCCCTGACTAGAATATAAGCTCCACGATGGCAAAGACCTTGTCTGTCTTACTTTGTCATCTCCCTCCCTAGAGGCACCTAGAGCAGCACCTGGCAGAGAAGGTATTCCATACATATTTGTTGAATGAATGAATGAAAGAGTGTAACCCAGTTCCTCTACCCACATGCAGAGAGGCAGAGGAGGGGTGGCAGCCGGGGGCGGCCCAGACCCAGCCTCTGTTGGCTGGTTGCCATTCTCTCCCTCAACGGACCCAGATCCCAGGCTGATCAGCTGGTACACCAGGTAAGCTGTGCTCCCTGGAGCCTCCAGAGCCCCGTGCCAGCCCCTGGGCTCTCACCTGTGTAGAAGCACAGCAGCCAGGTGCCCAGCAGCGGGGCGAAGGTCTGGCCTGGCTTGGTCACCAAGGCCACCATGCCAAAGAGAAGTGCTGAGGCCGCCTGCTTGCGGTGGTTCAGCACCAGGTCCTCGTCCACCAGGTCAGTGACCACCAAGGTCAACAGCTTACAGGTGCCCTCAGTGAAGACACGGTTGCTGCCGGCGGAGAGAGAGCAGACAAAAATGAAGGGGTGGGACAGAGGTGTGGGGACGAAGGAGGGCAGGGCATACCTGGCAATGAAGAGGCAGAGCAGGCCAGGGCGGTCGGGGCCAGCGCACAGCATGAGCAGGCTCAGGCCCAGCTTGAGCAGGAAGAGCCCGCGCACCACAGCGTAGACGCCCCAGCGCCGGCACAGGGGCAGGAAGTAGAGATTGTTGAGATGCGGAGCGACATAGGAGATGCCTGGGGAAGGGGGTGCGGCCTCGTCAGGGGGCACGGCCACAACCTCCACAACTGCTCACGGTTGGCCATCGGAATCAGAGTTTGCACTGATCCAACACTAACAAGGTTCAGGCTCCGTGCTAAGAGCTTCACACCCTTTTATTTAGTCCTCACGACGCTTTTAGGTAAGTACTATTATCATTCCTACTTTACAGAGAAGTGGAGGCCCAAAGAGATGAAACCAAGAGATGAACCCAAGGCCACACAGTGAATAAGCACGGTCAAGACACACACCCAGGCCTGTCAGGACAGTAGTCCTCCCTGTGAACCAGCCACTGTACACTTCACCTCTGGGTGTCACCGCCACCCAGAGGACCACCATGAGGGCAGCCCTACCCACTCAAACCCACAGAGGCTCCCTCCCTCCCTCTGGAAAACAGAGCTGGGGGCTGGAGGTGCAACCCCAGCACGGATTCTGCCCTCTGCCACCTGGGCCCCAGCTGGGGAGGCGGCTGTGCCTACAGCCGGGCTAGGGGTTCTGGGGTGCAAGCCTTTGTCCTTCCGGCCTGCCCGAGGCACCCACTCACCCAACAGGAAGGAGCCAGTGGAGAGGGAGATGTGGTCTGACAACAGATGCTCCAGGAAGAGGGGGAAGAAGTTGCTGTTGAAGTGGCAGTGAAAGACCTGCAACCAACAGGGACAGTGAGGAGGCCAGGAAGAGGGCAGAAGCCAGCAGGTGGGGCAGCAGGAGCAAGAGCGGCCTCCACCCCCGTGTCCCTCGGCGTGGAACATGCCAGAACAAAACCTGAAACCAGGGCTTCCCTGGTGGCGCAGTGGTTGGGAGTCCGCCTGCCGATGCAGGGGACACGGGTTGGTGCCCCGGTCCGGGAAGCTCCCACATGCCGCGGAGCGGCTGGGGCCATGAGCCATGGCCGCTGAGCCTGCGCGTCTGGAGCCTGTGCTCCACAACGGGAGAGGCCACAGCAGTGAGAGACCCGCATACCGCAAAAAACAACAACAAAACCTGAAACCAACTTCCTATGCTCATCAAGTTTGCTAAAAGTTAGAAGGAATGACAAAATTGTCATTAGAACAATTAAAAGCTTTTTCTCTTATAAAACCTATCAATGCTAAAACAAGCTAAATGACACAAAAACAATCTATTTCTAAATTTGGTTGGCTTATATACTACATATGTTTTAGGTATGGCATGTGGTGTTTTAAAAGTCTCCAAAGGGGCACCTCTTTTTCATATTCTCGCTTTGCAGGTGAGGACATGGCTGCCCCGAGAGACTGAGACAACCTAAGATGACGCAGAGAGCTAGGAGCTCAGATGCTGCTAGAATCCAGGTATCTAACAACCCAACTTGTGCTCCTGCCATTGAATGGCCCAGCCATTCTCAGGCGAGGCCAGAACTGATCTCCCAGCTTCTGAGGAGCCTGTCCCCTTGAGTGAGGCATTCGTAGCCATCCTGGACGGAGGCACTGCTCCCGTACCTGCACCAGGTCCATGCCCACGAACCACAGGAAGTTCCGGTGGCGGGCCAGCTGCCGAAGGTACTGGCCCAAGGTGATGCTGCCTGTCTCCTCGCCGCCAAGAAGCAGCTCTTCTTCTTCACACAGGCTATGGGGCAGAGGGGAGTCAAGAACGGCCTAGGCTGGGCCAGAGCCATCCCCCACCCGGCAGCCATCCACCAGCCAGGGGCCCCAGCATGGCAGTCACACCCAGCAGAGTGCTGGCGGGACCCTGGAGAGCCGGAGCTGGCCACTCACCCGCCATCCACAGCCAGGGTTGGGCACCCCGGTTCCCTGCTGGCCGCCTCCACCCGCCACCTCAGCAGCCGTGTGGCCCCCACAAAGCCCAGCCCAGAGCCAGCGGCCAGTGCCAGGCAGAAGGCGCGGAAGGAAGAGAAGTCTTCTTTGTTCCAGAAGGCGTAGGAGGCAAAGACAGACAGGGAGCCAGCCGCACTGAAGAGGGAGCAGTAGAAGTTGAGGTGGGTGCGGTCGTGGGCTGAGAGGGCCAGGTCAGCCAGCAAGGCATGATGGTGCAGGTCCACGAGCGTCAGGAAGCCATCATAGAGGCACAGGCACAGCAAGAACTGCAGGCCAGCTGGGGCCCACGGCACCCAGAACGCCAGGAACGACAGCGCCAGCAGCGGCCCATGCCAGCCCAGCGCCCGCACCCGTGCCAGCACCACGGCCCTCGAGGAGAGCCTGGCGCCTGACCTGCCAGGGAGAGGGGTGCTGTTGGGAGATGCCCCTACAGCCTTGGCAGGCCCCAGTTCCCCCTGCCCAGGGCCCAGAGGAGGGAACAACAGAGGCCCAGAGCATGGGACTCACACCAGGGTGGTCCCACTGAGCCCTGAGTTCAACCCGATTTAGGAAGCACAACTCACCAGTGGGTACACTCCCCCCTCTGCTCTCTTACCAGCCTGCCAGGGCTGATGGCCAAAGGGTGGTGGGATACCCATTTCTCAAGCTTGGGGGCAGTGATGGGCCCGAGCAGGGATGGGCTAAAGAAATGTGCCAGAAGCAGCAGAGTGTTTGCTGCACGGAGCCCCGTCCTGAGGGCCTGGTAAGCCAAGCGGGGGTAAATTTCTCCCCGAGCTGAGCAAGGCAGCAGCCAGCCAAGGCCACTTCTTCAAACTGGACAGAGTCTGCCTGACCTTGGGAAAGGAGGAAGCCTGCACAACAGCTGGAAATGGTCTCCCTTTCTTCCCCACCCCAAACACAGGCAGGG
Organism: Leucopleurus acutus; assembly: GCF_964270905.1. NCBI lineage: Eukaryota > Metazoa > Chordata > Mammalia > Artiodactyla > Delphinidae > Leucopleurus > Leucopleurus acutus. The sequence continues at coordinate 26,113,338 of NC_139156.1, forward strand.
GTCCTCCAGCTCTGGGGGCGGGGGTAGGTGGGACAGAACCAGTTCTGAGCCATCCTCGGGAAACAAACCGGGGCTGGGAGCTGAGGAACTGACGGTCACTCAGCCAGCCGAACAGGGGGTCATTGAGGCTGTTCCAGAGGAGAAACACCGTCTGTGGGCAGAGGGGAAACGGGCAGGTGGGCTCCAGGCAGCCTCCTCTCCGGGGCTTTCTCCATCCCAGCCTGCTCGCCACCTCTCAGAGATGACCCCAGCTTTCCTTCCTGCAAACCTTTGCTCAGGTCAGTCCCTCAGGTCAGTCCCTCCATAGCGACTGTCCCATCAAACTCCCACCCATCCAGGTCCCAGCTGATAAATATATGTGAATATATTATAACTGTGCATACATAGAACAGTGCCTGGCTCACAAGACAGAGGCCAGGAGAGCTGGCGTAATCCTCACTGAGGAGTCATCAAGGCCTCCAGCTCCAGCTTTCCTTGCTGAATCTCGGTGGGCAACCCGGCTTGCCCCAAGCTCCTGGCTGGGCAGGATCCAGCCCTGCCATCTGCCTGGCTCCCACCCTGGCTAGCTGCCCCAGCTCTGGCCTACCTCTCCGACCCAGAAGGCAGCTTTGTTGATCTTGTACACTGAGACAAAGGTGTCCACGTAGTAAAGCAGGAACACGTTGTGCAGGACAGAGATGAAGAGGGCCAGGGAGCCATAGACCATGGCCGTGGGCAGGCCCAGCAGCCAGGCCCAGGGCCCACCCAGCCCCATGGCGGCCAGCCCAGCCTCAGCCCCAGGAGTACTGAGGAGCGCTCATGGCCACGGGCAGTCTGGCCATCCTTGTCCCTGGGGAAGAAGAAGCCAGTTAGCTGCAGGGATCAGAGCCAGCTGATCTAACCCCAGACCTCTGAGTCATCTCACTGGGAGAAAGTCTGTACGTAAAACAAAACTGGGGAATCGTCAATGATGTCCAGCTAAAACAATGCTGGACTAGATACCACTACTGGAGAGTAACCCAAGGAAACTGATAAAGGCGTGGGAAGAGAAGGCAGCCAGCCAGCAAGTGCTGAGCCAGGTCGCGTGCTAGTGCTCAGTATCTTCTTTCATCCATACTTTACTCAATCTTAACGGTCCAGACATGACAACCCTGGGCTTGGGCACACACTGTGCCTACAGTGGCACCTCGGGCAAGCTACTTAACCCCAGCCTCAGTTTTCTCTTCTGTAAAAAGGAAAAGTGGATGATCATGGCTACTCAGAGGAATGTAAGGATTAAATGAGGTAACTCACAGAAAGTGCTCAATAAATGGACGTTAGTGATCTCATTATCATCTTTATAAAATCCCTACAAAGTTTACAGCACTATTACAATATTATAGGAGAGCAACCCCAAGCTCAGAGATGTTAAGTAATTTGCCCAGTGTCGCACAGCAAAAAAGTAGCAGATTTGAACCCTGACCTGTCTGGCTCCAAAGCCTTTTCTGCCACTTGACCTCCCAAATTGGGTTCCTATGGACTGCTGGGTAGAATGGAGAAACCTGCTGTGATGGCAGTTTCCATAGGGATATACAAGTTATAAGATATGATAAGAGTCCACAACTGCTCACGCACTTTGATTCCGGAAATTCCACCTCAAGGAACTAACCCCAAGGGAACAAGTACAGAGCTGTTCATGGCAGCAACATTTATAAACAGCCAAAAGCTGGACACAGCCCAGGAACACAACAAAGGGACTGGCTCAACAAGCCCGATGCTCTCCAGAAGGGCCAAGTACGTGGGCCACCTCAACACAGGGGAGAGAAACTCAAGAACATGTTACATGAAAAGAGAGAACAGGGCTTCCCTGGTGGCACAGTGGTTGGGAGTCCGCCTGCCAATGCAGGGGACGTGGGTTCGTGCCCCGGTCCAGGAAGATCCCACATGCCGCGGAGCGGCTGGGCCCGTAAGCCATGGCCGCTGGGCCTGCGCGTCCGGAGCCTGTGCTCCGCAACGGGAAGAAGCCACAACAGTGAGAGGCCCGTGTACCACAAAAAAAAAAAAAAAAAAGAGAGAGAGAGAGAGAGAACAAAGGACAGCACGAGTGCCTGCTCCCAACCAGGCCGACTTGTGTACAGAGACCAGCAGGCTAGACTGACCAATCATGGAAAAGCAAATGAAAGTCAGATTTTTATTAAAGCAGCGCTTCTCATACTGTAATGTGCTTCCAAGTCACCAGGGGACTTTGTTAAAATGCAGATTTTGCCTCCATAGGCGTGGGGAAGAATCTGAGATTCTGCATTTCTAACAGGCTCCCAGGTGGCACCAAGGCTGCTGGTCCACGACCACACTTTAAGCAGCCAGGCATTAAGTCTATCTGTCTCTTTAGATTCAAAGCTGTTGTTCTCTTTTCAGAAAAATAATCTCATGTGTGCTTGTCTGACCCCCAGAGGGAAGCTATGGGGGCTTCCTTCTCTCAAACTCCCTGTTCTGAGTTAAATGTGCCCCAAAGAGATAAGTTCAAGTCCTAACCCCCAGTATCTGTGAGTGCAACCTTATTTGGAAATAGGATCTTTGCAGATGTAACCAAGTTAAGATGAGATCATACTGAGTTAGGGTGGGCCCTAATCCAATGACTGGTATCCTTAAAAGGAGAGGGAAATTTGGACACAGAGACAGACACACACAAAGGGAACACAGCCACCTGAAGATGCAGGCAGAAATTTGAGTGACGCATCTACAAGCCAAAGAACACTAAGAATTGCAGAGGCAACCACCAGGAGCTAGGAAGAGGCAAGGAAGGATTCTTTCCTAGAGCCTCCCTCCAGAGGGCACATGACCCTGCTGATGCCTTGATGTTGGATTTCTACCCTACAGGAACTGGGAGGTTGCCTTAAGCCACTCAGTTCGTGGCAGCCCTAAAATTTATACACCTCCTCAGAGGCTTTCTCTTTGAGTCCTCGTGACCCAAGCCTACCCATGGGCTTCATTTACATGTCCGCATGCTTGCACGCACACATGCAGAACAGAAACTTCTGTTTCCCCATCAGAGTCAGGCCCTGGAAGACCGACTTCAGCCCCAGTCCAAATGTGGTGACTCCCCAGGCCCTGTTCTTGCCCCATGAGCAACCATGGCTCCCCTTCCCTGCCCAGCCTTCAAGGGCCTCTGTAGTCTGGCCTCTCCCCGCCAGACCAGCCCAGACTCCCATGGATCTTCAAGCCACTGTCTCCTCTGGCCAGGCCTTTGTTCTTTTTTTTTTTTTTTTTAATAAATTTATTTATTTATCCATTTTTGGCTGCATTGGGTCTTCGTTGCTGCGCACAGGTTTTCTCTGGTTGCGGCGAGCGGGGGCTACTCTTCATTGTGGTGTGTGGGCTTCTCATTGTGGTGGCTTCTCTTGTTGCGGAGCACGGGCTCTAGGCACGAGGGCTTCAGTAGTTGTGGCACGAGGGCTCAGTAGTTGTGGCTCATGGGCTCTAGAGCGCAGGCTCAGTAGTTGTGGCACACAGGCTTAGTTGCTCTGCGGCATGTGGGATCTTCCCGGACCAGGGCTCGAACCCATCTCCCTTGCATTGGCAGGCGGATTCTTAACCACTGCGCCACCAGGGAAGCCCCCAGGTCTTTGTTCTTGATGGTGCCTCCTACCAGAAGCACCCTGCCCATGTCTTCATCTCCATCTCACCCATCCCTCAGGAGCCAGCACCATGTCGAGAAGACCTTCTCCAACTCCTCGGCCCTCACTGGTGCCTCCTGCCCCTGCACAGCACTCTCCCACCTGCCCGCACTCCAGCCTGACTGTGGGGTTCTCCAGCGCAGGGCCTGTGTCTTCGCCCTCTCTCTCCCTCTCTGGACTCAGCCACTCTTGCTATAAGAGTGACGGGTAAGAAAGAGGCTCTGCAGGGAGAATAAGGATGGTATCTCATGGGAGTCTCTCTCAGGCTCAATGGAAGCTGAGTGGCAATTCACTCAAGAGATCGGTATGCAGCCCCCCATCCCCTGTGCCAATCTTGTGCCAGCCCACGCCTAGTGGTGGAGCAATGAGAGAAGGAGGAGTGGCCAAAACTACCTGAAAGCAGCCGCTAAGTCTGTGAGAATCTCTCCCAGGCCATAATGATGCCACCTTGTCCCAGAGCCGGGGGATATCCAGGTGGCCTCTCCCTGGGGGCTTTGAGCCCCTGAAGAAACATTTGGTGGGAAATACTTTTTTTTTTCACAGCTTTATTGAGGTACAACTGACATATAATAATCTGCATATCAGGGAGTCCCCTGGTGGCCTAGTGGTTAGGATTCTGGGCTCTCACTGCCATGGCCTGGGTTCAATCCCTGGTTGGGGAACTGAGATCCTGCAAGCTGCACCGCATGGCCAAAAGAAAAAAAGAAAAAAAAAAAGACCTCCCGCCCCCAAATAATAATAATCTGCACATTTTCAAAGTGTACAGCCTGATCAGTTTTGGCATAGGTATGCCTGTGAAACTGTCACCACAATTGAGATCAGGAACATATCCATCACCCTTTAAGTTTCCTTGGCACTTTCCAAGTAACATAGTGGAAAGAAGACACAACTGGAGGTCTCCAAAGTCCCAACTCCACCATTTCCTACCCGTGTGACCTGAAGCAATTTGCTAAACCTCTCCATGCCTGTTTCCTGATCTGCACGATGGGGCCAACCTTCCTAAGGCTAGGGTTAGCAGTCCATGAGAAAATACTCTAACGCAATGAGCACAGGAAGTGCAGCGAGCACCCAAACTTCAGAGATTACTACTAACGAGCCTCCCAGACCCTCCATACCTACCACACAAGGGTGGGGTGGGCTAATCTAAAGGTGCTTTGGGGCTGTAAAGCACCATGTACACCTCTGCTGCCATCCTTAACCCAGGTCACCTCCTGTGATTCCCCAGAGCCTTTCAGAACTCCCCTCCCTCACCTTGAAAGCCTTTGTCCAAAGGGAGTGAAACCTCCTGGCACCCCTACCCAGATGTCCAGTGGCCTGCCCTGGTTACTGGAGAAGGTGAACCCTACAGGCAAGGTCCCCAGCCTCCAGCAGCTGGGGCAACAGTAGAAGAAAACCTCAAAGTGCGGTGAGATGGAAAACGTATGACTTTTGCCATCAGAACGGCCTGGGTTTACATCTCAACTGAACTTTCTACTAACTATAACTGCAGGCAAGGTCTGAGCTTGTCTGAACCTTGGTTTCCTCACCTGTAAAATGGGAGTAACAGTGCCTATTTTTATAGGAATTCAGGGAGGATTAAACTATGTCTAGGAAGCCCAGAGCACCGACAGAAATGTGCTCAGAAACTGGCATTTCCTTGGGCTCACTTATAACAGATCAGGGTAGGAGCAGGGGAATATGCTGGTAATCAGGCTCCTTCCTGTGGTAGGCGAGTTTGAGAGAAAAATCAAGGCACAAGGGGGAAAGTCAGAAGAGGACGGCCTGCAAGGAGCATGGGCCCAGATGATGTTCATGAGTACCAGAGACAGACCACTACCATGGACCAGATCTAGAGGCAAAGTAACCTGTCCAGGTAAGCCTCTGCCCGGGAAAGAAAGCTGGGGGAGGAGTATGCAGGGTCACTCCAGATTCCACTCCTCCATCAGGAACTGCTTCCTCTAATAGCCCTCCCCACCCTCACTCCACCCCCACAGAGAACAACAGCCCTGCCTCTCGGGGGAGGAAGGCTTGGGGCTCACACCAGCCTAGTTGCATAACCTGGCTGAGATAACCTGTAACCTGCAACCAACTCCACCCTCACCTTGGCACCTAGCAGGAGAGCCTGCTGGTGGCCCCAGAGCCCATCTCCCATGCCCCCCACTGGTATGGTCCCAGTTGTGTGGCCTTGAGCCAGCCACTCCCTCTCCCTGGGCCTCAGTTTCCCCATCTATAAAGTGGGGATGACAACGCCAACCTCTTAGATTGCTGTAGGGCTGAAATGCAAAAGATATATAAAGCACCAAGCCTAGTGCCTGGCACTGAGAAGACCCTCAATAAAATGTAGCTATTCATGGGCTTCCCTGGTGGCACAGTGGTTAAGAATCCTCCTGCCAATGCAGGAGACATGGGTTTGAGCCCTGGTCCGGGAAGATCCCACACGCCGCAGAGCAACTAAGCCTGTGCGCCACAACTGAGCCTGCGCTCTAGAACCCGTGCTCCACAAGAAGAGAAGCCACCGCAATGAGAAGCCCACGCACCACAATGAAGAGTATCCCCGGCTCACCGCAACTAGAGAAAGCCCATGCACAGCAACGAAGACCCAACACAGCTAAAAATAAATAAAAAATTTTTTAAATGTAGCTATTCTTCTTCTTTTTCATGTCTCTGAAGTTTGGCTTTATGATCTTTAAAGAGTTGCAGTCAGTGTCCCCTTCTGCCAAATCCATGACTGAAGTTGTCTTTTCAGCACTCAACATTGATGCTTCTCACTGCTTGATATATCCTGTCATCCATCAAATTCTTTTTTAAGTGCCACCTCCAACCTTTGTTCATGTTGTTCCTTCCACCTAAAACACCCTAGATGTAACTACATACCATTTCTCAGACATATAAGATATACCTGGTTTTTACACCTATCATCATGAATACTTACAACTCGTTACTATTTCCATCCTCATCTTGTAAGTGAAGAAACCAAGGCTCTGAAGGTTAAATAGCTGGCCCCAAATCACAGAGCTATTAAGTGCTAGAGCCAAAATTCAAAACAGGTGCTTCTGACTAAAAAAACCCCCAAAACTCAGCATTTCTCACATCACTAGGCCCATACCGCCACCACAATTGTATCAAATCCTGCTGATTCAAGCAAGGCCCAGTTCAAGGGCACATACCTTCCCAAGGGCACCAAGTCAGGTGTTCTCTCCCCTTTTCAGGTCCCTTGGCTCTGTATCAGGATCCAAATGTCTCCCTAACCCTTCTCCAGCACCCAAGCTCCTTAAAGGCAGGGCCAGGTCAGACCTGCCCCTGATCTGGACTCCCAGCTTCCACCAGGCTCCTTCACCACACAGTAAGTGCTCAATTAATACCTTCTGGGTCAATTTGCCCCTAAAAGGCCAATGTGGACATCCGCAGCCCAACAGGACAGCAGCAGCCATAGGAGGAGTGTCCTCCCCAGATCCCACTGTGCCCCTCAGCTCTGCATTCTGCTTGGCTGTGGGAGTCAAAAAGAGGCAACCTGGGGAATCCTGATGTGAAACATGGACAGCAAGGCAACAGGTGAGGCAACAAAGAGGAACAGTGATAATAACAAAATGTAACACTTATTAAGCTTTCACCCATGTGCTAAGGAAAATTGATACACACCAGATCAGGAAGGGCTTTGGAAACCACACACAAGATCCTATCCTGAGGACAATAGGATGGGGGGCACTGGGAGTGGCCAGGTGACAGAATCAGATGTTTAGAAGGAGCCGCCAGCATCATGTAAAAACTCTCCCCTCCTCACCCCATCAGGCTTCTGGGAGATAAAGAACCAGAAAATGATAGAAACAGTAGCAGCTCCCTGATTTCTGAACCAGCCTGTGGTGAGTAGGGGGCTGATGAATTTGGTAGAGGAAACCAAGAATGACAGACTGGGCCCCTGGGGTGAGGGGCTTCAGAAAGAGGGTGGGTGTTAGCTTCTGATTCCTTTCAGAAGGACTAGAGACTGTATGAGAAGCTATTAGTATGGAGGGGAAAAAATCTACTAATAAGCATAATTTGGAGTTGGGAGCCCTGGGTCAAGTTTGAACCTTATCACTAACTAGCTCTCTGAGTTTATTCCTACATCTGCAAAGCGGGAGAAAATTCCATTCCCTGCCTGTCCTGGCAGTATCAAATGAATATGAAAGGTATTATACCCTGCGCAAATATTAGGTGTGTCCTTTTTTCAACAAGCAGGTGACCTCTGAATTGTCTTCTGTGTTTCTTGTTTCACACCCTCTTTGTCTCCCTGCTCAGTCTCCCCACGGCAGGACCAGCCCTGGCAGGGCTGTTGGGGACGCCCAACCCTGGAGGGGTGCCCACTTTCCATGCAGTGACTAATGGGCCCATCCTCCTCCTCAGGCTGGAAACGAACTTCACCCTACTGGGGGAGGGACCTTCTCCCTTTCCCTCCCTGCTCCGCAGCAGCACTGGAAGATCAGCAACTTCACCTCAGGACCATGCACCCCTCGCGAGCCACAGAGGAGTCTGGGAACAACCCAGGAGTTCCTTACTCAATAGCTGGCACTGAACCATGTGGTGGTTCTCCAGCCTGTCTGCACATTAAAATCACCTGAGGAGCTGCTCAATAACACGAAAGCCTAAGCCTCACCCCTGACCAATTAAATCGTAATTTCTAAGGATGGGGCCCAGCATCGGTGTTCTTTTAAAGCTCCCCAATTGGTTCTACAACGCCACCAGGGTTAAAAGCCATTATGTTAATGAAATGGATCCCGGCCTGATGCATCATGCGACCCCAGGGAGTCCCTCTGCAAGAATTCCATCCTCACCCCTTGAGTCCAAGCTTCTCCCACCCTGCCCCGAGGCACTCTCTCAACCCACACCCAGATCACTTCAGGAACTCCCACAGACAGCCCCCAGGACTCCCAGAGCAGATAGCATTCCTGTACCCTTCGGGTGTGTCCTTTGTGACCGACTGGCCCACAGTCCGGCCCGCTCCTGCCCCCAAGCCCCGGCCGCGGGCCAGCCCCTCACCGAAATTGTGGCAGGCGAAGCCTAATCCCGCGGCTGCCCGGAGCCAGGTGCCAGCCAGTGCGCCTGCGCGCAGGCCTCCAGCAGCTTCTCCAGCCCCTTCTTCCGCTCCTGCCCAGCGATTGGCTCCGCGTGGTCCGGGACCGCTGCTTCGGCAGGTGCTCGCGCCCGAGGATGCCGCCGCCATATTTGTTACGGGCGCTTGCCCTTAGTGACCAAAAAGAGGACGTGGGCGCCAACAAAAAACGGGCAGATTGTCTGTATTCCTGGCCGGTTCACCCCCTCCCTCTCACTTCCACGAAGGCTTAATGTCATTTCAGTTCAAATCAACAAGGTTTTTTCTGAGAGCTTCCCATCCTCTCCCCCGTCCTTTTTTTTTTTTTGCCTGTCGTGCGGCTGGTGGGATCTTAATTAACCCACCAGGGATCGAATCTGCATCCACTGCAGTGGAAGCCAGGAGTCTTAACCACTAGACCTCCGGGGAAGTCCCCCACCCCTACTATTAATTCGGAAAATGAAGAGAGCTCAGCACCTTCCTTCAAGCCTTGTGATGTGACTGGAGGCACAGCTGAGACAGATATGAAGATGACAGTGGCACGACCTGGGACTCCCTGATGCTGGATTGTGAGCTCCTCAAGAGTGGACAGGCCCAGCTTGAGCTGTGGGCACCAGGCCCTGAGAGAGCAACCAAGCAGCCCAACCTCTTCTTATTATTATTATTTTTTTCTTGTTTCTTTTCTTTTCTTTTTTGGTTGCACCAGGTGTTAGTTGCGGCACGTGGGCTCCTTAGTTGTGGCATGCGAGCTCTTAGTTGCGGCATGCATGTGGGATCTAGTTCCCTGACCAGGGATCAAACCCAGGCCCCCTGCCTTGGGAGCTCAGAGTCTTATCCACTGCACCACCAGGGAAGTCCCAACCTCCTCATGTTAATAGTAATAGTAAAATATAAGGCTACGGAGCTCTTCCAGTGTGCCCTGTGCTGTGTTAAGCACTCTACATGCATTATCTTGTTGAGTCCTCACATAGTCATCCCTGGGAGGTAGGTGCTATTATCCCCATTTTACAGATGAGGAAACTGAGGTTGGGAGAGATTCCACAAAGCAAGCAAGCTTTCACACAGCAAGCAAGAGGCCCAGACTAGTTGGAACCCAGACTTTCTGACTCTCAGAACAGGAGTCTTCCCTCTTCTTACCCCTGCCCAGACCCTGAAAGTCAAGTTTTGTTTTGCTCAGTCTAGTCTGGTAAGGATGTCCCACATCTTCTCCCAACAGGCCTGTAAGCCTACTTAGATTTCTAGGCAATTAGACAGCACAGACTCCAGACTTGCTGTTTCCCTACCCTGGGATATGGGGCCATGAGTGTGGCTTTTGGCTTCTGGGGGACCTGGGACTCAGTTCCCTAGCTCCACCACTTCTTTTTCGGGGATGCTCTTTTTGTGAGCCTCTGTTTTACTCCTTAGAGGGATTTTGTGGGCATTAAATGAGAAATAGGGGTGTAAGAGTTCTGTTGTCAACAGGAATTATCATCCTCTGCCTCCTTCCTGACAACCTGGCAAGGGCCCACCCAGAGCAAACAGTCCAACACAAGAGCCCAGGTGTCCAGGTGCTAGAGTCTGTTCAACCAGTTCCTGGGGAGCCCCAGAGGCCCCATGAACCTTGTCCCCAGCATTCATTTCCCACCAGTCTGTCTCACTTTCCTCCTCCCCAGTCCTGCCTTTTCAGACCCTCTTCTTACCTCCTAGGTCTCCTCTTGGCCACACACACATCACCTCTTTTCTAGACTTCAAGCAATTGATGAAACCCCTCATGCTCCAGAAAGCCCTCATGACTAGAAGGAAGATTACCATTTCTCGCCCATCCTTACCCCTTACCCCCATCTATGCTTTACTGGCTGTGAGAATAGAGGGCAGGAAGGGCAGGAAACCAGCATTCAGCATAGAGTCTGGTACACTAGGGCCTCCATAAATTGACTAAAGGAGTCCCTCTGCCGTTCCATCTCTGGCCAGCATGTGCCTTTATTTCAAAGCAACACTGAGCCTTTACTTAGCCCTCCCTGGGTATCCCGTGGGGGAACAGGAGAATGCGGAGAGCTGCCAAGGGGCTGGAACTGGATGTGACCTTATAGGAAAGACTTTGGCTCCTGTGTGGCACTGAATACCCCACTCTGAGTTCCCTCAGCCCTCTGATTTTATAGACAATGTAACCAGTTACCCTTTTTTCTCAGCACTAGGGCTGGGCCTTGTGATTATCTCTGATTTCCCTTCCCAGTTGTCAAGCACAGAGATAACTGGGAGGGGACATGGGGTGCAATTGAAGATCATATCGCCTGCCTTGAGTCATACCGGAGTCTCTGGATCGTGGGAGAGAGACATACAAAAACTCTCCCTGAAGTTCTCTCCTCCCTTGGCTTCTGACCTCTGTGATCTAGGTTCCGCCATGTTCTCCTCCTACCTAACAACTCCTCCTCGGGCCCCTTCACCGGGGCACTTTTTCCCAGGGCTTTTTTAGTTGCAGAGAGGGTCCCCCAAATTTCCATTTTCAAAACTCTTCACACATTCACTTAAACTTGTCAGGCCATACACTATATGGGGTAAAAGGGACTTCAAAAACAAGATTGCCTGTTGGTGGGAATATAAATTGGTGCAGCCACTATGGAAAGCAGTATGGAGGTTTCTCAAAAAAACTAAAAATAGGGCTTCCCTGGTGGTGCAGTGGTTGAGAGTCCGCCTGCCGATGCACGGGACACGGGTTCGTGCCCCGGTCCAGGAAGATCCCACATGCAGCAGAGCTGCTGGGCCCGTGAGCCATGGCCGCTGAGCCTGCGCGTCCGGAGTCTGTTGCTCCGCAACGGAGAGGCCACAACAGTGAGAGGCCCGCGTACCGCAAAAAAAAAAAAAAAAAAAAAAACTAAAAATAGAACTACCGGATGTCCCTGGTGGAGCAGTGCTTAAGAATCCGCTTGCCAATGCAGGCGACACCGGTTCGATCCCTGATCCGGGAAAATCCCACATGCCGCGGAGCAACTAAGCCCATGCGCCACAACTACTAAGCCTGTGCTCTAGAGCCCGTGAGCCAGAACTACTGAGCCCACGCGCCACAACTACTGAAGCCTGCGCACGCTAGAGCCCGCATGCAACAACCACTGAACCTGCATGCTGCAACCACTGAAGCCCGTGTGCCTAGCGTCCGTGCTCTGCAAAAGAGAAGCCACCACAGTGAGAAGCCCGCACACTGCATGAAGACCCAACACAGCCAAAAATTAATTAATTAATTAATTAATTAATTAAAAATAGAACTAGCATATAACCCAGTAATTCCACTCCTGGGTATTTATCTGAAAAAAAAATGAAAACACTGTTTGAAAAGATACATGCACCCCATTGTTCATAGCAGCATTATTTACAATTGCCAAGATATGGAAGCAACATGTGTCCATCAGAAGATGAATGGATAAAGAACAAGTGAGCCTAGGGATTTCCCTGGCAGTCCAGTGGCTAAGACTCTGTGCTCCCAATGTAGGGGGCACAGGTTCGATCCCTGGTCAGAGAACTAGATCCTGCACACTGCAACTAAAAGATCCCACATGCCTAAACTAAAAGATCCCACACACCACAATGAAGATCCTGCGTGGCACAACTAAGACCCAGCATAGCCAAATAAATAAATATTTAAAAAAAGGAACATGTGAGCATATATATATGTGTGTGTGTGCGTATATATATATACACGTATATATATGCACACATACACAATGGAATACTACTCAGCCATAAAAAAGAATAAAATTTTGCCATTTGCAGCAACATGGATGGACTTGGAAGGTATTATGCTAAGTGAAATAAGTCCGACAGAGAAAGACAAATACTGTATGATTTAATTTCTATGTGGAATCTAAAAAATAAAACAAACTAGTGCATATGAGAAAAAAGAAACAGGACTTCCTTGGTGGTGCAGTGGTTAAGAATCCGCCTGCCAATGCAGGGGACACGGGTTTGAGCCCTGGCCCAGGAATATCCCAAATGCTGTGGAGCAACTAAGCCCATGCACCACAACTACTGAGCCTGCGCTCTAGAGCCCACGAGTCACAACTACTGAGCCCGTGTGCCACAACTACTGAAACCTGCGCACCTAGAGCCCGTGCTCTGCAATGAGAAGCCACCGCAATGAGAAGCCCATGCACCGCAACGAAGAGTAGCCCCCGCTCTCTGCAACTAGAGAAAGCCCGCGCTCAGCAACGGAGACCCAACACAGCCAAAAATAAATAAATAAATAAATATTTTTAAAAAGTAGTTAAAAAAAAAAAACAGACTCAGATATAGAGAACAAATTAGTGGTTACCAGTTGGGAGAGGGAACGAGGGAGGGACAAGATAGGGGTAGGGTATTAAGAGGTACAAACTACTATGTATAAAATAAATAAGCTAAAAGGATATATAGTGTAACAGGGAATATAGTCAATATTTCATAATAACTATAAATGGAATAGAACCTTTAAAAATTGTGAATCACCATGTTGTACACCTGAAATTTATATACCATCGTACATGAACTATACCTCAATTGCCCTCAAAAGGCATAGGTGGAACGCAACAGATTGGCAGCCATGATGACACAGTGTAATACGAGCCAGGGTAGCAGCTGTTCTGGTAACTTCACCTACTACCTTTCCTTCATGACTACCCCACCTCCCATCTCCAGCCTGAATATAAAACTACTGCTGGATAGCTTCCCAAACGTCCCACATGAACCCAGCACTCCCTCAACTTCCGATCACCCCAATTGTTTCTTATTTCCAGGATTGTCTTGACTACCCACCCAGCTGACCAAGCTAAAAACATGTGCATCCACCTTTACCCTCCCCTCTCCATCCAGACAGTTTTATGGAATCAAGTCCAGATGAATCTACGCCCATGTCTCTTTTCCATTCCCTGATCTTGTTTTGGTTGTCAGTTTTCCTAAACTAGGGTGTGAACCTCCTCCAAGACTGGCTTCCAGACTCTCTCCATCCTCTACTTTGCACACAAAAGAGCCTCTGATCGTGGGGGTCACTGATCAGAAACTACTCAGGTTGCTGAATTTTGAAATTTTTCATAATAAAATTCTGGGGGAAAAACAGTCAGGGTGTATTGTTGATGCAAGCAACAGAAGACTTCACTCCATAGTATAATAACCTAAACATTTAATCTTCTAAAGACTAACATGATGGTGCTTTGAAATAATTTTTAAATGCCCATTTCATTATGTCTTTTGTAGTTAAATTTATATGAAGTAATGCAAGAGGGAAGAGATATGGGGACATATGTATATGTATAACTGATTCACTTTGTTATAAAGCAGAAACTAACACACCATTGTAAAGCAATTATACTCCAATAAAGATGTTTAAAAAAATTTATAAAGTAAACACAACCGGCTATCTGTATAAAAAGAGTCCACTCAAACTAGATTAAGTAGGAAAGGAATTTATGGGGAAAGGGAAATTGGATAAAGGTGATCAAAAGATACAAACTTCCAGTTATAAGATAAATAAATACAAGGGATGTAATGTATAACATGATGAGCAAAGTTAACACTGCCGTATGGTATAGCTGAAAGTTGTTAAGAGAATACACCCTAAGAGTTCTCATCACAAGGAAAAAATTTTTTTTCTTTTTTTTATCTATATGAGATGATGGATGTTAACCAGACCTATTGTGGTAATCATTTCCTAGTATATGTAAGTCAAATCATCATGCTGTGCACCTTAAACTTATACAGTGCTGTATGTCAACTATATTTCAATAAAACCGGAGGGGGAAAAAAGGGGATTTATTGGCTTATGTAACTTCAAAGTCCAGGATTCAAACGATGTCATCAGGACCCAGTTTCTCTCTCTGACACTTGGCTCCACTTCTTCTGCAGCTCTATGCTCAGAGAGATCTTCACCTCTGGACCCAGAACTGCATTCTTTCAGATCTCTGTCCAGGGGAGAGAGCACTTCACTCCATGCAATTAGAGAACAAAGCCCTGGGCTTGGCTCCCATTGGCCCCAATTGAGTCACATGGCTACCCTAAACCAATCACTATGGCCAGAAGGATGACAGCGATGATTGGTTTAGCCCTAAATCACCCAGGTAATTTAAGGATGAGCTAGAGCCAACTCCCCCAGAACCACTTTCCTGAGAGTAAATAAGGTGTGGGACCCAAAAAATCTGGGGGCTGTTACTGGAATCAGGGTGAATGAATGCTGAGAAACTCAGCTTGAGAAATTCAGCTTGGTCCTTATTTTTCTCATTTTTCCTGAAGACTGCCTCCCCAGTCTCCCTCAGCAAGCACGTCAGAACCAATATTAAAACGCAGGCTTCTCACTGTCCCAGGCTCCAACTTGAGCTTGGTCTCACACTCTCCTCATCTCCCACCCAGGTATGAGCAGATCCCCATGGGGGAGAAGCTGGCCAGTCATACAGGGTCCATCGTTGAGCTCCAGGCTGGGGTGAGGTCAGTCTATAATAGGTAGTTTTGGACATTCCTCAAGTGCTGGGATTTGGGGGGGGGGAAAGTTATAAATAGGAGTGGGGAGGTATATTAATTTCCTACTAACGCTCTAACAAATAACCACAAACTTAGTGGCTTAATACAAATCTATTACCGTTTTGGAGGTTGGAATTCTGTCTCATAAACTAAAGTCAAGGTGTTGGCAGAACTGCATTCCTTTCTGGAGGGTCTAGGGAAGAATCCACTTCCTTGCCTTTTCCAGCTTTGAGGCTGCCTGCATTCCTCGGCTCATGACCCCTTTCATCTTCAAAACCAGCAAGAGCTGGTTGACTCTTATTATCACATACGCTGACTCTTCAGCCTCTCTCTTCCACATTCGACTCCTGTGATTACAGTGGGCCCACCCAGATAATCCAGGATAATCTATTTTAAGGACTGCTAATTAACAACCTTAATACCATCTGCAACCTTAATTCCCCCTTGCCATGTAATATAACATACTAACAAGTCTCCAGGGATCAAGCCATGGACATCTTGGGGGTGGGAGGCCTCCCCCAACAAAGGTCACTATGTCCTGGGACCAGTTCTTAAGTGGACAGAGGGAGAGGCTCCCTCCTTGGAGCTGTTGGGTAGGGCGCGTTAGATACATGCCATAACCTAGTCCTAGCTGCTGTTCTCACTAGGCCACTGGCCTGAATTAGACTTGAGAGAGTGTCTCAGTCAGGAATAAAGAAATGTGACATCACCAGGCTGAGTGTGGGGGACCTCCTCAGAGGGTAGCTGGGCTTTGAGGGATGCTGAGAATCTAGGAGAACCTATGGGGGGTTAGTCATGATGCTGCTTAAGTCAACAGAAGAAGGGGAAGGAAAGTATGATGGCCTGGCGGCCTAGAAACTGGAAGAGGGTATCCATTTTAATCATCCAGTAACTACTACTCACTGGGGAAGAGAGATGGAAGGGCATGAACTGCAGCCAGAGGGGACTGGAGCTCAGACAGTGCTCAACCCATCTGAACGAAGCAACCTTCCTGGCTTCACCCAAGTAGCTTCTGGGCTTTGGAATCATTTGCACTGGGTTCAAATCCCACTGTGCCAGTTATAGACTATGTGAACCTGGGAAAGTGGCCTAACTTCTCCGAATCTCTTGTTCCTCATCTATTAAATGAGAATGATACCACCATGTTCTTCATGTGGCTAATATGAATTAGAAGTTCTTTTTAAAAAAAAGTTATAAGCTCTTAAGGAACATTCTAGAAGGGAGGACTGTCAGATAGTCTAAAAGAAGCCCTAGCATGGATTGGTGATTAGGCTATTGTTGAGAGCACAAGTCTTGAGACAGACACGGGGTTGAATTCTGCCCTTACCATAACTAGCTGTGTGAGTCTGGACAAGACACTTAACCTATGTAAGCCCCAGTCATAGAATACATTCATTGTGTACCAAATCTGAGGAAGCAGCTTCTTGCTATGTAAAGTCAGAAAAATATTAGTACCTCATTCCTAAGGTTGATGTAAACTTGAAGTTAGATGCTCATAAGCAACTTGATTCAGTGCCTGGTGTGCAGGAGCTTCACTCAAATGTTAGGATAACTCCACCTGGGTGGAAAAAGGGGATGACAACAGGGAGCTAACTTGACTGGAAAGGCCACTGGATGTCCTGTGATGTTGCGGGCATCCCTGAGCACAGACCTCAGCGTCTAATTCGCAGCCGGTATGACCAGCAGGCTCACCCAGTGTAGACACAAGCTGGCTGGCTCCTGGCCAGCTCAAGGTGTTTCCCTTTGCCTGGAAACCGGAAGGTGTGGCTGAGGCAGGGCATGAAGGAGAGCAGCTCAACTAAAAAGTGGTGGAGAGGAGCCCCGCTCTTGGATCTCTCTGGTTCCCCCAAATGCTGGGGACCAGCTCCCCCAGGCTAAAGGAGACAAGTGAGTAGGGAGCCACCTGGGAAGAGCATTTCAGGACTAGGGGCTTGAAAAAGGCTTGGGTCCTTCTTGCCTGCTGGGAGCCTGGGGTTTGGGTCCAGCCCTGGGGCAAGAGGTGAGGTGGGAGCTGAACTCCTTAGGAAGAGTTCCCCGAACTCCAGCACACGTGCAGGGCCCCCTGCTGTGAACCAGAGCCCCGGGTAACCAGGCCCCAGGGTCGGTGGTGGAGATGAGAACAAAGTGCACCCCCACCCCCACCCCAGGTCTGGACCAGGACGAGGCCCCAGTAGCAATGCCGGCCGCCTAAGCTTCACACCATGTATACATACTGCTGCCTGGCGCCTGGGCAGGACGTCTGGCCTCTGCTGCAGCACCTCACCTACACCTACCTGCCCGCCCCTCTGCTGCTGCCCCCCATTCAGGCCCACAACTTCTGCAGCCGGCCCCCGAGCCTGAGCGCGGGCGAGTGGGCGGCTCCGCGGGAATACCACTGCTTCCACGCCACAGGCGCGACGCTAGTGATCACGCCGCCCTTGTGGGCCTTCCCGCAGGCCTACTTTGCGGCCCTGCAACCGCCGTTCCCAGCGCCCGGCTACCCAGGGCCGTCCCTTCAGGAGCCCGCAGATGCGGGGCTGGCGGCGGTCGAGAGCGGGACGCAGTGGCCGGAAGGCAGCAGCCTGCACGCTGAGCTGCGCTGGGGCCGCGTGGAACGTACGCTCCCGCCGCGCCTCGATCTGCCCGACTTCGTGCGCCGGGAGTTGCGACGAGCGTACGGCACGTACCCACGCACCGACGTGCGCGTCACCTATCGCGGCGGCGAGTTCCTGCTGCAGGGCGCGCCGCGCGTGCGCGAGCCCGAGTACCGTACGGAGAAGCGAGTGCTTCGCCGGCCAGCCAGCAGCTGCAGCGGCTACAGCATCCCCGCGGGGGAAGCGGCGGAGCGCGGCCGCCGGAAGAAGAGGAAAGACTTGAGCTGAGGGCGCCGCGAGGCCCGGCGGCCGGCCAGGGTGAGCACGCGCGCGGCTCTCCTCCTGCCGCCACAGCTGTGCACTGGGGCTGGGTGCACCTGTCACCTCTTTTTTTTTTAACCACCGCCCACTTCCTGCACTTCCTTGATTTCTCTCAGGTTATTGCTGGATGGCGGGGCAAGGGCGAGAATGGATCAAGGACATCTCTGGGTGGGTGTCCTATTACTCCTTCCTTCTACTTGGACTTGGGAAGCCTGAGTGTGTGTGGTGGAAGGAGGGCCTGAACCCTTTGTTTCCTCTCTCCTTCCTCCCCATCTTCTTCCTCTTTGAAGCCTGCCCTGCAATAAGCCCCCACTTTCGCTCTTTCCTCTCCTCCCTCCAGCAAAGCTCTCCAAACTCCCCAAGCTGAGGGCCCACCTATCCCCAGCTTGTAAGAAAAGTAAATAAATGAGTGAAGTCAAGTGTAGGCTTCAAGATCATTTTCATGCTTGGGGATAGGGGTTTTTCTTCATCTGTGTAAGGTGAGCCTTACTTTCCATCTTGGGGTACAAGGTGTTGGAAGTGAGGATTAGAGTGGACCTCTGGAAAAAGTATGCTTCCTCACTGGCTGGGCCTCACTCTCCCTTAACCAGCTCCCTTCCAGTGCAGGAGGACACTCTTCTAGGTCCTGAGGCCCACCACCCCCAGAGAGATTCGGAGGGCATAAGCTATTTTGTTGAGGCGTGGATGACAGGCATGGCTGAGGAAGGCTGAGGAGGGGATCCATATTCAGATCCATAATGGCTCTGACATTT
This sequence comes from Leucopleurus acutus, assembly GCF_964270905.1. Lineage (NCBI taxonomy): Eukaryota > Metazoa > Chordata > Mammalia > Artiodactyla > Delphinidae > Leucopleurus > Leucopleurus acutus. Next base: position 26,132,113 of record NC_139156.1, read on the forward strand.
TCTAGACTCTGAGCCTCAGTTTCTTCATCTGTAAAAGAAGAAGAAAACCAACCCAGCCTACGTGGAAAATTTACCAACGTTTAAATTTAAGATGAATGTCACTTCTTGTCTCCTGATTCTTGCTAACAGTGTTTAATAGGGTGAATTTGCAATATTATAGGAGTTTGCTGGAGGGTTAGGCCACACATCCAATTTTAACTAAGGGTCTGGCCAGACCACCAGATCTGATGCCCAAGCTGTATAAATTTGGCTCCTATTGGAATTGCTTTCACTGAACTTCCATTTGTGGTTGGCCAACAGCTACCTGGATATACAGGTATGTTATTGAAGCTGTAGATCACTTGATTGAACACTGCTGTATTTATGAGCTTCATGGAGAAGTTCTATTAAACCTCAGCATTTGGTAAAGATGTTTCCACTGATAAGTTGTTTGCTTTTATCTTTGAATCACCAAGGATCTCATAATTGATCATATTTTTCTATTTGCCCTGGTTTCTAGGGAGCCAAATTTGCTTAGCATCTTTTGTGTAAAACCTTGATCCTGAACTGTTACCCCTAGTTTCATCTTATTTTCCTTTCCTTTTTTATTTTTTAATTATAAAGACACAGGGAGGTGTTGTAGTGTGATGGGTTTGCTGTGTGACCTTAGATGAATTGCTTAATGTCCCTGAACCAATTTCCTCATTGCAAATGGGGATGATGGTATTAGGACCTATCTCATAAGATTATTGAGAAGGTACTGTGAAATCCTGCACAAAAAATGTTTACCACAGTGCCTGTCATGTACTAAGTGCTCAAAGGGTAGTGTTTGTTCTTAAAAAGTAGTCTGCAATACAGAAATTTATAAAATAGGAAGTTAAAATCTGTTCTAATATCTCTCACCCCCAAATGATCACTGAGGTCCAATCTAGTATTTTTTACTATTTTTTCTGTTCACCTAGTATTAATTACATAAAATGAATTGCACAGTTTTGCTTGTTGCATTATACATTAAGTATATCTTGGACATCCTTTTATGCCAATGCGCATGGAGTTACCTCATTCTTTAACAGTCATCCAATATTCTATAGCATTTGGATTCTTTCCAGTTTTTAGCTATTAAAAGTCCATCCAACAAATTTCTTGAGTGCCTTTTATTTGCCAGGAACAGTGGTAGGCCCTGAGGATACCATAGTGAATGAGACAGCCATGGCAGTTTCTGTCCTTATGGAAGACATTTAAGCTGAGATCTAAAGAATATGAAGAAGTTAGCCATGCAAAGAGAAGGGTGAAGGGAAGCCAGGCAGGAAGTATGGTGGGTGCAAACGTCCCAAGGAATGAAAGTTATCTTTATTCACTCGACAGGCATTTGAGAGCCCACAGTTTGCTGGGCAGTGTTCTAGGCACTGGTACTACGGGAGAAAAACCAAACAACTCCCTGCCCTCGTGGAGCCTACTTTAGAGGTGTAATGTAGAGAAACAGAGACTGACAACAAGCAAATGGGAATATACGATGTAATGTCATACAGTGATAAGTAATGGGGTGCTGTTTTCAACAGGATAATTAGGGAAGCCTTCTCTGAAGAGGTGACTCTTGAGTGGAGACCTAATAAAGACCTTTATGAGCCATTTGAATAGCTGGGGGAGAAAAGCAAGTACAAACACCCTTTGGCTGGGGTGTCCTTGTCCTGTGAGCGAGCGGGAAAGTGATAATTAATGAGGTTACAGATGAGGCTGGATCCTGTGGTACCTTGAAGCCATGTAGAAAAATTTGGATTTTATTCTTAGGGGATGGAGGGTTATGAGCAGGGGGAAATGTGATGAGATTTTTTTTTTTTAAGTTATTCTGGATACTGTGTGGAAAAGAGACTATAGAGGGGCCATTTTGAAAATCGGGAGAGCAGTTAGGAGGCTTTTGAAGTAATACAGGCAAAAAATAAGCTGATGGCTTGGTCTTATTTGGAAGCTGTGAGGGTAATGAGAATAAATGTCCTTGAATATGCATCTTTATTCACATACACGAGTGTTAAATTGTGGAATCTGAAGTCTTAGAATTAGAAATTGAATCATTGAACAATGCCACCCTAGCAGCACAAGCACAGCCAGTGCCTAGATCTTTGGTTCTAAATTACATTCTCCAGTAAAAGGAACCAGTCCCCTCAGGAAAATGGCTGATTCCAAGGCTGTGGCAGGGAAGGTACAAGATGAGACTGGAACAACTTGTGCCAGAAAATAAAAGACTGATCAAAAATGTCAAAAGAACAAAGGAGCCAACTTGAAGGGACTTCCACTGACCAAATCAAGGACAATTTAAGCATCGAAACAAATAATCACAGTAACAGATTATAACTTGCTGAATAAAATAAGGATCCCTAAGTCCATACTAATGCTAACTAAAAAATACATATGAAAGGAAAGCTCTTCCTTATAGTAGAAGTAATGATGAAATTAGAAAATCACCATTCCCAATCATCAGAGTAATGATTGATTCAGGTGAGAATCATTTCTGAATACTAAAACTGATGGGTGAAAGTTTGATGTGAAACTGGATATTTATATAGTTTCAAATATGTTCCAATAAGATATTTATTAATTACAAATTTTAAAATAGTAACCTGAAAAAAAATAGTAACGTGATAATATAATAGAGAAAACTGGTGGATAACACTTTAACCCCATTGCAGTAGTCCCTCTTAAAGTCTTTCTTACCATCTTTAATGGGTTTCTTTAAAAAAATTTTTTTCAATTTTTTTATTTATTTTTGGCTGCATTGGGTCTTCGGTGCTGCGCACGGGCTTTCTCTGGTTGCGGCACGCAGGCTTCTCATTGCGGTGCCCTCTCTTGTTGCAGAGCACGGGCTCTAGGCGCGCAGGCTTCAGTAGTTATGGCGCACGGGCTCTAGAGCGCAGGCTCAGTGGTTGTGATGCACAGGCTTAGTTGCTCTGCGACATGTGGGATCTTCCTGGACCAGGGATTGAACCCATGTCCCCTGCATTGGCAGGTGGATTCTTAACCACTGTGCCACCAGGGAAGTCCCTAAAATTTTTTCTTTAACAGAGACAAATTGACATCATGTGCTGTCTGATATGTTAAACTGAAAAATACAACATCAGTTCAGCAGTAAGGCATAATCATGAGGAAACCTCAGATAAACCTAAATTGAGAGAAAATTGTTCAAAAATGTCAATGTCATAAAAGACAAAGGTTTCAGGTCAAAGGAGACAAAAAGAGGCATGAAAACTAAATGCAACACATGATCCTGTTTTGGATCCTGGACCAGAATGAAAATTGTTGTGAAGGACAGTGTCGGGACAAGTAACAAGATTTGAATGAGGACTATAGATTAGAGAAAGCAGCATGGCAAAACGTTAACAGTTGGTCAATCTGGTAGAAGGCTAAGCCAGAGTTCTTTGTACGATTCTGGCTACTTTTCTTTAAGTTTGAAATAATTTCTAACTAAAAATAAAAATAGCAATAAGAAGTAAATTGAATCTCTGGATCAAAAAGGATACACACTTAAAATGTACTCTGTCACAGGTTTTATGTTTTAATCTTAGAGAATTGTCTGCATGCTGGTAAGCCTCCTCTAATCCTTTTTTTGAAACAAGGCAGGCTTCAAGTAAATCATGAGTCTCATACCAAGTTAGGTGTGTTCTGAATCCCCTTCCTTCTCTATCGTCTCAGGTCCAGACCCTTGAAGTCTCTCAACTTCCCCCATCTCGGGACTTCCCTGGTGGCTCAGTGGTTAAGAATCCGCCTGCCAATGTAGGGGACGTGGGTTTGAGCCCTAGTCCGGGAAGATCCCACATGCCACGCAGCAACTAAGCCCATGCGCCACAACTACTGAGCCTGCGCTCTAGAGCCCACGAGCCACAACTACTGAGCCTGCGAGCCACAACTACTGAAGCCCGTGTGCTCAAGGGCCCACGTGCCGCAGCTACTGAGCCCGCATGCCTAGAGCCCGTGCTCCGCAGCAAGAGAAGTCACTGCAATGAGAAGCACGCGCACCGCAACGTGAAGAGTAGACCCTGCTCACCGCAACTAGAGAAAGATCGCACACAGCAACGAAGACCCAACACAGCCAAAATTAATTAATTAATTTTAAAAAAAGAACTAAGTACACATCCCCCAAAATTCCATTCACAGGAATTTAAAAACAAAAAAAACACTTCCCCATCTCTGAGAATCCGCATTGCTCACATTCTTCCCCCAAGTCTTCCACATATGCCCTGGAAATGCCCAGAGACTGCAAACAGTATACCCCTATCCCCCAGCCCCAGTGAGGGAGGAGGCCCCCAATTACAGGCTTTTTGAAGGAAGTGCTGCCACTCAGCTCAGTCCAACATGCCAATCCTTCCAAACCCCAGTGCTTGCTCCAGCCCTAAGGATGTAAAGAAGCCCTGCAGGGAGCCTAGATGCTTCTTTGTTTGTTCTTTTCTTTGAACTTAACCCTTAGAACTCATAAAACATCTGGGCTGCCAGGGACTTTACTGTTCACCTGGCCCAACCTCCTCAGGTGACCTTATGCTGGGAAACCGAGGCCAGAGAGAAGGAGTGACTCACCCAATGTCACACAGTAGGTGGGAATCCAGAGCTTCTAGATCTCAGCAGGGCTTGGGCTACCAAACTCATCTTGGTGGCCTTCTCCTCCTGGCCTTGCCCCAGCTTTACCCAACCCTGGCATCTGGTCTAGAGCCCTTTGCTCAATAAACCCTGACTGACCAATTTTAAACCCTGTCCTACCTCCCAGCTGGGTAGCTCACATCCTACTGAAGGGAGGATAATAAGAATCATAACAGGGAGTTCCCTGGTGGCCCAGTGGTTAGGATTTGGTGCTTTCACAGTGGAGGCCCAGGTTCGATCCCTGGCCAGGGAACCATCCCGCATGCCATGTGACATGGCATAGCCAAAATACACACACACACACACACACAAAAAAGAATCATAGCAATCTCACACACTTAACTCAGAACTTACTATGTGCAGGCACTGTGCTAGAGCCCTGTACAAAAACTATCATTTAATCTTCACAAAAACCTTGATGTGGATATAATTATTATTCCCATTTATAGATTAGGAAACTGAGGCCGATAGAAGTTAACAACTTACCCAAGGGTACACACAGAGAATACACCTGGGAAATCTGACTGTAGCCTTAACATCTAGGCCAAACTGCCTCTTCATACATGAGACACACTCAGCAAAATACAAGGAACGTTTATTGAACAGCCACTCTGTGTAGGACACAGGACTAGACACTCTGGGGCTCATGAATCAAGCCCCACTGGAAGCCGAGTGCGGAGGATTTGTAGGAGATCGTATGCATCATTGAGGGTTGAAGAAGATTCTTGTAAGAGGCATCTGAGAGAGGCTTTGAAGGATGTATAGGATTCCAACAGATAGCGACGGAATGGAGGTGAACCAGGGAGAACTGAGGAGGGATCAGCATGAATAAAAGCATGCAGCGGGAGCAGGAAGTAGCAGGGTTTCATTGGAGGACAGGTTATAACCAGGGAGCAATGGAAGATCAGGCTTGAAAGCTAAGTGGAGGCCATACTTTGAAAGACTTTAATGGCAAGGTGAGGAGTTTTGGGGAGCCATTGAAGTCTTTGACAAGAAGAGTAACTCGAAGTTATTAAAAGTTCTGGCAGGTGGCAGCACCTGGCTGGGACGCTGTGAGTCTGAGATAGCAGGTCCCCCATGACCTCAGTATTGACAGTACAGCACAGCCGGGCACCAGAACTGAGTCCCCAGGGCATTTGCTAGAGCTCACAGCCTATGGAATTCAGTTCTCAGAGCCAGATGGCCAAAGTTCTCTTAGCCTTGATGCTGCTCTCCTGTGCTCCCTTCTGTGAATTTTCCCCCATTCCCAGGATGTGTCAGAAGAGGAACCTGGGATCTCAAGATTCCTCCTATCCCATCGAGGGTCTGAGCTCAGAGCTGAAAATAGGGGCCCATTGCTAGGGAAAGAGGTAAGGGTTCTCTAAATTCTAACAGGATACTGATGTAGGATATGACGGGAGGGGACTCAGGGCTGTGGTAGGGATTCCGTGGGTACTGCAGAGTCAGACCCGTCATCTCCTGCCCAGATACGCTCCTGGTGGGGCCAGATGTGGAACTGGATGGGCAAGGGGTTAGGGGAACAGCCAGAACATGTACACTGAGAAGGGCATTTCTCTAGAGAATGAGTGGCTTCCTGAGCCAAAGAGGACCCACAAAATATGGATCCCCAAGGTAGAGGGAGGTCCAGGAGTCCCAGCTCCCTGAAAATCTCCCCACCTGAAGTGAAGATCTGAAGTACCTGGGATAGATAAGGGAGCAGAAGAGAAAGACTTCCCTGAAACACACGCTGACTTTCTACAGAGTTAAACTGAGGGCTGGGGTGCTATTCCCATTCACAGGGCGGACCTGCAGCCTATCCCTGGAGATGGGAGAGGCAAGCTGGCAGGCTCAGGAGTCACCCTACCCCCACCCTGCTTGAGTTGAGAGAAAGGGGTCTGCACTTACCCATGAAGCCTCTTCTCTCCCTCCTGGAGCTGGTTCTACAGTGATGCTCCCAGAGACTGCTCCTTAAATAGGGCCCGTCCCAGCCAACTCCCGCCCCCGCCCCATCCTGGCTCTTCTGAGAAAGGAGGAAGGTGTGGGAGGGCCAGGCACCCTGCCCAGAGAGCCCTTGCTGACCTCAAGCAAGAGTGGGGACCCCCCTCTTCCCCCCCACCCCATCTTTCAAAGCGTTCCCTTCCTCACCTCAGTCTCTGAGTCCCTCCCACCCCTTGAGACCAGCCAGCTGGGTTCTTTCTCTGCTCTTAATGTCTGGGAAATCTGCTCTTTATGCCTAATTCAAGCCCAATTTCCTCATTCTGAGGTTGGATGATGGGGAATTGATGTGCTAGGGGAAGCTTCAGCGCAGGCTTCTAGCTTCTCCCACCAGCTCAGGAGACCCAGCATCTGTTGCAGAATTCGTTTGACGGAATGGGGAGAGAGGAGGTATCGCTATACCTCCTTTCACCTCATGTAGCTTCAAGCACCATCCAAAGCGTAAGCGGAGTTTGTTCCCATCCTGTGGAGAGAGATTGAGACCTGAGGGGAGAGCAAATCAGGAGCTTAAGGTCCAGCCTGCTATGGAATGTCGAGAAGGACAAGTGATCCCTGGATCCCCTGCCTTACAGTTTGTGTGTGTCCTTGTGCCTGTGGTGGTCCCTCTCCTCAGCCCACTCTCTGTCCTCTGACTCCAAAACCTAACCCTTGCTGCACAGAGTTGAGACTCTCCAGGGTCTGAACTGGGAATTGAGGGGCTCCCTCTAAATGGTCTTTCCCATCATCCTTCCCTGAAAGCTCAGGAAGTTCTTTCCCACGATAATATGTAGCTACATCCAACTGCTATTCAAGAAACAGGCCGTGGGGGAGGGGGAATGGTATGCCTCAGGGATGGCCACAAGGGTCCTGAGCCAGGACTAGGGACAGCTCTTCTGAGGAAGCCTGAAAATTCCTGTAATGGAGGTGGTAGGGAGAGAAGAGTCATCATCAGTATTGTGCAACGGAGGGGGCGGGAGGATAGGGGACTGGGGGAGGGGAGCGATGGCCAAGTCTTTAGAGGGCTGGCAGCTATCCATCACCCCTTTCCCAGGGGCCTGCTTGGCCAGAGTTGAAAGTGGCTGTCACCTCACACCTCATTAACCCCAGCAGCACCAGGCTGGCAGCAGCAGTGCTTTTATGGGAGACACGTTGCTAAAGGTGCTCCCTCCTTCTTCCCTCCCCTTTCCTGCCCCCTCTCCCCAGCAGCCAACATCTTGCTCTCTTTGAGGCCAGACTATCCTGGTGGGGAGGCGGGAGGCTGCTGTGAGGGACAGGACTGGAAGAGGGAGCAGTGATCCCCTTTTTCTCCATATTTTGGCACTGCCTCAGTCCTTAGGGAAGAGAGGATGGGACTTTCTACCTTGGACTGTGAGCTCCTGTGGATAGGGACAATCTCTGGGTCCCCAGCACCCTACAAGGGGACTAGCCCTGAAAAGAGGCTCATCCCTGCTGATCGGGGATGGGAGAGTTCATCCTTGAATGGAACTCCTTCCCTCATGACCCATTAAAGGGTTCTTGGGAAGGGAAGGCTATGGGCTTCCCCACAGGGTAGCACCGGGAAGCTCCGTAGCAGGAAGAGAAAGAGGAAGCTGAGGCCTTACAGGGTACTGGAGTTCAGCCGTCCTGTCATAAATGAGAAGCCCTGCCAATTCGGGCATGAAGTTACCGGGGGTGGGCATGGCCTGCAGGCCGTCCTGGATCTGCGCTCAGGTGGATCCTCGCTCAGAGCACCTGCTGCCTCGCCTTCCCCATCCAAACCAGGCTCCAGGTCCCAAGACCCAGGCCCTGTAACCCACACTAATCTTGGGGAAACATCGCTGTTAAGAGAATACAAAGGAGAGTTAGATATGGCGGGTAAGTCAGCACCTCAGAGTTGTTGGGTGACAGGGCTTGAATATGGACTGGACGCGAAGGGGGAGAGACGGGATTTGGGGAAGAACACTGGGTCTAGGAGTAGGGCCACCAGAGCCAACCAGGGAGAGACAAGGGCGGGGTGGGGGTGGGGAAGCTACAGGATTTGAGGGCGGAGATTTGGGGGCGAGGAAATAAGACGGATGGGAAGACACCGGGTGGGGTCAAAATGTTCTCCAGTCTGTGCAGACGGCAAGGCACTAGGAGGGGATACAGTCAGTCACTGAGACTCCACCCACTGGCGGGACCTCCACGCCTAACTCCTCCCTACTCTCAACAAAAATGGCCGCCGCGGGATCTCGCCCAAAGCTCTGAGACAAATGGGAATGGTAGCAGGAGCACCGCCCACTTGTGGGCATGCCCTTCTTAAAAATGGCTACCACGGCGCTTCTGGAAAGTAACCGCTCTGGGCCCCGCCTTTGATCTCGTTGGTGGGGCTGGGGGATGAGAGCTGCACCGCGCGGGACAAATCGCCGGCGGCGCCCGACGGAGCAGGTGATTTCCCTTCCAGGCCCCGGCCCAGGGCTAAGAGAGTCGCGGAGAGCGTTGACCCAGGGTACCCGTCCTGTGTGTCTCCCCACGGTACCCCCCGGGGCCCGCCGGAACCCCATCTCTGATTCTCGCCGTGGCCTGTATCAAGGCACATCCTAGCCTGCTCAGGCCTCCCTCGTCATGTGCCCTCAGGGCCGCAACCGCATCCCTGTGCCCTCGGGCCCACTATTCTGGATGCTTATGGGTACCCCGCTAGCTCGTTTAGGGAGCTCCTGCTTCAGGGGTCGGCCATCATCATGGTCCCACTTCCTGTATTCCCGCCTCCCCCCATTTGTGCTCCTGCCTGACTTTGGATGCCGGAATCCCTTGTGTACCCATCGGTGTCGTTGGCTCCTCTAAGACCTGACTTGAGGGTCAGGGTACAATGATGTGCTCTGGAACCTGCGTTATGGGACTAGGGCCCCAGGAGCTGGGCTTCATAAGGGCTGGGAGAAGCAGTGAAGACCTCGTTTCTAGACCCTCTTGAGTGTCCAGACTTCTTCCACTCTGCTTCCCAGAATTCCTCCTCCCACATGGCCTTCTGCTCTCCCTCCACCTTGGGCATCTCCCCACCCCAAGGGAACAACATGGTACTCCTTCCCCCAGTCTCACTTAAACTTGTCCAGGGGGGTTTTATGGAACATCTGGAAAGTCCAGGCCTGTGCTTGGTCCTGGGGATGCTCTCAGACCAGCCGAGGGCAGTGAGGATGGGGCAGTCAGGGTTGGCTCCAGGGAGGAAGTGAGGCCTGCAGAGTGAGAGGCAAAGGGAAAGACATTCTGAATGGGGAGAATGGTGTGAGCAAAGATTCCGAGGTAGGCAGAGGGCCAGCCAAGCAGGAGAGGATCAGATTACAGGCTGGGGACTGACCATTTGCATCATGAAAGGTGGTATAGTGTAGTGGTTAACAGTGACCCAGACTGCCTGGGTGTAAATCTGCCATTAACTTACTGTGTGACCCTGGGCAAGTTACTTAACCTCTCAGTGCCTCCATTTCCTTTTGGGTAAATGGGATAGTATCAATATGATATATTAGTATCTATATGTTAAGGTAATTGTGAGGATTAGGTAAGTTAATACATGTAAAGTGCATAGAACAATCCCTGATAGATTATAAGCAGTCAGTAGATGCTAAATATTTTTACCTTCATCAGAGGTGTTTAAACAGGACTCATGACAGGATGACAATCACATTTCATGGGTGCAGCTAACCAGTGGACCCTTATTTGGAGGCCCCAGGAAGTAACGGGGTTCTGTGGGCTATATCCAGAATTTGAAAAGTCTCAGGGAAATCATGTTCTTGCCCTGGAGAAGGCTGGCTGTTCAGGCTGCAGCTTCCCCAGCTTAGGGACTATGGAGGAGAAATATTAGGAGATGCCTCTGGGTAGGAAAGAGATGCTGAGGAAGCCTAGGGGGATGGAGAAGGGTGAAAAAGAAGTGGCAAGCTTTGAAGGCTGGGTGAAGTTTGGGCAGCCCAAGAACAGGAGGAAGGGGGATGTTCCATTAGGAGACAAGCTAGAGCAAAAGCTCAGGGCAGGAAGACTTTTTTATTTGGGCACAGTGGCCGGGGGGGGGGGTGTTTCCTAATAATAACTCCCTGGCTCTTGGACCTTGGTTAGAAACCTAGGGGCATCAGACACATCCCTGAAAGCTTCTTCCCTAGAAGCTTTCATGCAGCATCCGTGGACTTTTGTCCCAGCAGAGGTTGGCAGGCAACTGCTAGCAGCCAGGATTGGTATAACCCAGGGTGGATGTAGGTCTCCCTAGGGGGCTGACTTCTTGGGGGAGCTGCATGATGGGATCTGGTATGCCCTGTCTGAGCAGTTCTCTTCCTCCCCAGGGCCTACGCTAGGGTCTGGAGCAAGAGGCTAGCCTCCCCTGGTAGGATAGGGCTTCTCAGTTCTCCTGTCCTGAGCAACCCCTGTGCTGTCACGGCAACTCTGTGTTACCAGTCAGGGGACAAGGGAACTGCGATAATAGATGGTAGCCCTATCTCAACCCAATTGGAGGTCTTGACATCTCCCCATCCCCTGGAGTAGCCCCTAGAATATACACTCAACTAGGTGTCCTGGATTTATCTCCTGACTACCACAGTCAAGCCAGGTGACTTTGGGCAAGTCATTAAACCCACTCAGCTTCAATCTCTTCATTTCTAAAGTGGGGAGTAACTGTTTATTGAGTGTCTGCTTCACAGAAGACACTGAGTGTACACTGATGAATAAGCCAGGAGTGTAGTCTCTGCCCTCATGAAACATGTGGAAGAAACATTAAACATTGCCCCAATAATGTTTTGATTATAGCTGTAAAAGGTGCTGCTAAGTAAGGAAAAGTGTAGTCTGCAATGAGGATGTAAGATAGAGGAGACCAAACCAGTTCTAAAGGGTCAGGGGAGCATCCCTTGAAGGAAATTGTAAACTGAAACCTGAAAGGTGAGAGGAGTTAGCAAGTGAAGGGGTGGAGGTGGCACGTTGCCCAGGCAGAGGAAACAGTTTGTGCAAAGACCCTTGCTGTGAAAAAGCTGGAGTGCTGGCAAGCTGAAAGCAAGCCGGGTGGAGGGGAGTGATCCTGGGGGTGGGTGGTGCGTGGTGAGGCTGGAGAGATGTAGGCAGGAGTAAGGCCCTGAATTGAGGGCCATAAAAAGAAGCTGGACTTATCTGAAGGGAAGCAGGAAATCACTGATAGATTTTAAGCAGAAAAAGTGTGATTTTTTGGTAAATATTGTACAGCCATGATCTTTGTAGAGAATAGGTTGTTGGGGGAAAGATGGTAGTGGGGAGAACATTTAGGAAACTCTTGCAGTTAAGGCAAGAGTTGGAGCCAAGTGGGAGTAGAGATGGAGACAAGTAGATATGTTGAGGGATAATGGTCAGGGCACGGTGACTGATTGGATGTGAGAAGGCAAGAGGTAGGATGGTGTCAATGATAATTCCCAGACTTGTGGCAGGAACAGCTGGGTACGTGGACATGCGTATACTGAGATAATTCCCAGACTTGTGGCAGGAACAGCTGGGTACATGGACATGCGTATACTGAGGACAGCCTTGGAGGAATAAAAGACTTGGAAGAATGTCAGTTTGGGACATGTTAAGTCATCCCCACAGAGGTGTCAGAGAGGTAGACGTACAAGTGTGTAGCTCAGAGGAGGAGACTGGACTATAGGATTGGACATTTGGGAATTGGTGACATGGAGTTGCTACAAGAAGATGTGGGCCCAGATGAGATTTTCCAGAGAGAGAGGGTGCAGACTGAGGAGAAAGGAGAAGCAGCTTTGAGCCTGAGCTTTGCTGCCACGTTTAGAGGGAAGCAGAGGAGAGGGGGACAGAGAAGGAGCCTGGGAAGAAATGGCCAGAGAGGTAGAAGAGAAACAGGAGGATGTGATGCCTCCTAGACCAACATTGGTGCTACTTGAAAGGGCAAATATTAGGTGAAACTACAAGAAATTGCCTTTTTCTTTTCTTTTTCAGATCAAAAACAGGTAATATTGGCAAGTTCATATGGTTCAACCTAATGAGACCAAAACCTGAAAAAGTAACTCATGCCCTTAGCCTGAGAAAATTTAGTAGAGCAGAAGCCAGACTGAAGTTGGGGAGAAGTGGATAGAATGGAGAATAATAAGGGAATAGATTCAACAGGACCTGGTGATTGATTGATTGCAGCAGGGGTTGAGAGAGGGTGAAATCATGGGTAACCCCCAAGTTTCAGGTTCGGTAGCTGAGTGAGTCATGTTAGCCGGTGAAACAGGAGGAGGTGCCTGTTTGGAGGGGGAGTACACACATCGGGAGGATACGGTGAGTTGGGGCTAGGTGCAGTTTGAGGTGCCCCTGAGTCTTCTGAGTGGGGTAATGAGCTGACATTTGGACTCGTGGGTCTGGAGCAGTTCTTTACCACCTAAATGTTCCTGACTACCAAATACAGACTTTAGGGAGTCAAAAGCATGTAAGTAGGAATGAAATAAGTCAGTAAGTATTTATCGAGCACCTACTAAGTGCAGGCATTCTTCTAGGTGCTAGGGCTATACCAATGGATAAGACAAAGTATCCCCCCCTCAAACTCCCTCTTCTTGAAGCGTACATTCTGTGGGGGAGGACAACAGGGAAATAAACATAAAGATAACATGGAGCTGTAGTATATGCTATATAGAAAATAAAGCAGAGTAAGGGATTGGGGAGTATGGGGAATGCCTAATTTTGGTCGGTTAGTCAGGAAAGGTCTCTCTATGGAGGCAACATTTGAGCAGAGCCCTGGCAGAGGTGAGGGGATGAGCCATGTGGATATCTGGAGGAGACAGGTAGAAAGAAACTGGGCAAGTCTGAGGAATAGCAAGGAGGCTGCTGGGGCAGGAGTGGAGTTAGCAAGAAGGGAGTGGTGAGGTTGGAGAGGTAAGCAAAGGCCAGATCTTGTAGGGCTCCGTAGGCCTTGGGACGGAGGATGGAAAGTCCTCCGTAGATAGGCCCAAGCTGCTGGAAGGGCAAGGACCTGGCAGGAAGAGAGAATTCATGAAAGGCTTCCCCTTCTATCTGGGCCCCAGAGCCAGAAAAGCCCCTTTGTGCAGAGGGTGGGTGGCCCACTCTGGGTGGGGGAATGGCTGTGCTCAGTCCTGAGGCCTGCTCCTTGGGGGGCTGGACAATGGGTCCCTTGTGGTTGGACTTGGGGGCCAAGTGGCCCTCTCAGTGATGGGATTCCTCAGCCAGGAGGCATGTGACCTCAAGACCTCGGCTTCTTTCCAGAGGGTCTAGGCCTACTGTTGGGGAATGGGGTGGGGAGATGGGGAGAGGTCGGGGGAGGGGGGAGGGAAACGTCCACTCTGGAAACTTTCTCCTGAGACAGTGTCCTGCCCTGTCTCAGGCTGGAGGAGGTGGAGAGATAGGCAGGCAGGGGGCTGTGGCTCTGCTTGAGGGAGTGGGGGAGGGCTGAAGAACTGGAAGCTATGGGCAACATCAACAAATGGTTTCTACAGCAGGGCAGGAGGGAGGAGCTGGCTGCCCCTGGACCTGGTGGGCAGGGGCAGGCAGAAGAGGGCCTGACAAGCCTCTGTCTTGTGTCCCTTCAGAAGAGAGAGCATGGAGCTGGAGAGGATTGTCAGTGCAGCCCTCCTTGCCTTTGTTCAGACGCACCTCCCAGAGGCTGACCTCAGGTAGAAGCTGCTCTCCTAGAAGGGTCATGCTGGGGCCAGAGTTGGAGCTGCTGGGCAGTTATCTGGGCCTTGGCCAGTGGAAAGACTGGGGTGGGAAGTACTCAGCCCTATTCCTCAGGTGGAGGAGGGCTGGTTATGATTTGCTGGTATGGCCTCACCTCTCATCCTGTTCCTGTCACCCTTGTTGAACAGATGGGAAACCAAAGCTCTGAGGGGGTTGGGGGGGTGGGGGTGGGATACTTTTCTGGGCTTAAGGCTTGAGGTCTGGCTCCTGGACCCCATGAAGCCCAGGGCTGGAGTCCCAGGCTAGGTGGCAATGCTGGAGGTAACAGGGCTTGTCCTGTCCCCTTGCTGCAGCGGCTTGGATGAGGTCATCTTCTCCTATGTGCTCGGGGTCCTTGAGGACCTGGGCCCCTCAGGCCCATCGGAGGAGAATTTCGATATGGAGGCCTTCACTGAGATGATGGAGGCCTATGTGCCTGGCTTCGCCTACATCCCAAGGTGGGGCCTGGCTGGGACCAAGAGGAGGCGGAGGGCTGGCTGACTGTGGAGGGTGGGCAGAGTTGTCCTTTTACCGCCCTCCTTGCCTTTTCAGAGGTACAATAGGGGAAATGATGCGGAAGCTCTCAGGGCAGTTGAGTGGTGCCAGGAACAAAGGTGAGTCTGGGAATTGGGCACTTGGGTGACTTAAACCCCCATCCTCCAAAGCCCTGGCAAACCTGTTGCTCTTTCTGCCTCTTTAAGAGAACCTGAAACCACAGAGCTCTGAGGTCCAAGGTCAGGTATCTGTCTCCCCAGAGCCTCTGCAGCGGCTCAAAGAAGAGACGATGTCTTCTCCGACTGCTGCTGGGGACACCCAAGATGAGGTACTGGTAGAGGAGGGTACTGACGAGGGAGCTAGGGCCCTGGAAAGGAGGAAGTATTGCCTCTTGTCAACATTTATGCCCACAGGCATCTGGCGCTGAGGAGGAACTGCTGCCAGGGGTGGACGTACTTCTGGAGGTGTTCCCTACCTGTTCAGTGGAGCAGGCCCAGTGGGTGTTGGCCAAAGCTCGAGGGGACTTGGAAGAAGCTGTGCAGATGCTGGTAGAGGGGAAGGAGGAGGGGCCTCCAGCCTGGGATGGCCCCAACCAGGTATCCTCTGCTAGACGGCCCCCCAACCCCATGTAACCTCAGCTATGTTCCACCTTAGTGTTAAGCCCCCGCCCCTAGCCTATCCCCATTTGCTTTTCCTGCTGGTACCCTAGGCCCTAGACAGGCTTCCCCTCTCTGCAGGACCTGCCCAGGCGCCTCAGAGGCCCCCAAAAGGATGAGCTGAAGTCTTTCATCCTGCAGAAGTGAGTCTGGGCTGGGCTGGGCCGGGCCGGGCCGGGCCCTGCCCTTAGAGGGTTTTCCTAGGGTGGCAGGAGCTTCACCCAGCCAAGTTTTTGGCAGGTACATGATGGTGGATAGCGCAGAGGATCAGAAGATTCACCGGCCTATGGCTCCTAAGGAGGTGAGACGGTCGCAGCTCCTAGGGTCATGGAGTGGGTACAACTGTCTCCTGGCTTCTGCTACTCACTACCTGATTGCCTGACAGGCTCCCAAGAAGCTGATCCGATACATCGACAACCAGGTAGTGAGCACCAAAGGGGAGCGATTCAAAGATGTGCGGAACCCTGAGGCTGAGGAGATGAAGGCCACATACATCAACCTCAAGCCAGCCAGAAAGTACCGCTTCCACTGAGGCACTCGCCAGACTGCCGGAGCCGTCTAGGCTCAGATCCCAGAGGGATGCAGGAGCCCTACACCTCCACACAGGGCGCGCCGTAACTCCTGTCCCCCGTCTTTCCCTACTTCCTCGCTCCACAGTGTTAACCTCCTCTTGGAGCTGCCATGGGCACAGTAAAGGTAGCCCCAGGAAGGTGTGAGTGCATTCTGGTCATTTCACAGCTGGGGTGCTGGAGTACTGTGTCTGTCTCTCCCAGCCTCACATCCCCTATCTCCAACAGGGCAGCAGCGCCAGGCAAGAAGGGGTAAAAAGCTCTTTATTTGAAGCTCCAGGGTAGGGCAGGGCACTGGCCTCTCAGCCGAGGCCCCCACAGTTCAGTTTCCCTACGGTTCACAGTGAGGCCCCGCCACACAGTCCAGCTGTGCCCATCGGCAGGCGGGTCAGACCTGCAGGTTGACAAAGGGTGCAAAGCCTGCCATGTCCTGTAGCAGCACCAGGGCCTGATGCAGCGGAGGCTCCACATCGATGTCCACGCCGCGCTTCCGCAAACGGCTTAGGCTGGGCTCGGCCACATGGTGGCAGTGCCGCACCCGCAGCGAGCGCAGCGCGGGGCAGTACTCGGCCAGCGTCCTGGGGGAGAAGCCGGGTGAGGTGAGGGGCGTGAAGCCGCTACACCCACGGTGGGGGAGCCGGCAAAGCCCCTGTCTCCCTCCAGTTCGGGGTATACTTCTTCCCTCCGTATAGAAGGGAGGAGACCCGGTTTGGGGTCATACATTTAATGCGTCCAGTGAACCGGAGACTTCCTGTCTCTGAAACAGGGAACCTGCTTCTCAGCTGTGCCCAGGATTGCAAGGTTTTCCCCTTGTTGAAGAACAGCCAGAAATCTGACTTTTGTACTCTGTATGTGGAATCTCCCAATGTGTAAATACTGGTTCAAAAAAGTTTTTAAACTGTGGGCTCTCTGGCCTAGGCATTCCTAGAGGCCCTTCCTGTTCAGAATGGGGGTACCGTGGTAGCAGGAAGATACAGGAACCCCAGTTCTGCCTTTCGACAACTACAGCCCGCCCCGACCCCCAGAGGCTAATTGATTGCCCTCCTCCCATCCCACCGACCCCAGGCCCAGGCACCTGACACCGTCGCTTCCAACCCGGAGGCAGCCGGTTAGGTCGAGGTGCTGGAGTTCCGGGCAGTTGCGAGCCAACTCCTGGACGGCGACGTCCCCCACATTGGCGTTGACCGCCAGCGAGAGGCTGCGAAGGCCTGCGCCGCGCCTCTGTGCCAGGTACACGATGGCTTCATCCTTGAGCTGTCGGCAGGCGGTGAGGTCCAGCTCCTCAAGGGCCGGACAGCGGTCAGCGAGGCCGCGCAGCGCCAGCCCATCTACCCAGTCACAGTGCGCGAGCGAAAGGCGCTGCAGGCGGGGGCAGCCCTCGGCCAGCGCCCCCAGCGCGCGGCGGCTCAGTTGCCCGCAGCCGGCCAGCGCCACACTCCGCAGCTGGGGATTCCGCGCCAGCACCGGCACCAGATCCTCGTCCGACAGCCATTCGTGACACGGCGCCAGCGCCAGCTCCTGCAGCCCCTCGGCGTCCCGCAGCAGCCAGGCCAATGCGGCCTGCGGGATCTGAGGACCCACCTACGGGCGGGGAAGCACCTCGACTCTCAGCTGGTTACGGGGGCGGACGCTGCCTACCCGTCCCTGAGGAGTGCTTTCCTGGCAGCAGGTCGCCCTCGGGGCTTGCCACCTGACCTCCCAAGAGAGACCCTACGCGCCCTCTGAGTTGATTCCCGGTACTCGCCCTTTGAGAGTACTTCTCGCTGGGTGGATCGCTTCCAGGTCATTCCTAGAGGCCCAAGGGGGATCCCAAAGGGTTGACAGCAGAGCTGGGAGCTGGAGGTTCAGGGCTGGGGACTGGAGGTTAGAGGCGGGGCTGGAGCCGGGGCGGGGGCAGAAGTGGGTGGGGCTCCGGCCCCAGGCTTACCTGAGCGGCGTCGAAGCGGCGCAGCCCGGCCAGGTGCAGCTGCACTAGCGCACGGAAGGCCCGACTGACGCGCTGCAGCCGGAGCAGCTGGCGTAGCGGCACACGGTTCAGGACGTGTGGGAGCAGCACGTCTTCCCAGGGCAGGTCCAGGAGCCTGCGGGCAAAGAGGCGTTGGCCGCGGCGTCACCGGGTTGCTGTTACCTGCGAGTCCGCCTCCGTTATGCTCCTAAGCCCCGGCTCCTAAAAGCGACCCCCAGACCCGGCCCTGGTTCAGCTACCCTCCCCCAGGCCTTTTTTCCCTCTCTCGGCCCCTCCGGTGCTCGGTACCTGACGGCTCCGGGCTCTTGCTCCCCTCCGGACTGCTCCATCGGTGGCTCCATCGGCTGTCTACTGCGCGTGCGCAGTAAGGTCTTCTTGCTTTGGCCTGGAGCGGCCGCAGCGAACCCGCCTACTTTGGCTGTAGAGACAGACCGATTCAATCGAGTGCCGGCTCACTGAGGATCCTGTCTGAAAGTGTTCCGGATGGATCCCGAAACTGAAGGCGAAACAGGCCGGTGGTATAAAGTTAGACCTCGCCTTCTCCGCTACAGGGCTTGAGACCCGAGGCTGAAGAATGCGATGGTGCAGCAGAGACTGGCTTTTTTCGTTTTGGGCTAGTGGCCGCCTCAAAGTGAAGTGATGGGAGGAGCAGGCAAAGCCAAACGTATAAGGGGCGGGGCCAGGACTTAAGGTTCTGGGCCTATTTTCTCTGCCCTCTGATCGCGTTTAGCGAGTTTGAAAAATGGGGAAAAACTGTCCAGGCTCTTATTGCCTGGCACGTAGTAGATGTTGCTGAATGAATTGAATGGGGAAAGCTAGAATTTTTCTTCCTTCATCAAGCAAACTTGCCCAAACCTCCCATCCCTGGTTAATTGTGAAGTACAGAGCTATCCAACTCCTTCCACTCCCGGAAGATTTGTAACGGGTTTACACCTTGGAGGGAGAAACGTAGGGTCGAGAAGAAGGACTGTATCTCCAACTGGGTCCCTTTCCTTTACCCAGGAGGTCTAGAGTCCTGAGAAGAATAAGTGTTCAGGTCAGCCCGCCAGGAATACTGCTTATCGGTTGGCCTGGGGGTTTAGTTGTGGGGTCTGGGGCTGGGCCCGCCCTGGGGCAGTAATCCCCCCCCTCACACACACACACACAGAGCTCTGGGCTCAGACTCTGGGTTGCCCTCTCACTGCGTCCCCAGATCCTAGTTCAGAGTCCGCTCCAGGGAACCTCTGGAGCAGTGCTTTCCCCATCATCCATTGGCGGGGAGGATGTGAAGGAGGCCGAGGGCTACTGCTCTCCCAGATAGCTCCCATCCCCCCACCCCAACCCCCGGCCCCAGCAGGGTTGCACTTTCCCGTCGTGCAACCGTTTCACCTGCCTCTTCATAACGAAAAATGCTTCCCATCCATTATCAGGGCTTCGGCATCTCTGCAAGGTGGGCATGTCTGTTCCATCACTCCACTTTGAAGATGAAACCGAGGCCCTGGAGAGGCAGCACCTTGTCCGGGGTCAAGCGAGTCGGGATAAAGAACTCAGGCATCCTGGTTTTCCCAAAATCCCTTTCACACTCCTCCACCCTCCCCCACCCCACCCCCACTCCCATGATGCGAGAAGGGAGTAAACAGCAGCGGGGAAGGACCAAGGAGGGTCAGTTTGGGTGAGGGACTTGCTCCCTTTTCCTCCGCCTGCTTGGGGAAGGGTAGCTGGGAGGACAGATCTGTGCTAAGATAGAGTCAAGTGGGCGCGCACCACCTCGGGCCGCGCGCCTCCGCCCCATCCCGGCGTTGTTCCCGCTTCTGCGCCTGCGCAGTGTGACAAATCTGGCGCTGTCCCCTTCAGCACCACGCCGAGCCCGCGCAGCCCCTCCCCGCGGTGAGCCCCGCGCACCCCCGCCCCGCAAGTTCTTGCGCCCCCTGACCACTCGAACAGACCCCTTCTTCCTTCCGAGGTCACCACTTGCCTGCCCTGGAGTTCCCAAGGAGAGCAGTTGCCCTAGTAACTTTAGCGGTGCTTTCTTAAAATAGCCGGGCCCGCTTCTACCTTGGCCAAGGACACAAGGGTTGCCTGTCTCCCACTTCCTCTAGTCCAGGCGTCATTCCGTCTAACCTCTTACCAGACGGGCAGGATGCCTAACTCAGGCAGCAAGGAAGTTCTTTTTGAAGTCTGACTAACATCCCTTCTGCTGCATCCTGGGCGAGTGGTCAGGGTTGTGTCTCCTGAGTCCTAGTCTTAGAACATCCGGAGGGTTTGAGGCAGTGCTCCCTAGATCTTTCTTCCATAAATTGATGGTCTCCTGGATTTAGGGGGCGGGTCCAGTCTACACCCGTACCGCGTGCTGGCGCGGCCGCGTGCTCGTGGGGGCGGGAGCGCATGTGGCATGTAACAGGTCATGTGGCAACCTCCTAGGGACACGCGTGGGGTCTGGAGCGGGACACGCGTGTGCAGCTGGGTCCTGCGTGCCGCTCGGGGTGGTGGACGAGAGGGACGTGGACACGATTGGGGTGGGTCATGTGAGGGTCTGAAGAACAAACCAGAGGTTCCATACGTCCTCCCCCTCCTCAGGGGCGGGTCTCAGGTTGGCGGGATTGCCTAGCGTCGAGAAGGGGGGGCCAGCCTCCGGGGCTCAGGGCCCCGGGAAAGGGCGGGGTGGGGGGGAGGATTAGCTCTGAGCCGCGCGTAGGGGGGAAGGAGGGACTGAGAGGCGGGCGGGCCTGGAGCAAGCGGGAGCAAGCGGGAGTCGCGCTGCCTTCACAGCTGAGCTGGGCCCAGCCTCTCCCCTGCCTCTCCTCGGCCCCAGCTCCAGGCGAGCAGCGGTGAGTACTGAGGCAGCTCGAGTCCAGGGCTGCACTGGGGGTGCGCTGGGCCCCGATTGAGCTTCAGAAACCTGCCTGGCAGGGTTGCTGCTCCTGACCCTTGCCCCTACCCTGCATTGCCACCAGGAGACCTTTTACCCCTTTATGGTCCTTCCTGGGTTGGACAAGATCTGTCATACGCCTGGGGGGTGGGGGGAGAGATGGGGAGAGGGTCTGGTTCAGCCTTCACGCTGCCCCCCCCCCCGAGACCAGTGACTAGTGGGGGTTGGGGGAGAGGGTGTATGTCCCTGTTTACGGATGTGTGTGAGGATGCATCTGTATGTGTGTGACTGTGATCAGTAAGTGTCTGTGAGTGTCTGATGTGCCTGTGTCTCTATGTGCCTTGGAGAATGAGGGCCTGTGTGTATATTTGGGTATCTCTTTGTGTGTTCCTGTTTGATTGCAGTGTGTGTGTAAAACAAGCATGTGCCTTTCCATTACACACATATTTGTTATGACTGTGAGAGTGTATGAGGGTGTGTCTTTGAGCAATGTGTGTGTGTGCCTGTGTCTGTGTGTGCTGGAGGGTGTTGTCTATGAATGTGTTAGCTGTGTACTGATATTATTTGTCCTTATGTGTGTGTGTGTGCATGAGTATGTGTACCTGTGTGGAGAACAAGAATGTCCCTTTCCCATTCAGCATGTATGTAGTAGAGGAGGAGCCTCTGTTCAGGCCTTTCTCTTCCCTTTCACCTATGCCTCTCAGCCCCTCATGTCCCTATATACCACTCCCATTCTTCCTCCCTCTCCTTCCAGGAGGCCTGAGTTCTCTCCCCCTGAGTGAGGGGCTTCTATAGAGAGACTGTGGAAGGTCCATGGCTGGACGATGATGATGGCTGGCTGATACTTCTGGTCCTGAGGGTGGGGTAGCAGTCTTCCCCCTCCCCCACCAGAAGTAGTTCCAAAATGCCACAGGAACTCTGGGCTCACTCAACTTCTGAAATACCTTCCTCTCTCCTCCCAGGGTGATGCTTAGAGCCCCCAGGCAGAAAGGAGAGGAGCCAGGGGCCCATTGGGGGTACAATTCTTTTCTCTTCAGGCCTCCATAGAAGTAGCCCCAGCAGGAAGACTGATCACCACCCCCAGGGGTGGGATCAATGATGCCATATTCCCGGCGTGGGCTAGACCCCCGGTGCTCAGTGACCCCAGCCAGCTTTCCCTTCCCTGTCTCTGCTCTCCTGTCCACCCGACTCCCCGGCAGTTCACCCCCTCCTCCCCTTCCTCTCTTGCAGGCCTGTCTGAAGAGTATGCTGCGCCCTCACTCCCCACCTGGCCTGGCCATCCCTGCCCCCCCAGCCTGACCCCCGGCCCCAGCATGGCCCAGGGTGCCATGCGCTTCTGCTCGGAAGGCGACTGTGCCATCTCCCCGCCACGATGCCCACGCCGCTGGCTCCCCGAAGGCCCAGTGCCCCAGAGCCCCCCAGCCAGCATGTATGGCAGCACAGGCTCCCTACTACGGCGGGTGGCAGGTCCAAGTCCCCAAGGCCGGGAACTTGGCCGTGTGACAGCACCCTGTACACCCCTGCGTGGCCCCCCTTCACCCCGTGTTGCTCCCTCACCCTGGGCACCCTCTTCAC
Organism: Leucopleurus acutus; assembly: GCF_964270905.1. Classification (NCBI taxonomy): domain Eukaryota; kingdom Metazoa; phylum Chordata; class Mammalia; order Artiodactyla; family Delphinidae; genus Leucopleurus; species Leucopleurus acutus. The sequence goes on from NC_139156.1 coordinate 26,154,394, forward strand.
CCACTGGGCAGCCTCCACCAGGGGCCCGGAGCTCTGTGGTCATATTCCGCTTTGTGGAGAAGGCCAGCGTGAGGCCACTGAATGGGCTACCTGCTCCCGGAGGCTTGAGTCGGAGCTGGGACCTGGGTGGGGTCTCTCCTCCCAGTTCCACCCCAGCCCTTGGTCCTGGCTCCAACCGAAAGTTGCGGCTAGAAGCATCCACATCAGACCCACTCCCAGCTGGAGGAGGCTCAGCTCTGCCTGGCAGCCAGGGCCTTTTACACGGGCCACCAGCTCAACCTCAGGTTGGAGCAGACGGCCTTTACTCCTCTCTCCCCAATGGGCTGGGGGGACCCTCTGAGCACCTGGCCACATTATTCCGAGGACCTGCTGACACTGGACTCCTTAACCAGGTATGTGATCTCCCTTGGGCTCCCTGGAACCCCAGAGACCCAGCAAAGGCCAAGGCTTGTCTTCTTGGTGGTCTTGGGCCTATCAGCTGTTCACTCTGAATCCTTCAGTCTGTGCTAAATTTGCCTCTTTCTTGCCCTCTTTGTTTGTCCTTATGTCTCTGCACCTCTGTCCCTGTGTTTTTCGTTCTGTGTTTCTGTCCCATGTTCTTGTGTCTGTGTGTGTCTGGCTTTATCTCTGGGTGCCTGTGTCTATGTCTCCCTCCTTGGCTTAGGGGGACACCTGGTCCTCACCCAGAGAAGTCTCCTCTCATGCCCAGAGAATCGCTCGGGCCAAATGGGAATTCTTCTATGGCTCTTTGGACTCCCCCAGCTCAGGTAAGGCCTGGGACTGAGGCAAGGGGAACAGGACAGGGCCTTTTCCACAGCAGCCATGGCGGGCTAGGGAGCCTTCCTTTAAACCTCCCCCTATTCTTTCCTGGGCTTCTGAGTCAGCTAATGCCTCTCTAGGCCTCAGTCTATCCATCTGTGTTATGATGGGGGTTGGGGGATGGCAGCTAGGTTGGGCACTTGGAGGAAGCTGGGTAGTGGAGGGAGGGGATGGCAGGATGTCAAGGGTCATTCCTTGGAGTAGAAAAGAGGCTGGTCTCCCTCAGGCCCCTCAAAGCTGTTTGATAAGAACTTGATTTGAAATGAGCTCCACTGGCACCAGGAACAAGCTGAGTTTGTAGCAGGAGGAATGGCGGCTAGACAGTGAAAGAACTTCCTGCCAGTTTGAGGCAGTGGGGGAGAGTTCCTTCTGAGAACAGAATCAGGACAGGGAGCTGACCTGAATAACCTCCTGACCAGGATGCCTGTGCACACTGCAGGTGCTAAGCCCCCAGAGCAGGCCCCCCCATCTCCACCTGGGGTGGGCTCAGGGCAGGGCTCTGGGGTGGCTGTGGGGCGAGCAGCCAAGTACTCCGAGACGGACCTGGACACAGTGCCCCTGAGGTGCTACCGCGAGACTGACATCGATGAGGTGCTGGCTGAGCGGGAAGAGGCTGACTCGGCCATCGAGAGTCAGCCCAGCTCTGAGGGCCCGCCTGGCACTGCCCGCCCACCTGCCCCACGTCCCGGCCCATGCCTTGGCCCTCGTTCCAGCCTGGGCAGTGGCAATGAGGACGAGGATGAGGCAGGTGGGGAAGAGGATGTGGACGACGAGGTGTTTGAGGCCTCAGAAGGGGCCCGGTGAGTGGGGGAGTGGGAGAGGAAAGTGGCTTGCTCCTTCCCACTGGCCCAGAGCCAGAGCTGGGCTCAAAGGGATGGGAATAGAGACAAGGGTGGGGCCGGGAATGTCAGGACAAAGCGGTGTGCTGACAGGGCACTGTAGCACTTGGGATTCCGGACAGAGGCCTGAGGCCTGGCAGGGTGCGGGGGGTGTGGGGACCATCAGCAAGAGCCCAGGAGGGTAGGGGCAGCCGGGATAGAGGAGGAAAGGGGTTCTAATGAGGGCCAGGGGCAGAGTGACAGGCCGAGGTCAGAATCAAGCCTGGGGGCACGGGAGCATCAGGCTAGATCCTGGATCCCGGCAGGAGAACGTGGAGTGTAGGGGCCTTCCTCTCTGTCTCACACCCCATTGCAGCCTGGAGCCTCATCTTCTTTTCCTAAGATGTTGCCAGAAATAGAAATGGGATGGCAGGAGGAGAGAGGATCAGGGAGAAGGAGGAGAAAGGGAGATTAACAGGGAGTGAGAGAGGAAGGGGATTGGGTGTTGGGTATGGGTAGGGCTGGGGTGCTCCAGGGTCACTAAATAGCTTGGCAAACCTGTGGTGGGGACCCCGTACCCGGGTGGCTCTTTTCGGGGGCTGGGAGCCTGTGGGAAGGGGATGATAATCCCCTTCACAGAGTCGGTATGAAAGTTCAATGAAATGCTACCTGAGAGCTGTCCTGTAGGCCCCTGATCAGAGATTCTCCTCCCCGCCCCTGCAGGCCAGGCATCCGAATGACTCACTCCGGGCCTCTCAAGTCACCTCTGCCCTTTCTACCTGGGACCAGCCCCTTGGCTGATGGGCCCGACTCTTTCAGTTGTGTGTTTGAAGCCATCTTGGAGTCACACCGGGCCAAGGGCACCTCCTACACCAGCCTCGCCTCGCTGGAGGCCCTGGCCTCACCTGGCCCAACCCAGAGCCCCTTCTTCACCTTTGAGCTGCCTCCCCAGCCCCCTGCCCCCAGGCCTGACCCACCTGCTTCTGCCCCACTTGCCCCTCTCGAACCGGATTCTGGTACCAGCTCTGCTGCTGATGGGCCTTGGACACAGAGAGGGGAGGAAGAGGAGGCAGAGGCTGGAGCCAAGCAGGCCCCAAGGAGGGAGCCCCCTAGTCCCTGCCGCTCAGAAGACAGCTACGGGCTGGGGGCAGCTCCCCTGGGCAGGTGAGTGATTCCTTTGGGTCCTCAGACTTGAGGCCCCAGGGCCCCAGGGCCCCAGGAACAGTTGCTCTAAGGGACAGAGCCTGAGTGTGAAGATGTAGTTTATATTCTTGACCCCTGATAGGAGTGGTTAGGGGATACAGATGTGTTTTCTCATTTGGAGGACTACTTCCATTGGCTGTGAGTGGGAGCCCCTCACAGCCTGCCGCCTTGGTCTCAGATCCAGTGACTTGCGAAACCATGGTTTAGGATTGAAGGGTCCCTAGAGGACACCCTCCTCTTTCTCTAGAAGGGCCCTTCCCTCCCCAGACAGAGCCCTAACCTGCTTAGAATTCTTCTGATCTTACCCTCAGTCAGCCTGGAGGTTTCTCCCAAAGATGCAGCCACCAGCTTCTCCTTTTGCTTCCCTCCCATGTCACCTCCCCCTCCAATCTAGAGTCTCTCACCCTTCTCCAGGAAGTCCTTTCACCAGTCTAACCTTTCTGCTCTCCCCTCTGCCAGCTACCCTCTCAATCACTGAAGCCATGGCAACAAGAGGGGGTGGCCAGGGAGACAGGGTTGCCTAGCAACTAGGAGTTTCCGGCCTCTGTCTCTGGGGTGACAGGTGGCTTTGTGAGTAGAGCAGCTGGGGTGGGAAAGGAAGGCAGAAGGAGACAGGGGATGAGGAATTCACTCTGACCCCCAATACCCTCTACCCCAGAGCCTACTTCTTTGAGGGTGTAAGAGAAGGACTGGAGGAGGCTCCTCTCCCTAAAAGGCGGGAAGGGGAAAGACATAGGAGCAGGAAAGTGTCCCTGCTGCCCTCACATCTTTGTCTGACCCTCCACTGTTCCTCCCTAGCAGTCCATCTATCCTATCTTTGCCCATAGGCTCAGACACAGAGGACTCTGTCCTGAGTAGGTCCAGTGTGGGAATGGGGAATCTATGTCTAATAGCAAACTTAGGGAGCTTTGGGGAAAGCAGCCAGAACTCCCAAAGCAGCAACATGGACTTGGGTTAGATTTGAGGCAGGACTTCCACAGAGAGGTGGTAATGATGGAGTAGGCTGATGGAAGGAATCTCCTCTGGAGAAAAGAAAAATGCCTTCCCCATGTCCCAATCTTCCCTTCTCTGTGTACTGGGTCTGGAGGCAGAGGAAGGATCTGGATGGTCCCCGAGGGCTTGCCTCACCTCTGAGCTGGTGTTCTACCCTGGCAGTGAACCGCCCCTGAACCAGCTCGTGTCTGATTCGGACTCAGAGCTGGACAGCACAGAGCGGCTGGCCCTGGGAAGCACAGACACCTTGTCTAATGGGCAGAAAGCAGACCTGGAGGCTGCGCAGCGCCTAGCTAAGAGGCTGTACCGACTAGATGGCTTCAGGAAGGCGGATGTGGCCCGGCACCTGGGCAAGAAGTAAAGGCACTGGGCTGGGATTGAGAATGGGGGGAGAAGGGATGCATCCTGCGGGCAGCACCTCCACATCCCCTGTATCTAATACCCCCAGGTCTCTAGGTAAACCCCACCTGGCCCCTTGACACTTCCCCTTGAGACTCCACCTGTCTCTCTGCCCTGCCCACAGCAATGACTTCAGCAAACTCGTGGCTGGAGAGTACCTGAAGTTCTTTGTCTTCACGGGCATGACTCTGGACCAAGCTCTCAGGTGGGTGTCCAGCCCTTTGAGGGCAGTGCCTACTCTCCAGGCCTGGTGTGCAGGGCCTCAGTTATGCCTCCTCTGAGCCCCGTGACTCCCCTAAACTGCCCTGAAGTCACCCTTTCCCAAGCTGTCTGGGCATGGCCAAGAGCCAGGGCTGCCTGGTAAGGGGACCTTGGGTAGAGGTGACATGTCCCCTCTTCCCACCTCCCCAGGGTGTTTCTGAAGGAGCTGGCCTTAATGGGTGAGACCCAGGAACGGGAGCGTGTGCTGGCCCACTTCTCCCAGAGATACTTCCAGTGCAATCCTGGAGCCCTGTCCTCAGAGGGTGAGGAGGCCCGGGGCAGGGTATTCCTGGCTGGTCACTGAGGCAGATGGGCACATCTGTGCAAAGCAGCATGAGTGTGTGTGCAGAAGTACCCAAATGCACGAGCTTGCAGGCATGCAAGCATGCATGTATGCAGACAGTACTGGCACGGCTGCACAGATGTGGAACTGTGCATGTGGGCAGGTATAGTGCTAGGTAGGGTCTAGTGTGTGTTGTGAAGAGGCACGTGGCAGGTGTGTTTGCATGCCGTTGTTTGCATACATGTGCAAGACAGTGCTTGGCCTGAGTAGGGATTCTATTTGGTCTGCATAACTGTGTGGGGCCCAATGGCTTGCATAGACACAGAGGCATGGTGGTGTTGGGGGCAAGCAGTGGGCTGCCCCTAGAACCTTAGGGAGTTAGGTAGGGTGACCTAAGAAGAGGGAGAGGTCCCATCTGAGGGATTTACTGGAAGAGAGGTCTTTGCTCTGGAGGGGTTTGCTAATGGGGTCGGGGACTTACAAAAGTGTGGTTGTGAGCCAAAGGGGTTCCTGAAAGGGGGCAGGGGATGAACTGGAAGATTGAGGAAGATAGATGTGGAAGAGTCCCTGCGAGGTGGCCAAGGCTGAATGTCAGTTCTCTCCTAGACGGTGCGCACACGCTGACCTGCGCCCTCATGCTACTCAATACGGATCTCCACGGCCACGTGAGTAGGGGGGCTGGCGGGAGGGAGCCCGGACCACCCCGTCCAGGCCCTCAAGGCCTGGGAGGCGAAGGACTCCCCGAGCTCAGAGGCCTCTGTGCCCTCCATTAGAACATCGGGAAGCGCATGACCTGCGGAGACTTCATTGGTAACCTGGAGGGCCTCAACGAAGGCGGCGACTTCCCCAGAGAGCTGCTCAAGGTGGGGGGTGGGGCGGGGCGGGGCAGAGGTCGTTGGAGGGGAGGGACAGGGGACCTGTCGGCAGGCCTCCGAGGTAGGGGCGGGGAGGGGCCTGCCACCACCCAGTTCCCGCTGTGGAAGCCTGAGCTCTAGTGACTCAGCCTGGGGACCGCCCCCTCCCCCAGCCCCCACAAGACTGGCTTTCCCGGAACATGCGCACTCGCAGTCCCAGCGCGCAGCGGGGGAGGGCGGGGAAAACAGTTCTCGAAAACACGTGACCAGCAGGCCCTGGACCCTGTATTTTGGCTTCGTTAGCGCCCCTCCTTAAGTGTTCACTGAGGAAAGGGGTGGGGTGTGTGTGTGTGGGTCTCTGCAAGGGCGGTGGGGCGCGCATAGGTACACCACTTCCCTCCCCGCGCCCAGCCCCCGCCCCACGGTGTACGGCCACAAAGGCCTCTCTGGTACCGCTGCACTGGAGGGACCCGGAGATGGGGGCCCTGAGAAGGACAAAGGCTTTCCGGGGTCCTGAAGCCAGTTAGCACCAAGCTGGGACTACACACTGCGCTTCTGGCTCCTTAGTGGGCAGGCCCCGCGCCCAGGCGCCAGGTCCTGAGGGGTTAGCTACACTGGAGCGGGTAGGATGGGAGGAGGAGGGGGGTGGCCTGGTTCTTGGCTTCAGTCCTCTTCCAGATAGGGTGGCGTTTTATCTGAGAAGGCCTGCACTCCCTTGAAACCCCCAGAGTTGTCAAAGGGGTCTCCCGGCCACCGCATACATGTGACAGCACAGGAGTGTCCTGGGGCGTGTCTGTGAACGTGGGGTATGTTGAGCTTCTGAGTTTGGGAACGTATCTTGAGTGGGGCCGTCCACTGTGAGTTGGGGGGGCGTCAGTGAGTTGGGGTGTATGCTGACTTGTATATGTGATTTAGGGTCTGTGAATCATAGGGCTTTGACTTGGAGTGTGTTTGTGCTTTAGGGCTTATGATTTAGAGTGTGTTGGGATGTAGGTTGGGTGTTTGTGTGTGTTGGGGTGTATATCTACGAATTGACTATCTGGTTTATGACAGGTGTCCATGAGTAGGGGGTGTATGTCTGTGAGTTAATGACTAAAATTTGAGGTGTACCTCTGAATTTGTAGTGTCTGTGAGTTGAGGTGAATGTGAATTGGTGCATCTGGTTAGTTGGGGTGTATGTAAAGTGGGGTGTTTGAAGGTGATTATATACTCGGGCATTTGAAGTATCTGTGGGTCGGTGAGCTGGGTAATTCCACGGCTGTCTCCATCCCGCGCCGCTGTCTCTAGACTCGTGGCCCCTCCTGGCTCTGTAAAAAAGGGCCGCCAGGAGGCGTTCCGACCTTTCTCCTCACCACCGCACCCTGACGAGCCAGGACAGCGCTCCAGACCCTACAGGGAAAGCCCATCTCACAGCCCTAACCTCCCAGCACCCCTAGAAAAGGCCAGCGCGCCGCCCCCCCACCGGCCCTCCCAGGCGCCTCCCCCGTGACGGCGCGCGGCGGGCCCTCCTCTCGGTCGGACGCCTCCATTTTGCGCCGTCCCCGCCCCTCGCCCTCGCCCTCCCCTCTCCGTCGGCGCCCACCCCCCCACGCGCTCTCGCCGAGCTGCAGAGCAGACCGCGTCGCCGCCGCCGCCGCCGCCGCCGCCGAGCGCTCCGTGCGTCGGTGGGAGCCGGGCCGGGCCGGGCTCGGGCCGGGCCGGGCTGCTCGCGCCGGCTGTCGGGGGAGCCGTCCGCGGGCCGTCCGGGCCGTCCGCGGCCGAGGCCGGACGGCGGCATGGCCGGGGGCCGCGGCGCGCCGGCCGGGTCAGCATGATCGGTGTCAACAGCATCCACAGCAGCGCCGGGCGGCTGCGCTCGCGCTCGCTGTGCTCCGTGCGCTACGGGCGCACCCACCGCGGCGCGGAGACCCTGTGCTACGGCTGGCCGCAGCGCTCGCGCAGTCTCAAGCCCGTGCTCTACACCGACCTGGTGGTCAGCCGCCTGCAGAGCCGCAAGAAGAAAAAGGCGGTGAGGGCGGTGGGGCCGCGGCCCACGCCAGGCTGGGGGACGACCGAGGGGGTTGCTGAGGGCGGCACGCGACTGAGGGGGCGGCTTGAGGGAGGCGCCGAAGGCATCGCAAGTCGAGGGGGGAGCCCGACACGGACAGAGCCCACGGGTAGCCAGGGGTGGGCATGGGGTGGGGGTAGGGCAGAGACCCTCGGATCAAGTTGGGGATCGCAGACCAAAGTGTCTTTGGACCTTCTAGATGAGAGCATGAAACGGAGCTCACCTGTGGGGTTTAGGAATTTTCGAAGGAAGACGTTGTGGGCCAAAGGAAGTGCCGAGAGGGGCAGGGGATGAACTGCAGGGGTGGAGACAAGGACCGCAGGTTGGCTTTCGGTGGCCACTTCACGTCCTGGCCCGAGAGTTGGAGTGTGAGGGCTTAGGGTCTGCGCCTTGCTGAGTTTGGTCGGGGTGGTGCTGGGAGGGCTGAGTATGCACCTGACTGGGCTGTGCTGTGTATGCATCTGACTGGGCTGTGCTGTGGGGTGGAGGTCGTGGTGTACCTGCCCCCCGCCAGGGTGTGCCCATGTGGGGTGCTTGGCAAGCCTTGTGGTTGGGTATAGCAGTGGACAGTGAAAGAGTCAGAGACCGTGTTGTGTGGGCAGTCGGGGCCTGTGTCCCATCTTGGAGAAGGTGCCAACGTCACCACTGCATCCAACTCCTCGCACGCAGGCATCACACGCCACACGCTTAGCCGCATGTGCTGGGGACACACCCACTCACGGACAGGCTGGTGGAAGCACCCCCACAGTGGGAGGCACTGGTGTGAACCCACGTTGCAGGCTACTCCCAAGAAGAGGGGTCCCCTATGCCACTACTGGAACCCATCCTCTCCTCCGACCACCCCAAGGCCCCTGCAGGTCCCCCAGGCCAACTGTACAGAGGCAAGTGACTGGTTCGGGAATTCACAGGGAGTTTGGAGTGTGCAGGGTTTGGAAGCTAAAACTATTGTCTTTTAGACTAGTGTCCACTCTGCAGGAACATGAAGTATGTGCGTGGGCAGGGGGCTGGACCACTCTGGCATTTGGCTTGGCGGGGCTCTCTGGGTTGGGCGAAGATCTCAGCTTGCACTGGGGCTGGGAGCCATGGGAGTGTGTTCTCTGTTAGCCAAGGAGGGAGGTGACAGGGAGAGTCCTGTTCCTGGGCCTCAGTTTCCCCATATGCCCTGTGTGGGTTTATCCTGTCGAAATAGGCCAAAACACATGGTTGGGGAAAGGAGAGCTTCTTAGGCTGCTCTTTTCCATTCCTTCTAGGGCTGTGCTTCCCCCACCCAGGTTCTGAATAGGATGACTCTTAACAATAACAACAACAGCAAAGATAATAGCAGTTGCTATTTGTTGTACATAAACCGCCAGGATGTCCTGTGTTAGTTGCTTGCCCTATGGTAAACACGTGGTACTTGGACTTCCCTGGCGGTCCAGTGGTTAAGAGCTCCCAGTGCAGGGGTGCGGGTTCTATCCCTGGTCAGGGAACTGAGATCCATGCTGCGTGGCCTGGCCAAAAAAAAAAAATAAAACGACCATGTGGTGCTACGTTTGTTCTTCCCATGGAGACTTGTCCAAAGTCATGCAGCTCAAGTGGCAAACCTGGGCCTGGGTCCTAGTACCTTGTTCTAGAGCCTGTCAGTCATTACACCCTGCTGCCCATCCCCACCCCCAGTTCTGTCTCCTCCCCCAAACTTGGAGGGAGGGCTCTGAGCTCTGGCATTGGTGCCCCTCCCCCCCAGGATTGACCCCCCACCCCCTTGGTTTGTTCCTCCCTCTGCAGGCCTTGTACAGCTCCATCAAGAATGAAAAGTTGCAGTGGGCCATGTGAGTCCTGGGGCGTGTGAGGGGCTGGGATGGGACATCGGGAAGGGGCTGCCTGGAGAGGTCGAGAGCACTGAGATGGGCTGAGTGAATCCTGGGGCTGTGGAGCCGGGGAGGCGGGTGAGAGCACGAGAGGCAGTGAGGCTGCCTCACTTCCTTTTTTGGAGGTGCCCGCCTGGACGTGGGGTTCTGTGTCTTGTCTCTAGCTGGGTTGTTATGACAAGCTGGGTTGGGGTGGGTGGCCATTGTCAGCTGGCCTGGGATGAGGGTGCTGAAACAAATGGGGGGAGGTCTCTTGGCACCCAAGTGGGAAAGTAGAAGTCTCTGGAAGTAGGGCCCCGACCAGTAGAGGGAGAGCCTCCTCCTGGGTCCTAGGGAGCCCAGAGTGTCACAGAATTGTCTACTCTTGGCAGCCCCAGTGGAAACAGAAAGACTCAGAGTTAAGTCTTGGAAGAGTCTAGTCTGAGGGAGGAGGTCTAGTTTTAGTCGAGTCCCCCAGTCTGAGGTAGAGCCCTCATCTGAACAGTCAATAGATCACTCCTACTTGCTGGTATTTGCTGAGAGTCCAGTCACTGCTCAGTTTAGCTGGGAGCTCCCAGTCTGCAGGAGAGAAGACCTCAGAGGAGGCAAAGCTCAGGACTGGGGCACAGGGGGGATCAGGGAAAGCTTCTGTGAGCACTGGTCTCGGGGCAAGCCTTGACGGAGAGGAAGCATTGTTTGGGGAGAGAAGGAGGGAAGTTGGCATTTGGGAGGCCAATGTGTGGTGGCTGAAACGAGTGTGGGGTGAGGAGACCAAGAGGAGGCAGGCTAGCTGGGATGGAGAGTGGCAGGAGAGAGACAGTGTTGGTGAGGATGTAGTGTAGGCTCCAGGTGGAAGGCAGTAGGGAGCTACTGCAGGTTCTTGATGAGGGAGTGACAAAATAGAATCAGATTCTTTAGATGATAGCTAACAGAGCCTGCAGACCAGGAGGTACTAGGAAGCTCCTTCTGCCACCATTTAGCCAGCAAGCTACGAGCAAAGCCTGGTGCTGGGTGTGGTTGAGAGGCTGATTCAGACATGTGTCTGCTCTGGTGGAGAAGGGAGTGAGGTGTGTGTGTGTGTGTGTGTGCAGAAATGGAGAGGATGGGGCTGCGTACACGTGAGGGGAGGAAGGGACAGACGTGGCCCTACCCTTGGGAACTCTAATCTGGGGGCAGAGACATGCTGCCTCGAGGACCCCTGATCTGAGTGGGGAGGTACAGCTACACCCTGGTGCAACCTGGTCTGAGGCCGGCAATGTGGCTCCAGGAGCCTCAGGCTGAGGGGAGCCACGCCCTATGAGAGGGGCAGTCCCCCCAGCCCCTTCTTCACAGACACTGGAGGAGCTTTCCTGGGTGGCAGAGGCCGGGCCTGAAGGGGGGGGTCGTGGCTACACGGCCAGCCCCCTCTGAGGTGATCACACCTGCAGAGACGAGGAGGAGCTGAGACGCTCTCTGTCTGAGTTGGCCGACCCCAACCCCAAGGTCATCAAGAGAGTCAGCGGGGGCAGTGGCAGCGGCTCCAGCCCTTTCCTGGACCTGACTCCCGAGCCCGGGGCCGCAGTCTACAAGCACGGGGCCTTGGTGCGAAAGGTGCACGCAGACCCTGACTGCAGGAAGAGTACGTGGCCAGGTGGGGAGGCCTGGGGGATGGATGGGAGTGGGCCTGTCTCAGGCCCCCCTGACTTGTCTTCCTTCCCCCCAGCACCTCGGGGCAAGCGGGGCTGGAAGAACTTCCACGGGATCCTCAAGGGCATGATCCTCTACCTGCAGAAGGTGCGGGGACCAGCTCAAGGGGCTGGGGCTGAGCTGGCTCAGGGGAGGGAGTAGGGGCGGGTCGAGCTGGGCTGGGACTGCAGCCAGGACGAGATGGGCACCCCACAGGAGGAGTACCAGCCTGGGGAGGCCCCGTCGGAGGCTGAGCTGAAGAACGCCATCAGCATCCACCACGCACTGGCCACGCGTGCCAGTGACTACAGCAAGAGGCCCCACGTCTTCTACTTGCGCACCGCTGACTGGCGGGTCTTCCTCTTCCAGGCTCCGTGAGTGCCCTCCTCCTGCCCATCCCAGACCCCTCCACTCCACTCCCAGCTTGCTCCCATCCCTTGTCCCTGGATTGCCTCATTCCTTCTCAGGCCAGGACTGGCATCCCTGGATGGAACCCTGGGCCCAGGTCCCAGATGGCTGTGCTGTCTCCCCAGGAGCCTGGAGCAGATGCAGTCCTGGATCACTCGCATCAATGTGGTGGCTGCTATGTTCTCCGCACCCCCCTTCCCAGCTGCTGTCAGTTCCCAGAAGAAGTTCAGCCGCCCTCTGCTGCCCAGTGCTGCCACCCGCCTCCCCCAGGTACCCCCAGCTCTGTCCACCTGGTACCAGCGGGACGGGGTGAGGCAGGCCTAGGCCGACTGCACTCCAGGCCACTGTGTATGATACATGTAGATGTCCAGTGCACCAGGACATGGGCCATAGGGGGGCGTGCAGAGGCTGAAATACTGTTGGTTAACCCATACATGGTGCTTTGTTCATCCAAAGGATGGGGCACCTTTTCTAAAAACTTGCACAAAGGCACTGTCTCTGCCAGAGTGACCATGCTCCCCCGGCCTCTAGGAGGAGCAGATGCGGACCCACGAGGCCAAGCTGAAGGCCATGGCAAGTGAGTTGCGGCAGCACCGGGCTGCCCATCTGGGCAAGAAGGCCCGGGGCAAGGAGGCTGAGGAACAGCGGCAGAAGGAGGCCTATCTGGAGTTTGAGGTGAGCCTCCCGGCCCGGGCAACTCTGTGGCTCCTTGCTCCACCGGTGGGACCTCTTTGTCCCCATACAGAGGCTCAGACTAGTGATTCATGGCATGGACTCTAAGAGTGGGACTAGCTAAGTGACCCTGGGCAGACTGCTTAATCCCTCTGAGCTGCGGTTTCCTCTTCTGTGGGACAGGGACAGCATTCCATTCCCCACTAGGGAGATAAAAGGAGATGATGTCTCTTACGTGCTCAGTTTTGCCAACTTTGGTAAAGGCTCAAGAAACATTAGCTGTTACAGTTGACAGTCTAGAGAGAGCCCAGAGAAGGTCACCAAACTACCCAGGGATCATGTCGCAGTCAGTCCTTGGGGGCTTTTGGGGCTTCAGAGGTAGGCAAGAACGTGGCATCTCCTAGCCTTCTTTGGCGTTCCCTCCCTGCTCCAGACGGGGGTGGGCTGGGCAGACGGCGGACAGCAGGCTCATCCCTGCCCCTCTGCCTCAGAAATCTCGCTATGGCACATATGCAGCGCTGCTTCGGGTCAAGCTGAAGGCGGGCAGTGAAGAGCTGGATGCGGTAGAGGCAGCACTGGCCCAAGCCGGGAGCACGGAAGACGGACTCCCCCCCACCCACTCCAGTCCCTCCTTGCAGCCCAACACCTCCAGCCAGCCCCGGGCTCAGTGTCCTGGCGCAGAGTCTCGCACAGGGGCAGGCAGTGGGCGGTGGAAGCCCTGAGTTGAGGGTGGGAGTCGGGGGGGGGCGGGTGGTGCCCACCAGGCACCTGCATGACAGGGCCCTGCCTGAGCCCGGGCCGGCCTCGGGCCACCTGGGAGGGCCCCTCGGTCCAGGGCCTGACCGCGCCGGACGCGGTGTCCGGGGCAGGGCAGGGCTAGGGCATGGGCGGTGTCCGGGGCAGGGCAGGGCTAGGGCATGGGCCTCAGGAGCCTTAGGCTAAGGGCCCCTCCGAGACCCCCTTTTTGTGATAATGTTTTGCACTTTTTCGTACAGGGGACTGGGACGGGAGGGGCCAGGGCCCCTAGACTTTTGATGCTTTTTTTTGTGTGTGGGGGAGACCTGACGTTTCTGCTGAGACACCCCACCCCTGACACCAGCAATCGCCCTCCACCCTGGGGCCTGGCTCAGACAGAAGCCAGGAGTTGGGGCTGAGCTGGTTTTCCCTCCCTCTTCCATGAGGGCTCACCCGCTCTTTCCAGAGGTGGCGGAAGGGTGTCCATGCTGAGGCCCTATGCACAGGCCGGGGGCAGCATGGCCTTGCTTTCCCTCCTTCAGTGGGCCCTGCCCTTTGTATAGCCTCCACCTCCATTAAAACTGCTCTAGACTTGCTGGCTGGGCCTCCTCCTCTATCCAGTGCCTGGCCTGAGGCCAGGATAGGCATTTGGTTCCCAGGAACAATAGTCACACACATCAGGGGCTGCTCTAAGTTGGGGAGGAGGCCACGCCCCCACCCTTTCTCATGAGAATCTTTTATTTGCCCCAACTGAAGGGTGGGCACGGGGTGTTAAATAAGAACTGGAATAGGTGGGGACACTGTACAGAGGGGCCCAGGAAGGGGGCTGGTGGGTGGGCAGCAGTTCAGTGCACCTGAGGCTGGGGATGTCCGTGGCAGAGCCCTCCTGGTGGCTCAGGAGGGGGGCCCAGCTTCTCTGCTTCCTGTTCCACCGACTGGCTCCCGTATGCACTGTCCTCCTTCACCTCTGCTGGGGGAGTGGACACGGGGAAGGACATAGGGAAGAGTCAAGGCCTCAAGCCTCCCACCCTCCAAGCCCAGATCCACCTTTGAGGTAGGGCTTTACCTGTGCTAGGCAGCTTTTCTCGGGTCTCAGGACCCCTCAGCAGCCTCACTCCCTCGTCCAGGCCCATGTCAGACAGGGCATCCAGCAGGCCCGCCAAGTCCCCACCAGCCAGCTGAGGAGAAGGACGAGGCAGGAGGCTTGAGTCATGGTTAGGGTGTGGTGTCCGCAGAGAAGCACCAGAGACCTGAGGCTGGGGCATGGAGCACGGGACGGGGACCGACTGACCTTGTAACTGCGTAGGAGACTGCCGCTGGGTGAGGCCGTCTTTCGATATGTGTCCACCAGACTGCGCAAACCCAGCCGTTCTGCCAGCTCTGCCCAGCTGCCCTGGGCTCCTGGCCCGTCTAGCAGATGCTCCAGGTTCTGTAGGACTGTATCCTCGAGTGGCATCTCTGGCCCTGAGGGGGACACACACATAACATGTTAGTTACCCCCCAGAGATGGGCAAAAACACAGCTGAATGCCACCTTTCTCACATGGTAACCTGATAGATAAGGCAGGAAGGGCCACTGGGGGCAATGGACGGAGGACAGGGATGGAGGAAGGGAGACCTCCTTGAGTGGCCCTGAAGGAGAAGAGACCTCTGTGAGCAGGGGTCTGGGGTCTGGCATCTGGCAATGGGTGGGGAGATCTCACCTGCAGGGCTAGGTGGGGTCAGGGGGGGCGCCATGGTGTCCTGAGCAGCATTTAGCAGCAAGGTCTTCACCTGGAGAGACAGCCTCAGCCTTGACTACCTCCCATCACAGTCCTTAAGCCCAGGTACCAGATACTCAGGACCCATCTATAAGCCCAGCTGCCCCATCCCCTGGTACTTCTAGTCCCAGGCTGGCCTCACCTTGCTGCTGCGAGTGAGGTCAAGAGGTGTGTGGCCCCGAAAGCTGCCTCGGGTGTCCCTCTCAGGGCCCTCAGAATCTGAGTCACTACCAGAGGTGGGGGGCGAAGGCAGTGGGCACAAGGGCTCCTCGTTCTCTGCATGGATGTCGGCACCTGGGTGAGGGGATAGTCATGGAGAAGTACAACAGGAGCCCACATTAAGGATGCAAAGTGGGGGGACTGGGAGGCCCCGCTTTCCTTCCCCCCAGCCCTGTTCATATGCCCCTGAGAGTGAGACTGACCGGCCTTCAGAAGGAGGCGGGTGAGGGTCGGGGATCCCAGTCCAGCTGCCAGGTGTAGGGGCGTGTTTCCCGCAAAGGTACGGGCATTCACATTGGCCCGGAGCTGTGGGGTGCAAAGGAGTGGTTGATCACAGCACCAACTGATTGGCTGTCCCTCCGCCACACCCTCCCCATCCCTAGTCCCTCCACACCCTTGGCTCCATGCCTTCCACAATCCTCAGTCCCACCTTGGTGACCAGATGGGTGACCAACCCCAGCTCCTCCATTTCTGTGGCTAGATGCAGGGCTGTTCGGCCCCCCTGCCGCTCTGCAGCCTCCACTTCAGCTCCGTTGTCCACCAGCAGATCCAGGCACTCGGGGCTTCGGGCACGGACCGCCAGGTGTACAGGGTACAGCCCTAGTGACACAGCATGCTCAGCCTGCAGCTGTGCCCCCAATGTGACCCCCTGACCATCTGACCTCGATGCCTCATGTCCACTACAGGCACTCACCAGGTATCCTCTCTGGTCCCCACCCTTGCCCGCTGGTCCAGGTGATGAACTCACCTTCAAAGTCTGGCAAGTGCAACAGTTGGGGCATGCTGGGAACTCCACTCCGCAGAAGGGTGCGCAGCACGTCAGGGGCACTGGCACGTGCCCGGAGTGCCAGGTGCACGGCTGAGTCTCCATGCCGATCCAGCAGTGCTGGATCTGCGCCCACCTGCAGCAGGAAGCTCACCACGCTGGTCTGCCCGGTGATCACTGCCAGATGCAGGGGCGTCTGGGGAGGCAGGCAGAGTGAGCCAGGCCTGCTCCTGGCCTAGACCCACCTGACTTCCAACCCCTACCCCCTCACCAATAGATGCCCCTCACCTGGTGCAGGTGGTTGGTGAGATTAACAACGCCGAGGTGCGGGGCGTGGTAGATGACGTGGGCTATTTGCTCAATGACGCTGGTCTGCCCGTGGATGATGGCCAAATGCAGCGGCCTGGGGGTTGGGGAGTAAGACTCTGGCCTAGTGAGCCCAGCAACTCAGCATCCTTCACTCTCAAAACCCCACCACCTCCACAATCTCTCTCCCTCGGCCCCGCCCAGCCCAGACGTCTCCAAGGACATCGCTGCACCTGAACTAATATTTCCGAGCACCTTTTGCGCTAAGTATGTACTATTATTGTGCCCCTTTAAAACTGAAGTGTGCAGAGATTAAGTATCTTGGACAGAACTAGAGCATAACGAGGCCAGGCTTGAAACCGGGTCTGTCCAACTCCAGAGCCCTGGCTCTTTTTAAGTCCCTTTCCCGCCCCGCCCCCCACGACCTTCCACCGCGCCAAGCCCGGGACCCCGCCCGCCCGGCCGCCCGCCCTCCCACCTACGTGTCTCCGTTCTCGTCCTGCGCGGTCAGCAGGTGGCGCTGTCCCGCCAGCAGCGCGCGCGCGTCTGCCGTGACGCCGTAGTCGAGCAAGGCTCGGGCGCTGCGCTGCGCCAGGCCGAACAGGCGCGCGTTGTATTCCCGGGCTGGGGGCGACAGGGGGTGTGGGCATGGGCTAGGTCCCCACCCGCAGCGTCCCGACCGCCCGGATTCCCGAGGCCATACCTCGATGCAGCAGCTCCGGGGCCTGTTCGCGCTGGAGGGTCCCGGAGGGGGCGCTCAGCTCTGCTGCTTCCTCCCCAGCATCCACGCTAGGCGCCTCGGAGGCCATCTGCGCCCCGCCCCCGCCTCCCGGGTAGCAGCCCATTGGGGCCGCACCGGACTGGTAGGGGCTGTAGGCCAAGGAGGAGGAGAAAAAGCCGAGGCTGCCACCTGTGGACACAGGCAGGACTGTGGGGAGGGGGCACCAGGAGGACTCTTCCAGATTTCTTCCCCCACAACTTTTCTCCCCTTTACCCCTCCCTCATCCATTCCCCTTCCTGCCACCAGCACTCACCTCCTCCTCCAGCTCCTCCATAACCCCCAGCCGAGCCCCCAGAGCCTCCACCCATGTGGGAGCCACCCCCAAAGGGCTGGGAGAAGGTGGGCAAGGCTTTCCTCCGCTTCCGCTGCACCTCCTCCTTGTCTGGGGGGAGAGGCAAATGCGATATTAAAACCCCAACTCACGCCTTGCCTCAAGAGCCCTGTCCCGTGTTTGGTAATGGCCTTTCCCCTGAAAGCCCTCAGGCTGGCTCCTAGGGTCACCTCTTACTGGGACCTTCCCTACTCCTGATTTGACTCATGGGTCCCCTGATCTAGTTCTTGGGACCCTCCAGCCAAGCCCCCACCCTCCAGCCCCCGTGGGATCTTCAGCCCAGCTCCACCTTCCACCAGAGGATAATAGGTGAACTGTTTGGAGTCAGAGACATCCCCCCCACGCTTGCGTTTCAGTTGCAGGAACACAGTTACAGGACGCTCAATCTTCATCTTGTGATAGGGAGGTGTCCGGAACACAATGGCATACTAGGGGGAAAGAGAACATAAGGTGTATTAAGGCCTTGGCCTAGTTTCGGCCCAGGCCCAGCCCTGGCCCTAGGGTACCTGTTTGTGAACATCTGTGGGAGAGAAGTCCCCGAAGGCCTGCCATCCATTCTCATCATCCTCGTAGAACCGAACCTCAATGTCATCTACAGGGGAAATTGAAGTTTGGCCACAGCTCCTAGTAGAATCTCCAGGGCCATTTGTCCTGGAGCTGTCCCGGTCCCCAAGCTTGATACCCAACATCCCTAGCTCCCAGCCTAGGCTCCAGCCTCACCTTTCTGCACCTTGTCACAAAGCAGATAAACCTCATCTCCACCCCGCACAGAGCCAGCTGTCTTGTCCATTCGAGAAATCTTCAGGTTTGAGGCTCCAGGAGACTCTATGGAGATGGGATATCAATTACTTGAGAGGATATAATAGCCATGGTCCCAATTATGGAGCCAGGGGCTTTGTATTATCTGAACAACCCCGAGAGGTACAGGAACTGCTAGTATCTTCATCTACTCAAGATGGAAGCCATACTCAGAGAGGGGAAATGACTTGCTCAAGATCACTCAGCTCATACATGGTGGGGCCAAGTTCAAACCCAGGCCTATCTGACTCCACAGTTCAAGGTTGCCCTCCATGCTCCCTCTGGCACCCAGGCCCCAGGTGATCAGGATACTCACTGCTGTCATGGATGGGTTGAGAGATAACTGGCTTCAGGGGCAGAGAGAAGGAGCCATCACTGGCTCGAAGGAAGGCAGAAAAGCGCAGCCGCACGATGCTCAGATCCATCACCTTCTTTAGTTCCTTGGCCTCCTGCTCCAGCTCCCGACGCTCGGCCTCTGGGCAGCGGGCACACATGTGACCCCTGGAGTCCTTCTCCTTCTCTACTCCTTCCATGACCACCTCCCATGACTCCCTCCATGTCCTCCATACCCGTAAGGCCCTGGGGCCTGGAGCGAAGCCGCTGTCTCTGAAGTTTTTGTATCATAATCTCCATCATGTTCTTCTTGGTCACATGCAGGACACCCAGGTTGTTAAATCTGGGTAGGGGAGGGGAGGAGTCAGAGGCCTTGCAGGCAGTTCTTTCCTCCTGAGGCACCCTCCCCACTGCCAGGGCTCAGCTCAGCTCTACTTCCTCTAGGAAGCTTTTCTAGTTTTCACTTGGGGCCTTGGGTTCTAGGGCCAACCAGGGTCTCTCCCCTTGGTCAGATGCTAAGCTCACAGAGGTGGGCTGGGGCCTAGAACTGGCAAGCAATGAGGGGGCACGCCAGTGGAGACCAGGGGTAGGGGGCACCTACTGGGCAGTCATATCCTTGGGCCCCACAGACACTGCGCAGACCCCCAGCTCCGAGCATTGCTTGCCCACCAAACTGTGGGCGTGAGCACGAGGCGGGTCACTGTGTGTTACCAGGTCCACCTCTATCTTGGCCGGTCCCTCGTAGTTACAGATCTGTGAGGGGTGAGGGCTGTCAGTAATGCCCATGAATACACTGTCCACTAGCCCACCCTCCAGCACTATCCTGGCTCACCTTGACAGTGGGATACGTCTTCCGACCCTTCTCGCTGGAGGCACCTGGCAGCCCTCCGTGGGAAGGGCCTTCACAGCCATATCGAAATCGGAAGCCTCGCTGAAGGTGCCAGGGCACAGTGACATTGTGACCAGGACAGACACCAGCCCCCCATCCCCCCCAGCCAGCAGTGACCATAATGACTGGATGTGTGTATCCTGAATCACAACCACACCACTGTGATCATCAGCAGCTAAGCATCCCAACCCTAAGTGGGTCTGTGTCAGTTACCCTCCCTGTGGCCACCCAGCTGCAACTACCCCACTCACCCCCAAAGCTGAAGCCATCCCACACTATCCCTTCCACTCGCTCACCTGCTTAGGCTGTTCCACGATCACCAGGTAGGGGCCATCAGCTGGGGACAGAGGGGCCTTGCTGAGCCAGGATCTCTGAGCCCACTCCCAAGGCAGAGGGCACATACTCCTCCCTTCCCCTCTCTCCAAGACAAGGGGAGGTCAGGGGACTTACTAACCTGTCTCTGGGGCTGGCTCCTTGGGTCCCACCATGGACGGGTTGAATTTGAAATCATCATATTCAATGATGCCATCCAGACCCTGGTTTGGAGACAGACTGGGGTGGCAGCTGATTCTGAGCCACCCCCAGAGCCCTCCACCTCTTAGCTCTGTAAGCCTTCAGTAATGACTCCCTCTCCTCCCCAGGCCCATATGAAAGCTCCTACTGTAAGCAGTTTGTAGACAGACTGACTGACAGGCAGGGTGAGATAATCTGAGGACGTTACAGGTGTCGGGGAGTAGATGGCACTCCGAAAGATGGGCAGACAAGCAGACAGGCACGGGGGGGCAGACGGCCGGCTTTGGGGCCAGGCGGCGTGACTCACTGGGTCGTAGCAACTGTCCATGTCTCTGGGCTAGGCCCGGCTCTGTCCGGTGGCTTCGGCGGGTCCTGTTCCCCAGAGTTTCAGGCGCCCGCCTTAGGTGGGGAGGAGTGGCGGGGGTAGGGAGAGACAGATCAGGACGGGAGTTGGGGGAAGAGGGGGGCCCAAATTTGGGGGAGGGTCCGATCTCCTCCAGCTACCCGTCCGGGTGTGGCGGGCAAGATCCGATGGAGGGCGAAATCTGGAGCTGGGCTGGGCCGGGCCGGGGAAGGGGCAGGAAAGTTAGAACAGCTTAGGAAAGTCCCGAAAATACCACGGGGAGGCGGGGCCGGAGGGGGCGTGCCTGGAAATGACGCCACTGGCCACTCCCCCGAGGCGGGAGGGGCGCGAGGTCTTCTCGCTGGCCTGCGGGCGCCCGCAGCACCTCTACAAGCAGAGGAGCGGCGAGACCCAGAGAAGGCCCCGCGGGGTTGGGGGCCACCTCCTCCCTCCAGAGCAGGCGCCAGGGCCTGGAGGGTCTTTCAAGGCCGGGGGAGGCTACTAGTCCGGGGCCAGGCCCGCCTCCCGTCCCCTTCCCCTCCCCCGTCCTGGAGCAACCTCGGGATTTTCTACTCCGAGAGAGGCCACGGCTGATTCACCCCGGGGGGTTTTGGGGGGATATTCCTACTGTAAGGAGGCCTCCTCCCCGAAGGGCTGTAGGCGGGGGCTCTTCCCAGTCGGGGGCCCCGGGGTTCTGCCCCGAGAACCGGTCTCTGGGGCCACGGGGCGGCGGGAGGAAAGGTGTCTCCTCCTTGGGATGGGTTCCTCTATTCCCTCTCCCCGAAACATCTGTACAGCTGTTGATTCCCACACCGCACCTGCTTTGGGGGCCCACGCCCCCCCCCAGTCCCATAGCCGTGTGTAATGCATGTATGTGTCTGCATCACAGGTGTACAAGTGTGTTTCGGCCCATGTGCTTGTGTGTGCATGGTGTGAACATGCGTGTACAGGTGAGCGTCCTTAAACTAATCAGTGTGGACACATGTCTGAGCATGTATGTAAGGGCACAGGTGAACATATCTTTGAGTTTCTGCGTGAAGGGTATGGGGTCCAGGCACCTGTGCACGGGTGAGTGTGTTTTGCGTGTGCATGTGTGTGTGAGTCTGAGTGCATGGACGACCCTTTGCACCCGCCGGTATATGTGTAGATGTACGTACGGCCCGCGTCTTTGTACAGGGATATTGATGTGTATCCGCGTGTCTTGTTCGTGTGCGTGCTCTCTGGAGTGTGCAGATGCCGCTCTTAAGCTCTGGGGCTCGGTCAGCTAAGGGCCCTCCTCCTGCCCTTCCCGGCGTCCCGCCACCCAGGGGTCTGAACCCAGCCACTCACCGCGGCGGCGGCTCCGGTTCCGGATTCTCTCCTTGCCCGACCCACCTCGGACGGGTCGCGGCACCTCTCCAACCACCCGGACTCCAGTCGGGAAAGCCCCTTTTCGGCCCCCGGGAGGGGGGAATTCCCGTGACGTTTCCGTGCGTCACTCGCCATGCCCTTTTTTATTGGCTGAAAGTTTAAGTCCCGGACTCGCGCAGCCAATCAGGAGTGGCTCAGGCAGCCCCTCAGAAGAGAAATATTTGCGCCGCGCGGGAAGCAGGAGTGAGAATGACTCTCAGGCGCTGGCTCTGGCCTGGGGACCAGTCCGCTGCGGGATCCGCTGACCGAGTGCCATTCCCCAGTCGAAGGACCCGGCTCCAGTCTCACCCACCCAGGCATGTCCCAGCCGGCTGGCAGCCCCCGCTGCTGCTCGGCTTTATGGTGCGCCTAATACTTGGCCACTTCTGAAGCCGGGGAACCCCAAGGGGAAGCTGGTTTGCCTCAGCCCTCTGGCCCCCCGCCCGGAGCGGGGCCCCGCTGCCGGGAAGACTTAGGGGAAGAGGGAGGAAGTTGATCTTGCAGTCGGTTCCAGAGTGCCATCTGGTGGCCTCTCTGGAGCCGCGAGGAGACTCCGTAATCTTCTCTTAATCAGTCTTCCCTGGAAGCGACAATCTGTACCTAAAACTTGTTCTATAAATGGCAGGTTAACTGCTGGCCAGACTTTCAGACCTGAACTCAGGTCTGCGCCGCGTAAGAGAAATGAGTTGTTTATTTGGGGGACTCAGGCCTTGTTCATCGATCACGGAGATTTGGAATATTAGAATGGAAAAGGCATCCAAAATTAATAGTTAATACTTCCTCCGATGTAGGAAATTGCCTTTTATACAGTTTCCAATGTCCGCTTCGACCCTTCTAGTGGCAGCAAGGTCAGTACAGAATTTCACAAGGTGCTGAACTCCGAGGCTGGACATTTCTGGTTGGTAGAATTTTTTTTTAGGAGGTGCCATGAGTAATCTCCATTCTTGCAGGCGTCCTCCCTTCGGCTCACCGAGGTAGAACACAGGCTGTTGTTTCAGATCTTTCCTGCAACTTGCCCCTGACCTTGATAATGGAATTACAGGCCTGCAGTAGCTCTGCATAAAGGGAGACTATTATGGCCCTTGATTTGGGCTATTTTCTGTCACTTCCCCCCTTCATGTTGCCTGCAAATGGAATGTGCCAGATACTGTGTTAAGATACTTTAGTATAAATTCTTATTCTTCCTCCCAGCAGCACTAGGAGGTAAATATTACCTTTACTGATAAAGAAATTAAGGCTCAGAGAGGTGAATTAACACAACCAAATACACAGCTAGAAAGGGACAGAGTGAGAATCAAACCCAGTCTCTTAACTCTAGGACAAAGCTCTTTCCCCTAAATTTGTATAAAACAAAGCAGGCCTTTCCACCGCACTGTGGGCCTCCAAATAATTTGTCAAAATCCAGGGATATTGTCTACTACCTTCCCCTGGTAAATCAGACCCAAAACCGTTAAATTAAAATGGAATGAGGTTAGATTGGTGTACTACAACTTAGTGAACCTGTGCTAGTTACCATTGATTACAACTGTCCTTTCAAAGTGCTCATAAACCAACAGCTGAAATTGGCATGAACACTTCTAGTCTCCAAAATGTCTCTAAAAGCAACCCTAGGGCTTGAGCTATTCTTTTTTATTTTATTTAATTAATTAATTTATTTATTGGCTGCGTTGGGTCTTCCGTTGCTGCACGCGGGCTTTCTCTAGTTGCAGCGAGCGGGGGCTACTCTTCGTTGCGGTGCGAGGGCTTCTCATTGCGGTGGCTTCTCATTGCGGTGGCTTCTCTTGTTGCGGAGCACAGGCTCTAGGCACGCAAGGTTCAGTAGTTGTGGCACATGGGCTTCAGTAGTTGTGGCTCACAGGTTCAAGAGCGCAGGCACAGTAGTTGTGGCACGCAGGCTTAGTTGCTCCAGAGCATGTGGGATCTTCCCGGACCAGGGCTCGAACCCATGTCCCCTGCATTGGCAGGACGATTCTTAACCACTGCGCCACCAGGGAAGCCCAAGGGGTTGAGCTATTCTAATTATGAGATTCTGAGCTGTAATTTCTTTCTATTTATTTATTTTTGGCTGCATTGGGTCTTCGTTGCTGCACGCAGGCTTTCTCTAGTTGCAGCAAGCGGGGGCTACTCTTCGTTGCAGTGCACAGGCTTCTCATTGCAGTGGCTTCTCTTGTGGAGCACGGGCTCTAGGTGCACAGGCTTCAGTAGTTGTGGCGCATGTGCTTAGTTGCTCTGCGGCATGTGGGATCTTCCCGGACCAGGGTTTGAACCCATGTCCCCTGCACTGGCAGGTGGATTCTTAACCACTGCACCACCAGGGAAGCTGTAGTTTATCTGAAGATTTAAAAAAAGAAAAACCTTTATCATAGAAAGTTTCAAACATATATAGTGGAGAAAATAGTATAATGAATCCCCATGTACTCATCAGTCAGCTCCAACAATTCCCAGTGTTGTCCTGGAGATTTTAACTGACTCAAAGTTTATTGTTAGTTGCTATAGCCTCATCTGTCTCTACTTAAGAAACCTCTTCATTGTTTGTTTCACTAATTTCCAACCTAATGATTATCTCTGTTTCTGTACCCAGGCCTAGCACTACTGCTGGCCCAGAAGAGAGGCACCATAAATTCGCTCCATTCACTCACCAATAAATAGGGAGGGCCTATTCTAGAAATCAGTGTCCCTATTTGAAGACAAAAATCAAATGGTTGTATAATATGTCAGTTGGTGATAAGTGCTACAGAGAAAAATAAAGTAGTAAGAGTATAGAGAGTGACAAATGTTTTCTGTGTAGCAGTCAGGAAAGTCTTCTCTGATGAGGTAACATTTGAACAGTGACTTGAAAAAAGTGAGGGGGTGAGTTATGTGGATATCTGAGGGAAGAGCATTCCAGGTGGAGGCACCAGTAGTGTAAAGGTCTGATACAAATGCGTTTGGTATATTTGAGGACCAGCAAGGTTAGTTAGGTAGGTGAGAAAAAGTAAGAACTTTGGATTTTATGCTGAATGAGATGGAGATCCATTTGAGGGTTTTGGGCAGTGGAGTGAAAATGATATGACATGTATTAAAAGTATCCATTTGGCTGCTGTGTGGAGAGTAAAGGGTAGAGAGTATGGGACTAGAATGAAGGAGGGAGACCAGTAGTCCAATAGATGGTGGCTTAGACTTGGGTGGTAGTGGGTGAGGGTGGGAGAAGTAGTCACATTCCAGATAGATTTGAAAGACAGAAGCAAAAAGACTTGCTGAGGGATTGGGTGTGGGATGTGGGTGGTGGGGTGTGGGCATTGGTATAAGAACCTAGAAGAGATGAGGGGTAGTTGTACATAAAGTCAGAGTGATGGATGGTATTTAAAGTTTCGACAGTGGACATCACCCCACGATTGAATGTGGAGAAAAGAAGTTGACAAGCACTGAGCCCTGGGGCATTCTTTTTGGGTTTTTTTGGCAGCGTTGGGTCTTCGCTGCTGCGCGCGGGCTTTCTCTACTCTTCGTGGCGGTGCACTGGCTTATCATTGCGGTGGCTTCTCTTCTTAAGGAGCACGGGCTCTAGATGCATGCATGGGCTTCAGTAGTTGTGGCTCATGGGCTCAATAGTTGTAGCATGCAGGCTCTGTAGTTGTGGCTCACGGGCTCAGTAGTTGTGGCTCACGAGCTTAGTTGCTCTGCAGCATGTGGGATCTTCCAGGACCAGGGCTCGGACCTGTGTCCCCTGCATTGGCAGGCGGATTCTTAACCACTGTGCCCCACCACTACTTTCGAGCTGAGGAAGTGTCATAGGAAAGACCATGGGGTTTAGAGTGAGACAGACCTGGGTTTGAATCCCAGCTTTCTAACTTCCCAGGAATTTGGCCTCTCTGAACCTGTTGCCTCATCTGTAAGAGGAGTAAATACCTCTACAAGGTTGGGTAAGCAGTGCACTTAATATTGACATATATTGGTGTTCCAACAATGTCACTTCTCCATGTTAGGGTCTTAAAAGTCTCTAGCTTTCCTCTGGACTTTTTGAAACCTGCTATCCTAGAGTTCTTATAGGAGACATCATTAAGACCAGCATTTCCCTTCAGATTATTCTATTACTTTCCCACAAGTTTTGTCACTTCCACATCATCAGCCATTCTTTGTTGGTCAGAATTAAGGCCTGAATATTAGTTCTTCTTGTAGTTTCCCTTGCCTGACAGAGACAACACTGTCAACAACACAAGTCACGTATGTCAGTTGATCTTTCTATAACAGAATGAGGCTTCCGACAAATGTTTTTCTTTGCTTGCCAGCGAGGAAGGGTTCAGTTAGCAATTACTCCAGCTTCTTTCCCAGTATTTGTAGACTGAGGGATACAGACTTTTCATATTCCTTTGTTCATAGGATGGCCTTCAGGTTTCTATACAGTAGTCAATGTTGTTTCCCCCATAGGGAAACAGAAGCTTCTGAAGGCAGAGCTGTGGGGCTCAGAAGGGAGAACAGAGATGTTATAGCTGAAGCCAACGGCCCTAGTGTTAACCTGACTGTAGTTCCGGGCTTTTCTGCACTCATACAGAAATGTGCAAAGGAGGAGTGCAGTCTTACTCCTAATTTTCCCAGGGGCAAGGCTTCTAGTTAGTGTGGAAAGCAGGCATGGTCTGGACTACTTGCAGAAGGAAGGGAAGAGGGAGAAACTAGTGTAAGAGCTGCAGGACTCATGTCAGTATTGTTCCACATCAGGCTGTTTCCATTTCCAGAGCACCCGAGGGAGGCACTTACAGACATCCAGACCCAGCAACATCCACGTGGTTGTGCTGAGCAAAGGAAAGCCCAACGTGCTGAACGATTACATAGACATCTGGGACCAATGAAGAGGTGAGGGCCCCTAACTCTCCATGAGGGAGGCCAGCTGGTAGTACAGCAGGTACCACTCTCTGCCCTCCCTTCCCCCGGGGGAAGAGACCATGGTGAAGGAGGATGCAAAGATGATGGAGATGCTTCACTTGGGAAAGCTTAATAGTATTCTGCATCACACCCACAGTACCTCACCCCTGTAGGGGCCACACTGCCTGCCCCATACACACTCCCACTTATTTTACCCTGACGCAAAGGGAAAGAAGGGGAGGGATTCTCCAATCATGCTGCAGTGACTGGGGTAGATGGAGGCTGTGGGATGGGAAGAAATTTTCCCTCCTCAGTTCTGGGCCAAAATGAATGCCCTGTGTCCAGAAACACATGATCACAGCTATGGGCAAGATAGCCTCCCACCCCCTAAGCCCCATGGGCTCCTCTCTGCTCCTGGGACCATGAGGCACATCTGAGGGAAGACTTCTGAATAACTACACCTCAGCTCTGGTTCACCTTCCCTTTGACCCCAGCCTAGGCTGTCACGCTTATCTCCGATGGAGCAGTTAGGGAAGAGGACAACTGCCAACCTCCTAGCGCATCCCTGGTGCTAAGGGGGCACTGCTGTGATGGTGGTGGTGGGGCAGCAGCAGTGAAGGAATCCTGACTGCGTCCTGGCGTCTGGCTGGCTGGTGACCAGGGGCCACGTGGGCCAGACTGTTGGTAGGCTCAGTCTCATTTCTGTTCATGTGATGGCCTGGGTATCCCGAAACATGGTACCCACAAACTCAAGAAGGAAACCAGAGGGAAAGGCAATGATGTTGGTACTAAGACATTTATTACATCATAAAAAATCCACTGTTGTCCTGTTTTTCCATATGTACATGCTCCTGTGGGCAGTCCCTCTGTCCAGCCCCACCTGTCCACCCTCCATGGCGCCAATCAACTCTCCAAACTGACCAACTAATTAATAAAAGAGGAAGAACTAGAGGAGGTGGCCCAGGGCTGATGGGAGTGGGGTTGGGAGAGGGAAACAAAGTGCAGAGTGATTGGCTTGGCTCTCGATGCCTGACCACGGGCAGGAGGAGCACAAGGGCGGGCACTGCAGGGTTGGTACAGTGATGCCTCCCCGAGCTGCCAGGCTGCAGGTGATACCTGAGTGTGCTCTCAGGTTGGACTCCCAGGAATGGAGAGCAGAGGAGGAAGGTCCCACAGACTGACTGTGGGTCCCAGGAGGGGCTATAAAAGTTCTTTTTCAGGTCCCCATCCAAGTAGCAGTGATAGCAGCTTGGGCTGGGACTGAAGAATTTGTGGCCCCTGGGACAGCTGAGAGGTGGGCCAGGGACAGCCTGGTAGGAAGTACTGGTCCTGATCACTGAGGGCCCTGCCTTAGTTGACCTCAGAGGTGGGCAGGGGGTCTGTGGGGCGGGGTGTGGCCAGGAGGGGCACAGGTGAGGTGGCCTCGATGAGAGCGGGGTTGAGTATGATAGGCAGAGTCATGGGGGGCACGCCCACCTGCAGTGGGGAGGCCAAGGGCTGCAGGATCAGTGGGGGCTGAGCCAGGGGTGGAGGCCCATCCGGGGTAGGGCTCAGTCTGCTGGGGCTGGATGCCACTGGTGATCCAGAGGAGCTGCTGTTGGCAGGTCGGGGGCCCTCGGGCTTCTCGAAGTCTAGAGGGAAAGCAAGGTGGCTGCAGTCAGACTCGCTCACATTCTGCAGCTAGTTTACCAAACTTCTGCTTCTCCCACTCCTGTAAGCAAGATGACCCCTCCCAGTCTACACAGTTGAGAGTCTCTGCTCAAAACTTATTCCAGTGTCCAGCTACCTTATATCTACCCTTTATCTTCTTTGCTGTACCTCCAGTAGGTTAATTTTGGTCTGGTCTTTATTAGAATTCCTGAAGGGCAACCTCTGCATATTCATTCCAAGTCCCTGATCCAGCCTCCTTCTCTGAAGCCTGAAAATCCCAGGCAGCTAGCTCATCATAGCTGACCTGGCCCTGCCATTTCCCATAAGAAGAGAGCAGGTGAACAGGATCTTCTGGTTCTTTCCTTCCCCTGCCTCACAGCCCATGCCCAGCAGCAATCTCAAAGTACCCCGGACCTCCGTGACTTCCTGTTTGACATCCAGCAAACTCGCTCAGAGGGACTCACCACAGGTCCCCAGCTCAGAGGGCATCTCTGGGGGAGGTGGATGGCCAGGTGTCCTGGTGTCACCAGCAGCAGGAGTCAGGTGGGCTGAGGCCAGAGGTTTTGGGGCATGAGGCTCCATGGGCACAGGGTCTGGGGAGGGTAGAGAATCCAGATGGCGGCTCTCGGTGCTTTATTTCAAGTAGAGTCCTGGCTACCCACTAGACTTAACCCCCACCCCAGGCACAGAGAACTAATTATTAGCTCCAGACTCTCTTTGATGAAGTTGGTTGGAGCCCCCTACCCTGGATGACAGTCTGCTTGAAGAGCTCATCTCGTAGGTGGGGCAGGAAACAGTCAATGCGCTCCCAGGTGATCTCCCAGAGGGCTGAGGGGCTGCCTCCTCGGGCATCCGCACTGTGGAAAATCTCTGCTGTGTCCATCACCAGGAGCATGTTCTTCAGAGACTCAGGGATGGCCTCTGACTGCAGGTGGCAGTGGGGCCATGAGAATGGGAAAGAGGGCATGGGGGGATATGGTAAGGAGAAGGCAGCCACCAATGGGGAAACAGCAAGTCTTCCCAGAAGATGGGAGAGGAAGTAGGCAGCTGGAGTTGGGCTGAGGCAGAACGTACCAGTAAGTCACTGGAGCCTGCATGCATGTACTTGTCCATGAAATCCAGGATGGTCAGCCAGAGGGCCGCAAAGGTAGAGAGCGACAGCAGTGGAGACAGGTGCTGCAGGAAGACCTATGGTCCCCCAGCCCCTCTCAGCCAAGAGTAGGGTAGGAGCCTTCTGCACCCCTCTCCAAGGGTGGGAGGCAAGCCTGCCCTATCTTGTGTGGGAATCCTGGATCAGAGACTCCTCTGAATTCCAAAATCCTCCCAGGTCCCTGGGTCCTGCTGAGTCTCCATAGCTGGGAGTCCTAAGCACCTACATTACATCTCTAGGTCCTCCCAGCAGCCTTGGCTTCCCTGCTTGTGAAGAGGCAGGTGTGGGGAGAGTGGGTAGGTGTAGGGTGGTGAGCAGTACCTTAGAGAGCAGGGTGGAAGCCCTCATCCGGGTCTCCTCCATCCCGCCCACATCTGCAGGGCTGATGTTTTCCAAGAGCTTGGTCAGTAGAGGAAACAGCACCTGGTGGGTAAGAAGCCAACATCTCCCTAGCAGGGTCAGGTGGAAGCCTTGTCCACTTGACCCTGGGCTGCGGTGGATGGGTACAGAGCAGGAGGGAAGGTCTGATACAGGCTGAGGATTGACATCAGGGGCTCTTCAAGCTGCTTGGCTCTCCTTGTCTTTAGGATTTGCACTTTACCTTAAGACCAGAGGGAAGTCCTACCTTGTTAAAACAGGACTCCCATTCCAGGGCATCTAACTTTTGCAGATCATGTACCAGTAGTGCTCGCTGCAGATAGGTCAGTGCCTGCATCCGCACCTGGCGCCGGGCATCACAGCACAGGCAGGCAATGCCTGAGAATGAGAACAGGCTCAGGATCCTTTGGGCATCCTGATCCTGGTACTTCCCAAGCGCCAGCTCCACCTCTGCCCCTGCCCTGCCTGCTCCCCTGAGGTTTACCCTGAAGTAAAGGGCACCAACAGTGGGCCCAGAGGGTGCGTGAATCCGCTTCGATCTTCCGGCCTCCTGCGTCCAGGTGGCGCTGCTCCTCCGCCCATGAGCTGTAGATAGAGGCTGCCCTTGTGTGTAGGGTGTGCATCAGGTCTAGCAACTGGGGTCACAGGAGGGGCACGACATGAGTGGGGTTAGGTCTGGTGGATCCCCTCCTCACCAGCCCACTCCCACTGTCCCTGACTGAGTCCTCAAGGGAGTCCCTAGTACCGATCACACCATACTCCACCCCTCTCACCACTCCCTTCTCCTCAACTTTATGAGCTGGTTGTCCTAGTCCTGACCAGTGTTTCCCAAAGATGGGTATTACTCCTAGTAGCGGGGATTTGAGGAGGTGTGTGGACTAAGTATTTAATAACACAATTACACAGTGAGAAAGGTACTTTTTCACTCCTTTTTCTCACTTTCTGATGACAGATAAAGCCTCATCTTGTTAATCTCATTTTAAAAACAGCAAACCTCAGGCTCAGAGGCTTTGATAGGCAACAGTGTCTGGCCAGATTTAATAATTTTTTGTTTTTGTAATTTTTCTCAGGTTATTCTATTTAAAGCAATTAATTCTCCATTTATTTAGTGATGTAAAGTCTTATCATAAAATAAATTTTATATGTCCTGAATAGACAACAGAATAACTCTGGAAGGATAAACAAGAAACTGATGGCAGTGGTTGCCTCTGGTAAGGGAAACTTAGCAGCTGGGGACAGGAAATGAATGGGACTTTTATCTGCTTACCCTTTTGTACCTTCTGAACTCTGTGCTATGTGCATTTGAATTACTTATTTCAAAAACAAACTATAATTTAAAAATGAAGCAAACAAAGACTTACAGGTGGTCCTGGACAGGGGGGCACTGTGGGGACACTGGCTGAGGCCCTGGCTGGAAAACAGGCCCTTCCTTTCCGCCCTGGCTGTCCCTGGCCCCACCAAGACTCCCAATGTCAGGTACCGGGAGAGGAGAGGAAGTAAAGGGTGCCATACTTACGTCCTGACTGACCTGTAAAGACACCGTATGGTAGCTGGCAGGCACACCTTCGTCCTCATCGTCATCACTATGCCCACCCCGCGTGGCATGTTGGCTGGAGGTTCGAGGCCGCCGAAGCATTGAGCCTTCCTTGGATTTCTTCTTGAAGCGGTTCCCTTTGCTGTCATACTTGTGACTCTTGCCACGTTTCTCCTGGGACTTGCACCCTGAGCAGGGCCAGATGCAGGTCACATTTCCATATCCATGGGTACAGACGGCCTGCTCCTCCCTTTCCCCCGTAATTCACATGGTTACTCCCCAACTGCCCCTTCATCAGGTGACCCACCGCCATTCAGACTGGCCTCCACAAAGATGCGGAGAGTCTTGACACAGAGCTCAAAGTTGTCAGGTGTGATGTGGGCAGCGTCACGCACGATGAAGGACAGGGACTCCACACACTTGAGCAGGGACTTGGTGTCATGTGGCCCGAGGTCCAGCCCCACTGTTAGGCTGTACTGATTGACCAGGGGTGAAGGACCTGGCCAGCTGGTCTCAGGCCCTGGCTTGGAGTTATCGATGTCATCCTTCCCCACCTGTAAAGTATAGAGGAGCTGAGAATCCAGGCTTGACCCTGATCTTCCCCTAGCTGCCCTCTCAGAAGGCCAGGAATCTTTCCCACAGGCCAAGAGGGAAGACTCACCCGCTGCCCGTATGCTCACTCACCACTAACCAACCGCTGTTGACCACATCAGCATCTGTGGCTGATCGGTGAATCTTGCCAGGCCTGCCATGGTCAGTGTAGACCTCCGAGTCAGAAGTGTACCCTCGGTCCAGGCTCACATCATTTTGATGGAAGGATGGGAGTTCACTATCTGATTGGGCCCCTGAGCCAGCAGGGAGAGGCGCAGAGTCAGGATGGGGATGGGGAAGTTGGGATGAGGCATAGTTTCAGCTCTCAGAAGAAAGGTGCTGAAGCCTGGCCTCTCTTTTCTCTTGGTCTGGATTAGTTTCAGCCCTGTCACTAGAGGGCTGAAGGATGGCCTGGAGAGCTTCTCTGTTGACCAAATGGGGCAGCAGGCTAATTTGGGCTCCTGACAGCATCTAGTAGCAGCTGTTGGGGAGGGAGGTGGCAGTGAGGACAGAGTTTCTGAGAAAACAGTCCTCAGGACAGTAGGAAGCCTGGCTTCATAGCCTTCTCCATTGCCTACTTGCCTTTATGCTGTTTAATCTGTGGGTAATGGGGAGAGGCCCGTTAGGCACAGGAAGCTCTGGAAGCAGATAGCAGAAGTCAGGGGTATTTAATCTGCTGAACACAACAACCTGCGTTTTGTTTTCCTGTCTCAACCACTGGGGCCATAATTGTTTATCTGCCAGTGTGGGTCTCTCTGGGAAAGGGCTTACCAGCATCAGGTGCATCGGCCCTGGCTGTGGCCTGCAGGGCAGCTGGAGGCTTTACACCTGAGCCAATGCACTCCAGCAGCGTGAAGAGGGTGGCCCAGTCATCACTTGAGTGGATGTTGGCTGCGTTAGTCTTAAGGAGTTCATGGAGCCCATAGGCTACCTGGTGACTGACTCGGGACAACACGCTGGGCTTCATTAGTAGCAAAATGCGCAGGGAGAGCAGTACCTGGGGCAGGAGATGGGAGCAGGAAGTGGAAAGTGGGCACACGCGTCTTGTCTAGCCTCCTTCCCCACCAGCCTCCCTAGGCTAGTGAGAACAGTTTTGGCTAAGACCCAACTTAGGGTACTCTGTGGACAGATGGCCAGGGGCTAGGAATGGGGGCAAGAAAGAGGCAGGTGTGGTTATAAAAGGGCAATACGAGGGATCCTGTGGTGTTGGAACTATTCAGCATCTTGGCTAGTGGTAGATACACAAACCTACGCAAGTGCTTAAATTGTGTAGAACTTAATACACGTATGAACAAGTAAAACTGAGGAAATCTATATAAGATTAGTGAATTGTATCAATGTCAGTATCTTGGTTATGATACTACACTATAGTTTTGCACAATGCTACCATTGGGGTAAAGTGGGTAAAGTGTACAGACAGCCCCCAACTTATGATAATTTAACTTAGATTTTTTTGACTTCACAATGGTATAAAAGTGAAACACATTCAGTAGAAACCATACTTAGAGTTTTGATTTTTTCCAGGGCTACTGATATGCAGCACAATACTCTTTTGTGTTGCTGGGCAGTGGCAGGGAGCCACAGCTCTCAGTCAGCCATGCCATTATGAGGGTAAACAACTGATGCACTTAGAACCATTCCGTACCCAGACAACCATTCTGTTTGCCACTTTCAGTACAGTATTCAATAAATTACCTGAGATATCCAATACTTTATTATAAAATAGACTGCATATGAATCTATAATTATCTCTATTTTCAAAGTTTAATTTTTTAAAAACTGAAAAAAAGACCAGCAACATTATGCAAAACTACAGCATAATATCATAACCAGGATACTGACATTGATACAATTCACTAATCTTATTCAGATTTCCCGTTTTACTTGTACTCATACGTGGATTAAGTTCTACACAATTGAAGCACTTGTGTAGGTTTGTGTATCCACCACTAGCCAAGATGTTGAATAGTTCCAACACCACAGGATCCCTTGTGTTGCCCTTTTATAACCACACCTGCCTTTCTTGCCCCCATCCCTAGCCCCTGGCCATTTGTCCACAACTTCTAAAACCTCATCAATTCAAAAACGTCATATAAATGGAATGATATAGTATATAACCGTTTGGGATTGGCTTTTTTCACTTAGCGTAATTCCTTGGACAGTCATGCAAGTTGCTGCATGTATCAATAGTTTGTTGCTTTTAATTGCTGAATAGTATTCCATGGTATGTATGTACTACACTTTACGCTGAAAACCATCTGGGCTGATTCTAGTTTTTGTCTACTACAAATAAAGATCCTGTGAACATTCATGTATAGGTTTTTTATAAAAGTAAACTTTCATTTCTCTGGGATAAGTGCCCAAGAGTGCAACTGCTGGATTGTGTTGTAACTGCATGTTTAGTTTTATAAGAAACTGCTCTATCATTTTATATTCCTACCAGAAATTTATGAGTGACTGACCCACATCCTTGTCTGCATTTGGTATTATCACTGTTTTCCACTTTAGCCATTCTGACAGGTGTGTAGTGGTATCTCACTGTGGTTTTAATTTGCATTTCCCTGTTGGATAATGATGATGAACACCACTTAAGCTTCTTCATGTGCTTATCTGCCATCTGTATATCTTCTTCATATCTTTCGCCCATTTTCTAATCGGTCTGTTTTTTTTTTTTTACTGTTACGTTTTGAGTTCTTTTATATTTTAGGTATTAGTCTTTTTTCAGATATTTGATTTGCAAACATACACTCCTTGTCTTTACCTCCTTTTCACACTGGGCTCTCATAGAGTAGAATTTTTAATATTGATGAAATCTACCAGTTTTTCCTTTTATGGATTGTATTTTTGGTGTCAAGTCTAAGAACTTTTTGCCTAGCTCCCAAAGATATCCTCCTATTTTTCTTTCTAGGGTTTCATAGTTTTACATTTTACATTTAATTCTATGATTCATTTTGAGTTAATTTTTCTATAAGGTATGAGGCTTAGGTCAAGGTTCATTTGTCCCCTGCCCCCTCAACCATGGATTTCAATTGCTCCAGCAATTAAAAGGATTATCCTTCCTCCACTGAATTGTTTTTGCACCTTTGTCAAAAAATTAGTTAGGCATCTTTGTGTGCGTCTATTTCTGGTTTCTCCTGTTACATCGATGCATGTGTCTGTCCCTCCAAAAATACCACAGTGTTGATTACTATAGCTGTATAGTAAGCCTTAATATCAGATGGAGTGATTCCTCCCACGTTTTTTCTCAAAATGTTCAGCTATTCTAGGGCCTGTGCTTTTCCATCTTAGAATAAGCTTGTCTGTGTCTACAAAAAAACCTTGCTGGGATTTTCATAGGAGTTGCATTAAACTTACAGATCAATTAAGGGAGGAATGACCTCTTCACTACGCTGAGTCTTCCAATCCACGCATATGGTATGCCTCTTCATTTATTTGGGTCTTCTTTAATATCTTTCATTAGCATTTGTAAGTTTCAACATACAGATCCTATACATGTTTTGTTAGGTGTATAGCTAAGTATTTGATTTCATTTGCAGCACTTGTAAATGGTTTCATTTTCTATATGTTCATTGTTAGTATAAAGAAATGTGATTAATTTTTCTGTATTGATCTTATATCCTGTGACCTTCCTGAACTCACTTCTATACTGTTTGTCTTTTATAAATTGGGTGAAGAGCTCTCAGGAGGGTCCTAAGCATGAGAGCCGGGAAATCAGGTATGGGGCTGGGACTGCCACAAGGCAGCAGCCGTCCAGCCCTACTGAGCAGAGGTGCTGAGTACTAGCTTCATACCTGAGGCCATTCCAGATTCACTCTCAATGTCCCTGTTAGACTCCCCTAGCCCTGTGGTAGGTTACTGGGCTCATGCTATGGGGCACTAAATGAAGTCTCTGTCTCAGGCCATATCCATAACTGATACTGTGGCTTTAGTCCCTTGTACACCTTCCTGCCTTCCCAGCTGCACTCAGCTTACCTGGCCACTGATCTCTTCTCTCCGGAGTAGCCTAATGGCTAGGCGCAGCAGCCCCACCACTGCCCGCTCCACAAGGAAGCAGAAGTCCTGTGCCTGGACACATAGGTGGTATAGATGGTCTCGAACAGTCTGCCACACACAGCCCACACGGTCCCTGAGAAACATAAGGGATGAGGATAGTCTCAGCTGTAAAGGCCACTGGGCAATAAGCCTCTTTTTCTGATTGAGGCTAGGTCCTTCAGAGCTCAGTGGTATTATACCCTAAGCAGGCAGCTATAATGAGCAAGCTTCTCCTCTACTGCCTATAGCTTCATGTGCTTCTTGTCCCTAGAGCCCGCTCTGCAAGATTACTCCAGGCTTCCATCCCTTTGGTACAAGCCCAGTATGAGGCCTGCCTAAAGACTGCCTTCTACCTGTTCTCCAGCACAATCCTCAGCAGCATCTCCAGGCAGAAAGCAGCATCCTCTTCATCATAGGTCTCTTCATCTGGTGTCACTGAGACCAGAGCCTGGAGGAGAATAATAGCAGGAAAATAGACATGGAGGAGAAGCCAGCCACTGGCCCACCCCTGACAGAAACTGAGGCATACACCACTATCCCTGTCTCCCCTCCCGGACCCAGCCAGCCCTTTCACCCCTCTTCCCTCTTCACTCTGTACCTTCATGAGCTCCTGCAGTGACTCCAGCTGGAGGAATTTGCTTTCTGTGATCATCTTTTCTGGGTCACATTGCTAGAGGCGGCACAAGAGAGAGTTTTTTTGTTTTTTTTTTTTTTTTTTTTTTTTTGCTGTACGCGGGCCTCTCACCGTTGTGGCCTCTCCTGTTGTGGAGCACAGGCTCTGGACACGCAGGCTCAGCGGCCATGGCTCACAGGCCCAGCTGCTCCACGGCACGTGGGATCTTCCCGGACCGGGGCACGAACCCGTGTCCCCTGCATCGGCAGGCGGACTCTCAATCACTGCGCCATCAGGGAAGCCCCGAGAGAGGGGTTATTGATAAGGACTAGAGGGAAGAGAATGTTCCCAAGAAGCCAGGGAGAGAGGGCAGAAGGAGTCAGCTCTGGTCACAAACCCTAGATGACCCTATTCTTCAGTTCATAGGACAGTGTCTATCTAGTAGAGAAGGGTCTAGGCTTGTTCACCAGGGGTAGGCAGGGGCAGTTACCTTGATACAGTCCAAGGCCATTCTCTTGGCCTCTTGGCTCTCAGTGGATGGGCCCCGCACGCTAGACTGCTCAGTACCACTAAGTGTCAGCCAGCTCACAAAGCTCAGCACTGTCGACTCTCCTCTGTAGAAAGAAAGTACAAGCTCTAGTGAGCTCCAGAGTTCTAATCCTCCCTCTGCAAGGTCTCCAGCCTCTGATTTCCCCTCACCGGTTTGATGGTGTCTCTTCCCGTTGTAGAGAGATCTTGCCATTGGGATCCACAAAATCTTCTACCTGGAAAATCAGGTCAAGAATAATTTCTTTCCACATGCCCTCTGCATTTCCTGCTCTGCCATGCAAAGTTTTCTGGCTTTCTTCCTGTTGTTCTCTGCCCTACACTATTGACTGGGCCCCTCCAATTGATGACTGGCAACAACTTCTACCAGCCTTCCTTTACAGCTATCCCCATGGCCAAAGATCTGCGGTCTTACATTTGAGGCGTTCCTGGTAAGTTTCAGCATGCATCAGGCCCAGTGCTACTCTCAACCAGTTCTATATGCAGACAGTACGTAATCTTGGAGCTCTTGCCTTGTTATTATTGATTAGTCTCCTACCAAGAATTACCTCCACCATAGCCTTGGGCAGCAGTTGGGCTCGGAAGAGCTGCAGCATGGCCTCCATGATATTCTTCCAGCCCTCCCGCAGGATGTCACCATGACGATGGGCCAAATGGAATACTGTCTTGGCTGCAATGTGGGCTTTAGGGTTGCTTCCAAACACAGTGGGCAGGTTCTCAATGGACTGGAAAGAAGATGAGATGAGGCTTAGGGCCTGGCAAATGTCTTGAAAGGAGATTCTCTTAGGCCTCTACCTATGGTTCCTGAGGGTCCTTCTGCTAGTTCTGCTTCAATCCCCCATAATACTGGTGGGAAGGGCTACTCTGGCTAAGGCCTTCTCCACTATTGCATCTCTTCTCTCATCCCCATTATATAAGGTAATGCTATTCTCATCCTAGGGTGTGTCAGACAGAAATGGCTAAGCTCTACTGTAGTCCAGGGGTAGTGAGAGAATATGCTGATGGAAACCAGCTCCACAGATAAGGGTAGGTCTATGGCTAAAAGAGAGGTCATCCTTTGGAACTCCAAGTACACAGTTCCTGTCCCTGCTCACCTCACTGCTGAGAGCTGTGAATTTGCATAGAGAGATGATGAGATTGTCAAACACATCACTGAGGCCATAGTGGGCGGAGATCATGGCGCACTTCCTGTAACGTCACATATCGGATACAGTCACTGAAAGGCCAGGCAGCCCTTCCAAGTCCCCAAGGAGGCTTGCTTGGGATTCTTCCCTAATCAGTCCCAGGAAGAAACCTTTTACTCTTGAGTCTGTTTAAGACTGAGCTTTCCCAAGCTTCAGCCTCCCTGAAAAACTCAGGAGGAACCCATTCTAAGGAAAATAAGAGTAGGAGTCAGAGAGGCATGGAGGCAACCAAGTTAAATCAAAGAGGTGGAAGGAGATCCAAGACCATAGTCAAACTCTGGCTACCTGAAGCCTGAGATGGCTTTTTGGATGATTGTCTCCTCAAGGCTTTTGTCAAAGACATAAGAAAGAGCAGCAATAGTGGGGCCCCAGGTCATGGTGAAGAGGTCAAGATCGTAGCTGCCAGCAGGCACACGTAGGAATATGCCTTCTGGGGTGGCACCTCGATGAAGCAGCACATTCCATACATAATTCTCCCGAACCAGGCCTGTCTGCTCCTCAGGCATCACAATCTCCTCATTCCTGTCAGGAGGTAACAAAAGGAGTAGGTGCACTGCTCTGAACCTGACTGGTTACAAACTAGGACAAGGGGCTTTCTGCCCATTACTGACACCTTCCTTCAATGAGAGGTCATCAAAACTGCAGCTCAGTGGTCTGCTTCCCTCCCCACCAGTGGCACCAAGGAGAAAGAAAGGAAGCATCCCATAATCTCCAAGCCCCATCTCTAAGTGGGCCTTTAGTTCTATAGTAAGATCTCATATTTTTTCTGGGTATGAGAGGATGAACAATTCTACCTTTTCTGATTTACAGTAGAAACCTAAGTGTCCCAAACCTCATCCTCTAGTACCCATCTTGGGTTCTCTACTAGCCCCATAATGCATCTTGCAAGCTAGACAGGAAAACCCAGCTTCTCTGCGTTTGGAAAATGGGGTGATGACATTCCACTTAGCAGGGGCAGTTTGGATCCTGGCTCAGGGTACTAAAGTTCCAGTACTATTCAGGCTTCTTTAAGGAATAAATCAGTTGGGGGAGAAGGGGCTGCCCAGATAAATTACGATGCTAAATCCAGGGTGTATGAGTCACTGCAGTCTGATGTGACTCCAAAATCTGGAGAAGGAAGTAGCGTGCTTCTCCTTAACAGAGATGCTACACCATTCTCTACGCATACTCACTTGATGGCATGGTACATGTCCTCCAGAATGTCTTGCTCAAAGTCCTTGCCTCCATTCACACCTTTTAGATTTTTGCGAAACTCCTAGAGACAGGGCAATAAGCTTTACCCGCCATGTGTCAATGCTGAAGCCCCACTCAGGGAACTCCTGGGTCTGTGGTAAATAGGACTTTAGGAAACAGTAAGTGACAGAATCCACTTCCCTACCCCAGTTCCTCTTCTGGATTGGCCAGCGCCCCCTGACTCCCTTGGACAGAAGCTTGTCTATTGTGCCCACTGGAAAACCCATGTCCTTCCTGCTACCTCCAAAGCTGTGCTGGAACTGCTCTGCCATGGCTGGGATCCAATCTTACCTCCAGGGTCATGGGTGCATTTTGCTTGCGAACATTGTGGTTGTGCTGGTCAGTATTAAGCATGATGACAGCATAGGCCAGGGCAAAGCAGGCATCGCTATTGGCAAATGGGGAGCCATTACAATTCTGAAAAATCAAAGACCCCACCTATGTCAATGCCCTTCTCTGGCCAATCAAACCCTCACGACCAACCCACTGGTCAATGATGATAAAGAAGAAGGTACCAGCCAGAAAGAGGCCCATCTCTTGCCAACTCCCTGATGGAAGCTGGCCCCTCTATGGGAAAGCTCACTGACATTGCTCTCAGCCTTCTTAGGAGACAGCAACTGGGTCCTTCAGTTGAGGCCATAGAAACCCTTAGTCAAATTAATTTGGGATGCTGGGCTCAGTCCCTGCCACTCAAACTCACCCTCCAATGTTCTGTGAATGCCTCCAGCAACCTCTGGATGACTGGTGCTTCCCCGGGCAAGCGGAAGGCTTCCAGGTAGAGACGGAGAGCTTCATCCAGCCGCAGACCCTGAAAGCTGAAGGTGCTACAGGGAAAGAAAGAAGGACGAAAGGCTTAAGATGTATAAGCTGCAAATGTTGGGTGCTCTATTAGCTACAGTCCCACTAAGCTTCTCCTATTGGAACAGAAAAGGCTGAGAGCTCTGGCAAAGGGGAGGTATCTCCTAGGTCATCTCTAACACAGAACCAGAATTTGACAACCTCTAAGCTTAGTACTCTTCACATCAGTGTGCTCCTACATAGAAACCTCATCCCTGGAACCCAGGAACCTACCCTGTGCTCAGGAACCCTACTCCACCCCTTTGCAATGTTCTCTATGGAGAATGGAATGGTGCCCAAAGCTTTCTTGCTGGAGACTCTTTCAGATCCAAAAGATATAAATCTTGGGAAGAGGAAGAGTGTATGACCTGGGTCACCATCAGGAACTGACTGGTACTGTTTTGAACTGTCTGTCCCCCCAGGCTGATCATCAACTATGTCCCACATTTCTTGCAGTTTCCTCACCTCACAAAGCTCTCCAACAGGTCAATGTTTTTGCGGTCACTCACAAACTCTCCAATCATTTTCTTGTCCAGCCGAGGGTTCTCTCGCAGCCACTGGGCTACCTCTGTGTTGTCCATTGGGATGGTGAGGAGACCTTTCTCTTGCAGAAACTGGATCCCCTTCTTTGGTTTCTGGTTGAACTGCTCTGTGCCAGTAATCAGCAGCTAGAGAAGAAATACAGGAGGTGTCAAAAGCTGCTCTGCCCCTAAACCAGACAAGGGCAGGTCTCCATCACAGTCCACAGCTGGTCACCTAATGGGCTCCTAAGACATGGTTCTAAGTCACTCCAGAACTAAGGCTGAACCATATTGGCCCCTAGCTTTACCCAACTCCATGTTTAACTAGAAGTGGCTGAGGAGCTCCTTTTTACTCCTTTTCTGAGTGCTAAAGATGCACAGCACTCTCCTCCAACCTGAGAACCAGAGAAAAAAAATATAAGAAAGAGACTAGAGAAGGTTTTCTTTTCTCTCCAGTATTAGAGCTGTTCCTGGCATCTGTTTACAGACTAGCTCGGATTCCCCTTCTTTCTTTGGCTTCCTAGCTCTTAAGGCCCTGGGGTTTGAAAGACAAGGTGAAATAACTGCAATGATAACTTTTTGACTGTCTAGTCACAGCCCTGCAATCAAGGGCACACATAAACCAAAGTCATTTAGGCTGGCCTTACGAGGAAGAAAGGGTTAAACAGAAGGTTTTCTTTGTGTTAGAAAACCAGAAAGTACAGTTATTTGAACTTTACTAAAAAGCACCAGAATAAATGTCAATTCCCTTTTATTGCCAATCATCACCCCAGAGCTCGAGATGACCAATAACCTTCGGTGACCCACAGGATACCAGCTTCCAGGGCTCTTGTCACCACAAGTAACACCTGACTCTCAGCTAGGGCAGCATTTGCCCAGGAGTACACAATAGGAGATGCCAATTACATGGCTTAGGAGTAAGGAAAGGGCTTCAAAGGAGATTGGGGGGTTGCTGAAGCTCCAAGAAGCTCAAAAACTAGCCTTGGGAAGCTGTTCAGTGAGCTTAGACTCTCCCTCATTCTCTGAGACAGAAACCCAACAGAGAACACCCAGTCAGGAGTGGGTAGAGGCTGAGC
This sequence comes from Leucopleurus acutus, assembly GCF_964270905.1. NCBI lineage: Eukaryota > Metazoa > Chordata > Mammalia > Artiodactyla > Delphinidae > Leucopleurus > Leucopleurus acutus. Next base: position 26,195,985 of record NC_139156.1, read on the forward strand.
TCTGGGGATATCTATATATACCTTCTTTTTATTCTTAATTTCAATCAACTCCCGTGGATCTGGCAGGAGACAGGAAAATCGAGGTGGCTTCCGGGTAAACTTTTTGTCAGCTAGGAATGGGAGGAAGAGAGGGAAACACCAGTAAGACCTCTTTTTAACCAGGATAATGACTTTTGGAAGGATGCTGATATACTCTCTAGTGAAAAAAAGGATGCCTCAGAAAATTTCTTGTCCTCATCAGTCTTCCCCTTCCTTAGAAGTCCTATCTTCTAGGGCTCCAAATGTTTTCTTTCCTCTCTCTGGGTCTGAAGGCATGGTGAGCAGCCAATGTTCATTCAGGTACTAACCTAGGGTATTTCTGCTCCCCTCCCCTCTGTTCTCTAACAGGCCTTCCAGTTGAGGGGGCTTAGGATGATGGATACCCAGTACCCACCCCCAGAGTCACCAGCTTCCTCCAGATCACTGCATCCTGGTTTCCCATGTTCTGCTGGCAGCCGCCCTCCACCTGGCACATGCAGGCCTGCGATGTCTGGGGCCATGCCTATAGCCTTCCCATCGCTGGCTGCTCTCTCAGCTGGTAAGAGAGAAGAAGGTAAATGAAGACTGATGGTGTAGGAAGCCAAGCAGAGCTGCAGGAGAATCGAGCTTCAGGCCAAGGAGATCTACATGTTCCCACACAGGTCACCAGCCCTGACAGGACAAACCCAAGCCCAAATAAGTAGTCACTATCCCAGGTCAGCCAAGCATTAGCTTCTACAATTTAATAAAGAGATTATGCAATCACTTTCCCTGATCTTCTGCAACCTCAATCTCAAGGAAAAGTTAGAGAAGATTAATTAGAGTGGAGGCAGGCACTGGGGGTAGGAAAAGGTAGGGCCTGGAGCTTTTCGGCACAGAAGTCCTATATCCTTTAATCTATATTCTCTTTTCTCCCCATAAAGAAATAACAATTCTGTAAAAATAGCTAAAGCATGGAAGAGGAGAAAGGGAGAAGTCCATGAGTCCTGCTAATGTGCCAGCCTGGTCTATGAGTCACATCACCAAACCTCGGAAACACAGAATTAGGAGTACTTTGGAGGAAATGACATAAGGGTAGGAGAAAGGATTCAGTGAGTAGAGAAGGGATAAACATAGAACCCTGGGATCCTCAAAGAAAGAAATGCCTCTCACTATTGTTGGCTTCTCGAGTGCCATCTACTGCCTCACAGCCAGGTCTGGCTGCTTCTTTCTTTTCTTGCTGGGTAAGGTTGTTGAGGACTTTGGCTTGGCAGTGGGCCTCAGTGCTGTCAATCACTGTCAACAGGGCATCAAGAGACAGCAGGTGTGTTGTATAGAGCTGACCAGACACAGGGAAGGAATTCTGGAGAGTAAACAGATACAGGAGACTTGGGGTTAGAATACTTTTCCAAAAATCCTAAAACCGCCCATAACTTCTACATTGCCTTAAGATACACTTCTTCTTGTTCCCCAGCTCTCAAGTGTTTCGTTCCCTATATGTAGCATCCTCACTACCACTAGAGAGATCTCCTTAAGTCGTCTTTCTAGAGGTCAGTAATAATGCTCAGCACCTTGGACAGCAGCTTGGTGAGATCTTCAAAGAGGTTGGAACAGTAGTAGTCACAATCATAGTTGATATAGAGCTCAGTGACAAAGCTGGGGATGTGCCAGAGCTGCACAGTGGCCTCCAAAGCCATCTCCTTCATTTCATAAGGCATCTTGGGGTTCTCCACAGTGATGATATCCATGAGCTTTTTGATGTACATCTGACAATAATCCAATAATTGCCATTTGGGTGGGGAAAGGATTCAAGATAGGAAGAGACAAATTGGACAGGAAAAACATTAAACAGGAAGCAGACGCCTAGCCAGAAGGTATGCATTAAGAGATACTTAATGGTATTCCATCCCCTAAATACATCCCCCTCTTTGTCCTTCATGATGGGGGAGGCCTGGCTCTCTACCTCCTACCTGGTCAAGTTGCCCATTGACCTTTTTGTGCTCTCTGTGTGAGCCTGATTTGGTCCTATTCAGAGTTCCCTTTTGCAATTTAGTGGCGAAGCCAGCTTGACTTGCCTGCCTGTGTTGCAAAAGAACTGCAGACAGAAGAGTTTTACCCACTCATGGTGAGGTTACCTGCCAGTTCTCATATTCGGGTTCTCCCATTTTATAGCCAGCCAGGTTTCTCTGGGCACCTCTTAAGTTCTCCACTAAAGAGGAGAGCCATGAACCAAACTATGGAGGCTAAAAGCACTCTCCTCAGAAGCCACCAAATCCCACTCCTGCAGCATGACAAAGCTGACCTGAATGAAGGTGCCATACCTATTTTTTTTCCAACTTCAAGAAACTCACCTCTAATTGGAACTTGAGGTGCTCCCTCATGCTCTCAAACAGTAGGAAGCATACGCGCAGGGAAGCAGCATAAAGGTTCAGTCGCTCTATGCTGAGTAGCTGGAGATCACAGTAGGATGGGCTATTAGGTTTCTGAACCTGACTGTGGCTCAACCAAGAGAAAGCAGGACAGCAAACTGTGGGAAGTTGTCACTAAGGTCATGTGCTCTGAGGGAACTCTATATCTGGCCATTCCTATGTTTCCCTTTGGTTGCCAGAGTCCCCGGGAAACTACTGGAGTCCTCTTGACTATGACTACTGGTCAGTAGGGGAGGTAGGTTCTTTCCTGGGTCCTATACTCTTCACATGAATCAGCCAAACCTCCCTGTGTTCCCCTGGCCCTTGAAAGACCCTGAAAAAAAGCCAGGTGTTCGGAGTCCCTCTAGAAATCCAGTCTTACCTGGAATAAGTGGCGGCACATCTCATCCTTGATGAGGCCCAAGAGGGTTTGGCACTGGGCTACAGGGGCCGACTCAAGAGCCACTGTCAGCAAATGCAGTCCCATGTGGATCATAACCTCTGAGTTGTGGCGGTCGTGTGGGTTGGTGAGGGAGATGAGGAATCGGAAGAGCTCACGGATGCAAGGAAGACCATAGGGGACCAAAGCTGTGCCTGGGAAAGGCCAGGAGGGAAGTGGGACTGCTAAGAAACAACTGGCTCGATTACTTGGCCTAGCCTGCTCTGCATTATACAGGCAATTTCAGATAAGTGATTCTCCTCAGGAAAAAAATGGTTTTTTTCTGGGGCAGTAAGGAGACTAGTCTCACTTATTGAAGGGAATCAGAATTGATGATCCCACCTTTCTGTTAAAAGTCCCAAGCTTTCTATTCTTCCCTCTCACTTCCTATTGTCCACCAAACTCCCTCTCTGTGTAAGTTAGGGAAGGGCTCCATCCAATAGTCCTCTTGCTTGATTCCATTTCCTGACTAGAAAATGGCGTAGGACTTGGACCAGCAGACACCTTGGGTCTAAGATGGTTTAGGCTCAGACAGCTTAGTGGGTAGGATGGGGGAAGAGCCTGCCTGAGAGTACTTACCTTCTTTCTGAGAGGACTGTGTAAAGCGCACACCCCGGGGGTTGACGTAATCCATGTCATGGACAGAAGCAGAGTCAGAGTGGTCAGCAGGAGATGTGCACTCCTCTAATACTTCAGGGATGGATTCCACGGATGTTGATTGGGCCTTTTCCACATGGGCCCCTTCCTGCTATGACCAATAGTGGGGAGGATACAGGAAAAGAGATGAGGCAAGAGCAACTGGGAACTTATTTCTCTTAAGTATCTGTCCTCCAAGTGTTTCTAATGGACTGCAGGTGTAGGGCCAGCTCAGTGGGCTGTGAATCAATGCAAGATGGTTCAGGGAAGGAGTACGATGAAGGACTCAGAAAACATCACCTGAGGCATCAGTGACCTACAGTGACTAGAGCCCCAGAGGCAACAGAGGCCCTCAGGAGCTTGGATTTAGATCATTAACTTCCAGAAAAAGCCATGGCCAGCATCCTCACCTTTGCCAAGTACTGCATGTATGCACAGCTTGAAAATCCTGTGAGCTACCTCTCACAGTGAGTAATGCTGTGGTTTTTCTAGGTAGCACAGCTAATTCTAGCAAACAGGGAAGAACCTCCTGCCCCAACCTTCTTTTGAGCCAAGGCCTGGATAAAGAGCCAAAGGATCAAGCCAATTCCACAGCAGAAGACTAGACAGGGGTCTTTAGAAATCAAAGCCGTACCTGGGGGTCAGGTTGCTCAGGAACCCCTAGCTCGCTGCTGCCAGGCTCTGCAACTGTGCTGTACCCTGGAGAGCCAGGTTGCTCCAGGTCAGTGAGGTCCTCTTTGGAGGTGGTCTGGGAGGAGAACTCCAGGCCACTGTCTGTAGAGGGGCTGACCACTGCTGAGGCAGCTTCTGAACTTGCAGAGGAGATGGGAGTGGGTACATCTATGAAGGGCATGCCACCTGCCAAGCAAAGTGAGTGAGGCTTGAAGAAAAGAGACCCTGTGGGAAACACATCCCTTCCATGGTACCGTTTGTTTGTTTTTCCTAGACTGCATATTAATTTCTGCATATGCTTGGTCTCTAAAGTAGTCAGAGTCCCACTGGAAGGAGAACAACCTTAAGTCACTGTGAATTGCTAAATGGTCACAGTTTGATCTGACCTGGAGTTTTCCCTTTTTGCTCTCAGTAGAAAGACCACAGCCCCTCAATCAGTTGGTCTTCAATGTCAAAATTCCTGAGAGAGGAAGGAACTTTTCTTCTATCTATTCTAATCAGAAGAAGCAACTCAGGGTACTCACCAGTGAGGTTAGAGGATAAGCTGGTTCCACTGGGGGTGGGCAGCTCTGAACCTGGTGTGACTTTGGTCATATGGCGGGGGGGTCGGGGAGATCTCTTCTGTTTCTTCCACTTAGATGAATCACTCATGCCTCCTGCTCTCATTTTCAGCTGGAAATATCACACCTCATTAGCACTGGTATTCAAATTAAGATTGTATCCCTAGAAATCTCCCTTCTTTTAGTCCTACTGGTCCCTAGAAAATAGTCTATACCCCACATCTGTGCCACAGTAAGAATCTAGACCATCAGAGCACATTCCTACTCCTCTAACTTGCCTTCTACTCTTGCCACTTTAAAGGTCAGCCTGAGAGCCTCCAAGTGGAAGGTGACATTCTGGTTTTAGGCTGGTCATTGATAAGGCCAGCCCTCATACATCACTCTGCTTCCCTGAATAATGGGTGGCAATCCTCAGTCCTGAAAGCGTAAGGGCAGGGGGTCCTTTGCCCAAAGCTGCAGATCTTCAGGCCCTGGATCCCTGGGCCTTCCTCCTCAACTACCTGCATAGTAGCCTCCTACTCCTAGTTCTTATCCAACCGTGAGAGTCTACTCCTTCCCAGCCAAACTCTTAGCTTTCCTATTACTTCATGAACTGGGCCTAGATCCTAACCATATCCCTTACTGTGGAAAGTCTACATCAAATTGGTCAAAGAAAGGTTCATTCCTTGGAATTAAGGAAGGAGTGGCATCCCAGTTGATTTGTGGAGTTAAGGATGAAAGATCATGTCATGCTGCTGCTCTGCTCTCTGCTGCTCCCAACTTTGGTATATAAATGAGACCTCCTGTCCTTCTCACTGCTTTCAGATGGTAAGGCTACTGATTTCTTGGACTCTTGCTCTATTCCATTTCCCTTCCTCTTGCTGCATTTCTCTCTCTCCTATAGCTTCCTTTTAGTCACAAAGGAAAATCTTTACTCCTATAGCTTCCTTTTAGTCACAAAGGAAAATCTTTATCACCTACTGACTACCTTAGGGTATAGGTTTTCATGCATTTTTCTCCACCCTAAGTTCACAGCTACTTTGTTTAAGCCCATTTCATTTTCTTAATCCTGATGCCTTCTCAATTACAGTTTGCATCCAGTCCTTCTACAGTTATATCAAACTAGTCCTAGATTGATAGACCATTCCTGGAATGGGCAACAGCAATTCTCTTCTAGGAACCATTAGAATGACTCTAAAAGAGAGTAGAAACAATTTTTCTCCCTGCCTCTTTCTAAAAGCTGAAAATACCCATATTATCCTTGGCCTATTCAATTCCTTCTGCTATTTGAAGGATAAGCCCCTCTTCCTCCCCCAAGTCCTCCAGAATCTGGACAACCTTTGATCCTTTGCTTAGAAACCACATAATTCTTCCTTCCATACTCATATCTCCACCCATAAAGGAGACAGGCCCAACAGCTGAGCCCCACCTCCAGCTCTTAGTAACATAGCAACAGCCTCACATTGGATTTACACTTTTTGTCCCTGCATCTCCAAAATGCCAGCAGTCATATGCCTAGAATAGAGCTTCAAGTGCTCTGAGCACTGTGGTTAAGCAGGAACCAGGATGCTCCCTCCAGAAACCACTGAAGCCGAAAAGAAAGTTCTGGGGGTAAGAGTCAGTTAAACATGCAGATAGGCCAGAAGTCCAAGAGATCAATGTGGGAAAAGAGGAACCTCCTGGTTTAAACTGGAAACTGTCACTGAGCTCCAAATGGCACTCACATCTGGATTGACTTGTGTGAAATATCTTTTCTCTCCAGGTGGCTCCCCAATATCAGGAATTCCAGGTAGTCCTACTTCCATGGAGAAGCCCAGTCATTGAGATTCCGTCCCACACTAGGATCAGTCCTTCCTATTTCCTTCTCTATCCTCTGCAGAGGTAGCTCTAACCTGATCATTTCAATGAATGCTCTCTGCCTCCTGGATGGAATAGGAGTTGAGAGGCTGCCAGTTCTTACAAGTGTCTCAGTCCTTTAAAAGTATAGCTGTGCTCCCTGTTCTAAGATCCTAAGGTGGGCGGGGGAGGGGCGAGCAGTTCATGAAACTCTACATCACCTTATCCGTATAACTTTTTATTTCCAAAGGACAATATAAGCTTTATAAAGAAAGGGCAGGTCCTAGGTTAATAATCATGGCAAAATGGTGGGTAGCCACTGAAGAGAGCTGCAACTTGAGACTAGGCAAGCACACAAATGAAACTTGAGACAAGGCATGCAAAGAAAACACAGGCCTATGGACTGTCTAGTGCACACACACACACGCAAAACACACACAGTTCTTTTTATCTTCAATGACCTGGATGTCCACAGCCACACCTCTAGCATGCACACTGTTATGAGAGCTTAGATAGCCCATACCTCCTTCTCTCCCTCTTCTTCCTAAAGCAAGGATATGCGGATTAGGGTAATCTTTAGCTTGCACCTCCGCTGTAAGTTCCCTTACTTCTAAAGGACAGAGGTCACCTTTGCAGATCCCAAAGTATTGCCAGTGTCCTGGGCTAACCTGGGACCTGGCTCCTTTTCATCCATCTAGAGTCCTAAACCTTAGAATGACACCTTTAATGGTAACCAAGAAAAAAATGACCCCAACTAGACAGACTACCCTTTCCCTAAAAACCAAGTTCAGGCATCCAGCTAGAATCAAGGACTGTGCTTAAGCTTTCTAATGCCAGCTCTGAGACAGGGAGAGGGCAGAAAAAGGAAGGGTCTTGTTTGACAGTTCCTCATAGTTCCCCTAGAAATGGTAGATATTAAGCCCCCCCACAAGACGTCAGCAGGACCCAGGCTCTCTTTCTAGGCCTACTACATAACGTATTATCAGTTCAAGGCTTCCTTCTGCCTTCAGGCAGCCAGATGCCCCACGAAAATTCCCAACACTGCAAAGTTACAAACACATGCAGCTCTTCCAAAGCCATGCTGTGTTACTAGGGAGGGGTAAATTGTGCTCTACACAGTGGATATGGGACCCAGATGTTACATATAAAAAATACACATTTAAATAAATAAATGAAAAGGGGGTAAGGAGAGGGAGAGGGAGAGGAAGAGGGAGAGGGAGAGGGAGAGAGACCTTGAGGTTCTTAAAGAGTAGTACCCTCTCTAACTGGTTCAGGGCTTTGGTCTGCTCCCCACTACTTAGCTCCAGTTTGTTGAGGAGACATGGAGAAATCTGTGAAAGACAGGCAAACGAACGATTTAAGCAGAATGAAATAAACTCAAACACACACCAACAGGGCACAGGGCAGGAATGGGGATGGATGGCAGGGGAAAGGGGAAGGTTATGTGCATGCACCAAACAGCCAAGGGTCATCTCCAAGGGCAGAACCTCTTAGGGCTGCAAGCAGAATCCTCATCAGAGGCCTGTGAAGTCCAGGGCTTCACTTCAAGATAGAAAGAGGCCGTTCTTCTGAACACCATTCTTCTCCTAGCAGTTTGAGAACCTTCTGATCTGGAGTCAGACTTGATTTATCTTGTCAACAGAGGCTAGCCCAAGCATGAGCCCAGTCTAATCCAGATTAGGATGGGATTTGAGGTATAGCCTCTCTAGGCTTCCTACCTGCTGGTAAGACTGGGCCCTGAGGGGATGGCAGGATTTTCACCTTTATCAACATACATTTTCAGCCCAGCCTGATGGGCCTTACCCAGTTTCCATGAAGGACTGGCTCACTAGCTTACATGGTGGGTCAACAAATATAGGCTGGAAAGGAAAGGCTGGGGAAGGAGAGGTACCTGGGAAAGAATAAATTTCTTGGTAAAGGAGCAATAGCTATTTCTAGATTCCAAGCAAACCTGTCTAGGCGAAAGTATGTTTTTGCTAAGCAAGGGTATCCAGGAAAATCTCTATAGTACAGAATTTGGGAGATCGAAGTTTGGATGAGGGATAGCAGGTCATACCTTCTTCATGTTGGTCCCCATATAGTTCTTGGGTTCTTCTTTAAACTGAGGTAACCTGTAAGACAGAAAATCCCATGGACTGTAATTAAGGATAATAACAAATCTTCCCCTCCATGCCAGCCACAGCCCAAAGATGCTCTGGCCCAGAGCATGCTATCTCTTAGGAAAAGAAGCAGGCTAATTTCACCCTTTTTGGAGCTTCACTGAAGAGCCACAGAAATTGAGGGACCTGTGACACAGATACTTTCTAAAAAAGAAGGTAGTCATGAGGGAAAGGTGACTAAGTACCCTTGGAGTGTGGAGGCTCTTTTCATCTTTAAACTGACTCCTTTCTGCTTGTATTCACTAAGCAAGTATTGCTGAAAGCCATGATATGGGGAAAGGGCAGTCTATCAAAACCCCAGGAGACTGGGCATAGGGTGAGAAGTAAAAGGCAGGTGGAAGTTTTGAAATTAGTAAATTTGAACCTGAGAAGTAAGAAACAATTTGCAGCAGGGTCCAGAGGCAGATCTAGTCTGTAGATAATAAGGATTATTACCCATGTCCCCTGCACTGGCAGTAGAGAGTGTTAATCACTGGACCGCCAGGGAAGTCCCTAATAGACTTTTTTTTTTTTTTTTTTTTTTCCGGTACGCGTGCCTCTCACTGCTGTGGCCTCTCCCGTTGCGGAGCACAGGCTCCAGACGCGCAGGCTCAGCGGCCATGGTTCACGGGCCCAGCCGCTCCGCGGCATGTGGGATCTTCCCGGACCGAGGCATGAACCCGCGTCCCCTGCATTGGCAGGGGGACTCTCAACCACTGCGCCACCAGGGAAGCCCTCCTAATACACTATTTTTAAAAGCAATCTTAGGTTCACAGTATACTGATTTCTCATATAAACCCTTGCCCAAACACATGCATAACCTCTTCCATTATCAATATCCCCTAGGGGAAGCTGTAAAGCCCTCGCCTCAGCGCTTCTCAAAGTTAGTCTACTCAAAGGAAGTACAGAAAACAGGGTGTTAGGCATAGTATGAAAAGGTCTCCTAGGCCCTAATTTAAGGGTCTTGACGAGGTAACAACTGTTTTGGTTTGTGGGGATGAGGGACTTTAACTGCTAAAATTGGGACAGTCGGGCAAACCAGGATTGTTGGTCACTCTAGACTTGGTCCTTCCTTACAGAAATCGGGCTGAGCTCTGGGAGCTCAGCAACCTGTTCCAGGCTCCCTTGAGTTTGGCTTCCTCTCTGGGTTCCCTTTCCCAGCTGCTACCTGCACAGAAACAGACACAAGTATGGGAAGCAGAAGTTCTGTCAGCCTAGATCAAATAACCCTCTGCTTCCCCCTGAGGCCAAGCCAGCTCCCTCCTCTTTCTCCCTTGCTTGGTAACCCTGGTCCTAGAGAACCACGCCCATCCATAATCTCAGTGGTCTCTGATGTGGCTGTGGGGTTGGCCAGGTCCCTGAAGTGGCTGTGTGGAAGCAAGCAGGCTCAAGAGGCCTGGGCAGCCGGGCTGAAGCAAACAGCAGCAGGTTTACCTTGTGAAGAGCAGCTGCACCATGTCTACGAGAGTGTGCTCTGCGGATTTTCTCAATAACTCTGCACAGGCAAAAACAAATAACACAGGTGTCATTACTTGCCGTGCTATTATCAGGAGGCTTCTCAGAGCAGACTCCCCTCCAAACCTTGTTTACTAAGGATTATACCAAACTTATTAAAACCAGCTCCAGCTCAGCCTGGCAGCCAGAACATCACTGGCCCACTAGATGGCACTACTGAGTCAGGATAAAAAGGGGGAGCAATGATGTGTTCTCAGGGGTTGCAGGCTGGTGTCAATCCCAGAAACCTCAAGGGAGGGAGATTTGGTTCTGGGCTGAGTCATTCTGGGATCCAGCCCAATTCCTGCCCTGGCACAAAAAGCTAAGGTCTCTATTCTAGCTGCACAACAAATTGTCAAGTACAGAGACTCCTAGATCCCTATGGCTCCACAAGGTAGGTGATGGAGAAGTCATGAGTTTTCCATCTCTCTGGGACTGAGAGACAGCATCCTGTATTCATACTCACAGATACTGGCCCCAGGAATGGTGAGGGGCCCAGTATTCAAGCACCTACCACTGAGCCTCATTTCAAAGCAGATCCGGAAGCAAGACTGCATAATCTCACACACAGATTCATTGGTTAGATGGGCACCTACTGGGGTCAGCAACAGAGTCCGCAGTACCTACCAGGAAAAAAAAGGAGAGACCATGATAAACATGGCAGGCTGGGTGAAGAAGGGTGTACATGAGGGGAGAGAAGCTGCCTCCTGTTTCTCTAAGTCTCCTACGGAAGCACTCAGGGGTGAGAAAGAGGTTAGCAAGAGCGGACCTTGCTTCAGTTTGGTGGGGGGTCTCCCAGGAGCTTGTCTTAGGAACTGTGTCTTTACTCTGCATGACCCCAACATAGTTCAGCACTCATTCCAGCCCTATCCCACAAGCCCAACGGATGGATGGCACAGATACAGTCTGCCAGAGGTACAAGCCTATTAAGGGTTCCGATATTTGATATCAATTCATTTAAGGCTTTTAATTATTTTCCTTAGAAAAAGCTTTTACTTCGGGTACCGGAGCTGCTTGTTTGGAAACAAAGTAGCTCTCTAAGCCCCAGTGGAGTCAAAACATAGCTTCAAGCTGCCATCAGGCTCCGGTAGGTAGAGCCAGAGGCACCAGCTCCTGGCCATTAGCCTAATTGCTCTTCCCCTCCATTTACCTGAAGGATTTTCATCAGGACAACCTCATCGCTGGCAGGATCTGTGCCCACAAAACGGGCATGGGTGACAGCATCTGCCATGTTCTCCATGCCCTCTGCCGTGCCCTCATGGGTGGGATCTGCTCCAACAAAAAAGAAAAGATGTGTAGAGGAGAGACAGAAAAGTCAAGACATCCTGTCTAGAGACTGTTTCGAGAGACTTTTGGTTTTCTCCTCTCCCAATTCCCTAACCCATGGCTTCCTGAGCTACCTGAGAATTTTTGCCCATAACTGGCTTTAATAAGCATCTCAGCACAAACTCCACTGTGTAAAAGTGGTTCTCAAACTTAAACATATATCAGAATCACTTGGAGGGCCTGTTAAAAATAGAAATTGCTGGGACTTGCCCGGTGGCGCAGTGGTTAAGAGTCCACCTGCCAATGCAGGGGACACAGGTTCAATCTCTGGTCCGGGAAGATCCCACATGCTGTGGAGCAACTAAGCCCTTGTGCCACAACTACTGAGCCTGCGCTCTAGAGCCCGTGAGCCACAACTACTGAGCCCACGTACCACAACTACTGAAGCCTACGCACCTAGGGCCCATGCTCCTCAACAAGAGAAGCCACTGTGATGAGAAGCACGTGCACCTCAATGAGAAACATGCGCACTGCAATGAAGAGTGGCCCCCGCTCACTGCAACTAGAAAAAGCCTGCATGCAGCAATGAAGACCCAACGCAGCCAAGAGTGAATAAGTAAAATAAATAATAAATTTGTAGAAAGAAAAAATAAAAAGGAAATTGCTGGTCCCACTCCCAGAATTTCTGATTTAGTAGGTCTAGCGTGGGGCCTGAGAATTTGCATTTCTAACAAGATTCCAGGTAAAGTTAATGCTGCTGGTCAGGGGACCACACTTTGGAAATCACTGGGGTAAAGCTACTCATTTCATAGAGGAAGGGCCTGGAAATCTGAGGTTTTGGCCCAGAGCAAGGGCCAAGTAGGGCCAGAGCTTTGAATGCCAAGGTTGCAACCTTTCTCTTTTCAGATGTTCTCTTTCAACACATCTCCCTCTGATTGCTTTTGGAATGTTGTGTTCAGGTGCAACTGAGGTAGGGGAGTAGGGGGAAGAAATGGACAGTCACTGCTGCCAATACTCGTATATGGGTGCCCATTACAGCAAATCAGAGAACTCTTCCTGTTTTGGTTTCATTCTTATTTAAAACAGTATGTCAAGGACAAGAATCCTGTAACTAGCTTAACTAAAGATTAAGGAGAGATAAGGGACAAACTAAACAGGACTGGAGGCTGGCTAACTGGGGAATAGGTGGGAGGGAGACTTTCATCTGTAAGAGGGGAGAAGCTAGCCCTGACAATCAGCACCATGCTGCAAGCTAACACAAATGCTGCCAAGGAGGAAACTCTGCTCCCATTCATGACTTTAAATATCCACAAGGAGGACTTCCCTGGTGGCGCAGTGTTTAAGACTCCGCCTGCCAATGCAGGGGACACAGGTTTGATCCCTGGTCCGGGAAGATTCCACATGCCGTGGAGCAACTAAGCCCGTGTGCCACAACTACTGAGCCTGGGCTCTAGAGCCCGTGAGCCACAACTACTGAGCCTACATGCCACAACTACTGAAGCCCATGCACCTGGAGCCCGTGTTCTGTAACAAGAGAAGCCACCACAATAAGAAGCCCATGCACCGCAACAGAGTAGCCTCCGCTCGCCGCAACTAGGGAAAGCCCGCGTGCAGCAACGAAGACCCGATGTAGCCTAAAATAAAATAAATAAATTTATAATAAATAAATATCTACAAGGAGTAGCCAAAGTGACCTCCATCAAGGCTTACAAGGGTCCTGCTGAACTGCCTGGATTGTTCTTGAAAGGGGAGCAAAAGTAGGGAAAAAAGATAGGGACGTGACAAAGCTTTGTGAGTGACAGAGAAAAATGCTCCAGAGGTGGCATGGTGTAAGCTAGGAGAAGCTCCTAGTTTTAAGTGTGGGAATTAGGAGAAATTCTTACCATTTTCTCTTTCTTGGTACCTGAAATTAATGGAGTTCCTGAGTTTGAAGCTCAGCAGATGGCTGAGAAACCAGAACATTTCTCTTGCCACAATGAGCCAGAAAACTTTTATCAATTGTGAGTGGTTTTCATTTGTTTTCTTTCTTCTCTTGCATCCTGGTTAGTCTCTGACACCTAGTCAGACTCTCTTTGCCCTGTTTACTGCATGCCACTACTCAGTATCACGAGCGGCTACTTTAGAGGTCATGCAGAAGGAAGCCAATTTCATGATGATCTACAGTATAGGAGGTGACCCAGCTCCTTCTATCACACCAACTCTCCATGTTTCTCCCAATCAACACGGAAAGTCCTATACTCTCAAGGCTGTTGCCTGAGTCCTCTCTCACAGCCCTGCTGGATAGGGTCCTTTATTCAGCCCTCCAGGGTCCACAGAAGGACCTTTCCTTGTTCGGGAAATCCAGGACCTTCTCAGTGCTGTGTACTGTTTCAGAGTTCCTAGTGAATGGCAGCCTTGCTCCCAACTCCTGGGGGTCTATTTCTTCCTCTCTTTCAGTAGTCTCCCTAGGTAAAGTGGTTTAAGCGCTACTGATCTTTTTGTAGCTCTTATCCTCTGAGCTTGAATGAAGTAGCAAAGTTAATTTTCTAAAAAGGTAGGTACAAGTGACAGGTCCTTAGAACCACAGGCAGGGCCTCATAAGCCAGGCAATCAGAGGCACAAATCCTGATCTGGCAGCTGTGTGGGGCCAAACAAAAGGCTGGTCTTTGGAGTAGGATCTAAAATAACCCTAGACGCCTTGGGTCACAGGGCTGAGAGGTGGAGGGCAGTTTCTTCCAGAAGGGCAGCCTAAACAGAAGATGGCTCACTTAACAGACCTTGTCTTCCCCAGGACCCCTTCTTTAGAATCTCCTCCTTTCCTGGCCACCCTGGAGAAGACTGCAGGGAAATCTGCCAATCTCATCTCCTTTACCTTCTGGCTTCCATACACTCCTTCCCGTTCCTATTCTCATGCCCAATGCAATCACCACCTCCAGCACTCTCTTTTCCCACCACAGGAAACTCCAGTGACCAGCTGGCCTGAGGTCTCCAATGACCAGCTTGTCTGCCAACCCCAGAAGGGGGAGAGAGTAACACTGACGAAAGAGCAGAGGGAAAGGGCACCGAGGGCAGCTGCTGGAGGCCGTGAAAAGAGATGACCTGCAGGTGGTGCTCAGGGCAAGGCTGTAAGTAGCTGGGCCTGATTTTTGCTTAGAAGTATGAAGCTAGGACTAGGGTGCCTGGAGAAGCTCATGCACCTAGAGAACCTAGCTGGCACCCAGGATACCTGCTCCCAATCCTGAATGCTTCAACTAAGCAAATCCAACTTTCTAGAAAAGATAAAGTGTTTTCTTGCCTTCAACTGAAGGTCATTTTCTTTCTTGCTAGCTACAGCCTGAGCTTCCTCTTTTCCTATCTCCTTACTTAGAAACAAGGACAGCTGCCTGTGTTCTATGTTCCTCACCCTTGCACATGGGCAGACAATAGGGGAAAAAAAATCGGTATTCTAAGTGACAAAACCAACTATAAAGGAATCCAAAAAAGACACCATAAACAAATTCAGAGATAAACAACAGACTAGATAAAATATCTGGCCTAGATTGGAAGAAAATATTTGTAATACTGTGATAGACAATAGACACTATACAAAGAACTCCTACAAACTGATAAGAAAAACAAAAACAACTCAATAAAATAATAGGCAAAGGAGAATAAATTCAAATGTTCAGCCTCAAGGAAATAAAAGCAACAAAATACCAGTTTTCACCCATCAAATTAGCACAAATAAAGAATATCGATAATAATCAGTGCTGGTGACAGAGTGGGGAAATGGAAACTCTCAAACCTTACTGTTGGACGTGCAAATGATTTTAATCTTTTGGGAAAGCAAACTGGTAGTACATATAAAAATGTAATTTGCACATGGCCTTTAAACCAGAAATTTCAAGTTCAGGAATCTGTCATACAAAAGGAAAATGAATAATAAAGACATATGAACAAGGTTGCTTATTTCAGCATTATTAATAATGGCTTGGGGTTTCCCTAGTAGCACAGTGGTTAAGAATCCTCCTGTCAATGCAAGAGACACGGGTTTGAGCCCTGGTCCGGGAAGATCCCACATGCCACGGAGCAACTAAGCCCGCACGTCACAACTACTGAGCCTGCGCTCTAAAGCCTTCGAGCCACAGCTACTGAAGCCCGCGCGCCTAGTACCTGTGCTCCGCAACAAGAGAAGCCACCGCAATGTGAAGCCCGCGCACCGCAATGAGGAACCCGCGCACCGAAACGAAGAGTAGCCGCCGCCCGCTGCAACTAGAGAAAGCCCACACACAGCAAAGACCCAACGCAGCCAAAAATAAATAAATAAATTTATTTATTTTAAAAATAATAATGGCTTAAAATAAGAAACAACCTAAATATTAAATATTACTCAATAAGAGAATGATTGAGTGAACTGTATTATATCTATACTATGGAAATCATACAGCTACCAAAAAGAAAAAAAAAAGTCTTACCAGGGACTGAGGGGCAGGGGAAATGGTGTATTATTGCTTAATGATTAGAATTTCTTTTTTGGCGTGATGAACAAGTTTGAGAAATAGATGGTGGTAATAGTTGCACAACACTGTGAATGTAATTAATGTCACTGAATTATATACTTTAAAATTATTAAAATGGCAAATTTTATATTATGTATATTTTATCACAGTAAAAAAAGAACATACAAACTTCCAGTTATAAGATTAATAAGTTCTGGGGATGTAGTGTACAGCATAATGACTACAGTTAACAATACTGTATTGTATGTCTGAAAGTTGCTAAGAGAGATCTTAAAAGTTCTCATCACACACACAGAAAAGTTTGTTTCTATGTGAGGCAATGGATTTAACTAAACTTATTATGTTTATCATCTTGCGACATATGCATCTATCAAATCTTTTACACTGTAAACCTTAAAATGATACAATGTTATATAACTCAAAAAAACTGGAGGGAAAAGAATAAATCAGATGGATAATTATATCATATACACCTAAGTTAATACTATTAAATGAGAAAATATGTAGCACATAATCCTATTTTTATTTCTTTTTTAAAAGAGGTGAAACTTTATATATATTTATACACATGTAGAAAAAGGTATAGGAAGATTCAAACCTGCCTGTTAATATTATTTACCTAAAGAAGGAGGAGAAACATTGAGAGAGACCATTAACTTTTCTTTTAGACACCTCTTTATTGTTTATCTTCTTAAAATGAGCATGCATTATATTTGAAAAATAACTTAAAAAATAAACCAAAATAAATCAAACCTTCAAGGGCACTATACCCTTAACTGCCTCCAGAGCACAAAGAAATCAGAGTCCCAAGGAAACCTCTCATTCCCCACTCTGCACAACCTGAGTCAATTAGTGTGATGAGTAACCAATAAACAATCCTATTTCTCTTCTACAAGGAAACGGATGGCTGGGAAAAACCTTCCAGTATCACCAGCTCATTGCCTAAAGCCTGACCACTCCAGGAGAGGCAAGAAATGAAGAGCTGTGGTCATCCAACAAAGTCTGAGCTCTTACCTATGAGCGCATAGGACAGGAACTTGTTGACAGAGGTGAGTGCTAGTCCAGTGATAGGGCCAGTGGTATCTTCAGAGCGAATTACTTCCAGAAATGGACGAAGGAACACATTGGGCTCAATTTCTGAGAGTTCTGCAAGAAAAGAAATGAGAATAAAGAGCCATCTTACAAAAAGCTAAACCCTAGAAAAAGGCCCTTCTTAACTGTGCCATGAGGCTAGAGTTCTTAGTTGCTGGGACAATCTTCCTCCCTCTGGATTATCCTGAATCAAACCCCAAACACTATGTCATTTTATCTGCAAAATTTTTAGTTTGTACCTCTAAAAGATGAAAAAGCTTAAAAAAACACAGTATCATTACTATGCTTAAAAATTAACAACAAAATGGTTAAGATGGTAAATTTTATGCTTTTAATATACTTATGTATGTATACATATTTTTAAACCACAATTTAAAAATTAACAGTAATTCTTTAATATCATCAAATATTGCTGGGTCAATTATCCATGTCCATTTCACCACCCTCCCTAGGGGTGCACAGGGAAACATCTTGAGTACAGCCAACGTGGCCAAAGAGATCCCAGGATGAGCTGCTTGCTGTCTTAGGTCTTTTGTTGTTATAGTCAAGGTCACTTTTCTTAGAGATAAAGAATGCAGCACATTCCAGGAAGTTGAGGGGGAAACTTGAGGTTTATAGTCCCTTGCTGAAAAATAAGCTCAAAAAGAACAAAAGGCTGTGTTGGAGGCAGTTTATAATCTTGCAAAGCTCCTAACCACTCTCTAGCCTCCTTTCTGTCTACAGTAAGCAGAGGGCTAACTGCCTTGAGATGAAGAGGCAATTCATAACCTTTATTTTACAGATGAGAAAAATAAGGCTCAGATAAGATACATGATTGGCCCCAAATCACACAGCTAACAAGAAGCAGAGCTGGGATTTGAACCCAGTCTATACATATGGTTCTAAAACTTGTAAAACCATTATATCTATTCTACTTAATTATCAGCACATACTCCTAAATTTAGAAGGTTTCATTCCAGGTCTAAGAAGCTACTTTATACTGGACTTGCTCTGTACCCTACTATGCCCAGGGTTTAAGTTTTGTTTTTCTGCTGTGCTTTCATATCTCAGACACTAGCTCCCTAAAAGGCTTCCTAAATAGGCCAGAAAGACTCAGGGACTGGATATGCGCTGCCCCACCTTTAGAGACAAAAGGAAGCTGGGTTTCCTAAGCACCTTCATTTTCATGCAAATGTAGGGAGCTTCCCACTCAATTCTTACCACCCTCCTCTTTGGGTAAACATTCCCTGGCCCCGCTGTTCCTCAGATTAATGCTTTAATTAATTGGCAGATTGAGTAGCATTTTCCAAGCTTGTCTGTACAGTGATCACATCAGCTGTATAAAACCTGCTTCTCATCCCCCACTACCCCCACCTAGAGATGTACAATCTGCAGAAAAAACCTAGAGAAAAACCTTTGTGTGTGTTCAAGATGGTAAAGGGTTGATATGTAAGGAATAGATATATTTGGGAAAGCTGAAATAAAATACCTTTAAAAAGCACATCGAAAAAACTAAAGTCATCTAGTCTTGCTGCTTTAGGAACACAACTGTATTACATACGATTTGGTCTGTCATTTAAAAAACAGTCATGTTTGGTATATTTGAGATATGAAAGTGTTAGATGGAAGACAAATCTTTGCGAGGTGGGATAGGGAACAGATTTTCTGAGCATTCACCCAGTTGCTTTACCTATACTTGTTTCATAGTCAAAGACTAGGTCAATTTTACACCCACCATTTGACACTTCCAGGGCCAAGTGCATTCTGCCTCTTTTTGTTTTTTAAATTTTTTAATTTGGTAAAACTGACTCTTTTTGAGTCCTATAAATTTTAACACACATATAGGGTGTGGGCTCTCAAAGCCAAATGACTTAATGTACCAAAGCAGTAGTTTCTCTGCTGTGTTCAGTGGGCTTGAAATTGATGGAAGTTTGATCTGTCTCTGCAGGGCTGCTTCAACTGAAGATTTTTCTTTTTTGTTTTTTAAATAAATTTATTTATTTTTCGCTGCGTTGGGTCTTCGTTGTTGCACGTGGGTTTTCTCTAGTTGCAGTGAGCCGGGGATACTCTTTGTTGTGGTGCGTGGGCTTATTGCAGTGGCTTCTCTTGTTGCGGAGCACTGGCTCTAGGCGTGCAGGGTTCAGTAGTTGTGGCACTGGAGCGCAGGCTCAGTAGTTGTGGCACACGGGCTTAGTTACTCCACAGCATGTGGCATCTCCCCGGACCAGGGTTCGAACCCGTGTCCCCTGCATTGGCAGGCGGATTCTTAACCACTGTGCCACCAGGGAAGCCCCTAACCTTCTGCTTAAGAGGAAAGAGTTCAACATGGCATTGAGAGACTTGGAGGGAGCAGGAGTGATACTATACAGAGGCTTGGACAAAGTCCCACAGAAAACTCTCTGGATGCTCTGGATGTGACCCTCGCGTAATATACAATCCAGTCAATGAACAAGGAATCATTAGTCTCACTCCTACTAATAACCAGGCATATGATACCCAAGCTCATCTGTCAAATTAGATAGTTGGAATCTGACTGTTAAAATACATTCATTCCAGCACTTCCATTCTGTGAGTCAATGCTTTATGGAAACTTAGTGATGGAAAACTAGAAGGGCTGGACTTTTTTTTTTTCAATTCATTTATTTTATTTATTTATTTTTGGCTGCGTTTGGTCTTTGTTGCTGCAGGTGGGCTTTTCTCTAGTTGCAGCAAGCAGGAGCTACTCTTCGTTGCAGTGTGCGGGGGCTACTCTTCGTTGCAGTGCACGGGCTTCTCATTGCGGTGGCTTCTCTTGTTGCGGAGCATGGGCTCTAGGCACGTGGGCTTCAGTAGTTGTGGCACATGGGCTCAGCAGTTGTAGCTCGCGGGCTCTAGAGCACAGGCTCAGTAGTTGTGGCGCACGGGCTTAGCTGTTCCGTGGCATGTGGGATCTTCCCAGACCAGGGCTTGAACCTGTGTCCCCTGCATTGGCAGGCAGATTCTTAACTGCTGCGCAACCAGGGAAGCCCAAGGGCTGGACTTTTTAATGAGCCCACCAGGAACCTTCACTTTCACCCTCACTCCCCTACCCCTCTAAAAAAAGAGGATGATGGTATATAAAATTAACTTTCCCAAGAGAATTTGGTCTAGGCAGAACTGGAGTTTTGCCCTCTAGGTTCAACTGCAGATTCAACTCTACTTCTTCCTACGAATCCAGAAAAGAAAAATTTCTGGTGTTCTACCTCCTGGCTTAGCCTGCCTGGGGACAGAGATTCAACTGTCTAGATCTTCTTTGGAAAAGTAAGAAGAGTTGCCTGAGTCCTTCAGGGAAAAGATGCCATGATGCTGCTCATAGTGAGCAGGCTGAGTAATTTCACAACCAAGGAGACATCTGACACCCCTGCCAAGCAGCCAAAATTCCCGCCCTGGAAGGCTGTCAACCTCAAGGCACAAACAGTTCAGTAAACAGAGAGTGCAGATCAGGTAGAGGGGTGCTCTGAAGGTGACTGATTCATGTTCTAAGATGGGAAGTGAAAAAAAGGAATGGGTACAAGAAGGAGAGGAAATTCAACTCCCACCGGAGAAAGAACACTTGGGATCCTTCTAGGACTAGGCCACCTGCTGCTAAAATCAAGTCCAGGTCCAACTTCTAGCTAGTCAGTGCCCAATAAGAATAATCACAACAAGACTTATTAAACTATTTCTGGAGAAGCTGTGGGTCACTTCAACACAAAGCAAAGTGAAGCTCTTCAGAGGTTTCTTGGTGTTGTTCTGCTCATACTCTGCTCAACATCAGTGAACAGGGCTCTCAACTCCCTATACTGTGACATTAAGACAGGTAAGTCTCCAAGTGACTTTTGGCCTAAAGTCAGGTTGAGAATCTGCAGATGTCCCCCAAGTCTCCTATCTTCTCAGATGATGAGGTGACCTGTCCAAAAGGAGATGAATACTGACACTGTTTTCTTTTTTCACATCAGGGCTGCCACCTTCTCTGTCAAAGGCCTCAACATGTGGCATCATGCACTGCCCTTAGACAAAAGGGAACAATCTCTTCTCAGCATACAGGGGAGCAGTCACCATCCTCCCAGGAGGCTTGTGTTCTCCAGCCTGCAGCAGCCTTTTCTCATTTGGCCAACATTGGGCTGGCACATTCCTGAGCCAAAATGCACACATAAGCTGCTTTCCCTGGTAGCAAGCTCTTTACTCCTGAGTGACTCTTATCAGGGGCGGTTGGGCATTCTCAATTGGATTACGCTGACAAGGAAAAAGTCCTGTGGTATATTATTTCAACACCATTTGGCTTCAGAAATGCTTGTCTCGACCCTTTTGCCCTCAGAGGCTACTTCTCCCTTCTTGCTTTCTAGAGGGTCACCAGCCTGCTCCCATCCTAGCTCTTCATCCTGCAAATATTGGCTCATGTTCCTGGAGACAGAATATCATCATTCACAAGGTAAATCATGTATAACAGACTAATAAATCAGAGCATGTTAAAAATATAAGTCTAGTTCATTTACCCCACTTGACATTACTGTATCCAGAGACACAGTACAGAATCATTTGAGCATAAAAAGCTCTTTGGTTTTGGGCTTTTATGTCTATGCCTCCACATTCCATTTTAGGAGAAAGTGTTTGGTCCTCATATTCCCCCTAGTTCCCCAACCATGGATTGAACCGGCATCCCCTGCAGTGGAAGCTCAGAGCCTTAACCACTGGACCGCCAGGGAAGTCCAGGTCCTCATAGTCATACTTCTCTGACTATGCTGTATCTAGGAATACTTCTTGTAAAAGTCAAAGTAAGATTGAGAATGAGCTGCAAATGGAATTTTTGAAATACTGTTCCATAGGAAAGAGCTGTGCTCTTCTTGGTCACTACAGGACATCAGGAGTAGTGGTCCAAAGGATGAGACAAACTAAACTTTGGTGTAGCCAGAAGCCTCTGGAATATCTGCCACACCTTTATTTCCAGCCTTGAATGGTCAGGTGGGGATTTAGGCTTGATTTCATGAACTGGCTTGAGAGATGGCTGCCAAAGGGCAGCTCTCAGAAAATTATCTATTCCAGGCTTAAGGGTTAAACCCAGACAAGCCTTTGCAACCCTGCCCTATACAACAGGAGAAATGAAAAAAAGAAATGCACTATGCCCAGTCTTGGTCTGTCACTAATTATGCGACCTTGGGCAAACACTTCCCTTCTTTGGGCCATAGTTTCCTTATCCACAGGGTTTTCCTGGGGAAGAAGATGGTGGTGGTAGTACACAGTTTAATGAAATTCTTTAAGGCTCCCTTTAGATCTCCAAAATTTATTTTAAACGCAAAGTACAGTTTGGGAGTAAATAAGCATGAATGCAGACAGTCTGTTACAAAGGTAGCCTGGGGGAAAAGCAAGCCCAGTTTGTTTGTCTAAGCTCCTGACAGCGGATCCTCTTTTTTCAGCTATCACCCAATAGTTTCCCAGATCTGTTTCCTATTCTCAAACAAATCCTTAGTTTCTCAAAGTGCCTTTAGACTGCAGTGGGGATGAGGAGGGGGATTATCTTTGATATTATGACCCTTTAAGAAACAAAGTATGGTGATAACTTAATCACTACCACACCCAGGTACAAGGTGAGTTCATGGGTCCACCTAGGGCCTGCAGTAGAAGATAATGATACAAACAACCTTACACCAAGAAAGGCAAATTATTTTCTAACACTTGGTCCTTTAAATACCCTTTGAGAAGTATTCATTTTTCAGGCTTATTTCTCCCTCAAAGGCCAACCCAACCTGTTTTTATGAATCAAAAAACCAAACCTTAACTCTTACTCTAATTAAACATAAGCAAATCCTGAACTTACACATCTTGGGGTTTTACTGAAAGTCTGAAAATCCCAAGGATTAGAAATCATAATTTTATATCTTCCCCGAGCTGTCTTAGATAAGTAATTTGTAGAAGGTCATGTTCATGAGGTCCCAACCTAAGCCAGAGATGACATAAAAACTCCTCTCCTCCTCCGTAGACATCTGGCCCCCAAATGTTCAAGATGACCAGAAAGAAAAGGGTTTTTGGCATTTACATATGTTCTCTGGCTCAAACACCTTTTCAGGACCTGGGCTACCTCTGTCCCTATAGCAGGTCTGTCTCTCCTAAGAGAGACGATAGAAAGAAGATGTATTTTTTTCAGACTGAAATCTCTGATATCATATACAGCCCATAGCAGGCTGCTTTCAGGCTGCTCCTGAAATCCTCACTTTTTTGTGTGTGTGTGGTACGTGGGCCTCTCACTGTTGTGGCCTCCCCCGTTGCGGAGCACAGGCTCCGGATGCGCAGGCTCAGCGGCCATGGCTCACGGGCCTAGCCGCTCCGTGGCATGTGGGATCTTCCTGGACCAGGGCACGAACCTGTGTCCCCTGCATTGGCAGGCGGACTCAACCACTGCGCCACCAGGGAAGCCCTGAAATCCTCACTTTTATAATCTCCTCCTTGTTGAGTAGGACCACCCTAGTCTGCCTGGTATCAGATTTAGCCTACACTTTCAGAAGATAAGACAGGGACTTAAGGGCAGCATACACGTGGGAAAATAGTTTGTTTACTGCATGACTTTCTCCAATATGATACATAATCCCGATTGGAAGAGAAATGAGCTTCCCACCTTGGGCATTTCTGCTAAACAGCCAGTTTAGCTTGCTGCTAGGAGCTGCTATCTACCACCCTACAAGAAGAATCCCATTCCATTGCTCAGGACAACAACCTTAATTGGCCTCTGACATCAGCAACAGCTACATACTAAACTAATTATCATATGTAGGTTATTTACTTTAACTTCCCAGTAACCCTGAGAAATAGTATTACTGTTCCCATTTTATAGATAAGAACACCAAGGCTCTATGAGGTTAAGTGACTTGCCCAAGGTCATGTAGTAAGTGGAAGAGGTAGAATTTAAATCTGGGTCTGTTCTGGATTATGTTCTTAAATATTACACTATGCTATTGCTATGGGTTTACTATTAGATATATTAACTGCATGACATGGATGGCAAATAAAAATTTAAGACTTAACTATGCTAGAATTAAAGTTTCTTCTGCACCCATCCTCTTCCTAGCCAATGACTAAACACTGTTAGTTCCTGACTTTAGTACTGCCATACAAATTAATCTTCAGGTTTGCCCACGTTCCTTCCTAATCCAAGAGGGAAGAATGAGGCCCCTTTAACAAGGCTGGCAGGGCTAAATGAGGCCCATAGGGACCTGAAACATATAGCAGAGGCCCGAGGATAGACTGATCCATCTGTCTTACTGAGAGCACAAGTTTGATGCGTATCAACTCTAAACACCAGTTCTCTTCCTTCTAGAGGAAACTGGCACATATTGAAAGGAAAGCAATTAGGCTGTAACAAACAGGCAAACCAGAGCTGCTGTGGTTCTTTATTCTACCTTGCCGTTTTCTGCATTCATTGTATAAGACCAAGACCAGGGGGCTTCCCTGGTGGTGCAGTGGTTAGGAGTCAGCCTGCCAATGCAGGGGACACGGGTTTGAGCCCTGGTCCGGGAGGGTCCCACGTGCCACGAAGCAACTGGGCCCATGTGCCACAATTACTGAGCCTGCGCTCTGGAGCCCATGAGCCACAAGTACTGAAGCCCGTGCACCTGGAGCCCGAGCTGCACAATGAAGAGTAGCCCCCACTTGATGCAACTAGAGAAAGCCGCGCAGCAACAAAGGCCCAATGCAGCCAAAAATAAATAATAAATAAATTTAAAAAAAAAAAAAAGACCAAGACCAAACTTAAGCAGGCAATTTGAAAGCCCAGGAGAAATTAAAAACTTCTGTTGCTATACTTTAAAACAGGACATTCACCCCAGCTTTATGCAGTCATTACACTTGGAGCAACTTTTTCAATCCAAATTCCCCTCATAGTCTAGTAAAATATTTCACTGTTCCATGGCAGCAAGAAGACAATTATAGGTTTATCACCAATTACCACCCTGTCAGGTCTCCTCTAGGGGCCCTGAAGGGAAGTAAAAGGAAATAAAAAAGAACTAAATTCTGAACTGACATTAACAAAGTCTACAGATGATGGAAAAGACTGAAGGGTTAATAGCCAAAGCTTTTGGAGAAGAGTAAGAGAATCCCTAAAGAATATCAATTACAGGACTAGTAAGCAACTCTCCCTGTTCCTTAAGTGTACAGAATCCTATTTATTTACATTTATCCAGAAGCTGGAAATGCTTTTTTATAGCAGCATATCACAAATTCTTAGTGACAATTAAGTCTGAAGAATCTTATTCAGCCTCAGACACCCTTTGTGTTAACAAGCTCAAGAACGTTATGATAAGAGACATTTCCCATCTTACTGATGGGGAAACAAAGGCATCAAAAATATAACCAGTAAGGGCCAGGACAAGTACTCTAACCACTTGCCACTGCTGCCTGTAAACACATGACTGTAAGCTGGAGAATGAACAAATAAAGTTTATAGGAGCAGCAGTACTCTGAGAAGTCATATGTTATTTGCTCTGAAAGGTGCCCAGAGAACCTTCAAAACAGCTGAATCTAGAGGAGCAATCCTGAAAGGGTTGGGAAACAACTTTAGAAAACATGGGACAGAACCCGGGTTCAGCCAACACCTGTTTCCCAAACAGTATCTGTCTCTCTCTGTCTCTCATTTTATCCCAACCGCACACAATACAAAAGCTGTATTATTCTGGTAAAGTTGCATTCCAGCCCAGAATGCACAGTTAATGTTTTTTACAGCCCACATGCCTCCTTGCAATGGATGGCCACTTTATAATGAAAAACTTTATGCTCAATCAACTTACAAATAATGAGTGTTCCATTACAATGCATTAAAAACAAACCCCAGGGCTTCCCTGGTGGCGCAGTGGTTGAGAGTCCGCCTGCCGATGCAGGGGACACGGGTTCGTGCCCCGGTCTGGGAAGATCCCACATGCCGCAGAGCAGCTGGGCCCGTGAGCCATGGCCGCTGAGCCTGCGCGTCCGGAGCTTGTGCCCCGCAACGGGAGAGGCCACAACAGTGAGAGGCCCGCGTACCGCAAAAAAAAAACAAACAAAAAAACACCCAAATCAGAAAGACCCAGAAAGAAACAAGGAATAGGAACGAAGGTGATTGCTGGAAAGCAAGGAGGAACTCAAGAGAATTCTCTGTAACTCCTTCAATCCTAAAGAAGATACAGTCCTAAGGAGAATTTGGTATTGAAAAAGGCATTAATTTCAACAAATGCTGTTGGGACAACTGAACATCCATATGCCAAAAAAAAACCCCTACTTTCATCTAAACCTCACATGTTACATGAAAATTAACTAAAAATAGATCATAGATGTAAATGAAAAGCATAAATCTGCATACCTTTTAGAAGAAAATATAGGATAAATCTTTGTGACCTGCGATTAGGCAAAGAGTACTTAGATATGACACCAAAAGCACAGTGCACAAAAGAAAAAAACTGGTACACTGGACCTCATCAAAAATAAAAATGTCTGCTCTAGAGACATACTAGAGAGATGTCTATCTCTAGAGAGATAATGTTAAGAGACTGAAAAAACAAGCTACTGAAAAAACAAGCAATAATTGTATAATTATAATTGTGATTGTAAGAAAGGACTTGAATCCAGAATACACTTCTTTAAGTTTCTAAACTCAACAGTAGGAAAACAAACAACTCCATTAAAAAAATGGGCAAAAGACTTGAACAGATGCATCACCAAATGGTGTTCGATGTCACTGGCCATTAGGCAAATGCAAATTTAAACCACCTTGAGGGCTTCCCTGGTGGCGCAGTGGTTGAGAGTCCGCCTGCCGATGCAGGGGACACGGGTTCGTGCCCCAGTCCGGGAGGATCCCACATGCCGCGGAGCGGCTGGGCCTGTGAGCCATGGCTGCTGAGCCTGCGCATCCGGAGACTGTGCTCCGCAACGGGAGAGGCCACAACAGTGAGAGGCCTGCGTATCGCAAAAAAAAAAAAAAACCACACACCTTGAGGTACCACTACCTACCTACTAGGATGGCTTAAATAAAAGTACTGAAAATACCAAGCACTGAAGAGGATGTGGAGAAACTAGAATTCTCATTTCTGGTGGGAATGTAATGTGGTACAGGACTCTGGAAAACAGTTTGGCAGTTTCTTAAAAAGCTAAACATACATTTACTCTTTGACCCAGAAATCCCACTCCTGGGTGTTTATCCCAGAAAGATGAAAACCAATGTTCTTAACACAAAAACCTGTACACAAATGTCTGTAGCAGCTCTATTCATAATGGCCCCAAAATGGAGAAGCCAAACGTCCTTCAGCTAGTGGATGGATAAGCAAACTGTGGTACAGACATGCAATGGAATACTACCTGGTAATAAAAAGGGAACAAACTATTGATCTAGGCAGCAGTTTAGATGAATCTCAAAGGCATCATGCTGAGTGAAACAAATCAGTCTCAGAAGGTTACATACTGTATGATTCCATTTATATGACCTTCTTGATAAAACTATGGTGAGAGAATAGATCAGTGGTTGACGGGAGTTAGGGGTAGAGGGATGGTGTGACCACAAAAGGATAATAGAGGGAGTTTTCTGGGGAGGTAAGACTGTTCTGTATTCCAATTGCCACAGTGGTTACATGGATCTATGTGTGTGTTAAAATTCACAGAACTGTATACTAAAAAAAAGTCAATTTTACTATATGATAATGAAAACATTTAAGTATTGAATCTTAATATACAAATCTCAGCGCAGTTCACACCAAGAATGGCATTCACAAGATGCAGCCCAATAGCAGGCCCTGCCTTCTAAGACTGAGGTCTGAAGATACTGAGATTATGTTTAAGGGAATGTCCACCTATGAATGTGGACCTGAATTCAGAAACGCCCTTTCCCCTCAAGAGTTGTGGAAAGGCTAGACTGGCATGGGGAGTCCATTTCTTCTCTCCCTGGGCCCTTCTAACCAATAGTAGAAAGAATTTGTTACTGGAACTTGTTCTTTTGAAATCTTCAGTTCAGGACTTCCCTGGTGGCGCAATGGTTAAGAATCCACCTGCCAGGGGCTTCCCTGGTGGCGCAGTGGTTAAGAATCCGCCTGCCAATGCAGGGGACACGGGTTCGAGCCCTGGTCCGGGAAGATCCCACATGCTGCGGAGCAGCTAAGCCTGTGCGCCACAACTACTGAGCCTGCGCTCTAGAGCCCACGAGCCACAACTACTGAGCCCGTGTGCCACAACTACTGAAGCCCATGCGCTTAGAGCCCGTGCTCTGCAACAAGAGAAGCCACCGCAGTGAGAAGCCTGCGCACCACAATGAAGAGTAGCCCCACTCGCCTCAACTTGAGAAAGCCCGTGCGCAGCAACGAAGACCCAACACAGCCAAAAATAAATAAATAAATTTTAAAAATAAAGTAATTAAAAAAAAAAAGAATCCACCTACCAATGCAGGGGACACAGGTTTGACCCCTGGTCCAGGGAGATGCCACATGCTGTGGATCAACTAAGCCCGTGTGCCACAACTACTGAGCCTGCACTCCAGATCACGTGAGCCACAACTACTGAGCCCACATGCCACAACTACTGAAGCCCGCACGCCTAGAGCCCGTGCTCTGCAACAAGAGAAGCCACCGCAATGAGAAGCCCGCACACTGCAACGAAGAGTAGCCCCAGCTTGCCACAACTAGAGAAAGCCCACACACAGCAACGAAGACCCAACACAGCCATAAATAAATAAATAGATTTATTAAAAAAGAAAGAAAGAAATCTTCAGTTGAAGCAGGCTGCAGAGACAGATCACACTTCCATCAATTTCAAGCCCACTGAACACAGTAGAGAAACTACTGCTTTGGTACATTAAGTCATTTGGCTTTGGGAACCGACACCCTAACCTTCCGTTCCTTGCTTTAACCCTTGGCCCATGAGAATTAGTTCCCTAAGACCTAGGTAAGATAGAGGCATTAAAAATATAGAGAAAGAATTTTACCAGGGCATACATTATTTCCCATAATATTTGACACACAGGATACCAAATCCTACCTGGCTAAAGTCCCTTGGTAATATTAATGTTACTAAGGGAAGTGCTGATTTCTACTGCATTCAGCTTCGAGAAGAGATGGGGATAAAACGCAAGGATGGGAAGGGACTTTCATCTGCCACAAAGACTAACCACCCCATGCTCAAGAAGCATTTGGGCCACCAAAGGCCCCTCTCCTACATGACAATGTTCATTTACCTGCTTCAAATGTATCAAAATGTATCAAGTCACAGTACATACATTATTACATAGCCATGTCTTGAAAAACCGCTAATCCAGCATCCATTAAATTAGGTCTGAATTCTGCTGGCCAAGCCCCAGCCTCTCAGGGGGCTGGCATCAAATAGGGAGGCTGGAGTAGGGTTTCAAACACCTGTTTCAGCCTTTTAAGTGTCCGATTCAGGCCACTGTGCTCTGGCAGCAGGGACCCTGATGATGTGGGTTCTCTTCTCCTGCCAAATCGTCAATTTAAAGAGCCTAGCCCCCCCAAGAGGAGGAAAAGATAGACTGGTGGGGGGGTTATAGCCACTTTGAAGAAATGTTTCTTTTAAAGTTAAACACACATCTATGCTATGATCCAGCAATTTCACTCAAGTATTTATCCAAGAGAAACTAAAATATACGTTCACAAATAGACGTGTATTATGTTTATAGCAGCCTATTCATAACAGACAAAAACTGGAAACACTCCAAATGTTCTTCAGTAAGAAAATGAGTAAATTCTCTTATGGTTTGCCATACAATTCAATATTACTCAGTAAAACAGAATGAATCAAAACCAAAAAACCCAGTGATACATGCAACAACATGGATGAATTCCAAAAACATGCTAAGTGAAAAGAAGCTAGGAAAAAAAAGAGAATATCCTATATGATTCCATTTATAGGAAATCCAAAACCAAAACTAATGCATGGTAATAGAACACAGAAAGTGGTTTTGTGTATGTGTGTGTGGGTTAACTTAAATGGGGCATGAGGAAACTTTCTGGGGTGATGAAAATGTTCTATATCTTTTTGTTTTAAGGTGGTTACTGAATTTACACAATCATCAAAATTTATCAACTGAACACTTAAGGTCTGTGTATTTCACTGTATGTTAATTATACCTCAATTAAAAAAAAAAGAGAACTGAGGGGGTCTGGGGTCAGCCTCTCCTACTTGGCATTATTTAGGAGAATGAAGATATAGAAGAGAAGAAACAAATTTGCTTCCCAACTCACCATTCTGGGAGCAGAGGCTCAACAGCCAGCTGAGCTGCCACCTCAGTAACCCTTGGGCAACCTTTTGGGAAAGAAGAGATTTTCAGGTGGTAACTGATACACCCTTAATGGGGCCCTGTTGTTCCCCAAAGGGGTGTCACTGAAATGTCTTCAACAGTGTTTACTTCCCCATTGCTAAAAGTATAATCAAGGTTCAACTTAGAAGAAAGTTCACATGTAACCAAAGTTAGGCCCTCAGTACTTAAAATTCAGGGACTTCCTTGGTAGTCCAGTGGTTAAGACTGCGTGCTTCCACTGCAGGGGACATGGGTTCAATCCCTGGTTGGGGAACTAAGATCCCGCAGGCTGCGAGGGTGCAGCCAAAAAAACCCCAAAAACGAACAAAAAAAACATTCAGACAGTCTTAAAAAAAATTACATTATAACCATAGTAATAGACAAGTCAGAGCTCTAGTTCCAGAAATGTCACCACTCTGTCACGACGCCTTACACAAGACATGACCTCTAAGCCACAGATCCTTCTCAATAAAATGGGCCTGGATGACCTCAATGTTTCACTTTAGCTCTGCCACTGTATGATTTTAATACTCTTATAAGTTCATATGACCTCCAGGATCAGATGGGGAAGGCAAGCCTTGTAATCCTTCTCAGCATTGTTATAGAGACTCATCCTTTATTTTAATGAGGACGCCCCCAGAGGGATTCTGCATTTCATGTGAAATGATTTCTCCCCTCTAACACACAGAGTTAGACTCAAAGAGAACAGTTTACAGGTTAGCATGTGAGGTGATGCTTACGCGGCAAACCCAAGGTGGCACAGGATAAAAGAAGAGTAGGTATCCTCAAAATCCAGTGGGAAGATTGAAGAAGAAAACAAACATATATCAAGTGCCTCTTATATGCAAGGTATGCATTGTACTAGACTCCTTGCATACATCATCTTGTTTAATCCTCACAAGAACCCTGTAAGACAAGTTTTTAATCTCCATTTTACAGATGAGAAATGGAGGTTCAAACAGGTCAAGTAACTGCCAAGACAACCCAATGGTAGAGATGGGATTTGAACCCAGGTCTATTCAGCTCCAAAAGTTATGCTTTTTTCCACAACCATTTGGCAGGAAATAAGTTGGAGATCCTGCATCTCCAAGGGGCCCTATCACTTTCTTCTTCTTGTAAATAACACATTTCACACATCTCACATAGCCCTTGGCACTATACAGAAGAAAGGGTTAAACCTACAGTTAGGAAGAGGAAACACCCTGGAAAATTGAAACACATGCTGTGGCTCTGACTAAATTTCACACCCATTCTGTTGAGCAACATCCATACTGTGTGAGAAAAGATTCCTTCCCCCTCACCCCGACCCCATTCTTTATTCATTCTGTCACCTGCTGCCTTCCTTCAGACTAAGCTGAGGGGGAGGAAGGGAGGAAGACTATACATCTTTGCTTGGTGCATATTTAAGCCAGAGGTTAGTAAACCCAGGGTAGGAAGAAGTACTGTGTGAAAAAAGAAAAGGAAAAATACTTTCTCACTTCTACTTGGACTAGCACAGGAGGGAGCTCTTATGATAGGCCATAATGAAGAAAGGGGTTGGACTTCTGCTGGGGAGGCTGTTCTTCCTGAAGAGCAGGCAGAATTCAGGAGAACAAGGCCAATTTACACCTGTCCCCTTATCTGGTATTTCATGCTCAAGTGAACACTGAATTTCTGTCCATGAGAGTTATGCCTCACCCAGGAGAGCAAATGGGAAGGTGGAAACAATTTTTTTCCCTCTGCTACCCCCTTCAACCAGATTCCTACTTCCAGTACCAAATCACAATGGGTATAGTTATTTGGTACTGGACGTTGACTGGATATAAGATACTTGTGGGAAAGTTAAGAGCCTAGGGTAGCTACTTGGTATAAAAGAAGGAAGAAAAGAAAGGTAAGGACAAGTGAACAAATGCCATTATGATAATCTCCAAAGATAGTCCCATACAATGCCACCCCTCACATGCCCTTCCTCCAATCAAGAGGTAGAGCTTATGTCTGTTACCCTTCAATCAATGCAGGGGAAGTGACAATCTGGGACTTCTGTGCCCAGGCACTAAAAAGGCTTTGAAGTTTCTATTTCTTCCATTTTGGTGATCTGAACTGCCATGTACTGTACAAAGTCTAAGCTACTGTGAAAGAGAGAGAAGTCATGAGGGAAAGCCCTGGAGACTGAGGCATCATGTCAAAAGAAGCCACGTGGCACCAAACATCCAAGCTACAGTCATAGCTGATGCAACCTCAGGAGAGACCCCAAGTGAGACCATTAGAAGAACTGCCCAGTTGAGCCCTAGTCAACCCATGGAATTATGAGATATAATAAAATGGTTGTTGCTTTAAGCCATGAAGTTTTGGAGTGGTCTGTAATATAGCAACAGATAACTGAAACAGCTGGCTTTTGTTAAAAATGAAGCTAGTAGTTCTTTTGTCCTGGGTATATAACATAAACTGTATTGCAGAAATAAGGAAAATCTAGCCAGTTTTAGCTAAAAGGAATTTATACTGGGGGGAAATCTCATTCCACTAGCAATTGAAAATAAAAAATACCTAAGAATAAACTTAAGAAATTTACATAAATGGGGGAAAGAAGAACCTACAAATTTTACTAGAGTCACAAAAGAAGTCTTGAATAAATGTGGAAGACAAAACATGTTCCTGGATAGGGAGGCCAAATATACTATAAAAATGTCAAGTCTCTCCATATTATTATTTTTTAAATTAATTAATTATTTATTTTGGGCTGCATTGGGTCTTCATTGCTGTGTGGGCTTTCTCTAGTTGCAGCGAGTGGAGGCTACTCTTCGTTGTGGTGGGCGGGCTTCGCATTGCAGTGGCTTCTCTTGTTGTAGAGCTTGGGCTCTAGGCGCATGGGCTTCAGTAGTTGTGGCTCGCAAGCTCTACAGCGCAGGCTCAGTAGTTATGGTGCACGGGCTTAGTTGCTCTGCGGCATGTGGGATCTTCCCGGACCAGGGCTCAAACCCATGTCCCCTGCATTGGCAGGTGGATTCTTAACCACTGTGCCACTAGGGAAGTCCCTCCCCATATTAATTTACAGTTTTAAATCAAAATCCCAATGGGAATTTTTTAAAGAACTTGAGTAAGTGACCCTGCACTTCATGTGAAAGAATAACCAGATAAGGATAGCCAGAATATTTTTTAAAACAACTAATGACAGAAAACATGCAGTATCATTTTAAAGTGAATTATAAAGCTATAACATATAAGCAAGTATAATACTAGCAAAAGAATAGGTAGGACAATATGTAGTACATGATATATGATAAAAGAATATTCAGTAAATGGTCCTGTAACACATGGTTAATTATCAGAGAGTAAAAGTTAAATTCCTGTTTCACTCCACTTGACAAAATAAATTCTATCTGATTAAAGGAAGACAATAATTAATTCACTGAACAAATATTTATGAGCACCAACTGTGTGGCAGTCACTGGGCTAAATAATAGAAACACCTTCATGGGGTTTCCTGTGTAGCGGAACAGAAAGACATTAGGGTTCGCATAAGTATTATGAAGCCAGGTGCTAAAGACTGTTCAAGAGTTAAATATAAAAACTGAAACATATAATAGGTAGAATAAAGTGACCTTATATGAAGGGAAAGGTAAGTGGTTATAAGATTCATCAACATATTCTTAGCAGAAGAAAAGGAAATGGAAGTAGAGCTGAAAAGGCTGAATACCAAGTGCCTTTAGAGGGAAGCACCAATGAGAAACAAGCTCTGAAATGGAAGCACGAGGTGGAGGGTGAGAAAAAAGGAGGGAAGAACAGAAAGAAATGGAAGAAGAGGAAATCACTGAAGAACTAATATAAGATCATCTCCTAAATGATACAATTTTCCTAGATCAAAAGGACCCTCACTAAGAACCTAACACAATGAGTAGAAAGACATCCACATCAAGTGTTTTGGAACACTAGAACAAAGAGATTGCAAAAAAGTTCCAGTTCAAACACAAAGGACTAAGAATCAATATGGCATCAGACTACTCAAGAGCAACACTGGAAATGAGGAGACAAACAAGCAAAGCGGGGATGGAGTTCAAATGGCGGAGTAGAGGGACACGGAGTTCGTGTCTCCTTGCAACCAGGGCACCTACTAGGTGCTGGAGTGGGACCTCGGACACCTAAGAGGACGGGAGGATTCCCCACACGCCCGGGTAGGACGCTGTGGGGAAAGGGGGGGAGGAAACATGGAGGCAGGATGGGACTGGTGCCCCTGAGGGGCAAACGGGTGAGAGGAGGAGCTCCCATGCTCAGAGGGGCCCACTCATGGCGAGGGAATCAGCAGGGATGGGGAGACACCTTCAGGGGATCGGGGAATCAGAGGGGAATGAGGCCAGCATCTCTCCTATCCTGCTCGGACCCCAGGCCTGGAACTCTGCCTTCTGGGGCCCCCTCTGAGCCGTAAGTCTAAGCTCCCCACAAAACCCCAGGCCAGGGCCTTTTCCAGCTTTTTTTTTTTTTTTTTTTTCTGTTGTGGCTCTGTTTTGCTTTGTTGTTGTTTCATTTTTATTTTTTCTAACATATTTTTTATTTTTCTAATCTTATTTTATTTTTTATTCTTTGTTATTGTTCTGCTCCTTTTTGTTTGTTGCCTTTTTTTTTTTTTTTTTGCCATACTGTGTGGCTTGTGGGGTCTTGGTTCCCAGGCGAGGGATCAGGCCTGAGCTCCCTTGGTGGGAGTGTTGAGTCCAAACCTTTGGACTAACAGAGAACCTAAGGCCCCAGGGAATTTTTTTTTTTTTTTTTTTTTGCAGTACCCGAGCCTCTCACTGTTGTGGCCTCTCCCGTTGCGGAGCACAGGCTCCGGATGCGCAGGCTCCGGACGCGCAGACTCAGCGGCCATGGCTCACGGACCTAGCTGCTCCACAGCATGTGGGATCTTCCCGGACCGGGGCACGAACCCGTGTCCCCTGCATCGGCAGGCAGACTCTCAACCACTGTGCCACCAGGGAAGCCCCTCATGCCTGCAAATTCTAGTGCTGGATGCCTCAGGCCAAACAACCAGCAAGATAGGAACATAGCCCCACCCATCAAAAACAATGAGATGACAAAAAAATACCTTACAGACACAAGGTAAAAACCTACAAGACCAAATAAATGAAGAGGAAATAGGCAACCTACCTGAAAAAGAATTCAGAGTAATGATAGTAAAGATGATCCAAAACCTTGGAAACAGAATGGAGGCATGGAGCAAGAAAATACAAGAAATGTTTAACAAGGACCTAGAAGAACCAAAGAACAAACAGTGATGAACAACACAATAACTGAAATGAAAAATACACTAGAAGAAATCAAAAGCAGAATAAATGAGGCAGAAGAACGAATAAGTGAGCTGGAAGATACATTGGTGGAAATAACTACTGAGGAGCAGAATAAAGAAAAAAGAATGAAAAGAAATGACAGCAGTCTCAGAGACCTCTGGGACAACATTAAACTCACCAACATTCGAATTATAGGAGTCCCAGAAGAAGAAGAGAAAGAGAAAGGGCCTGAGAAAATAGTTAAAGAGATCATGGTCAAAAACTTCCCTGACATGGGAAAGGAAATAGCCACCCAGGTCCAGGAAGCACAGAGAGTCCCATATAGAATAAAACCAAGGAGAAACACACAGAGACACATATTAATCAAACAAAAATTAAATTCAAAGAAAAAATATTAAAAGCAGCAAGGGAAAAGCAACAAATAACATACAAGAGGATCCCCATAAGGTTATCAGCTGATTTTTCAGCAGAAACTCTGCAGGCCAGAAGGGAGTGGCAGGATATATTTAAAGTGATGAAAGGGAAAAACCTACAATAAAGATTACTCTACTCAGCAAGGATCTCATTCAGATTCAATGGAGAAATAAAAAGCTTTACAGACAAGCAAAAGTTACGAGAATTCAGCACCACCAAACCACCTTTACAACAAATGCTAAAGGAACTTATCTAGGTGGGAAACACAAGAGAAGAAAAAGAACCACAAAAACAAACCCAAAACAATTAAGAGAGTGGTTATAGGAACATACATATTGATAATTACCTTGAATGTAAATGGATTAAATGCTCCAACCAAAGACATATACTGGCTGAATGGATATGAAAACAAGACCAGTATATATGCTGTCTACAAGAGACCCACTTCAGCTTCCCTTGGCGCAGTGGGTTGAGAATCTGCCTGCCAGTGCAGGGGACACCGGTTCGAGCCCTGGTCCGGGAAGATCCCACATGCCGCGGAGCAACTAAGCCCTTGTGCCGCAACTGCAGGGCCTGTGCTCTAGAGCCCACGAGCCACAACTACTGAGCCCACATGCTGCAACTACTGAAGCCCGTGCACCTAGAGCCCGTGCTAGGCGACAAGAGAAGCCACCGCAATGAGAAGCCCATGCACCGCAACGAAGAGTAGCCCCCACTCACTGCAACAAGAGAAAGCCCGCACACAGCAACAAAGACCCAACACAGCCAAAAATAAATAAATTAAATAAATAAATTAAAAAAAAAAAGAGACCCACTTCAGACTTATGGACACATACAAACTGAAAGTGAGGGGATAGAAAAAGATATTCCATGCAAATGAAAATCAAAAGAAAGCTGGAGCAGCAATACTCATATCAGATAAAACAGGCTTTAAAATAAAGAATGTTACAAGAGACAAGGAAAGACACTACATCATGATCAAGGGACCAATCCAAGAAGAAATTATAACAATTATAAATATTTATGTACCCAACATAGGAGCACCTCAATACATAAACCAAATGCTAACAGCCATAAAAGGGAAAACCAACAGTAACATAATAATAGTGGGGGACTTTAACACCCCACTTACACCAATGGACAGATCATCCAGCCAGAAAATAAACAAGGAAACACAAGCTTTAAATGACACACGAGAGCAGATAGAGTTAATTGGTATTTATAGGACATTCCACCTGAAAGTGGCAGAGCACACTTTCTTCTCAAGTGCACACGGAACATTCTCCAGGACAGATCACATCTTGGTTCACAAATCAAGCCTCAGTAAATAAAAGAAAATTGAAATCATGTCAAGCATCTTTTCTGACCACAATGCTATGAGATTAGAAACCAATACACGAAAAAAAATGTAAAAAACACAAAGACATGGAGGCTAAACAATAAGTTACTAAATAACCAAGAGATCATTGAAGAAATCAAAGAGGAAATCAAAAAATACATAGAAACAAATGACAATGAAAACACACCACCCTATGGTGGTTTTGCTGCAAACCTATGAGATGCAGCAAAAGCAGTTCTAAGAGGGAAGTTTAAAGCAATTCAATCTCCCCTCAAGAAACAAAAAAAATCTCAAGTAAACAATCTAACCTTATACCTAAAGGAACCAGAGAAAAAAGAACAAGCCAAACCCAAAATGAAAAGAAGGAAAGAAATCATAAAGATCAGAGCAGAAATAAATGAAACAGAAACAAAGAAAATAATAGCAAAGATCAATAAACTAAAAGTTGGTTCTTTGAGAAGATAAACAAAATTGATAAAACTTTAGCCAGACTCATCAAGAAAAAAAGGGAGGATTCAAATCAATAAAATTAGAAATGAAAAAAGGAGAAATTACAACTGACACTGCAGAAATACGAAGGACCATAAGACACTACTACAACAACTATATACCAATAAAATGGACAACCTGGAAAAAATGGACAAATTCTTAGAAAGGTACAACCTTCCAAAACTGAACCAGGAAGAAATAGAAGATATAAACAGACCAATCACAAGTAATGAAATTGAAATTGTAATTAAAAATCTTCCAACAAACAAAAGTCCAGGACCAGAACCCTTCACAGGCAAATTCCATTAAACATTTAGAGAAGAGCTAACACCTATCCTTGTCAAACTCTTCCAAAAAACTGCAGAGGGAGCAACACTCCCAAACACATTCTATGAGGCCACCATCACCCTGATACCAAAAGCAGTCAAAGATGTCACAAAAAAAAAAAAAGAGAAAAAAGAAAATTACAGGCCAATATCACTGATGAACATAGATGCAAAAATCCTCAACAAAATACTAGCAAACCAAATCCAAGAACACATTAAAAGGATGATAGACCACGATCAAGTGGGATTTATCCCAGGGATGCAAGGATTCTTCAATATATGCATATCAATGTGATACACCATATTAACAAATTAAAGAATAAAAAACATATGATCACCTCAATAGATGCAGAAAAAGCTTTTCACAAAATTGAACACCCATTTATGATAAAAACTCTCCAGAATATGGGCATAGAGGGAACCTACCTCAACATAATAAAGGCCATATATGACAAACCACAGCAAACATCATTCTCAATGGTGAAAAACTGAAAGCATTTCCTCTAAGATCAGGAATAAGACAAGGATGTCTCTCTCTCTATGTTGAACTATTATTCAACATAGTTTTGGAAGTCCTAGCCACAGCAATCAGAGAAGAAAAAGAAATAAAAGGAATACAAATTGGAAAAGAAGAAGTAAAACTGTCACTGTCTGCAGACGACATGATACTATACATAGAAAATCCTAAAGATTCCACCAGAAAACTACTAGAGCTAATCAATGAATTTGGTAAAGTTGCAGTATACAAAACTAATGCACAGAAATCTCTTGCATTCCTATATTCTAAAAATGAAAGATCAGAAAGAAATTAAGGAAACAATCCCATTCACCACTGCAACAAAAAGAATAAAATACCTAGGAATAAACCTACCTAAGGAGGTAAAAGACCTGTACTCCAAAAACTACAAGACACTGATGAAAGAAATCAAAGATGACACAAACAGATGGAGAGATATACCATGTTCTTGGATTGGAAGAGTCTATATTGTGAAAATGACTCTACTACCCAAAGCAATGTAATCCCTATCAATGTAATCCCTATCAAATTACCAATGACATTTTTCACAGAATTAGAACAAAAAAATTTACAATTTGCTTGGAAGCACAAAAGACCATTAATAGGCAATCAATCTTGAGAAAGAAAAACGGAGATGGAGGAATCAGGCTCCCTGACTTCAGGCTATACTACAAAGCTACAGTAATCAAGACAGTATGGTACTGGCACAAAAACAGAAATATAGATCAATGGTACAGGATAGAAAGCCCAGAGATAAACCCACGCACCTATGGTCACCTAATCTGTGACAAAGTAGGCAAGAATACACAATGGAGAAAAGACAGTCTCTTCAAGAAGTGGTGCTGGGAAAACTGGACAGCTACATGTAAAAGAATGAAATTAGAACACTCCCTAACACCATACACAAAAATAAACTCAAGATGGATTAAAGACCTAAATGTAAGACTGAACACTACAAAACCCTTAGAGGAAAACAAAGGAAGAACACTCTGACATCAATCACAGCAAGATCTTTTTTGACTCACCCCCTAGAGTAATGAAAATAAAAACAAAAAAAACAAATGGACCTAATTAAACTTAAAAGCTTTTGCACAGCAAAGGAAACCATGAACAAGATGAAAAGACAACCCTCAGAATGGGAGAAAATATTTGCAAATGAAGCAACAGACAAAGAATTAACCTCCAAAATATACAAACAGCTCTGGCAGCTCAATATCAAAAAAAAAAAAAACAAACAACGCAATCAAAAAACGGGTGGAAGATCTAAATACACATTTCTCCAAAGAAGACATACAGGTGGCCAACAAACACATGAAAAGATGCTCAACACCACTATCATTAGAGAAATGCAAATCAAAACCAAAATGAGGTATCACCTCACACCAGTCAGAATGGCCATCATCAAAAAAGCTAACAATAAATGCTGGAGAGAGTGTGGAGAAAAGGGAACCCTCCTGCACTGTTGGTGGGAATGTAAATTGGTACAGCCACTATGGAGAACAGTATGGAGGTTCCTTAAAAAACTAAAAATAGAACTACCATATGACCCAGCACTCCCACTACTGGGCATATACCCTGAGAAAACCATAATTCAAAAAAACACATGTACCCCAATGTTCACTGCAGCACTATTTACAATAGCCAGGACATGGAAGCAACCTAAATGTCCATCGACAGATGAACAGATAAAGATGTGGTACATATATACAATGGAATATTACTCAGCCATAAAAAGGAACGAAATTGGGTCATTTGCAGAGATGTGGATGGACCTAGAGTCTGTCATACAGAGTGAAGTAAGTCAGAAAGAAAAAAATATCGTATATTAACGCATATATGTGGAATCTAGAAAAATGCTACAGATGAACCTATTTGCAGGGCAGGAATAGAGACACAGACATAGAGAACAGACGTGTGGACATGGGGTGGGGGAAAGCGGGGGTGGGACGAATTGGGAGATTAGGATTTCATATACACACTACTGTGCGTAAAATTGATACCTAGTTGGAACCTGCTATATAGCACAGGCAGCTCAGCTTGGTGCTCTGTGATGACCTGGATGGGTGGGATGTGGGGGTGCGGTGGGAGGGAAGTCCAAGTGGGAGGGGATATATGTATACATATAGCTGACTCACTTTGTTGTACAGCAGAAACTAACACAACACTGTAAAGCAACTACACTTCAATTAAAAAAAAAAAAGCAAAAATAGAAAAAAAGGAGCAAAGCCACCATATTCTGAAAGAAAATAATTTCCAAACTAGAATTCTATATCCTGTCAGACCTTCACTCAAGTGTCAGTACAGAATATAAATAGTTTCAGATATACAGTCTAAAAAAAGTTTATATCCCAGGTATCTTTTTCTAGGAGACTTTGGAGAATTTTTAAACCAAAACGAGAAAGTAAACCAAAAAAGAAATGGACATGGGATCCAGAAAAAAGGAGTCCAGAGAAAAGTGAAGAGAAGTTCCAGGATGACAGTTGTGCCTAATGCCTAGAGAGCAACCAATGCAGAACGGAAGAAGAGGCTAGCAGGCACTGAGAAAGATTCTCTAGGAAGAGATAAAAATGGAGTAGAAGAAC
This sequence comes from Leucopleurus acutus, assembly GCF_964270905.1. Classification (NCBI taxonomy): domain Eukaryota; kingdom Metazoa; phylum Chordata; class Mammalia; order Artiodactyla; family Delphinidae; genus Leucopleurus; species Leucopleurus acutus. Next base: position 26,237,130 of record NC_139156.1, read on the forward strand.
TGTGTGTTTGATCATGTGGGAAAATAGTATTCAAAGAGTTTTAAAAACTGTACTGTAGAGCTTGAGAAGAAATAGTAATACTAACATAGAAAACTGAGCATATTTTTCAAAAAGGGAGTAATACTCGACTTGGTAGTGAATAATACTTAATATGTTAGTAAGGTAAAGACTGAATATTGATTTAACCAGTTGGAGACAGAACTATATTGGGAGGATGGAGGAAAGGAAATTGAGTATCAAGTAGTACTGCAAAAGTGTTATCTCTACATCTAGGAGTAGGAAGTCAACAGATATTGGTTCAAATGTTAAAAATCTATTTTTTTAAAAAAAATATCAGCAGGGCTTCCCTGGTGGCGCAGTGGTTGAGAGTCCGCCTGCCGATGCAGGGGACACGGGTTCGTGCCCCGGTCCGGGAAGATCCCACATGCCGCGGAGCGGCTGGGCCCGTGAGCCATGGCCGCTGAGCCTGCGCGTCCGGAGCCTGTGCTCCGCAGCGGGAGAGGCCACAACAGTGAGAGGCCCGTGTACCGCAAAAAAAAAAAAAAAAAAAAAAAACCCAAAAAAGTATCAGCATATTACTTAGAAATATAAAAGTAGATACCTGAACAAACAGCTAAAATAATTTAGGGAGGGGACCTTAAAAGTTGTTGGTGTGGGGGAGTTATATGCCTTGCAGCACTGACTTTTTTTTTTTTTCTTTTTTGGCTGTGCCAGGCAGCTTGTGGGATCTCAGTTCCCCCACCAGGAACTGAACCTAGGCCACGGCAGTGAAAGCCTGGAATCCTAACCACTATGCCACCTGGGAACTCCAACTATTTGACTTTCTAAAACTATGTTACCTAAATAGAAATAAAAATAATAAAGGAAATCTATTATAAGGAAATAAGAGTGATAGGCCAAGAATTTTGTACAAAGAAATTTATACTACACTGCTTATAATACTGAAAACTGAAAATAGTCTAAATAACCAATGACAGGGAACTTCATTTTTTTTTTAAATAAATTTATTTATTTTTGGCTGCGTTGGGTCTCATTGCTGCGTGCAGGCCTTCTCTAGTTGTGGCGAGCGGGTGCTCCTCTTCATTGTGGTGCACAGGCTTCTCATTGTGGTGGCTTCTCTAATCACGGAGCATGGGCTCTAGGCGCACAGGCTTCAGTAGTTGTGGCCCACAGGCTTAGTTGCTCCGCAGCATGTGGGATCTTCCTGGACCAGGGTTCGAACCCGTGTCCCCTGCATTGGCAGGCGGATTCTTAACCACTGCGCTACCAGGGAAGTCCCCCAATGACAGCGAACTTTAAATAAAAATTCTGAAACATTCATACAGTGAATATCATTAGATCTTATTTTTGAAGAATGTGTAATAATGTGGGAAAATGCCCATAATATAGGATAACAGAAAAAAGGAAAAGGCAGAAATATATAGAATATGATTCGAATTTTGCTAAAGGGTGTTACTGCATGTGTGTGTGCATTAAAAAAAAAAAGTTATTTCTAGGTGATTGGGCTATGGGTGGTTTTGGGCTATGGGTGGTTTTTATTTCCATCTCATACTCCCCTGTATTTTCCAATGTTTTCTACATGGAATAGTATATTATTACATAATTATTGAATATTATTTTTAAAAAATTTTAAAGCTAGCTCAAAAAAAGGGAGAACTAGGCAGCCTAAATCACAGGAGTCTAATGAAATACTATCACTAAGTTTTAGTGAAACTGACACTTACCCAAAACTTAATATGAATATTTTGTTGTTCATGTATCCTAAGAATTATTTTTTCTATAATATTCTGTTTTTAGAAAATTAAAAATAATCATAAAAACTTGGCACTTATAAGATCACTGAAACAATACTAGTCTTTCTGGACCCAAGTCCCTCACCCTCTCCTTCAATAAATACTAGTTTGCATCTCCCACAGGCCTGGCCCTATGTTAGACTTTGGAGATACAAAGATTAATAACCTATAGACTTATAGACTATAGACTACAGACTATAGACTACACTAGCTGTATGATCATAGCCAAACTTCAAATTTTCTAGGTCTTAACTTATTAGCTTTTCTGTCTATCTATCTATCTAAATGAAAATGACCATACAGCTCTGAAATTAATGACTATGACTTCTAATTATCAGGCATGGCAAGTGTTCCTACTTGTTAACTGAGGTACAGTTTTAAATCTGTAGCTCACATAGGACCTAAATGGTGGTTCTGTTCCTAATGCTTGTTGAATAGTCACTAATACTGGATGAGACAGAGTATGAAGAAAGGGGAAGGGGAAGAGGATAACTGAAATTACCAGAAATATAAGCAGTCTGTGTCCTCACCTAAACTATACTCAGTCGAAAAACAAAGAGGTAGAGCCTCTCAAGAGTATGATCTAGGGACTTCCCTGGTGGCACAGTGGTTAAGAATCCGCCTGCCAATGCAGGGGACATGGGTTTGAGCCCTGGTCCGGGAAGATCCCACATGCTGTGGAGCAACTAAGCCCATGTGTCAAAACTACTGACCCTGCGCTCTAGAGCCCGCAAGCTACAACTACTGAGCCTGCGTGCCATAACTACTGAAGCCTGCGTGCCTAGGGCCCATGCTCCACAACAAGAGAAGCCACCGCAATGAGAAGCCTGCACACTGCAACGAAAAGTGGCCCCTGCTAGCCACAACTAGAAAAAGCCTGTGCCCAGCAATGAAAACCCAACGCAGCCAAAATAAATAAATAAATTTACTTTAAAAAAAAATGAGTGTGATCTAAACATAGAGGTAACTGACAAGAGACTATTGTCCTCATTTGGATATGAACTGGTATCTCACTTTGAAATAAAGTAGATAAAGGGAATGGCAAAGAAAATTGAGTACAAACAATAAAGAGGATTACCACTGCCCAACTTGCAATAAAAGTAGGAAGCATTATTGCCACCATGATGTGTCAAGATTCATATTCTGGGTTAGTTCTTATCCATTGACTCAGGGTATACAGGTCTCCACTTTGATGGCAGTAACAAAACCAAGATCTTCCCAAGAGTTTAGGCCTGGCTCTCTCAGTACTTTCTTGATTTCAGCAAAAATAACTATCCTTAATTTCTTGCTATCAGAATTTAATCTCTTCCTTCTTGGTACTTCTAGAGTGCTGTTGCTTTAGTATACCATATTCCAGCTTATGGAATAGCTAATGGTAGTCTGTAAGCTCCTGGAAGGCAGAGAGGGTTCATGAACATAGTGCTCAACCAATGTTTTTGATTTAGTTGAAAAAGGTCATGGGGAAGTACTAATGAACTCCATATCCCAATTTTCCTATCAAAGATTTCTTGTCAGTTCCAGGAAAAACTGGTGAAAAGTAATGTTTACAAGGACTAGGGCAGCACCTGGAACAGAAGGTCCCCCCCGTATGTGACCAGTGGCCGTTGGCCAAAAGTGAGAGTTTAGAGAAGTAACATCTCTGAGAACAGCCTGCCAATGGAGGTGGAAAGCAGCTTAAACTTTGAGGTGGCTGTACTGGGAGGGGAGATGGGAGAGAAGCCATTTTGTGCTCTTTGGGGAAAATGTTAATGAGAGGTTTCACAAATGTCAGACTTGCCTGATTAAACGAAGCCAGCTAGGTAGATGTTTTTCATATTAATGCCATCTCTGCTAAAAGAGCAAAGGGGGGAAGAAAAGGAGGTTTGAGAAAGGAAAATGATAAACTTCAATTATTTACAGAAGAAATTATGCTTCTGCTAACTTGGGCTAGGATATAAAAGAAGAGAACTGTTATCTGGCAGGTGTGGCTGCTCCACCTCCTTGCCCCTTTCAAAAAGAAAAATGTAAGCCCTGAAGCCAGGAGAGAAAGATGCGTCAGTGCACCCAGTGCCCTGCCTAGGGTGTCTAATAATTAAGAACTCAAAGAATCTAAGCAAGTTAAGTCATAGAGAAAGTTTTATCTGAATAATTACTCTTAAAACTTAAAGGAAGGGCTTCCCTGGTGGCGCAGTGGTTGAGAGTCTGCCTGCCGATGCAGGGGACACAGGTTCGTGCCCCGGTCCGGGAGGATCCCACGTGCCGCGGAGCGGCTGGGCCCGTGGGCCATGGCCGCTGGGCCTGCGCTTCCGGAGCCTGTGCTCCGCATCGGGGGGAGGCCGCAGCAGTGAGAGGCCCGCGTACAGCAAAAAAACAAAACAAAACAAAAAAACCTTAAAGGAAGAGAGAGTATAGGAGGAAAGTCAATAAAATAACTGACATGTTTAAGGGACTTCTTCCTCCTTAGTTTGGGCCTTTATCTTTAGAGTTTCTGTCACTTAAATTGAAGGTTAGAGGTGGGCAAGTGCTGTTGATTAGAGAGCTCAGCCTCCTTTTGCTTCTGTTTCTCCCCAGCCCAGCCTGCAATTGTGCCCCAATCAACCAGCATTAATACAGATACACAGAGGTATTTATTCGCTGCTGATTCTGCCTGGCTGTATTCAGACTCGATCTCCATGTGTATTTAATAAATCACAGTAGTTAGGTGGACAGGATTAGTTCCAAGTCACCTAATGACTATATCATGAACTGCAGCATTAAAGGGATTAATATTAATCTGAGCCACTGCAGTTCAGTGGGAAGGCCAGTCCGTTGACCAACAGGAGCTCCGGCCGGCAAGAAATCCTCAGCAAGACCAGGAAGATTAATGAGGGCTTCTACATTCTGCCTGCAAATCTTCACCTACCAGGGTGTGGGGGAGTGAATCCCAGCCCAGAAGAGCTCATAAATAACCCACAATATCACAAGTATTTGGGGCAGCTGAGCCCCAGCAAGGGAGGGCCAGCCAGCCCACTCCATCTTCTCCTCCTGTAACCTACACCACCGAGATGGCACAAGAATTTTACAGGCCCACACAGCAGCCGGTTTTGTTTTCTTTCACATAAGGGCCCACACCTCGTAAATCACTTCCTTATTTCAGGAAAAGAAAAGTACTAACTGCAGTTTGGACTTGTCTGTACTCAGAAGAACATGTAGCTTCTTGTTGTAGTGTCACTTCCCTGAAGTTGGGAACATAACCTGGCCTCCACAATACAAAGAGCCTGCTTTCAAGTCATGAAATTTTTTCTTTGCCCAGCAGCACAATTCCTCTTCATTTAGCCCCCACAGTATTGCTACCCTTGCATGGGACTCTGGAGTGCACATTCAGAACTACTTTCTTGGTCCTGCCAAAGTAAGCACTCACTAGGAGGAACTATATCCACAAAACACCATAGGAACCAGCATTTTCTTGTGCCTTGATCCTAATTTCACCACTAGGAGACCACGAAGATGAGCCTAGGCAAACCTCGGATCTCTACAGGACAAGGTACATCTTTGCTTTAAGCAGCTTAGAAAGCAAACTAATGGTGCCAATGTGAGATGCAGACAGAGAAAGCAACAGGCCACAATTAAATCCAATTCACTGGAAACCTGTTTCTTCCTCAGTGATTCTACAGGCACTTGAGGAAAACACCTGGAGGCAAATTTCATGAGCAGAGTTGTTTCTGCTGAAGAAGACAAACTGAAACAGCTGTTTCTACCTTGCAGCATCACAGTTTCACAGTTTGGGAACACCAAAAGCATGGGTTTACTCCAACTAAAGACCCTTTAAACTGCATAGACAACAGTGGATCAGCTGCCAAGATTCCCCTGTAATGGATGAGACTGCTAACTAGAATAGTTAGGCACCAACAAAGGTTACTGAACTAAAAGCTAAACTTCAAAAGCATTAAAATAAAAGTGAACCGAGGGCCTGGTGCCAGGTTATCCAAAGTTTATAAATGTTTTGCTAAGCAACATAAGCATAGAGCTGACATGGTTGCAGTTGGGAAGGGAAAAGATCCATTAAGTGCATTATGCCTCAACCCCACAGCAGAGTGGGGGCAGTGAGAGATTTAACATTTTCTAAGTTTGTAAACATTCCACCATTCTTATAGGAGATATGTCTAAAACGGGGCCCACTCAAGCTCTTCATTCAGTAAAGGAGGACCTGAGGGAATTGTTAAGGCTAGGTCTCTGTTTTCCAGTTAAGATGGAAGGGAAGAGAACTCTCATTTGTTGGGAAAATGCCCTGATAAGCTAGGGAACCTATAAATTCTCAGTTCTACCAGAGTAGTTCAACTTTGGGGAAATGCACAAGGCACAGGAATGGCTGATTCTACAGCCAGCAAAGGCAACTAGTTCACTTGAGTGAGAACAAGAGAAAATTATGCCCATATCCACAATTCATGTTTTCCTGACAGCCAGGCTGGTTAGCATAAAGTTCCCAATGGACTGATGGAGTAAAGTGACAGGGGCTTTCTCATCACTCTTACCAAACCAAAGTTTATAAGCTTTCATCAGACATCCAAGTTTTGTTCTCCACAAGATAGACACGAAGGAAGACCAGCATGAGATCATCCTGGAGAAAAAGATGGGTATGTGCAGCAACTTTTCTTGATAATTGCAAAAGTCTCAATTCTCTCTCTCCACCTATATTCCCTGTACCATTTCTTCATCTTCCTATCCCTTACAGCCCCTCTCCTGGTTCTAAGAAAATTAACCACCCCACACATGGAGTACAAAACCCTTTCTTCATAGCTAAGTCAGCCCAAATTAAGGCTCAAGTAAGTGGCCTTAAGACAACTAAGGACATTAATCAGAAGTGGTACCATGCTAAGATCACATGTATACACCACAGCAATCTGCTTAGAGCTTCAGCCCCAATACAGAGTGACCAGGAGTATTTATAGCACTTAAGAGCTCCTCTGTCTCTTGCCAGACATTCCTGTCCTTCTAACAAATAAGTCCTCAAATCATCAGAGGAAAGATGCTCCCCAGACATAAGGAACCTATGTTACATAAGTCTGTGGGAAGGGGACTTCTATAAGCACCAGGAAACTTTCTTTCCTCAAAGCACTCTCTAAAGGAGAGCACCCTGCACAATGCTGAGTCCCCAGGCCATCATGTACACAGGAACAGGGCCATCCAGTGGGATGCATCAGGCTCCAGGAATGCTGAAGTCTACATATTTGCCATTCAACACCAAAATGGCTTTTCAAGTTCAATCAGCTATAAATGTTGCTTTGTTTTAATTTTCCACTGAACTTCCTGGAACCTATTATCCAACTGTCAGGGATGTATATTTAGCAAGAGCAACATGGCCTCTTTGCCGCTGCCCCACTGCTCATGTCACCTCTAATAAATGGAAAATCAACCCCCTCCTCAACCCCGCTCAAACCCCTGTGGCTTAGGGCTGATAAAGACCAGTCTTGGTGTAGAAGCCACAAACTGACCAACCCCTCATAGTTACCTGCAAATCCCAAAATCTCTCCTAGGTTAATGCTGCTGCAAAATTTTCTAACAGTCCCAGAAAAAAAACCTTAGTGCTTATGATCATCAGAATACAAGCCTGTACACATGCCTCTATTCTAGGGGATGCCAGTAATAGAAATGAGGTACCTAACAGAGACCAGAAATCTAACACAGATTAATAGAATCTCAACCAATATAGGCATAGCAGACTCTGAAATATTTAATGCTAATATAACATATCTTATTTAATAGGAAAGATTTGAAAAGCTAAAATCAGGGCTAAGAAGAATAAGCAGGGCAGATATACAAGTTCAATTTCATCTCAGGAAGCTAGTTTGAAAGTATAACCTCCTCTTGGTCAACAGAACACAAAGCACAACTTTTTCAACTCTGTCAAGATGCTTCTGCGTTTTTGACCTACTGACACTTTTTACTGACATCAAACAATCAGAATAGACTACCCCTGAATGAGAAACAAGTGCACCCTACCACTTTTCCAATTCACCACTTCTACCAACTATAAATCCACCTAAATCCCACAACTATCCATATGGCCTATTTCCAATTCCACAATATCCAACACAGCTCTTTAAGCCCAACAGAAGACATGAAGCCTATATATATTTAAAATACAGGTGGTCATATTTTCTTAAGTTATACAAATGTAAACCAAGAATCATAAAATGAGATTTTTTTGATAACCCAGAAACTCAGAATAAATTGAAACCAGAATTGAAAGCAATTTCTAGGACTAACTCAGCATCACTAAATTAGCTTCTGATTAAAGCCTGATGACAGCAGATCTAGAATAGGGAGAAAATTCAGGAGAACAAAATATGTCTTGCCTTTCATTCCACAACTAATAATGAATCAAGTTCCAGATCCACAAACAAGAACACACAAAAATCATAACTAGAAAGACCAAAAATTCTCAAAAAAACAAAAAAGGAGCCTAATCTGAACAGATATAGTAGACAAGATATGCTTATCAGCCATGGAAGGTAGATAAGCAATATCTTACTTACAAATGAAGATACTGAGGCAAAAGTAAGAAATTTCACAAACTGAGCTACCCAGAGAGAGAGAGTAAGCTTCACACTTACAACTTCTGGAGACTAACTCTGACAGGGGGAAAATTCAGTATTATAAGGGGAAAGAGTAGACCTCTTCTTGCCATTTCATTTTAGTTATATTACACTCATTTCCCCAAAGGCCATCTTATTAATACTGATGACCAAAAGAGAATATACCCTTGCATCCATAAATTTAACATTTACTATCTCAACTATTTTAAAATGACTCTAAAGATCCAAGACAAATCATAATTAATAACTTTTCTGAGACAAAAGTTTGAATCCTGCTCTAAGTAATTTGTAACAGCAAGTTGTTTAGGTAGTGAGTGAGCCTGGCTGACTGCTCAACATCTACAAACTTAAGCTCTCCCGCCCCTTTTAGGAAACTTTTAAATTAAAGCACATAACATCATTAAGCTCAATGAATTTTCACAAACTTAATCACCCAAATAACCAGCACCCAGATCAAGACATGAACATTACCAGGATGCAGAAGTCACTATCATGACTTCTTCCAGTTACGACTCCAAAGGTAACCATTATCTTGAAATCTAATACCACTGATTTGCTCTGCACAATCAATGCAAAGCTTGTGGTAACATGTAGTATGAACTCCTCTGTGTTTGGCTTCTTTTGTTCAAGGAAAAATTAATCTATGTTGCCATATGCTGTAGTTCACTAATTCTCCTTGTCGTATAATATTTCATTGTGAGACTATACCACATTTTACTTATCCATTTTACTTACTACAGACATTTGGGTAGTTCCCCCCCCCCCTTTTTTTTTTTTTGGTGGTACGTGTGCCTCTCACTGCTGTGGCCTCCCCCGTTGTGGAGCACAGGCTCCGGACGCGCAGGCTCAGCGGCCATGGCTCACGGGCCCAGCCGCTCCGCGGCATGTGGGATCTTCCCGGACCGGGGCACAAACCCGTGTCCCCTGCATTGGCAGACGGACTCTCAACCACTGCGCCACCAGGGAAGCCCTCCCCCTTTTTTTGCCTTCTATGAACAGTGCTGCTATAAACATTCCTGTATACATCTTTTGGTGAACATATGTATGAATTTCTACTGGGTATATCTCTAGATAAGAAATTGCTGGCTCACAGAGTATTGCCATACCAATTCATTTCAGTCGTTCTGCTCTATGTGTAGTAGTATTCCATAGTGCCTTTGAATTCCTCTAATGACTAATGAACACCTATTTTTGTTTACTGATTACTGAGATATCCTCTTTTGTGAGGTGTCTGTTCAAGTCTTTAGCCCATTTTTCTGTTGCAAAATCTGCCTTTTTCTTATTGATTTATACAAGTTTTTATAGAGACTTTTTTATTTGCCAGGTTTGGTGATTTGTAAATATCGCTAGAAATATTCCTCTCAAAAATCAGTTTACTGTTATTTCATGCATGTCTCTATTATTCTCTGGATAAAACTCAACTCCAACTAAGCTCATATGCCGATTTTTAACCAGCAGTTCCAACCTCTGATTTTATCATCCTGAGGCCCTTGGAATCTAAGAATAGTAGGAAGCACTAAAGTGTCAGGTCCCAATAAGAGCTGCAAATTATCTTCCCAATATAAAAGGGACAAAGTGTGGGGAAAGAGGAACAAGAAAGCAATACTTTTCCTGGGATGGAAGCCCCTACAGACACAGACCTGATTAGTAAATGGAAATTCTAGATAGCCTCTGAATAGAATCCTTTTCTACCTTTCAAATAATTTACAGCTTAATGTCAGCTAAACTTAGTAACTTCTCCCATTTGCCCATGGCAAGGAGATTGTTGGCTGGCTCGCCATGGTCATCACAGGCCCTCTCACAGATCCCTGACATATGATGTGGCCATCAAAATGTCAGCACTTACCTGTTGCCCACACTCTGGACACATGATCCAACTCTCAGGTCAGTAACTGACAACATGAGGAAACAAGACTAGCTTCAGATCTGATTCACGAACAGACACCTAGTAGTTCCCATGTTCTTTTTTTTAAATTTATTTATTTGTTTTTATTTTTGGCTGTGTTGGGTTGTCATTGCTGTGCACCAGCTTTCTCTAGTTGCGGTGTGCAGGCTTCTCATTGAGGTGGCTTCTCTTGTTGTGGAACACAGGCTCTAGGCGCATGGGCTTCAGCAGTTGTGGGAAGTGGGCTCAGTAGTTGTGGCTTGCGGGCTCTTGAACGCAGGCTCAGTAGTTGTGTGTGGCACACGGGCTTAGTTGCTCCGCGGCATGTGGGATCTTCCCGGGGCAGGGCTCGAACCCATGTCCCTTGCATTGGTAGGCAGATTCTTAACCACTGTGCCACCAGGAAGCCCCAGTTCCCATGTTCTTGATAATATAACCTAATAATGATAATGATGGTCAACTTGATTACATGAAGAATTATCTAAAGTGACAGTCCCTCTAGAGCAATTACATAAGGGTGAAGAAGCAGCATTAATAAAAAGGAGTATCCAAGCAACAAAACAGCAGTAATTCTGCTGACGAAAAAACTGTGCTCAGAAACCTTCAGCGATTTCCCACTTCTAACTGAATTAAGGAGAATCACAGAATTTTAGAACTATAAGGAAACAAGCACTCATCCAGCCCATTTCCTATCCCATTGTGTGTGTGTATGTGTAAAGAAAGTGAAGTCAAGAGAGATTAAGTCACTTACCCAAGATCATACACAATTATGACAAAGCCCAGTCTATATCTCAAGTATTCAGATTTCCAGTTAGGTCTCTTTTCACTATACCTAGTGGCTTTCCTCAGTTGGCAGTTAAGGCCCTCCATAACATGAATCCTACCTACCTATCACCCTTCTCTCCCACCGGATTCCTTGCTCTTCCCCAAACCCTGGATTGTCCTACCTCCATCCTTCTGGCAGGAATGCTCTTAACCTGTCCAGAACAGTATGTGAAACTCATAAAATGTGGTTATTTTTGTATTCCACAAAGTACCCAAAAGTGTCTGGCATACAGAAGACATTCAATAAAAATATAGTGAGGGCTTCCCTGGTGGCGCAGTGGTTGAGAGTCTGCCTGCCGATGCAAGGGACACGGGTTCGTGCCCCGGTCCGGGAAGATCCCACATGCCGCGGAGCTGCTGGGCCCGTGAGCTATGGCCGCCGAGACTGCGCGTCCGGAGCCTGTGCTCCGCAACGGGAGAGGCCACAGCAGTGAGAAGCCTGCATAACGCAAAAAAATATATATATATAGTGAAATGATTCTTTAGGAGAGAAACAGTTGAAAGGACTTCGACTTCTACAGCTAGGAGACAAATATTGGCTAGAATTAGAAGTAGAGTGGTACCTCTTAATATTATTTCACCAAGGTGACCAAGTTTAAAAGCTAACACTTCCTTAGGCATGTGGAACCAAGAATGCAAACTCATAGAGAAAAGGAAGTCTTAACACCAGAGTTGGAAGGAAACTAGTGAACACAGGACAGTTCCATCATCTTACACGTGAAAGAAAATGAAGCACAGAAAGTTAAAGTTACTTGCCCAAGTTCATGGAGATTTAGAATGTAATAGCTCACTTTGAGATTCTGATGAGATATCAATCTTCTCCCCAGAAAAGTGTGTGTGTGTGTGCGTGCACACACACACAAGTCTGCATATAATTTCAGGAGTTCTGTTAATCTCCTGAATCCCATTCCTAGACCCCAGATCAGAATGTCTGATCTCAATCCTTCTTGAATCAACTTCTTGTATAAAACTTTATAAATTTACTAACAACCACATAAGGTAGAACTTTCTCTTATACCTAATTCTAATTTGAAGATTATGTTCCTGAATTCTAATATTCCAAGATCTGGAAGTCCTTTCTTCATTATATTTTACCCTTCTCTGAATATTTTTTCATATATATATATATATATATATTTCTTAGATGCTGCAACTAGAACCACAAATGATATTCAAGGTGTTGGCATGCTAAAATTTTGTTTTTAAAATCCTGCAGGATGAGGCCCACCATTGTAAGGACACTTTGGCTATGGAGCAAATAAGAAGCCAATGTATTCAGAAAGCAGTCTACATTCCCTTTCTGGGTCAGAATACAGACTACAAAAGGTCAATGAATCTTAAATATAGTTTAGATTTCCCCCTAAGTATATATTGGCTTAAACTTAAGTCTCATGTACCATTTTTCTGTTTGAATACATTTTTATAGTTATTATTCCTATTAGAACTCAATTTTATGTGAAGATGGAAACCTCACTATATGCTTTCTAAAGACAGTAGCTTTGGAATCAAAAAGACCTAGATTCAAATTTCAGCTCTGGTGCAACCATGGCAAACTTCTCTAAGCCTCAGTTTCCACATCTGTAAAATGGAGATTTTAAAAACCTTCCCTTGGACTTCCCTAGTGGCGTAGTGGTTAAGAATCCGCCTGCCAATGCAGGGGACGTGGGTTCAAGCCCTGATCTGGGAAGATCCCACATGCCACGGAGCAAGTAAGCCCGTGCGCCACAACTACTGCGCCTGCGCTCTAGAGCCTGTGAGCCACAACTACTCAGCCCATGCACCTAGAGCCCGTGCTCCACAAGAGAAGCCACCGCAATGAGAAGCCCTCACACCACAAAGATGAGTACCCCCACTCGCCACAACTAGAGAAAGCCCATGTGCAGCAACAAAGACCAACGCAGCCAAAAATAAATACAATTTAAAATAAAAATAAATAAAAACCTTACCTCATAGGCTCAGTTTGAGAATTAAATGAAATAATGTATATAAAGCATTCAGATAATAATAGCTAAGAAAATTTTTGAAAAAACTAGGTCCTGAAAGGGTACTCACCCTGCCTATTAAAATGTATCATAAACAACAATACATTACTGACAGAATTCCGAGTACTTGGTAGAGAGTTGGATTAAATGATCATTAGGGTCCTCTACAGTTTTAATGCCACACCTTAGCCTGGGGAATGCTGCGGCTGCACAGTGTGAGCTGCCTGAATATATGACAGGAGGAGGCTTAGCGACACCACAACAATGGTGTCCGTTCTCACTCAAGTATAGCAACATTCATATGGAAACATCCTGCGTTATTCTGAAGTAATACAGTCATCAAGACTATCTAAGACCTCAGGGAAGCTATGTAAGGCTTTTCTAGGAGAAATCTGTACAGATATCAGTCATTTTATACCAGGGTCGTTTATGGTCAATTGATTTTTTTTAAAATGAGACTTTATTTTTAAGAGCAGTTTTAGGTTTGCAGCAAAACTGAGAAGGAAGTCGAGAGTTCCCATATATCCCCTGCCCCGCTCATTCAGAGCCTCCCCCACAATCAACATCCCCCACCAGATTGGTGCATTTGTTACAACTGATGAAACTGCAATGACACATCATTATCAACCAAAGTCCATGTTTTACATTAGGGTTCACTCTTGGTGTTGTACCTTCTATGAGTTATGACAAATGTATAATGACATGTATCCACCATTATAGTAACATAGAGTAGTTTCACTGCCCTTAAAATCGTCTGTGCAGCACGTATTACTCATCCCTTCCTCCTCCCTAACTCCTGGCAATTCCTGATCATTTTACTATCTCCATAGATTTGTATGGTCAATTGATTTTTTTTTAAAATAATTTTATTTATTTATTTTTGGCTGCATTGGGTCTTTATTGCTGCACATGGGCTTTCTCTAGTTGTGGCGAGTGGGGGCTACTCTTTGTTGTGGTGCGCGGGCTTCTCATTGTGGTGGCTTCTCTTGTTGTGAAGCACTGGCTCTAAGCACGCAGGCTTCAGTAGTTGTGGCTCACAGGCTCTAGAGCGCAGGCTCAGTAGTTGCGGCACACAGGCTTAGTTGCTCCGCGGCATGTGCGATCTTCCCGGACCAGGGCTCAAACCCGTGTCCCCTGCATTGGCAGGCGGATTCTTAACCACTGCGCCACCAGGGAAGCGCTGGTCAATTGATTTTGACAAGGATGCCAAGACCATTCAATGGGTAAAGAACAGTCTTTTTAACAAATGATGCTGGGACAACTAGATATCCACATGCAAAAGAATGAAGTTGGACCCCTACCTTATACCATATACAAAAATTAACTCAAAATGGATCAAAGACCTAAATGTAAAAGCTAAAATTATAAAACTCTTAGAAGAAAACACAGGTGTAATTTTTACACCAGGATTTCTCAACCTCAATACTAATAATAGTCTGAGCCAGATAATTCTTTGCTGTGGAAGGCTATTCTGTGCATTGTAGGATGTTAAGTAGCATCTACCCACCAGATACAAGTAGCATACTTCCCTCCCCAGTGTTGACAACCAAAAATGCCTCAAGATATTGCCCAATTTCCCCTGGGAGGCAAAACTGCCTGGTTGAGAATCACTATTTTAGACTAAATGATCCTCCTTATCCTCTTCCTTTCCAAAATTACCAATGTCTATGTCATGATTACCTGAATGGTTATTTGCTTAATGGATGAACTCCAAGAACTCTTCAGAAAAGTCATTTAATACTCTATAATCTATCATGTTGGGATGATCTCAGGACCCTGCCTAAGTGCCAACAGCTCCATTTTGAAAAGTTCTTAGTCCAACTCCTTCCATTAAAAGATCACATATCATATGATGATTTTTTTTTTGGTATGGCACTTTTTGGGTAAAAGCTTTATTGAGATACAATTCACATGCCATATAAATTCACCCCTTTAAAGTGTACAATTCAGTTTATTTTTTTTAGTATATTCAGAGCTGTGCAATAAAGTACAATGATTTTTGAAAACACTGGTCCTTTTATATTTTAAACCTTTGTCCCAACCACCTACTCAGCATATCTATCAGGGAACTAAAACCAAAACCAAAGCAAAACGACAGGCTAGTCACCTTGACATTGTCTCCTCAAAACATAGAAAACAGTAATGTCTCTCATTAGCAATCAATGACTTAGCCACATATATATAGTAAAACAAGCTATTAAAGAAGCAAACTAAATTTTAGAACTTTGCTTGAAATTTACTGTCACTGCTGTAAAGGAATTAGGAAAAAACAAGCCACTCCTAAACAAAAGCCCTGTACCCAAACCCCAAACATTCCTTTTTTTCCTGCTTCCTGAATTCCAGTGTAATCAGCTAAAATGAATATAATTCACAGACCAGTAAGTGCTAGTAACACTAGAAAGTAATTAGTACAGGTATTGTAATTAACAGGTATTGTAAGACTGGAATCCTTTTCACTATCAATTCAACTTGTTTTGATTCAGGTTCTGAACTCTTGTACAAGACAACCAACCTACATGACAGAAAGGTCAAGGTTTCACTTTAGAGCCTTTGTTTCACTGCTCAGTAAAAACACAATACCACTTCGACCTTAACATTTTTTTAGCTCTTGAATAATGCTTGCCCTGCTGCTGTCACTGTCTAATCCAGAGACTGGCTGGCAAGAGGAAATGGCTCTGGAAGACACAGCTGTTATACAGACCAGCTACCATCTTCCAAGTGTGAGAGCCACTTCCAGCATCTTCTTTGACCAGTTTGCTCAAATCAAAATTTCAGATCTAATCTGAAGCCAGTTAAAGGAGCTGTGGCTTCTGAGACCAAAGCCATTTTTTGTTTTGCGGTACACGGGCCTCTCACTGCTGTGGCCTCTCCCGTTGCGGAGCACAGGCTCCGGACGCGCAGACTCAGCGGCCATGGCTCACGGGCCCAGTCGCTCCGCGGCACGTGGGATCTTCCCGGACCGGGGCACGAACCCGTGTCCCCTGCATCAGCAGGCGGACTCTCAACCACTGTGCCACCAGGGAAGCCCACCAAAGCCATTTTGTTGAAGAATAATATCAAGGGAACTGTTCATG
This sequence comes from Leucopleurus acutus, assembly GCF_964270905.1. Taxonomy (NCBI): domain Eukaryota; kingdom Metazoa; phylum Chordata; class Mammalia; order Artiodactyla; family Delphinidae; genus Leucopleurus; species Leucopleurus acutus. Next base: position 26,253,243 of record NC_139156.1, read on the forward strand.
CAGTCAGAAAAGAAGCGAGATGCAAGATACTCCAGAAATACTCTGCCTAATCTTCCCCTACCTTCCAGAAGATCTCAAGTCCCTTGCAAAGTCACATGAAAATACATAATCCATCTGACTCACCGTTGCTCATTTTTCTCCTTGTTTATTCACTGACTGTACCCATGTAGATGATGTGGAAGTTTAGTCCACCTTCCTTTCAATGAATGTCACCATATTTAATATCATATTTTAATGATAAAACAACCCTTTAGTCATTGTGTACTACATACCAGGTACTGTGATAAACACTTTAGTTATATTATCTTATTTTTAATTTTCACAATGACCTTATGAGAAGAGTTTCATAACTATCCCCATTTTTTACACTTATTGTCTAAAATTAACATACAGTAAATACTTTTTTTGGTGTACTGTCCTATGTGTCTTTAACATACAAACAGAGTCATGTAATCACCACCACAATGAGGACACAGAACACCTTCACCACCTCAAATATTCCCTCTACCACCTTTCTTTATAGTTGCACCATCTCCCCACCTCTAAACTTGACAATCATAATCTGTTCCCTGTCTCCATAGTTTTGCCTTTTCCAGAATATCATATAACTGGTATCGTTTACTCAGAATAACAGCTTTGAGATCCATCCAAGTTCTTGTGTGTATCAATAGTTTAATTCTTCTAATTGCTGAGTAGTAGTCCATACTGCCTCATTTTTATAGATAAGGCAGCTCAGGAAAGTTAAGTAACCTGCTGAAGGTCACCAATGTGAGGCCAATATTCAAACCCAGGTCTGTGTAGTTCTAGAACCCATACCGTTAACCATTATGCTATACTGCCCCCTATTAGCTTAGACTCTCAGAAGAGCATGCCATGATCCTGATTTAAACATGAAGGGCTCTTCTGGAACAACAGAATAAATGAGAATCATATTTACCAAAATGGAAGCTGAGAATAGTTTGTCAAGACTTCTAGCAATGATTCTGAAGCTCTTAAGGGAGCATGATATAGAGGAAAGAGCAGGAGCTATCATCAGGGAAACAGGCCTAGGTTTAAAATCCCAGTTCTGCCTCTTACTAAGTATGTGAACTTCTACAAGTTCTTCACTTTTTAGAACCTCAGTTTCCTCTTCTATAAAATGAGGATAATATTATGTTGAAATATTCTTGGAAGGACTAAATGAGATGATATATGACACACAGTAATATTACTGCCACCTGTATTGAACAGAGCCAATAAAGCTATGCCAAACAAATACCTACTAAATACAAAAGTCAGTATTTATTAAGCTCTGAAAGATGTAGAAGGCATGGCCCCTGACTACAATGAACACATATTCTAGCTAAAGAGACAAACACTTTCCTAAAAATAGAATAGATGCTATTATATAATATGATGTTAAATTGTGTGGCTGGATCTATAAATAAAATACAGAGATAAACTCAATTTAATTTTAGCCAATAGCTTCAAGTTTCTAATTTTTTAAAAAAATCAGAATCAAGACTCAGGTGTGGAATCTATCTGTCTTCCGGTCTAGAAAATTCTCTAGGCATTGGTAAGGGCAAAGTCTTTACTAGTCAACATATAGTACGTATTCTAAGAACTACCGGTTCCAGATCTCTCATTCCAGGTATCTGCATCAATTTCAAAGTGGTAAGTATTTGTCCTAATAATTTTTGACACCTGAGAGGAAGAAAAATACATACGGGCCTGAGTTCTGTGACACTTGGTGAGTGACTATTTAATAAAATTTTGGGGTTCTTTAGGAGAACAGGGTATGCTTCAAAAGGGTTATTTAACTAAAGTCTGAAAGAGTCAAATTCTCTGCCCAAAGGAATTTTGTAAGATCATTTCCTTCCATCTTGCCTCTGTTTGGTCTTGGTGGGAAAATATATAAATAAACAGGCATAGGAAAGGACAGTAAAAAAAGAGGTGAATAAACTGTAATGGTGGAAAGACTACTAGAATCTACCTACAAGAGCCATTCTACTTTCTTCTGGTGCTTTCTATAAATCTTCCCTCAACTGATGTTTACTATGTGATTCTTTGCCAGTATAGCAATAACTCTGAAAGTCAGCCCAGGTTTTTAGGCTTTTAAATTAAGCATGAAAATAAAACATATATAAAATTAAACTCTCCAAATCCTTATTTCACAATTTGTCCTGGGAGCAAAAACCTAGTAACAGCTCCATAGCAAAGCGTCTTACCAAGGCTCTGTCACAGTTACTTAGCAACACATTCCCCACATGGCAAGTCTGTACATCTATTCTGCTAGCTTAGTGCTTTGGACTTGGAGAAAATAGTTAAAAAAAAATTTTGTTAAGTACACACAGAAGTAGTTTTTAGTGGGAACAAAATCTCACTTGAGGATCAAACAGAACCAAGGGGTTCATTTTTCCAGTCCTGCCTCAACTAAAGTTTTATGCTTATAACTTGCCTAAGCTCTGCAATTTCTTATCATCCTAAGAAACAGAACCATCACTAGGCCTGGATTTCCACCAGACTTTCAGGCTGAATCTCTTCTCTTATCCCTAACACCTTACAAAAAGAGAGAAGTCAAATCTCTAGCCAGTGTTCTAAAAACAAATAGTTAAGGTTAAAACAAAACAAAACACACACAGAAGAAAACTGCCAGGCAAAACCACACCCTTTTTTCTTATATAAATCAATGGGGCAATTTTCTCATAAGAAACAATGGATATAGAATCAGGAGACCCAAGTTCTAGCTTTCCCCACTAATAAGCTGTGTGACCTTGGTCAAATCACAACTGCTCTGTGCTTTAGTTTCTTCTGTAAAATGAGAAGGCTGGAGCAAAATGAGGAATCACAAACTGAAGGCCAGGTAAAAAATTTGGGCTGGTCCATAAATATGTTTTGTTTGGTGTGTGCTACAAGTTTTATTTTTTATAGCAATGAATGAATTTAATAAGCATAACTGAAACCACATTTTGAAATCACATGTTATCATCTACTACTAAAGAATACAACTAAATATTTAACTAATTATACAATAAATATTTAAAAGAACAGACTAGGGGCTTCCCTGGTGGCGAAGTGGTTAAGAATCCACCTGCCAATGCAGGGGACACGGGTTCGAGCCCTGGTCCGGGAAGATCCCACATGCCGTGAAGCAACTAAGCCCGTGTGCTACAACTACTGAGCCTGTGCTCTAGAGCCCACGAGCCGCAACTACTGAGCCCATGTGCCACAACTACTGAAGCCCGCGTGCCTAGAGCCCGTGCTCTGCAACAAGAGAAGCCACCGCAGTGAGAAGCCTGCACACTGCAAAGAAGAGTAGCCCCCGCTCGCCACTAGAGAAAGCCCGCACGCAGCAACGACGACCCAATGCAGCCAAAAATGAATAAATTTTTTTTAAAAAAGAATAGACTAGACAAATGAACATTTATAATAACAAACAGTTATTTGACTGAATATACTGTTAAGGGCCTGGTGACAGTATAGCTAAAAGAACTGCCTTTTTTCTAGTCTATTCTGGATTCCTTTCCTCCCTATTCTATTACTCCTCTGCTAAGGGGACCAGGTTCTGAACCATAAAATTTCTTTAACATTTATTATGAAAAATTTCAAAATTATGTAAAAGTAAACAGACTAGTGTAATGAACTCCCATGTACTCCAAATCTAGCCTCAATAATTAGCACCTCAGGGCTAATCTTTTTTCATTATCCCTTCCCCCTCCCCTATTATCTTGAAGCAAATCCTGTACATCATATAGTTTCATTCATCTTGATCATAACCATAATATCATTATCATCACATCTAAAAGAGCAATACTGCTTTAGTATCAAAGTGTTAGTGTTCAATTTGCAACTATTCAATTTCTATAATCCTCATAAACTTCTGTTACGTTTGTTTGTATGAATCAGAACCCAAGTAAGACTCATATATCATAACTGTTTGTTATGTGCAGTAAAAACAGAACTGAACTTCTTTAGATGGGGTAAACTTTCAGTTTGCTACAGTCCACAATGCTCCCTATTCTCATACTCATTTAAGTTACCTGCTAGGCCCTTGAAGTTTTTTGAGTTTGGGTCTCTGGAAGAGACCATTAGACCATTAAACATTAGCAGAGACATAAAACAAATGAGTGGAACTTCATGCTTAAAACTGAAAAAACCAAGAAGTAGCAATATAAGCTTGTTTTTTGTAATATTTATTTATTTATTTGGCTGAGCCGGGTCTTAGTTGCAGCATGCGGGATCTAGTTCCCTGACCAGAGATCAAATCCAGGCCCCCTGCACTGGGAGCGCAGAGTCTTAACCACTGGACCACCAGGGAAGTCCCTAAGCTTGTTACTTAGAAATGTTGACGTATACTCCATAAGAATCTGCTAAAAGAGATGAAAGGAGTTGCCTCCTGGGAGTAGCACATGATGGAGAAGAATTGGTATTGGGGATTACTATTCCACATCCTCATGCCTACCTCACAGGATTGTTGTGAGTCTTAATTGAGATATATTTATTTATCTTCATATATATTAATATATAAAATGTAACATATTTAATATGAGTAAAGTTTTAAATCAAAATAGGACACTCAAGCAATATTCATTTTCAAGAATTATTGAAAATTTTAAGAGATACAAAAATCTCAGCATCATTCATTTGGAACTAAATGGCTGTTATGCAATTATATAACAATCTGAAGCAGTTCACCTGCAAAGCAACCCAACTGGACAATGGAAAGACAAAGGGAAATTGTAAAGTGAGACTACCTCAAAATACATGGAAGCAAAGATTATGTGTACTTTCTTTTTAAAATTACACTCTGTAATATTCCAACATCAAAATTTTCATTACAAATAAAGGGTAATGACATTCATATAGAATAGGATCCCTCTGAAAGTATTTCCAACCTTGTATGAGAGGACAATGGACCTAAAGAAGCTGAGTACTTTACAGATATCAGAGATCGTTCGATCCACTTTTCTAATTTTAGAGAAAAAAATGAGGGCCCAGAGAGAATGCTAGGAACTAGACCTTAGAAAAGGTTCTAAGAGTCTGGGCCTTTAACTCTCTGTAGAGACCAGTGAGAATGATTGGGCACGGCAGTCTATAATAGAGGTAAAAAAGGACCTTGCTCAGTGGTGTGGAGAATGACACATGCTGGGTTACCAGCTCCCCTTTCACATGGTCAATCTGTCCTCAGCATGGTGCCATGGCAAAGAGATACAGGGCCTTTCACTGTTTAGAATTCCACTTTCTTTGGAAGCTGGATATGATGTCTAGTCAAACAAATCCCCAAACCCACACTTTTCACTTAGTCATCTCACTCTAAGAGAAACAAGAAAACAAGGCAGAGCTGAACAGTATCAGCACTTCTTATTTTTCTAAGAGGTGAAAACAGTAACATTTTCTTCAAAAATCCTAATGCCTCCTCTTCATGGCCAAACAGTAAATAACTTGGGGAAGACAATAAAAGTCACCTAATTCCTATTTCAAAGCACAAAGTTAAACCTTAGGTTATTTATAGGTCTGTTGTCAGCCTTGTCCTCACCTCCCCTCCTTACTCCTTGGATTGCCTGCTCTCCACACAGGGAGGCTCCCATGCACACTCTGAGTCAAAGGCTCTCACAGGACCTCTCATTTCTACACTTCAAATGCAAATAAATTAGTTGATGGCCAAAAACCTCTCTGTAAGGATCAAAAATACCACTACCAACCTAGGTTTCAAATAGCCCACAATAATTGGGGAAAAAAAGACACTGGAAATAAATATGAAAAGATAAAAAAGCATTATCCAGATATAAAAGGAGGTGATACAAATCCAAATGGATACTAACCAATTTCTGTCAAATAAGTGGCCAAGACATAAGAATAGATAATTCACATAGGAAAAACTTCTAACAGTAAAACACTTGAGAAAATGCTAGTAATTAAAGAAATGTGAAACAAATTATAAAGGTATCATCTGTCAACTAAATTAGCAAAAATAAAAAGAAGTGAGAAAACTCAAAATAGGATAGCACAGCCATAAAATTCAGTCATTCTACTAATCGGACTATTATTTCACAAAGATAATTAGAAAGGAAAACAGTTTTATCAGTACAAAGATGATTAAAGTTGCACTACGTACAACAAATTAAAAATTTTAAAAGAATAGTTAACCTATGACATTGTAATTCAATGTATTTTTACAGTAACATTAAAAATGATACATAGGTGAATGCATGGAAACTTCTATATTAAATTATGCTAAATGAATAAAAGGAACAAAAATAATACGGCATATTGATTAAACAATTTAAATTATGTGTATATAATAAGGATTAGAGAAGGTCAGAGAGTTAGGTATAGAGTGATTTTAAGGTGAAAACGTTTTTTGTTCTTGTTTGCCTGCTTTGTTACTTTTGTTTATGATCTTCCATAGAGTTAAAACACAATTTTGGATCCTCTCTGGTTCTATATACCCTACGTCAAAAAAAGCATCCAGTACATTTTCCCAGGTATGAATTTTCTACTAGGCCAGTCAACAGCAACAGGAATATGAGGCCAGATTCATTCACAGCTTCAGGCTGTTCCTAGGAAGCCAAAGATGCTCTGGGATTTTTGAGAAAGTAAGCTAATTCTCCATTTTACACACACACCCACCCCCGCCAAGAGCTGAACAAGTTCAATTTCACAACAGAGGTTATCTGTTATCAGGTATAGTGTTTGGCGCAGGAAACTCTACCAAGGTTGGGGAAAATGTCAATGTAACAGCATGGCTTGCATGGTCATCAAACAGGCAGGACAGTATCGCTGGTTAGCTTCAAGATCAGCCTGTGCATTCTTCATCACTGTGACTATAGATCTGCTTGTCCTAGAAAGGTGAAGAATAGCAAATCACTCTTCAGGCTCTTTTCTGACTACTATACGAAGGACCAGATGAACCCATCAAGTAAAAGACGAGTAATTTAGTTTTTAAATATCTCCCACGTGCAAGGCCTTTATCTCCATTTCAGAGTTCTGGATAGATTCTAAGAAGAGCTCACATCATTATGTATCTCAGTCTAGAAGATCCACAGTGGTCCCATAACTCTGGTCACTCCAGTCTATATGCAACAAATTTTACAGGATCAGTGGTAAATGGGTTGAGGAAGCACAAAGGATTACCTGAATACAACTGAGGGGCTCTCATGAGGAGAGGGCTCCTTGGACCAGTTGCCACAGATGTTTCTCTTAAAAGAAAGAGAGAAGACAGGGCTTCCCTGGTAGCACAGTGGTCGAGAGTCCACCTGCCAATGCAGGGGACACGGGTTTGTGCCCCGGTCCAGGAAGATCCCACATGCTGTGGAGCGGCTGGGACCGTGAGCCATGGCCGCTGGGCCTGCGCATCCGGAGCCTGTGCTCCACAACGGGAGAGGCCACAACAGTGAGAGGCCTGCGTACCGCAAAAAAAAAAAAAAAGAAAAAGAAAAGAGAGAAGACAGAGGGAAGAGAGGAAGGAAGCAGCAGGAGAGGGATGGATCATGCTTACCGGTTTGCTTTAGAAAAAGAGAGGGTTTTTATTAATGCTTAAGGCTGAGATGGTAATGGGAGAGAAAGATTCACATGCTGAAGCACATATATTCCACATATATATTTGCCATATACACCCTGGATAATTTAGAGACAGGAAAGTTTGAGAAAAGACAGAAAGAGAGGGCTGAGTAGGAAGAACACAATTTTTCAGGGGGAAAAAAATTAGTATTTAAGTCCAAGTAAACTTCTGAAATTTTCCAATTAAATTCTTATGTAGCTAGCCTCCAAGATGACCCCCAATGACAATGATTACATACTTTTGTGCAATCCTCTCCCAGATCATGTCAGGGTTGGTCTGGGTGATCAATATTATATGACAGAAGTTCTGAGACTAGGTAAGAAACATTAGTGTGGCTTCTGCTCTCTCTCGGATCATTTGCTTAGGGGTAAGCCAGCTGCCATGTTGCTAGCCATCCTACGGAAAGGGCCACATTGTGAGAAACTGAGGCCTCTGGACAACAGCCTGCGAGAAACTGGGGCACCTTACCAATAACCACATGAGTAAGCTTCGATATGGATCCTCCAGCCCAGCCAAACCTTCAAATGACTGCAGCTCTGGCTGACCATCTTGAGAGATCCTAAGCCAGAACCACTAGCTAAGCGGCTCCCAAAGTCCTGACCCTCAGAAACTATTGTGAAATAAAAAAAATTTAAGCTGCTTAAGTTTCAGGGTAATTTGCTACATAGCAATAGATAACATGATAACATAACATCAAACTAAACAAGTTTGATGGGGAACTGTACCATATTGTAATAATATCATGATTCCATCTACTGAGTGAGAAAAAGAATCATCATCAAATTAAAAGTGGTGTGCTGCCCAAGACACTATTAAAAGCTAAATAAGGCTAAAAATGGGACTCCATTGGAGAGAATGAATTGTCCTTCTTTTCCAACACTAATCTAAGGATTGTCACAAAGAGGCCCCATCAGAAGAGTCCAACACAGTTTCTTCCCACTAGTCATATTATCTATCCTACAGCCATAGACACGGAGTTAATGAAGGGTAGGTTTCACGTACAAGCCACTGTGAGGGTGTCATCCCATATAGAGGAGTCAAAGTTAAAATTGAGGCAGCAAACTTATCCCCAGAGATATATGCCTGGTACTAAGTTGAGATTCATAAGATTCTCCCTGAGTTTTCCTTACCGCTAAATGCTGGGATAACTGATGCTCACTGAATGCCGATATTTGTATGAATAAAAATGAAGGGATTTAGCAAATCTTGTTCCTGCACACAGTTGTCAAAAAAAATCTGACCTTTACAACAGGAAAAAGAGGGGGGATTTAAAGATTTAAAGAAGAGGCAGTGACTGTCTGATGTATAACAAACCTTTGAAAAATTATAAAGCAGTGAAAATCCCCTACTGGTCCCAACAAAATGTGTCCAATTTGCATTCCAGCAAAGCTTTCCATACATACTGTTTGGCTCCTGTGTGTACTTCCAGGCAAGTAAATCCCGAAGAATAATACCACTGGGACCTAAGTCTGATCTCTGATATATTACTGCTCCACAACTCCAGATCAGGCTCCACAAATGCCTTTTTGGTTCCAAATAACTAAATCAAAGTCATCCTGATAAGCTTTGAAAACAGGGAATGTGAGGAGTGGTTTAATGAATGTTACAACTCAACCTATTACAGACCCCAGTACATTACTGGAAGAGGGAGGGTAAAAAACCATCCCCAAATCTCTCAAGACTAAATCCAGACATACCTGTCATTCAACCATACCTGACTATAAAGCCTTATTCAAAGCATGACTTTGATCAAATGGTTAGGATGCATTTGTAAACCTAACACCAGAGTGGCAGGTGGGGGAGGGGAGGGAGGGAGGTTAGAGACCACAATTTTCTGTTTGCTTTGAAAACTGGTCCAAACTCATTTAAAAAAAAAAAAAAAAGCAACCGATGGAAGCAATAAACACTGAAATGTATTCTGATTTATTGAGATTTAAAACACAGCAAACACATTACACTAGAAAAAATAATTTTTCTGAAAGTTAGAAAAATCTACCACCCAACACATAAACTGGAGAAAGCAGTGCTACAAAAAAAAAAAAGAAAAGAAAAGCTGGACTTATAGAGAAAAGCAAAAGAACTAGAAGGTCAAGCTTCCTAGTTCCCAGCATCAATTTTCTCCTTTCAAAAGAAGAAAGTAACTTCCACAACAGAAAAATTTAGATAAGACACACTAAAACATTAACCATAGTGACTATTATTATACGAATCACAAAATATATAGACATAAGAAGTAGAAATTGATGGCTTAAAAAAGGTAAGAAAAAGGCATTTAGGAACTCAATAATTTGATGCAGAAGACATCCTGCCAGATAGAAAAGAAATGGGAACATTTAGAGTATTAATGTCCATATAAGTAGTAATGGAATAACAACTGAAATCAATTTATGTAGCACCTTAAAAAGAACCAGTCACTCATTAGATGGAATTAGAGCTAACTCTGTCTCCAGAAGGTTATTCAGCAAGCAGGAAAGTAAGCTGGCAATCTGCAAGCAAACTGAGCCTCCTGTATAGTCAGCAAGACCCAGCCCATTGCCTGGTGCAGGATTCTGATGGCATATGAAACCAGAAATACTACCATCTACTGTCAAGACCCAAAGAGTAACTGACACTCTCTTTTTGGCAAGTCAGATTTCAACCCTGTCTAGGCAACCCACATCAGCTGTGATCACTATCTCCTACAGATTTTCGAAGAAAGTAATTCTTTAGCACAAAATGTAGAACCTCAATACTTTATTTGACCAGAAGAGCCTTCCAGCGACTTCAGGGAAGCATGCCAGGAGATCCATAAGTACTGGAAGGAGTTTTACCTGGTGCTGGTGAGGATGTGGAGAAACTGGAACCCTCATACAGTGCTGCTGGGACTGTAAAATGATTCAGCTGCTGTGAAAAACAGTTTGACATTTCCTCAAAAAGTTAAACATAGAGTTACCACATGAGCCAGTAATTCCACTCCTGGGTATATAATTCAAAAGAATGAAAACAGGTACTCAAATACATGTACACACATATTCCTAACAGCACTATTCACAGCACTATTCAGCTTTAGCTGCTCCACCACATGTGGGATCTTCCCAGACCAGGGATCGAACCCACATCCCCTGCACTGGCAGGCAGATTCTTAACCACGGTGCTACCAGGGAAGTCCCAAAAGTAATGATTCTCTTATCACTAGTTCTACTTAATTTTTCTACAGTGTTTTAACAGGATATGAGCTTCCCTTCTGGGAAACCATAATCAAGTTCCAGTTAGGGCCTGTGGTATCTCCTGTGTAGCTTTTGTAGAGACAAGCAGTCAGCTCAGGCCATAGTACAAAGGGACCATTTTGGATTCTTGCAAAAGTAAAGTACAACTGGTAGCTTTCCACTCACCAAAACTTATTGTTCTGAAGCAGAAATGTTGGTGAGCCATCTCTGTCTTGCACTCCCCACTGGAGACTCACTGAATCCAAGCTTCTTCAGCCAGCCACAAATCCTTAGAGACTCTACATCTGCTGAGACCTCATGAGGATTTCACACTATGCAAGACCACAGTAAGGAATTTCCCCTTCCTCCATCACAGTTCAATGCTGAGTTCTCTGGAGACACAGGTACTTCATTGTTTCCTGTCTTGCATTCTGAACAAGACTTTTCCCCTACCTAATGACAGTTTAAATTTCACCAATAGACAGAATTTTCTAGCTTGAACAGTCATTTTTCATATTGTCACTCTGTCTTTCACATTTTCTCATTCAAATTGGTAAAGCAAAAGCATTTTCAGAGTATGAGGTCCATCCTGTAATGTTTAATACCTGTTGTAATCTTTGCTCCTATCGATAACCTCCCACCCTCTTGGCACAAGGCCTTAAGTCACCCATGTCCTTAAAGACTCCTAAAATTGGTGGTTTATAACATCTACTTTGTCCCCAACCTACTCCATCCATGATGCCATGAAGACACACAATATACACAAACTTCCCGAAGTCCTTCCTCATTGTTTTATTCATTGCTATTTTCATAGCTTCCTTTTGGAGAAAAAAAATCAGAGCTAATAACCAAAGAGCAATAGTCACTACAAAGGGGTACTAAACCAGCCTCTAGGCTCACAGCTATACATCATAAAAGCACAAACTGAGAAGTATCCCATTTCTCATTAATTAAAAAAAAAAAAAAAAAAAACCTGCTTTTGGAATTCCCTGGTTGTACAGTGGTTAGGACTCAGCACTCTCACTGCCAGGGCCCAGGTTCAATCCCTGGTTGGGGAACTAAGATCCCACAAGCTGTGCAGCATGGCCCAAAACAACAACAACAACAAAAAAAACTGCTTTAATAAAAGTGGTTGTTGGGCTTCCCTGGTGGCACAGTGGTTAAGAATCCACCTGCCAATGCAGGAGACACAGGTTGGAGCCCGGGTCTGGGAAGATCCCACACGCTGCGGAGCAGCTAAGCCCGTGTGCCACAACTATTGAGCCTGCGCTCTAGAGCCCGCGAGCCACAACTGCTGAAGCCCGCACGCCTAGAACCCATGCTCCGCAACAAGAGAAGCCACTGCAATGTGAAGCCCGCGCACCGCAACGCAGAGTGGCCCCAGCTTGCCGCAACTGGAGAAAGCCCGTGTGCAGCAACAAAGACCCAGCGCAGCCAATAAATAAATAAATAAAATTTTAAAAAATGAAAGTGGTTGTTAATGGCATCAATAAACTGCTTACCCTGTCAGCTTAATTTGGAGAACTTTAAAAGTTGACCTTCATCTCCAAAATATACAAGCAGCTCATGCAGCTCAATATCAAAAAAACAAACAACCCAATCCAAAGATGGGCAGAAGACCTAAGAAGACATTTCTCCAAAGAAGACATACAGGTGGCCAACAAACACATGAAAAGATGCTCAACACCACTATCATTAGAGAAATGCAAATCAAAACCAAAATGAGGTATCACCTCACACCAGTCAGAATGGCCATCATCAAAAAAGCTAACAATAAATGCTGGAGAGAGTGTGGAGAAAAGGGAACCCTCCTGCACTGTTGGTGGGAATGTAAATTGGTACAGCCACTATGGAGAACAGTATGGAGGTCCCTTAAAAAACTAAAAATAGAACTACCATATGACCCAGCACTCCCACTACTGGGCATATACCCTGAGAAAACCATAATTCAAAAAGTTACACGTACCCCAATGTACATTGCAGCACTATTTACAATAGCCAGGACACGGAAGCAACCTAAGTGTCCACTGACAGACGAATGGATAAAGAAGATGTGGTACATATATACAATGTAATATTACTCGGCCATAAAAAGAAATGAAACTGAGTCATTTGTAGTGAGGTGGATGGACCTAGAGTCTATCATACAGAGTTAAGTAAGTCAGAAAGAGAAAAACAAATACCGTATATTAATGCATATATATGGAATCTAGAAAAATGTACTAATGAACCTAGTGGCAGGGCAGGAACAGAGACGCAGATGTAGGGAACGGACTTGTGGACACGGCGGGTAAGGGGAGGCTAGGACGAATTGAGACAGTAGCACTGACAGATATACACTACCATGTGTAAAATAGCTAGTGGGAAGCTGCTGTATAGCACAGGGAGATCAGCTCGGTGCTTTGTGACAACCTAGAGGGGTGAGATGGGGAGGGTGGGAGGGAGGCTCAAGAGGGAGGGGACAGATATATACATATAGCTGATTCACTTTGTTGTACAGTGGAAACTAACACAACATTGTAAAGCAATTATAATCCAATAAAGAAGTAAAAAAATTTTTTTAATAAAGAAAATGTGGTAAAACAAACAAACAAAAAATTGCCCTTTAATACACAGGTACAATCCTATGACTACTTCCCTAGGCAAGGGGTGCTATTCGCTCCCTTAAGACCTAATGGTTTGTACCCCCATAGTTTCTATCACCATGATATGATCTTTTAATAGTATCTAGTATCATCAGTAACTACTTTACCTCCTCTCCCTGCCCCCCCAACCTTATCCCGCTGAGTAAGGCATTCAGAGCCAGTAATTGCCACGTCTTGGTGAACTTTTAATTTTTCTACCACCTCTCAGCACTACAGTTCTGTGACTCTCCTAACCCCAAGCCAGAACTTCAGCGTGCTCAATTAGACCCTGGAACTAAAAAATTCATGTGCTTTATTCCCAGAAAGTTACTTCCACACACTACCAGAAACAGCCTGGCTCTGTTAGTGTGTATGCCATGCTTTCAGTGAACCTTCCTATTGAACTTGGATGTCTAACAACAGGGACCAGCGAGCAGCAAGCCTGCTGCTAGAGAACAAGGTCGACTCATCAGGCAGTCCAGGATTCTCTGGAATCAGCTCCTTTGATAGACATAGCAGAATCACAAAGAAAAAGGGCATTTCCCATGGAGTTGTGATTAAAATAATAATGTTAATTTGCATCCAGGTAAGACAGAAAGGTCCAGAAACAAGTAATACTTATTCACCTGTCTCTTGATCCTCTTTTACAAATGGCCCACCTGAAAGTTAGCTATAGTTCTGCCCTCATCCACATAAAAAGCAAATAAATAGTTAGGTCATTGTCTTTTTCAAATCATAATCACATTTTAATAGAAGCTTTTACTAACTGCGTAACCTTGAACATGTTACTTAATCTTTCTGGAGCCTGAATTTTACCTGTAAAAGGAGGATACTAATAAAGGCTCAGTCTATTTTGTGGGTTGTTATGAGATGTAAATGAAAGAAAATATATGCAGTCTATCACAGTCAAGAGGAGCCTAAGGAAACATGACAACTAAATGTAATGTGGCATCCTGGATGAAATCCTGGAACAGAAAAAGACCATTAGGTTAAAACCAAGGAAACTTGAATGAAGTACGGACTTCAGTTAATATATTAGTACTGGTTCATTAATTGTGACAAATGTACCATACTAATGTGAGAGGTTAATAACAGGGGAAATTTGGTGTAGGGTATATGGGAACTTCTTTACAACTTTTCCATAGATCTAAATCTATTCTAAAATAAAAAGGCTTTTAAAAAAGTTTTAGATACTTCCCTGGTGGCACAGTGGTTAAGAATCCACCTGCCAATGCAGGGGACACAGGTTCGATCCCTGGTCTGGGAAGATCCCACATGCCGTGGGTCAACTAAGCGCATGTGCCACAACTACTGAGCCTGTGCTCTAGAGCCCACGAGTCACAAGTACTGAGCCTGCGCTCTAGAGCCTGTGAGCCACAACTACTGAGCCCTTGCGCCCTAGAGCCCACATGCCACAACTACTGAGCCCGCGTGCTGCAACTACTGAAGCCCGTGCACCTAGAGCCCGTGCTCTGCAATAAGAGAAGCCACCACAATGAGAAGCCTGTGCACCACAACGAAGAGTAGCTCCCGCTCGCTGCAACTAGAGAAGGCCCGCACGCAGCAATGAAGACCCAACGCAGCCAAAAAAAAAAAAAGTTTTAAAAATATGCAAAAGCATTTCACAAACTGTAAAGTTCTAGTCAATTGTAAAATATCATATAACTTAGTAGATTTAGTCTTTCATAGAGATTGTTAGTAGGTGGGCAGCCATCTTAAGCAGCTCAGATAACGGAGGTAGCTTAAAGAGTTAAGTTCCGGTGTGGAAGAGTCTAGCCCCCAGAAACATCCCAGCTGTTTCCTGCCAGCTGGTGCCTCATGTCTGACTTTCAATAGAGTTGATTTTCGTTGTATAATTATATTTGTCTTTCAACTTGTCTGTTTTACTAAAAAAAAAACGGTTACTTTTTAAAAAGAGGCTCTATCCAGGTATGTGCTTTAATTTAAGACTACAAAAAGTGAACTGTAAGGCAAGGGTATGGCTGTTTATTGGGTCCATTTCCTAACTGCTCAAACAGATCTAATTTCTATTCCCAACTTCAAATATAGGAACAGACAGACACCCAGAGATAGAATACAGCAAGTGTACCCAACTCCTGCCAACTCCTGTTCTGCCCTGAAAAAAAAAAAAAGAAGAAAGCAAGAGTCCCAGAAGTGCAGGAAATTGTTTCTCAGACGAAAGACAACACTTCCTTTCCCAGAACAATCCATCTCCCACACTGACATCCTGCTCCTGCTATATTTACCCAACCCAAATCTGCCGATGATATACTTCCAGCTGCACTCCTGCCACATGGTCCTGTCACTCAGCCACAACACTCAGAGGGGAATCTGTCCAGAGGGCAGAGCCTAGAAATCACTACACACTAATCCACGCTTCCTCTATTGGTAGCCTTCAGAGTAAAGTGAGACAAAATACGGACAGTATTACTCCCTGTTTATTTTGGAAGTGACTGGGGAGACAAGACGTACTTCATTTTGTATAGTTGCTAATTTTGACTGCTCTCACAGTAGCCAGTGGAGGAGCCTAAAGAATGAAGGGATTGAAATGGAAGGTTAAAAATAACTGTTAATGCTAGCTCTCCAAAAGGCATCACTTAATAGACTCTTCCACCCCAACCTACTAGGATCAGGCTATCAAGTCACCCTATTACAGGGTAAGCCCTTCAGTTCTGAGTGGATGGATCCAAGGAGTCAAAGATGGGACCATTTCATTCAACCCAACCTCATCCTACCTTGCAACCCACTCTACTGAAGGGGGAAAGCCCAAACAGTAGACTAGGTAAAGGTAAATGTTAGAGCTAATTCCCAGTTTCCTATTTAGCAGCCCTGTATTCTTGGTCCTTCCCTCCAAGTTCTTTTCTTCTCCTCCTTTCTGTTCATTCTTCCTTACTTTCTGCCTCTCTAGTTCCATTTATTTTCTTTCCCTACTTTTATCTCTCTTTTTAAATTTATCATGGGCAAGGTTTCCTCCACAAAACATAACTGATAGCTAGTAAGGCTTTCAGTAGTAATGTCATATCATCAGCCTACTCTTCACTGTAGTAACACCAAAGGACCTGAGACTCAAGAGCAATACCTCTTTCTCTCTCTGCCTTTTCTTTTCTTAGGGAAGCTCATTCACGCATATTGATCACATCCTTCAAAGGAATAAAAGGAAAGTAGAAGCAAAAGGAAAAATGTAGAGAAAAAAAAGCGAAGGAGAGAAAAGGGTGATAGTAAATAAGAATGGGGAGTACTTTTCTCAAACCATTTTTCTCTCTTAAAGCTCCTGATGGGCATTTCAAAACTTTATTCATTTTAAAAAGCTGAAGTAGAAGTTCTTAATGAGCCCAACCAGGCTTTTAAAACAGATTTGAGAAAAGTTGAAATATGTTGCATTCATATTGCTATCCCACTTATTAAAAGGGGGAAAGAAAAAATGAGAAGGGAATCAGCTTCACATGGCTGTTTCCAGTCTGGCTTAGCGGAGAAACATTTATGCTGTTGGTTGAGTGGAGAACAAATTCCACTGGGTTATGTTGCCATATTCTAGGAAATCACCAAACCCTCAGTCAAGCCTCATTGAAATAAACCTTTTCCCAATTTTCAAAACTCTTTTAAGTTACTGGATTTTTTTTTTTTTTTTGGCTGTGCCACACAGTTTATGGGATTTTAGTTCCCTGACCAGGAATCTAACCCGGGCCCTTGGCCATGACAGCGCAGAGTCCTAACCACTAGACTGCCAGGGAATTCCTCAAGTTACTGGATATTTTTAAAAAACAGCATCACCGAAGCCATAAAGAAATACAGACCTTCAGGACATATGACTGTATTTCTTAGAAAGAAAGAAACACAAGCAAGCTAAGAAGAAAATTCACATTTTCTTTCCATACCTAAGAACAAGTCCTTTAAGAGCAGGTATTTTAAGCAACCACTCAAAATTTTCTGTCACTGCAATCTGAAAATGGTTCAGGCAAAAATCATCAATGTATGATAAATCATGGGGGGAAAAGTTTAATGAAGAGCAAAACAAGGTCTTAATGTGTCTCCCCACAGACTCCTTATGAGTTCCAAGGGGCTAATAGTATCTATCCAGTGGAGAAACAAAGTAACATCTTGATGAAATGATCAAAATTAATATCACAAATGAGGGGCACCTCCACATATCATATCCTGAGAAGGACACTGTTATCAGTAGTGATTGTATAGATTCACACCAGATACATATAACCTGAATCATCATGACGAAAACACCAGACTAACCCAAATGAGGAACATTCTCGAAAGAAAGAAAGAGAAAGAGAAAAAGAGAGGGAGGGAAGGAGGGAGAGAGAGAAAGAAAGAGAGAAAGAAAGAAAGGAAAAGAAAGAAAGAAAAAAAACTGGCTGGTATTCATAAAAAATTTCAATATCATAAAAGACCAAGAAAGGCTGAAGAACTGTTTCAGATTAAAGGAGACTAAAGAAACATGACAACTAAATGCAATATGTGATCCCTGACTGAAGGGAAAAAACTAAAAAGTTTATTATTGGGACACTTGACAGAATTGGTATATGAATAGTACTGTATCAATGCTAAATTTCTTGAATTTGATAACTGTACTAAAGATTATGTAAGAGAATATCCTCGTTCTTAGGAAACATACACTGAAGTATTAAGGGATAAAAGGTCGTGATATATATAATCTACTCTCAAATGGTTTAGAATAAAGTTTATATACATATGTATGTGTGTGTGTACAGAAAGAGAATAATAAAACAAGTAGCAGAAGTGTATATAGGAGATCTCTGTATTATCCTTGCAACGTTTCTGTAAGTTTGAAATTATTTCAAAATAAAAATTCGAAAGAATTCACCATCAGTTGACCTATTAAATGTCCTGACACCAATTAGGTAAGGAGGAAATGGGGCTGGACTCATATTCTAGATAACAATACAACCATCTATGGTAGGGGAGCAAGCCAACTTTTTCCTTCCCTTTGGAGCTTTCAGAGGAAAACTATTACCAACATAAATATTTCCCGCTCTCTGACTTCTGTTACTGCATGCACACAACCCAGTTTTGCTGACTCTCGAGACTGTAGCCTACCTAGGACCACTTAGCATCCTGGCAACAGCTCCCATTCTCTAAA
This sequence comes from Leucopleurus acutus, assembly GCF_964270905.1. NCBI lineage: Eukaryota > Metazoa > Chordata > Mammalia > Artiodactyla > Delphinidae > Leucopleurus > Leucopleurus acutus. The sequence goes on from NC_139156.1 coordinate 26,271,705, forward strand.
TACCAAAGAGTTCTACCAAATGCAGCCACTGCTCATTTCCTTCTTTATAAAGAACCTAGAGAACAGAATAAGTCTTTAAAACCTCTGAAACGAGACTGATTAAGATGCTAATCTTGGGCTCACTTGGGAGGATTAATGAGCCATATTTGGATTCTGGCAACAGAAATCCACTTCCCTTGACTACTTTCCCCACAATGCTTCTTTCCAGGTGGGCTGAACCAAAAGAAAACTTCTCTTCCTGGGCCAGAGGGAACCAGGATCCTCTGCCAGTCACTGGGCTCTGGTCACAAAAAGTATTTGGCTATAGTAGGTATTAACGATGTACCTTGGATGTACACTCATCCCAGAAAAAAGGTAAAGGAGAAAGAACTGCACTTCAAACATAATAAGCGGGTTTCCCTGGTGGCTCAGTGGTTAAGAATCCGCCTGCCAATGCAGGGGGCACGGGTTCGAGCCCTGGTCCGGGAAGATCCCACATGCCGCGGAGCAACTAAGCTCGTGTGCCACAACTACTGAGCCTGCGCTCTAGAACCCACGAGCCACAATTACTCAGCCTGCGAGCCTAGAGCCCGTTCTCCACAACAAGAGAAGCCACCGCAATGAGAAGCCCGTGCACCGCAACGAAGAGTAACCTCCACTCACCGCAGCTAGGGAAAGCCCGCGCAGAGCAACGAAGACCTAATGCAGCCAAAAATAAATAAATTAAATAAATTAAAAAAAAACATAATAAGCTATCAAGCAAATGATAGGTCACAGGTCTTTTTGTGGAATACATTTATACTCCAACAGCCACTCCAACCTTCTTTTTTCTTTTTTGGCTGTGTTGGGTCTTTGTTGCTGCACATGGGCTTTCTCTAGCTGCAGCGAGCGGGGGCTACTCTCATTGTGGTGTGCGGGCTTCTCATTGCGGTGGCTTCTCTTGTTGCGGAGCATGGGTTCTAGAGCGTGAAGGCTTCAGCAGGTGTGGCATGAGGGCTCACTAGTTGTGGCTCATGGGCTCTAAAGTGCAGACTCAGTAGTTGTGGCTCACAGGATTAAGTGCTCCACAGCATGTGGGATCTTCCCGGACCAGGGCTCAAACCTGTGTCCCCTTGCATTGGCAGGAGGATTCTTAACCACTGTGCCACCAGAGAAGCCCTTAACCACTGTTTAACTGCTTCACTGCCTTACTATCTCTTTCCACCCTTGAAAATCCTAGGAATACATTTTTTTTTCCTAAGGAAAAAGGACATTTCTAAAGGGCATTCTCTCTAAGGACCCAAGTTTCTTAAGGGTTACTTCTAAATAAGGGTGCTTTTCTCTGGGATTCACAAGATAAATATATGATGGTATGTTCTATTAATTTGAAGCTAAATCCTATCCAAAGTCACATGGGTTTTGATACTTTTTCCTCATATGAGGCCGCTGGGCTAAAGACAATGGGCTGCTACTAAAAAATGTTCATGTTATTTTTGAAATGGGATTGTCCGATTCGAGCTATAGAAAAGGACTTTGCTCATTCTTTATTTATTTTTGGTTGTGCTGGGTCTTCATTGCTGAGCCTGGGCTTTCTCTAGTTGCGGTGAGTGGGGGCTACTCTTCGTTGTGGTGCGCAGGCTTCTCATTGCAGTGGCTTCTCTTGTTGCGGAGAATGGGCTCTACGCTCGCGGGCTCAGTAGTTGTGGCGCACAGGCTTAGTTGCTCTGTGGCATGTGGGATCTTCCCGGACCAGGGTTCGAACCCGTGTCCCCTTGCATTGGCAGGCGGATTCTTCACCACTGCGCCACCAGGAAAGCCCCTCATTCTTTTATTTATTTTTTTACAGTGTTAGCCCAATTAAGTTACGAATTTTTATTTTATTTTTTTGGCCACGCCACAAAGCTTGAGGGATCTTGGTTCCCCGACCTGGGCCCTCAGCAGTGAAAGCAGAGTCCTAACCACTGGACCGCCAGGGAATTCCCCTCATTCTTTCGGCACCTTAGCTAAATAGCTATTAATATCTTCGTTTTGTGCCCCAAGACCGTAGAATCCTAACAATTGTGTTAGAAGCCCCAAGCCTGAGAGCTGAATTTTATTAGAAGCTGATTTTTTTTTTTTTTTTTTTGCGGTACGCAGGCCTCTCACCGCTGTGGCCTCTCCCGTTGCAGAGCACAGGCTCCGGACGCACAGGCTCAGCGGCCATGGCTCACGGGCCTAGCCACTCTGCGGCATGTGGGATCTTCCCAGACCGGGGCACGAACCCGTGTCCCCTGTATCGGCAGGCGGACTCTCAACCACTGTGCCACCAGGGAAGCCCTAGAAGCTGACTTTTATTAGAGAAGACAATTAGCCATTGATTTTTTTTTTAATAAGTTTATTTATTTATTATTTATTTTTGGCTGTGTTGGGTTCATTGCTGCACGCGGGCTTTCTCTAGTTGCGGTGAGCTGGGGTTACTCTTCATTGCAGTGCGCGGGCTTCTCATGGCAGTGGTTCTCTTGTTGCGGAGCACGGGCTCTAAGCACTTGGGCTTCGGTAGTTATGGCATGCGGGGGCTCAGTAGTTGCGGCACTCAGGCTCAGTAGTTGTGGCCCATGGGCTCTAGAGCGCAGGCTCAGTAGTTGTGGTGCAAGGGCTTAGCTGCTCCATAGCATGTGGGATCTTCCCGGACCAGGGCTCGAACCCATGTCCCCTGCATTGGCAGGTGGATTCTTAACCACTGCACCACCAGGGATGTCCCCAACCATTGATATCTTATCCTGTGGTACAATTTTAGTCAGTTCAGCTCTGAGATGCAGACTGATTAATCACAGATGAATATAAATGGACTAATCGAGCCAAGACATTCAAAGCCCTAAAGCAGCTAATGAAGCTGCCATGCACATGGTTACTGCCAAGTAGCCAAGGCGAGAGGAGAGAGTGGGGGTGGGATAGATAATGCAGACAAACACAAGTGCTGTTCTTCTGACCACCCTAGAACCTCTTTCAGCACACCAGGGCATACAACAATTTCCTGAGGTCACATGTGGAAGCTGGGAAGACTTCAAACCAGTGCCCAGCTGTCCACTCAAATTCCAGAGCTTCTCAAATCAACAGCCCACTAGGCCATATACTTTATGAGGACAGGAACTGTGTTGGTCTCCTTGAAAACTAGGTTCTTAATACCTCATTCAGTGTCTGGCACACATTATGTGCTCGAGAAATACTTGTTGACTTAGTAGATAAATGAATTTCTGCCAAGAGCAAAGTTCCTGGAAAAGATGCTGTTCTGGAGTCTTTCCAGCACAAATTACTCCCTCCTTGACCCACCAAAAGAACTAAAAGGTTTAAAAAAAAAAAAAAAAAAGAACTAAAAGGATGGCCAGGTCAGGCCATGTCTAACACAATGTGCTATCCCCCTTTCCTGAACAATCAGCTTAACATCACATAAAACAGATAAGGTACAAGGTGCAAAGTGACTAGTTAGTCCACAATCATTATCTCCTTGGGGGAAATCATAACATTCTCCAGGACTGTTATGATTCAAATGGTCTCAAATTAACCTCTGCCTTGCAAAAGCTGATTCATCCAGAGAGAAACGACCATATAAATAGAACTGCTTCAGCCATAAACAAAAAAAAGGAAATCCTGTCATTTGTAACAACACAGATGAACCCTGAGGACCTTATGCTAATTGAATACATCAGACAGAGGAAGATAAATAATGTATAATCTCATTTACGTGTGAAATCTGAAAAAACCAAATTCATATAAACAGAAAGTAGAATTGTGGTTGCCAAGAGGCTGGGTGTTGTAGGGAATGGGGAGACGTTGGTCAAAGGGTATAAACTTCTAGTTATAAGATGAATAAGTTCTGAGGATCTAATATACAGCATGGTGACTACAGTTAAAAATAATGTATTATATACTTGAAAGTTGCTATGAGAATAGATCTTAAATGTTCTTAACACACACACACACAAACTGTAATTATGTGAGGTGATGGATGTGTTAACTAACATTATTGTGGTAATCATTTTGCAAAATATATGTGATTCAAATCATCATGCTGTACACCTTAAACTTACATAATGTTATATGTCAATTATATCTCAATAAAGCTGGGGAGAGAAAAGAGATCTTTAAGTAAATAAAGGAATGAACAGATAGGTAAGATAAGGCTCTTTTTACCAGGGCTTTCAAAGTTTTTTTTTTTACCATGACCTACAGAAAGAAATACAGTTTGCACTGTAAACCAGAACATACACATCTCTAACTGAAAACAAAAGTTTCCCCAAACAATATTTATCCTTATTATGTGTGATGCACTGATACTTTCTATTCTATTCCTTTTAATGACCACAGCTTGTACCAGAAAGCAAGGAAGTGCTCAAAGCGGTCATATCAAAGGAACTAGTTTGAAGGGGCTCTCACTGATCAAATTTGGAATTACTTGAGCACCAAAAATAATCATAAATGAAATTAACTGTAAACATTGAATAAATAAAAATTCACAGGCCCCCCAAAAGGGGGAAAACTTACTTGCCACCGTCAGTTGTCATTATTACACAAACTCCTTACCTGAAACTTGGCGATTTAAGGGAAAGAATTAAGCATTTTCCTTGCCTTTTCAGGAGAAACTGTGGTTCATCCTCCAGTTTGTGAAGGAAAGCTATTCTAGACACTGCCAGCTAATAATGTAGAAAGAATGACAGAATTAGAAAATCATCATTCTGCAAACCCCCTCCCCCCAGTGAAATAAGTGATTCTGGCAAAAATTCACCAGTGGGTGATCATTAGGTAAAAGGATATTAGAGACAGGATATTCACAAGGTGCCAAATTACTACTTCACAGATTATCTACCAATTGCAAAGAGAAAAATAAATTTATTTTACAGTGAGGAGATATGGCAGTCACCACCAGAAGCAAGTAATCAAATTTAACACCACCAACGGTGGGACAACATGTGACAGTATGTGCCTCCTGTGGTGATAGAATACGAAGTACACAGTAACATCTATGAAATACTCTTGCCAAAAATGTTTAACCTGAATCAAATTAAGCTTTTAATCCTAACTTCTAGAATGGAAATATATGAGATAGAGTCACAAGTTAAATAATACCATAAGGACACAGACAAACCCAGAATATAGAACATTCTAAAGATAAATGGCCTGGTCTCTTCAAAAAGTCAATGCCAAGAAAAAAAACAATAGGGTGGAGAAAACTGTATTAGATTTTTAAAGTCTAAAGAGATATAACTACCTAATGAAATGAGAATTCTGCTTGGATTTTGGTTTGTAAAACCAGCTATAGCTATAAAAGGCAGTTTGGGAACAAAAAGGAAATTTTAATACATGGACTAGATATTAGCTAATATTGGTAAATTACTGTTAAGTTTCTTAGGTGTGACAATGGTACTATGATTATGTAGGAGAATGTCCTTATTTAGGATGCATGCTGAAATATCAACACATCTGCAACTTATTTTCAAATGGTGTATGAAAAATATACACACATATATATTGATAAAGCAAATTATGGCTAAATATTAATAATTTTGACTCAAGAGCTTCCCTGGTGGCTCAGTGGTTGAGAGTCTGCCTGCCGATGCAGGGGACACGGGTTCGTGCCCTGGTCTGGGAAGATCCCACATGCCACGGAGCTGCTGGGCCCGTGAGCCATGGCCGCTGAGCCTGCGCGTCCAGAGCCTGTGCTCCGCAACGGGAGAGGCCACAGCAGTGAGAGGCCCGCGTACCGCAAAAAAAAAAATTTTGACTCAAGTGTGAGATGTAGGTGGTCACTGTTGTATTATTTCAATTTTGCTGTGTTTGAAATTTTTCATACTAAAATTTGAGGAAAAAATGCTGTGCAACCCTTTAAAATGATATTACAGTTCATTAATAGAATGCAACTTGTAGTCTGAAGATACCACTCTAGCCCACAGTAGGGTAGTCATCATATTATCTTAGCTCTCTGGGACTTCCTTGGTGGTCCAGGGGGTAAGACGCCGTGCTCCCAGTGCAGGGGGCCGGCATTCGATCCCTGGTTGGGGAACTAGATCCTGCATGCATGCCACAACTAGGAGTTCGCATGTCACAACTAAGAAGTCCTCATGCCACAACTAAGAGTCCGCATGCTGCAACTAAGACCAGGAGCAGCCTAAGTAAATAAATAAATATTTTTAAAATAGTATTATCTTAGCTCTCACTTTATTACCAGTATGGAGGCAGTTTTCTTTAACCTGTGGCCCAAAGAGAAGAATGAACCTTCATGAAAAAGCTCACATGGAATGAGGCTTTCTTATTCTGCAACCCTTTGTCAAGAGCCTCCCAAGTTTTATATTTTTCTGCCAATTAATAACTCGCTTTACTTGAAAAGGAAGAATAATCAGTTGAAAAATTCCTACTAGTGTCAGGAAAATTTCATTTTGTCCCTCTACTTTTAGATGATCTTTCCCAATTCAGGGTCCATCACAGATAACATTAAAGTCCTTTTGATCCTCTTCCTCACCAATTAATGTCCCCAACTACCCTTAGCCTCCAGTTCCCAAGCTGCTTTCCAGGACACCTGGAAGCAAGCTACATGGCTGACTGCAGAAAAACCTTTGCTCCCACACTACATCTGGCCCTGCCTTTCCACCAAATCAAATGCCAATTTATTGCCCTCTGATGTACAGTCTATCAGTCCACTTCCTGGACGGCCCCACTTCACATTGGGCCAGAAACCCAAAGCAATAATGTGAGTTCTACAAACGGGCAAGTAATTGCTCAACAAGCGTGGAACAAGGAAAGGTCAGTTGTGATATGTGCACATGTGGCAGCCCTTCACAACTCAAACTACAGTGGTAACAGTGGTAACAGAAGGCTGGTGTTCCAGAAGAGGCATGCACTGAGAAGCCAGCCAACAGGCAGCCAGGAGTGCTTGTCCATCTAAGTCCTTCAGACTTCCAAAGACCAAAGTAAAGAAACAAAGACAAATGCACTCACCCTTTCCATAAACATATCCAATATCATTTTAGAAACTGGGGTGACCAACTGAGCATCTACGAGCATAGAGAGGTGGTTAGAGAAGGTAAAGCTAAGACAAATAACTCTATACTATCTCTCCTAATCAAAACTGCACACTGAATTTCAAACACCTGGCTTCTTCTGAAACCCTCTTGGCACTTGCCCTGAGTTTGAGTGGGTGGAAAAGAAGAAAGGGACTCTGCCTGCTTCCTTGTTAAAAACAAAGCAGCAGCTGGCTTTCCCTCTTTTAACTCATCTGACTGCTGTCATGGCAAGTTGAGCACATACCCAGAGAGAAATTTCAGGCCTCGAGAGGTGGCTGTGCTAAAGAGGACAATGTCAATGAGAGCAATACCAGCAACAATGACACCCACCACACACCTCACTGTTACCCTGTCCCCCAAACTCTACTAGAAATTAGGTTCTTTGCTTCTGATTTTGAGAGCCGAGCTATTAAGAAATGCCCTTTTTGGGACTTCCCTGACGGTCCACTGGTTAGGACTCTGCACTTTCACGGCCAAGGGTGCAGGTTCAATCCCTGATTGGGGAACTAAGATCCCACAAGCTGCGCAGCACAGCCCAAAAAAAGCCCTTTTTTCACAACTTCCTTTCAGATACAAGTAGTGGAAAATGTGCCAGGAGACTAGTTCTAACGGCTAAGCGTGTTTGAGCACCAGGGAGAGAAAAAGGGAGAGCTGGACCAATAAGAAGCCAGACTACACAGAACTGCTTCTTCTCAAGAAAGTCTTCATTTTATAGTCCTGAGGACAAATAAATGTTTAGAAGAACTTCTTGGTTTAGAAGTGTCAAATGAAGAAGGTTCAGATCATTTGGGGAAAGCCCCAGTAAAAAGAAATGACCAGGGCTTCCCTGGTGGCGCAGTGGTTGAGAGTCCGCCTGCCGATGCAGGGGACACGGGTTCGTGCCCCGGTCCGGGAAGATCCCACATGCTGCGGAGCGGCTGGGCCCGTGAGCCATGGCCGCTGAGCCTGCGCGTCCGGACCCTGTGCTCCACAACGGGAGAGGCCACAACAGTGAGGCCCGCATACCGCAAAAAAAAAAAAAAAAAAAAAAAGAAATGACCAAGTTAAGTCATCAAAATACAGGCCTCTGGAAGCCATCTTATTGATATGAATATTCCCTAGGGGAAAAAGAATCACAGTACCTTTATTTTCCCTAACTGTGCTCAAATGCCTGCAAGACTGAGGCTACTCAAGCTACCAAGATTCCAAATTGCCAAAGTCAGCCTGACTCAAATTCAAGTCACACCCTAATGTGCTACTCAACAATCTCCAAACTAATATAGTCACGAATTTTATTATACAACAAGGAACACAAAAAGGGCACAGGAGGGACTTCCCTGGCAGTTCAGTGGTTAAGACTCCACACTTACACTGCGGGGGCACAGGTTCAATCCCTGGTCAGGGAACTAAGATCCCGTGTGCTGCATGGCATGGCCAAAAAAAAAGGCACAGGAAAGAGATACTTATATTAGTGTGCCCAACCTTGCCTCTTCTAATACTTAGCCCATTACATAAATTTGTCTGCCAAAGTTTATCATACTTGGTTCTTTCAGCCTCCACTTAGGCCTTGAACAATTCACCAGCTCATTTCCAAGTGGGTCAAAGCTAATGACTCGGGGAATTTCCTGGTGATCCAGTGGTTAGGACTCTGAGCTTCCACTGCCAGGGGCCCGGGTTCGATCCCTGGTTGGGGAAGTAAGATCCCACAAGCCGCAGCACGGCCAAAATCAAAAAAAAGTTAGTGACTCATTCAACCTTCTTCTCATGGCTTCTCATGCTGATTAATAATGATATATTGCTTACTCTAGGGAGATGGTAGCTCTAACACCAATTTTTTTTTCAAATATTACCCTTACTCTAACAGCAAATTTTTTTTTTTCAAATATTACCCTTACTCAATCTTTTTCCTGACAGTGACTACTAAAATCTCTTCACTACACTTTCCCATGTTCCAACTGAAACAGATTAACTTGAGGTATGAGGCATCCTGGAAGAGTTTTGCTTCAACTTAGAAGGCTATTTCTATGAGGCCTAAGCCAAACAGGTGTTAAGTCATAGTTCCTCCCAGGTTGGCTTTCAGACTCTGTTTAAATGTTCTCTGTAAACCTCTGGAGGTTACACGGATTCAAACCTCCTAGCTCAGATTCTGAATTCACAAAGCTTGAGACAGACAGTACCCTACAGGTGTGTTTGTCCAGGATAAACTATATTTAAATAAACTCCTGATACATCCACTCTCTCCAGGCACCTGCTTCTCCCTCTTAAACTCAAGCACACCATATCTTGCTGTCCAGGTAAGCACAGTAAAGAAATATCCTATCCCTCAAATATCTTATCCCTCAGAGTTACAATATGCAAACCCACCAACGTCTTTGGGAACACCTAAACTCTGGCCAGAACAGCTTTACATGGGAAAGCCAAATAAGCAAATATATGAGTTAAATTTTTGTTCATTTCTTTGGCTTATGTGTTAGCAAGGGAAAGAGTGGGAGTAAGAAAAGATGGCAATAGATTTTTCTCGTTCACTCTCACCTATTCCATACCTGATAGGGAACCATATGGCACAGAGTAGAGGCTACAAAGGTTAGCCTTGGAATGGTCAGCTAGAGCCACTAGTCTTAAAAACCAGTGGTTACGAGGGCAGGAAGTTTGTTTACCATTACAGATCCAGTGCCTAAGTGCCTAAGCAAAATGTCTAGCACATAGCAGATATTCAATAAATATTGGTTAGAAGCAATTCAAGAAGCTAGACCCAGAAGAAATCCAAAACTTGGTGAATCTCACAAAGAAAAGGTCCAAGCAGCTACAACAGTTCCATAGTTAATACAGGTGCTTATACTGAGCCTCAAGACCATATTAGTCTTATGCTAAATACCCCCAAACCCCATAGGTCCTCAGAATTAAAAAGGCCAGCCAGGGGTTATATCTCCAAAGGCAAACTCACTACCCTCCCCACCACCACCACCCCTGACACACACTACTAAGAGGTCTTCCTCAAGCCCTGGCCTTAAAGGGCTTTAAAGGCTTTAAAGTCATTAACAGGTGATTCCTTAAGAGAAGATTCTGGTTGTGATACTTTTAGACTGTTCTTCTCTCTGTGCTTTAAAACAAAAATTTTCTGGAAAAGAATCTCTTTGTAATGATCTAAGTTTGAAGACCAAGGACAAAGGCAGCCTCAATCTGGAGGCAAATGAACACAGCCAAACACCACAAATCACAACTGACTAGAGCCTTGTCCATGAAGTTATACTGAATGAAGGGTACTAAGGCTTGCAAGGACTTGCCTAATCTGGGAACAAAGAGATCAAAGACCAGAGATAATGCTTCTAAACTGTCTACTCTGGGGGGACTTCCCTGGCGGTCCAATGTTTAAGACTCCATGCTTCCATGGCAGGGGGCACGGGTGTGATCCCTCGTTGGGGAACTAAGATCTCACATCCCGTGCTGCGTGGCTAAAAAAATAAAAATAAACTGTCTACTCTCCACAGACCTAAAACCAAGAGCAGTATCAAGTATCCTAATATTTCACTTTCCCTTTCATCCCCCTATCCCATGCCACAGATCTTACCACCCAGTCTAACTGTGAGATTGGAGATAACTCCAATAAGCAAGAGCCCCAACAAGATCTCTAAAAGGATAAAAGGAAATGTGTCTTTGGAATCTAAGCCCATGGTAGGGCTTGGGCAGATGCAAGGGAGAGGCATTGGTCCTTCTGCCCCTAAGGCCAGGACAACCCAGCCCTGCAGGCAGCACAGAGTTAACTACCCACCGGCTTTGAGAAGCACAAAGGTACATCACTGCAACATGCCTAACATTTACATTGCCTCTCTCTGCTCATTAAACAGGTTTTGGTTAAATAATGAACAAACTGTATTACAGACTCCGATGAGAATTCCAAAATTATAAATCAACTGGGAAAGCCCAAAGGGGCAGACAGACAGGGAAGGGGGGAGAAGGATAATATTGACTAATATAAAGGGCGCAGCTTGACAGTGGATATTCCTGCCACACCTGATCAAACACACTCCGTTGGGGGAGGGGAAAGAGAGCAAGAGAGGGGAGATGGGACAAGAGAGCCTGAAATTTGCATCCGGAAAAGATTAAAATGGATTCTTTGGGGATAGAGAAAATACATAATATATATTACTATAAATGCAAAACTGTACTAAAAGCTAACTCAAATGTCAAAGATTACAGCTTGAATAAATTTAAATATAAAAGCCATGTGCTTCTTGAGTTAATGAGAGAGACATAAAAGGACAAACTGGGCTAGGAGGCTGAATAGAGCCTTATGCTGCCTTTGCTGGGCAATGGGTTCAAAGAACAGCAGCAACTATAGTCAGAGGCTTCCCTTCATGGCTCTGAGCCTTGAGAAAGAACTGGCAAATCCCATTACTTTTCCAGTGTACATTTGCTATTTTTAAAAATTAAGATACAATTCATATGCCATAAAATTCACCCTTCTAAAGTATACACTTCAATGGTTTTTAGTATATTCACAAAGCTGTACAACCATCATCATTATCTAATTCCAGAACATTTTCATCACCCCAAAAGGAAAGCCTATAACCATTAGGTTATAACCCTATAACCATGCCCACTCCCAGCTCCTGGCAACCACACATCTGCTTTAACTCCTTCAGAATAACCTCCTAAAGGATTCCTAAGAGAACTGAAAGACCAAATGAGGGGCAGCAGTCAAGTCTCACTGGTGGTGAGCTATGGCTTTATCCAAAGTACCAATATGCAAACTTTGCTCTTAGGCACTCCATACCTTCCAAGTGCAACCCTCTCTTTAGATTTGGTATTAGAATATTCTATTACTCTAGATGTTACAGAGCATCCAGTTGTCATGCATTTTAGGCAAATACTGACTGCAAATGTAGTCCAGAGACATATCTGTGAGAATAACTGATATGGACTTGCTAAACTTACTAGAGACAGTGGACTTATTTCCTTCACAATGCTCAGATAATGTTCCTGGAGAAGTAGGTAGCGCTTATGTCGGTAAAAGATTCTCTGACTGCTTACAAGAAAAGAGACAAAATCATTTAGGTTGACTGACAATGTCCAATGAACCACCTATTTCCATTAGTAATATTCTTAACCAACCCAGCCAGCAAATAACCTAGAAAAGTGCAAATAGAAAGCCTTTGTAAAAAGAGACCAAGCCCAAGTCATTTGCATGAGTTAAACTGAATAGAGTCTTAGAATTCCTGCCATACTTCCTCCAAACTAAGTGGTACAACATTCCCAGTCACATAGCACAGGCAGTCCCTTCAGTCTCTCTCTCCAAGTTCAAAACCCTTTCCCAGCCTCCAACCGTTAACAGGCTTCCAAGAAAGCAGTCCTCCTGACACTGCCAATCAGAAAAATCTGTTTGTTTTGGTAAAAGAAACAAGAAATTGGTCATGGATTGCAGAGTCCAGGACCACAGGGGCAGTTGACCCATAAACCTGTTCCTGGAAGCCAGCACTATGTGGGGGGTCAGAACCAATCAGAAGACCATGAAATGCTCTATTTTGGGTCCACTCTGTTATTTTCTCAGGCAGGTAATATGCTAAAACCCAAGAACAATGGGGCAACCTTGGCAGGCACCATTTCAACATCTGCCACAGCTGTTGGTCCCTGGAAAATACTACAACCTTCTTCCTTGCTCTGAGGGAAAGCCTGGCAACCTTGTTGGAACCCAGCTATGTTCCTAGTACCACTGACAGAACTGGCTCCTCAGTGCATTCTGGTTTTAATAGTTTCAAGCAGAAGATAATCTGGATTCCTAACCCAAAGATGTAAGAAAATTAGGCAACAGACTCAACTTTGGTAGCTCTTAGATGGTCTAGACTCCAAACCCTGGACTGCACTATTCACCACAGATACAGTCTCTGAACTGAAGTCTTGGGATATGTCAGAATGGAGAAAACAAGTGTGGGATATGGATTGGATGGCAAGTAGGAAATGTGGCTCTGTCAGGATAGCAGCACCACCTCAGCTCCTCAAGGTCTGCAGCATGCCCAAAAAGCCTACAAGACTACTCCAGTCTGACCTCAGCCATTTTAAGGTGTCCCCAGCTACTTATAACAACAATTCCTAGCTGTCTATAAAATAATTGCCAAGTTTCCAAATGTATTAACTTGTTTAATCCCCTTAACTCTCTTAGAAAGACAATACTCTGAACTCTGACCCAACAAAAAGAGTTGTAAATATCTACTCACTACATTTTCTTTTTAATTGGGATGTGTACGCTTTATCTGAAAAGTTGAAAATATCTGGCAGCAGCATGGATGCAACTAGAGATTATCATACTAAGTGAAGTAAGTCAGAAAGAGAAAGACAAATACCATATGATATCACTTGTATGTGGAGTCTAAAATATGACACAAATTAACCTACCTAAGAAGCAGAAACAGAACAGAAACAGACTAACCTACCTAAGAAGCAGAAACAGAAACTCACAGAACAGACTTGTGGTTTTGGGGTGTGGGGGGAGGGGAGAGATGTAGTGGGAGTTTGGAGTTAGTAGATGCAAACTATTACATATAAAATGGATGAACAACAAGGTCCTACTGTATAGCACAAGGAACTATATTCAGTATCCTCGGATAAACCATAATGGAAAAGAATATAAAAAAGAATGTATACATGTATAACTGAGTCACTTTGCTGTATAGCAGAAATTAACACAACATTGTAAATCAACCATACTTCGATTAAAAAAAAAAATCTGTGCAAGCCACCAACTTTCTAAAGCAGCCAAATCACTTACAGTACAGGCCATAAAATGGAAACATGCCACCTAGTTGCATTAGCCTTGCTAACCAGCTAACAACAACAACCTCTATACTACTTGATCGTTCTTGGTTAATACTGCCAACACTTTTTAACTGAGTAGAATTTGCTCCTTTTAAGAAACATGTAGGGGCTTCCCTGGTGACGCAGTGGTTGAGAGTCCTCCTGCCAATGCAGGGGATGCAGGTTCGTGCCCCAGTCCGGGAAGATCCCACATGCCGCGGAGCAGCTGGGCCAGTGAGCCATGGCCGCTGAGCCTGCGCGTCTGGAGCCTGTGCTCTGCAACGGGAGAGGCCACAACAGTGAGAGGCCCGCGTAACGCAAAAAAAAAAGAAAGAAAAAATAAGAAACATGTAGGGAATCCTTAGATAACTTCTGCCCATGTTTAGGAAAGTAAAAAGGAATTTTTCTCCAGATATTCTCCTATTGATACATTTCTCATGAAAGGAAAAATTTATTTGTTCGTTTATTATTTATTTAATTTGCAAAAGCTTTAAAAACTATTTCATTTGTGGTCTTAGATATGTTACTAGCTAAAACCATTCCAGGGTTATACACTGCAAAAGCCCTTTACAGTCAACAGAGGAACACGGCTCGGAGGCTTTCCCTTTAGGTCTACATATACCCCCTTGAAAAACCTGAAGTGTTGAGACTTGCCTCCTCCCTTGGCATGTTTTTATACATAATATAAGGCACTTCCTGTGTACCTTCTCCTCTAACTGTAAGAACAGAAGCAATGCAGAACAGGGCACTAAACCAGGCATCAGGGGCCTGAATTCTGACGGAAACTCTGATGGAGTTTTGACTCTGCTTCTTAGGATCAGTGTGACCTCAGCTAAATCACTTAAAATATCTTTGGGCTTCAACTTCATTCATAAAAAGGGGACAATATCTAACATGACTCCCCAGCAGGGTTGTGTGAAAGTTCAATAAGGTACAGTAACTAGACTTACCATGGTGATCATTTTGAAATGTACAGAAATATCAAATCACAATGTTGTATAACAGGAACTAATATAGTATTATAGGTCAATTCTATTTCAAAAACAAACAACTCACAGAAAAAGAGATCACGTTTGTGATTACCAGAGGCAGGGGGTGGGGGAAGGAGGAACTGGATGAAAGCAGCCAAAAAGTACAAACTTCCAGTTATAAGATAAATAAGTACTAGGAATGTAATGTACAACATTATAAATATAATTAACACAGCTGTATGTTACATACGAAAGTTGTTAAGAGAGTAAATCCTAAGAGTTTTACATCACAAGGAAAAAAACCTTTTTTTTCTATTTCTTTAATTTTGAATCTATGTGAGATGATAGATGTTCACTAAACTTACTGTGGTAATCATTTCATAATGTATGTAAGTCAAAGCATATGTATACCTTAAACTTACACAGTGCTGTATGTCAGTTACATCTCAATGAAACTAGAAGAAAAAATGAAGTTCCCCATACAAAAAATAAATAAATAAATAAGTGAAAACAGTTCAATACAGTAATAAATATGAAAGTGGCTTTGAAAATTCTAAACACATGAATATTATGTAACATAATTATGATTAGGAAAACAGGGGCAGAGTGTGTGACACAAAAGATTCTGGGAACAAGAGAAGACTAAAAGATCTGCATTACAGAGAGCTAA